>NW_026706853.1:0-1200000 GCF_024137745.1 Phymastichus coffea | reverse complement strand
TCATCAAACAATAGTATAATGACCCTTTTCCATTCATTTCCGAAGCCAAAGGGAATCGGAGGCCCAAGGCTCGGCGGCTGGCCAGGGTGGGAAAGCAGGCCCGCAGGCGTCGTCATCATGCTACTGCAGCCCTGCACCGGTGGACCACTTGGCCGGTGCACCAGGGTTAAATGCTACAAGCAGCGGAGGTACTGTCGGTTGTGTGGATCGGGAGAGTAGACGACCACAACCGGCGGTACAAAAGCTCGAATATCCCTCGACACCTCCCGCTGTGGCCTGCACTCTCCCGACCCAGACTTCGAACGGCATCCATTCTTTTAGTTGCCCGAAAATCCCCCGCGTTCGACTCACGCGCTGCGACACCGTGTTAGAAGCGATCAAATTAGGTATGTCCATACAAGTTAAACTAATGCGCTGCGATATGACTTTGCAACGCGACCTGCAGAATATCCCAATTCACATTAAGCTGGCAAAAACAAATGGAAAAACACACAGGGTTGTTATCGAAAGAGTTAACAAACATCGAACACGAAAGCAAACAATTAACCGTAAAAACTTGAGGGTGGGCACCTGGAATGTTCTTTGTCTAAATATCGGAAGATGCAGCGAGCTTATTAAGATAGCAAAGGTATATGACATCGATCTAATCGCACTCCAGGAAACTCGCTGGCCAAATGAGGGTATTTTTTCAAAGGACAACTATACGATTTGGTATGGGGGCGCGAAAGGGCATTTGCTAGGGACTGGCTTTCTTATTAATAAACGAATTCTGCATGCGGTTACCGATGTACAATTTATTAATGACCGGTTGTCATATATTGTACTTAAAAGTAATTTCTACAAGCAGGTCATAATTAACGTACATTGCCCTACCGAGGACAAGGATGAAGATACTAAAGAGCTTTTTTATGAAACGATTGAGTCTTCGATAAGTTTCCTTCGTATAGCACTAAAATAATATTAGGAGACTTTAACGCGAAGATTGGCAAAGAAAAAATCTATAGGCCTACAATAGGAATAGAAAGTTTGCATGACGTCAGTAATGATAATGGAACCAGAGTTGTCAATTTTGCAGCTTCAAAAAATCTAGTTATCAAAAGCACATATTTTAAACATAAGAATATCCACAAGGCTACCTGGGCATCCCCAGATGGTGTCACGCTTAATCAAATTGACCATGTCTTAATAGATAAACGACGTCATACAAACATTCTTGATGTAAGATCATACAGGGGAGCGGATCTGAATTCGGATCATTTTCTTGTATTAGTGAAACTAAGATTCAAATTAGCTATATGCAAAAAAGCTAATCGCTCAGGCTCAACGGTCCGATTCAATACAGATAAATTAAAAACACTATCGGAGGCATTGAAGTATCAAGTAGAGATCTCTAATAGGTTTGAAGCCCTCCAAAACCAAATAGATCAGTACAATAATAGTAGTAATAATTATGAGGAGGATCCGGAAATCCTGTGGGGCAATATACAAGATACAGTAAAAACGGCTGCGAAACTTACTTTAGGTATTAAAAAACCTACAAAAAACAAACCATGGTTTGACAATGAATGCGAACTTTGGTTTGAAAAGCGGGTGAAAGCCAAACTAAATAGCTTACAAACTAAGAACGCTGAAACACAAAGGGAATATCTTGAGATCAGGAAAAATACATGTAGCCTCTACAGACGTAAAAAAGGGAATGGGAAAAGAATAAAATATTAGACATAGAAGCCCATAGAAAACAATATAATTCTCGCGAGATGTATCGAGGAATCAATTCTATAAGAAAAGGTTATCAAAGTCGAACAGAAATAATGAGGGACGAAAATGGTAATTTAGTAGCCGACGCGGCCGAAAGCCTAAATCTATGGAAAAATTATTTTGACAAGTTACTGAACGAACACGAAACCCCTGTTGAAGGTAACCTTGACGAAATCCATACTTGCGATCTCCAAACAGATGAACCCAACGATAGAGAAATAGAATCAGTGATAAAGAAACTGAAAAACAATAAAGTCGCGGGTATTGACGACTTGCCGTCCGAGCTAATAAAAAACGGGGGCCGGTACCTCCTCTCTGGGTTGTATGACTTTGCCGTGGTGGGGAGGCTTAGCTTCAGGTCGGAGGACATAAAATCCTCCCCTGCCTGATACTAGATCGGGCCGGGTAGCCCAGTTGGTCTGTATCCCTATAAACGGGCTCTGCAGTACGGGCAGGGATACCTTAAGCTATCTCTTCGGAGGGGCAGAGCCTGGGCTGGTAATTGGGTGGGGAAGGAGCTTTGGATCAGCCTCTGGATAGATAAGGATGTCTTAAGGACCGGTTGCGACCAAAAAACAACCCCCCAATCCAAGTTATGAGATACCGTGCTGAGGGATGCGTGGTTCAGGGGATGCTGGATCGCAAACGGTTCCCTCTGGGCACCGGGTACCCCCCAGTTGTAAAAAGCCTTATCCGGTGCTGTGGACCAGCCGGGCGGACAAGTATGGATCCACTTTATTCGTGGGATTAAAATTAACACCACAAATAACTTCGGAGGTACCTGTGGCAGCAAACCACGCAGGGACGGGCCAGAACCGACACCTAAGTGGGGCACAGAGGAGGAAACTCCTCAAGCAAAAGGCACAAGATAAGGGACTGCCAATTCCCAAGTTTGGTCAGGCTCGGAAAAACAGGAAAAGGGAGGAGAGGCGTGCAGGCGTTCTCTCGTCCCAACCTGAAGAGACTGATCAAGCGGGAATTATGTTACAGGTCATTTTATAAATAACTTTATAAGAATTAATATATGCTTTAATAAGCTTATTAGCGTCTTTACAGCAAGAAAACCCGACAGAAACTGACGATAAGTAGATATGAAGAATGCACAATCAATAAAGAACAATGGACAATAGTGTTTATATAAAGTAGCCGATCGATATTGAAAGGTGCGAAGACACAGCAAGCAGCGATGAAGAAGCAAACGGTGGTATCGATGATAATGACTGGGTGTTGTAATATAACTCCTCCAGGGCCAGATTGGAAAACGTCCTCGTTTTTCGTTGTGGTAGGTTGATTTTGACTATTTCGTGATTTACGTAATTTCCAAGATTTCCATATGTAAATTATTACTATGTTTAATAAAAGTACTAACAACATAATAAGTATGTATATGTATATGTAAGATTTCTCTTGGTCTTGGATTTGTTCTGGTACGATTACTTTATGTAATGGTTCAAATTTCAACTGATGATTTTTTATTATTACTGGTAAAATTACTGATTTTTTATTCATTTCTCCAAAATTTTCATCTAATTTATTTCCATGTATTAGGATATTGGTTCCTTGCAGTAGATGTATTCCACAAATTGTGAATTCTTTGTTTTTATCTTTAATGACTACTGGATAATTACTTGATATGAGAGTTAGATTTTCTGAAAGTTTGTATACCAATACTAGTGGTGATTGTATTGTTAAGTATATTATTTTATCTTTTTGTGTTGTAATTTGATTACATAAATAATTTTTTTCATAGATTCGTTGACATTTATTAGAATAGATATTTAGCAGAGTTGTAGATAATTTCCATGGAATAGTAATAACTTCTGTACGATTGTTATTATCTATAGTTGCAAGTCTTTGAAATAAGGTAAATTCGATAGGATTAAGGATAGGGATTTTTAAAGTGTAAATTATAGAATCTTGGGTGAATACGATTGATCCTTTAGCAAAGCGAAAGTCTGCTAAATTATTATAATAAAATAATAGTTCTTTTTGTGAATAGATATTTTTTAGATGTTCACATATATTTAAAACTTGTTTGTATGTTAAAATTTCAAGATTGAATACTTAAGATCAGAAAATATGAAAGATCTTTTGATTTTATTTAATAGGTCTAAGAAATGTTGTTCTTGTATTATTAGAGTAACTACGCTTTCAAAAAGACTCAGTTTTTTATTTTGATTTCCTAATGTTTTCATAATATTTTTCAAATTTTTATTAACAATTTCCGTATTATTATTTATTTCTTTGCTTACTTTATTTACAATGCTCATTGATTGACTTATCTTTATTATGTCTTCATTCTGTTTTTGTTTAATATTATTTATATATTCATTTATTTGATCCAGATCATTTGCATCGGGATTTCCAAAAATATATTTAATTATCGTACCTATTCCATTTATCAATCCTCTTTTTGATCTTCTATTATGTGGTATAATTTGTTGTAACGCTTGATGTACTTCATCACATAAGATAGCAGCTTGTTTCAATAAATCTGAATCTTTCAGTTCCGAATTGAGTTGTAAACTATTGTAACTTTTGAAAATTTCATTATGAGTTTCTTCTAATGTTGTAATATTTAAGCTAAAGTGTAGATAATGATACTTTTCTATCAATTTTCCAATTCCTTGATTATGTTCAAAATTCGTTGTGCTTGGTTTAATTTCCTTGCTTCTTGTTGATGTAATTATCAGAACTACCAGAATTGACATTATCTTCCTCATTTTCATCTTCATCCTGAAAAGAAAAAACTTTTCTTAATTTTTTCGCACTTCTTAAATCATATCGTCGTTGTTGTCCATGTATGTGACATTGCAATGATGGACCTTGTGCTTGTTCTACAAGTAATTTTTGATATCTTTGTGCAGTTTTATCGCGTTGTTGTTGATGAGTTTTAATGTACATTTCTTTATCTTTGAAATTTTCATTTGAATCATTTGGAAATCCCTGTTTATCTTTTTGTTTTGAATATAATGTATCATAAAAAGGCAAAATTTCATTTTTCCTTACTTCATTATATTGTTCAATTGCGTCTGCATTAGGTTCAATGATGTGTTTATGAAAATCATTATATGGTCCATATAAAAGAGTAAAGGGTTCAAAGTTAGTTGTAGAGTGAATACTCTGATTATATATCAAAATCGCTGTTATCATATGATTCTTACTACTTTCTTGTGAATTCAAATTTGTTAAAATGCTTAATTTTTCCTACAAAGTTGAATGTAATCTTTCTACTGGACTATTTGAAGTATGTCTGTTTATAGTAGTTAAATGATACTCTATTTTATGCATTCTACAGAATTCTTTAATTACTGTTGAAGTAAATTCACCTCCATTATCTGCTGTAATTTTATCTGGAAAATTATGATGAGAAGAAAATGGTGTAATTTTCTTAAAATAGTTGTTGCATTTCCATCCTGTAAATGATAGCTTTGTGAATACTTTGAAAATATGTCTAAGATTGTTAAAAATTTTTCTTTATTATAATGAAAAATATCTAAATGTATGTGTTGGAGAGGTCTTGTTGCTATAATCGGTCCATATGACTCAGTTTTATAAGGTCTTCTTTCGTATTTATGTTCCAAACAGATTTCACAATGATTGATATAATTTTTAATCATTCTATCCATAATTATTGTATAAATTTTCTTTTTAAAATGCGCTATTGTTTCTTGTATTCCATTGTGATTTTGATTATGATATTTTTCAAGTTCTTTCATAAATTTCTTTTTTTCCACTGCAGGTGTATAGTTATTTGTTTTAACTATTATTAATTTTTCATTAAAATATTCCTTTAAAATTCTATAAGTAATAATATCTAAATCACTGTTTTCAAAAAAAAAAATTTTGACAAATAAAGAAGTTGTCTCCCTAAATCTCACAATTAGTTAATGTAATTTAAAAAAATATTATACTTATTATATTATTTATTACTTTATTATGTTCTTTTAAAATTCATTTTTGTATCAATCTTATTTCAATGTCATAAAAATTATGACAAAGTAACAAGTTGCGTTGATGATTTATATGTAGTGTTTTACTTTTCTTGTTTAGGTTAACGTATTTCATATATAATACTGTTGCTGTTACTTTATTTTAAATGTAAAATCTCACTATTATGTACATACTTTTCAAATTATCGTAACATAAACATTTGTTTATTTCGTTGACCGCTACGAAACAAATACAGCTTGAGCTTACGAGATTTTCTGATTAGTATTTGTCAATTGATTAATAACTGATCTAAATATATCCATGCAAATCATAGGATATTTTTGAAATAGTCTCAATAATATAACACGAGACCTCAAATTACAAAATTAAAATTTCTTAATTCTTTTTTCTTACAAAACTTTTCTCATTATCTTTTTTATTTATATCACAACTTAATCATATTTTCTGATTCGTTTTTAAATTCTTGAAAGTAGTGAAATCAACATAAAAATAGCACGGATGCTCTTTATAAGTATCACAAGTATATATTTTTATCTTTTAAATAATATTATCATTTAAGTAAATAACAGTTATTTTAATGGCCAGTCGTTATTTAAAGTTCAAACCGGTTTTAGTAAATAATTTATGTATATTTCTTAACAATTTTCATTCTTGCCAGGCCTGTTCGCCAACAACATCATGAAGCCTAAAGCACAATATAGTAGTAATTATTAGTTATTAAACTAATATTATAATAATTTAAAATTTGTAATATTTTTTAGTAATAAGAGATGTATCTTCGGCATTAATCAATCTGGAATATGACACATTATCTGTAACAAAACTTTTTTTTCTGACTTATCGAATGCAGTAAATCGTATTTTAGGGTCACGTGTGAAATGGAATTGAAATAAAGCTATGGGTAGATAAAAAAATGCTAGTATGCAAGGATATGATTTCGGATCAGTCATAATATGTATAAGCTTAATCATTAAAAATTGTTTGTTTTCAATAAAACATAATAAGTAATTTTTTTATGTATTGCAACGTTGTCGATTCAATTAATCGCACCGTTCGCGATTCTGAATTTCGCGCGTTAGTTCTAAGTATAGAGAGAGAGGGGGCGCGCGATCTTTTAAATTAGCAGTTACGCCTCAGCTGTTGATACGTGTAGATATCGCCGAATTTTATTTGCACTGTTTTTTCTCGCCGAATAATAGTTTTCCTGTGACAATTTCGTGCGTGAGTGTGATAGCGATATTACAGCAAGTACGGGGCTTTGGAAGCAGTTTGCAGCTGATAAGCAGAGTGAGGCAGCGCAGTCAATTATTCAAAGGACAGAGGCAGTTGATATTTGCTGACATCAACAATTACGGCTGATCACCGTAATTGCACCGCAGGGTAGGTGCACCTCCCTTAATTATCGCGAGACAAAATATATTAAGTATTTTGTTCAACCGTTTAGTGTTAAATTTTTTGTATTCGCGCCGAGCGTTAGATCGCGCCAATATTCGAATCTTCTCTCTCTCTCTTTCTCACCGGAAAATTATTTAATTGTAAATCCTATTCGCGTGCGTCGGTCTTTCGGCCCGACAAAGACTGTATAGATTTTTTATGAATAAACTTTGTTAACTTATTCGCCGATTTCGTCATATGATTTTCCTAATAGTTTAAGAAATTGAAATAGGCTTAGGTGTTAATCCTATTACGCCTAGGGGATTAAGCGGAGAAGGAGTAAAGTCGCTCACACTTCAAACTCATCGAGTGTCACGATACATGTGACTTAAGGTGAGTTCAACTCCGTTTGATAGAAGACAACAAAGAGAAATCATCTGACGTTAAAGCGAATACACGTACTTACATACGTGATTAACGGAGCGGCGGTTTGCTCTGCATCGTGGGAGTTTGCTTATAAATAAATTTCCCATTTTTGCAAGATATCCCGCCCGTTACATGGCGCTCAACTGGTATTAAGACCCGTGTCGTGCGAATAGGATTGTGCGTCGAAGGTAATCGACGCACGAGAGAGAGAGAGACGATTGCGCGAGCGCTTAGGGAGGTTTGAGCGGGTGGTAGAGCGAGATCGTGAGCGGTACGCCCTCTGCTGGGCAAAAAACGGAACCACTTCGAACCTTTAGCTAAAAATTGTTAAGAATATTGTAATAAGGGCCGAAAGCGATAATTATTGATAGGTCGAAGTGATTTCAGGTCGTACGGGATAATCAGGTGTTAACCCATTTCAGCCACAGTTTGGTGGATAAAGGGGGGTTGGTAGCACCTGATCGACGATAAAGGCAGAGAGCGTGACCCAAGCGTGCAGTTCAATTATTAGCCAGGCGGAGCAAGCAAACAGCAGGCTCCGACCTTAGGTAGGATATTTTTATAATATTTATAGAAAGTTTACGGAACCGCACGCGCTCATAATCTCGCGAATTTGAGCCTTATAAAAGGGGGCAATAAGGGTAGTTACACTAAATAGTGTATACCCCGCTCATACCTTGGGTGATAGGAAGCGGTAGTGGTCGATTAGGCCGAAAATTTTAAACCTCAACCGCATCCTACACCCGTGCGAAGGCAAGATGGCTCTGTTGTCAGTTCAAATTGACAATTGGGCATTCGAGCTGACCTCCGCACAGCGCGAACGCTATTTAGCGGAATTAGAACTGCGCAAGGATGGAAGTGTCATCCAACAGGCGGCTAGGCTTGGGAGATGGTTGCTGGGTGAGTACACCGCCACAGATTTTCAAGAGACCACGCACAGCAAAGAGGTGGCGGGACGCAGGAGGCGATCCCGACAAGCGTGGCTCGACACAGTCTGTGACGAGTTGGAAAACTCCAACGCGGATGATAACAGCGACCATCCCCTCAGAATCATCAATAGGGAGGGAATATCATTGACTGATATGTCAAGAACATTCACCTGCCCGGATGAGGACTCTGAAGGTGAAGCCAGCCGCCATGAAGAGGATGAACTCGTCCAAAAGGCCCTCCACACGCAAGAACAGAAGGAGGGGGAAAGGAGGCGGAGCAATCCGGATCTTAGGTCGCAGGAAACCTGCACCCGGAAGGAGCCTCAGGAAGAATTGTCCTTGAGAGAAGCCTTCCGAGAAATAGAGTACCTGAAGGAAGGAGTCGACCGTAACCACAAACTGGTAGGTCGAATCCTGGAAACCCTACAGACTCTGCAGGGAATACAGGTGTGTGCGGAGCGCGAGGCGCAGGATATGCGTCTGCGAATACGAGAGCTGGAAGAGACAATGCATGATATGGCCAATGCAAGTCGTTCTTCTCTGCGCGACTCGGTTCAACCACGTTCCGCACGTAATGTGGACTTTCAGGACACATACACCTGTCACTACGACTCTGGGATCCCGGGAAGCACACCGGCTCCTCCAAGACCACAACCCAGAAGGAGGGAAGTCACCCCACCGGAAGTCCTCCAAAGAAGAGGACAGGAAGAGGATCCGGAAGATTATGGGAGATCCGAACCTGTTCGACAGAGGAGTCGAAGCGGATCAGCTGGCACCGGACATCAAATATCCTCAGGGCTCTCCACAACCCGAGATGTTGGGAAAATTGTCCGCGGATGGAAATTGAGGTTTGCGGGCAGTAGGGCACAGAGCGTAGATACGTTTCTGTCAAGGTTGGAAGATCTGCGCGTAGGTGCAGGGCTAACTGACGACGAAGTACTTTGTTCCGTATCAGAGATCCTCGAAGGTAACGCGAGGACCTGGTACGATAATAACAAGTACCAGTGGATCAGTTATGCAGAGTTCGTCGCGGACGCCCGGGATTGGTTTGGCACAAGTACGCAACAGCAACAAAGGCTATTGCAGGAAGCTCAGAACCGGTTCCAGGGCGAGGACGAACTAGTGCGAGACTACGTGTCCAACCTGGTGGCTCTTGTCAATAGACTAGAACCACCCATGCCCTTGGAGAGGTTATTAGACTTACTCCATGCAAACCTCCTTCCAAACATCCAAATTCAGCTGCGTCGGAGCGAGATGAAGTCGATACGCGAATTCAACAGGAGGGCGACCGAAGTACAGAACACCTTATCTTACGGTCGTCGTCCACGTGTATTCGCTAACCCCAATTCGACGATATTCCCTCAGCACGCCTACCAGCCGAGCAAAAGAACGGCTGGTAGTAAATCCCAAACCGCTGCAATGGCCAGCGAAGGGAAAGAGCGTGCGAAGAAGGAGGGAGATCCGCAGCGCGGACAGGGAGTGGAGAACCCTGCCAGGAGGCCTACCGAACAAGCGTCGGTATCGGCTACGCAAGCTCCCACTTCTGATAAGAAGATGGAAGAACGTCTGGAGGGCATCGAGCGGATGTTACGCAAGCTGGCCACTGACAAGCAAGGCAGCCCTCCAGAACAGCGTAAGAGCCGATGGCGTGGGGGAAGGAAAAATTCCCCTTCTCCCAGGTCTCCTGGCGAGCGGCGAGATGGGCAGAGGCGGAAGATCGACTTCACCAAGCCTCTCCAGTGTTCCGCTTGTGGCAAGCTGGGATTCAGTCGCAAGTTCTGCCCAGATTGCAACAAGGGAAACGGCAAGGAGAGCGAAGAGAAGAGGTCATCTTCGCGCCTCCACTAGATTCGACCTCTCGCCGCGGGTCGCCGATGGGAAACAGCAAATTGTCGGCGACCCAGGGATCCAAACAGGTCCTGGAAGGGCATTAAGAGAGTCCAGGACCTTGCAGTACGTTAGAGAAGAAGGCGATCGAACCCGATGCCAGCCCTCGGCAGAATAGAGCAGTGGTCATTCTGGAAGGACCAGATGGCCATATACAGGTTGTGGAGGAGGGGGAAGATTCCAGGGAAGGCCTCTCCACACAAAAAGCTCCTCTGCCGAAGCAATCCACGAGTAAAAGCAAGTCTATCGTCGTCGCAGCAGTGGAAGGGAAAAAACTGCTGAAAAACACGACGAAGGGAGGCAAAGATGCAACTCGTGGATATGACCCAGAGGATGAGACCAGGTGGTGGTTGCGGGTAGACATAGGTGACTTTAAAATTATAGCACTCTATGATACCGGCGCCTCATCCACGGTCATGGGTCAATTAGGGCTGAGATTGGCATCGGAGATGGGACTCGAGTTGAATGTGACCAGGGCGGGCGATGCAAGGCTTGCTGATGGACGCCCGTGCCCTATAATTGGTCACGTGATGTTCCCTTTTAAAGTAGGGGGAATCACGAAGGCAATCAGAGTCGCCATTACGCCGCTGCTCACAGATAACTGCTATGTAGGCGCGAACTTTATAAGAGAGTTCCGCGCAGTTTTGGATCCCGATGAGGATAAATTATGGCTTAAGGACGCCCAAGTGAAAGTACCAATGGAAGTGGCTGGAATTGATGGTACGGCATTTCTCGCACCGGTAGGACTATGGGAAGCCACGGAGTCACAGCTTGAAGAAATTGAAGACCTCGTCGGAAGATTGATTCCTGACGGAGGTCAGACTTTAGGTTGTGCCGTGGGGGTTGAGCATGAAATAGATGTTGGAAATGCTCGACCCATCAAACAGAAGTACTACCCAGTCTCAGATAGAGTGCGAGAGGAAATGCACACGCTGGTCAAAGATATGCTGGAAAAAGATGTTATCGAACCAGCGACCAGCGGATGGTCAAGTCCGATAGTAATGGTAAGGAAGGCTGATGGAAAATATAGGTTTTGCGTGAATTATCAAAAGGTAAATGCAATTACCAAACCTGATGCCTATCCTTTACCATATATGAACGACATCCTAAGACGGATAAGGGATGCAAAGTTCATATCTACTTTGGACTTGAGCAGTGCGTACCATCAAATTTCCTTAAAGGAAGAATCGCGTCCAATATCAGCGTTCACAGTTCCTGGATTAGGGCACTTTCAATTTAAGAGAATGCCCTTCGGACTGTCATACGCAGGAGCGACCTTCCAGAGGTTTATGGACAAGGTGATAGGCCCGGATATGGATCCATTCGCTTTTGCTTACCTTGACGACGTAATTGTGGTTTCGTCGTCCTTTGAGGAGCATAAGCGGCACCTAGAAATGGTATTGAAAAGAATTCTAGGTGCGGGCCTAACCATCAACAAAGCCAAAAGTCACTTCTGTAAGACGGAAGTCAGGTACTTGGGAGTTCTTGTGAACCAGGACGGAGTAAGACCAGATCCCGAGAAAATACGCCCGATATTAGAATATCCAACACCCCGGACTGTCAAACAGGTGAAGCGATTCATGGGAATGACCTCGTGGTATAGACGTTTTATACCCGACTTTGCCATGATCGCTGAACCTATAAACCGCCTGACAAAGAAGAATGTACGTTTCTCTTGGGAGGAGGAGCAAGAGCGAGCTTTCACGAGATTGCAGGAGGCGATGACTTCCGCCCCAATACTGCAATCACCCGATCCGAACGGTCAGTTTGTATTGCAAACTGATGCCAGTGATAGTGGGATCGGGGCGGTTCTCGCACAGGATGTCGATGGAGTAAAGCGCGTAATAGAATACGCCAGCCGATCACTCAACAGTGCTGAGAGAAATTATACGGTCTCCGAGAAAGAGTGCTTGGCAGTAGTATGGGCCATTGGAAAGTTCCGGCCGTATGAAGGGCATCACTTCAGGGTCGTCACCGATCATAGTTGCCTGAAATGGCTCCACAATATGAGAAATCCCACTGGAAGATTAGCGCGATGGGCGCTAGCATTGCAAGGTAATGTCTTCGATATCGAATATCGAAGGGGGGATCTCAATGTGGTGCCAGACGCTTTATCTAGGGCCTATGAGGAGGAGGGGATTGAAGTGAGTGCTATAAATAGTCGGCCGGAGACCACTGACGCCTGGTATTTGCAACAATACCAGGAAGTATGCCAGGATCCACACTCTTACCCCACTTGGAAGGTGGTCGGAGGGAGACTGTATCATTATCAGCCTGATGAGGATGGTGAAGGGTCCATCGACAACGATGAAGCGTGGAAGCTTGCGGTACCTAGGGAGAAAAGGTACCAGGTGCTCCAGGAAGTCCATGATGCTCCTACAGCAGGACATTCAGGACGAGATCGTACGTTCTCCAGGGCTAGGCGCTTGTACTACTGGCCTAAAATGTATGATCAGGTCAGGGAGTACGTAAAGAGTTGCCCGGTATGTCAGCAGTGCAAGGTGGAACAAAGAGCACCTTGAGGGCTGATGGGTCGTAGACAAGTGTCACGACCCTGGCAGGTGGTGGCCGGTGATATCACTGGTCCATTTCCCAAAAGCTCTCGAGGTTTTGAGTATATCCTAGTCTTTGTAGACTTGTTTACTCGCTGGGTAGAGTGCATTGCAATACGCAAAGCCAATGGGAAGACAATCGCAAGGGAATTACACGAGAGGATTGTCACTAGGTTTGGCGCGCCAGAAGTATTCTTATCGGATAATGGAACCGAGTTTAAGAATCAGGAGGTTGATTCATACCTCCAGATGAACGGCATCCAGCGCGCCTTAACTCCCGTGTATCATCCCCAAGCGAATCCCACAGAGCGAGTAAACAGGACACTCAAAACCATGATCACGTCTTATGTAAGCCGTGATCACAAGAGCTGGGATGAACACCTGTCAGAGTTCAACTTCGCGTTGAACTCGGCAACTCATAGCGCCACCGGATATAGTCCTGCGATGCTCATGTTTGGGCGTCAGCCGGTACCTCCTTTGACGTTCAGAAGAGCCCAAGATCAGCAAGCCCTTGAATGTTCGGAGGGTCAAGCTGTAGAAGATTGGGCCGAACATATGGGGAAGCTTCCTAATTTATGGGAGAGGGCTAACTCCAAGTCAAAGGAGGAAGCTGCGCGTCAGGCGGCTTATTATGACCGGAAGAGACGGCAACCCGAGTTTAAGGTCGGAGATTGGGTTTGGAAGAGGAACAGGATTCTATCTTCAGCTGCTCAAGGTATTTCAGCTAAATTAGCGCTGAAATATGCCGGTCCGTACGTGATTGAAGAGGTTTGTGGTTCCAACACGTACAGGCTAGGCAATCAGCTGGAGATCCTGTCTGAGCTCTTCCATGCCAAGGATCTTAAACCGTATTACGGTCCGGGTGAGGATGTGGAAAGTGAGGAGGTCATCGAACCTCGCGAACCGAGAAATGAACAGACGCAGGAGGAAGCGAACGATTCCGCGAATGTATACGAAAATCCGGGAGGGGATTTATCGGATAGCGAGCGGATCGAATTAGCAGCCCCCACGGTCGTAGATAAAGATCCCACCGAGACGTCGGATTTACCGGTATCTGCCCCAACCAAGAGAGGTCGAGGTCGACCACGAAAGGTCCCGGCGACGGTCCCCGGTCCAGTAAGGGATAACAACTCTCCCGTAAAGGAAAATAGAGGGAGAGGTAGACCTCGAAAGACCGTGCCCGTCGTACAAAGGACGGTTGGGCTGATAAATCCGAACGGTAACCGACGAGGACCAGGACGTTCACGCAAATAATAGCGAGGGAACGTATAACTCGGTGGGATGCGGTTCATCATAGGGTTTTCTTCGCGCAGGGAAATTCATCCGAGATCATTTGTTTTGGATGTTTCAGATGGACCGGAGAATCGTCGTCGAGGAGGAGACCTTCGAGGTGGTCACGCAGATGTTGTTAGATCTGCAGCTGGGCTCTGATGCGACGCAGCTAATTGAAGATCTACGCAGCTTCGCCAGGGTCCAGTTAGAAGGGACCACCCGAAGGGAGCGCCGCAATGCCTCGGTGGCCGAGGTTCTCCGGGACTCATCGTGGGTCCCCCCGAAGAAGGCTTCGCGGGACGCTTCGACACAGACCGAAGACCAGGACAGTGTCGAACGTTCCAAGTCCACCGTGGATCAGGGGGTGCAGACCCTCAAGTCCGGCGTACCCCAGACGTCGGACAGTGCGAGTCAATGCCCAGGACCCAGGGAAACCTGTGGGGCCTCGCACTGGGTCTGCAATCATCCCCGAATCCCTGAGCAACCTACTCTCCTCCTCGACTTCAGACACGTGCGTCTGGGGATCAACGAGGTGGAGAGTGCCTGGTGGTTCACTGAAGAACTCCAGTCTCAGGTGCAGGAGCACCTGAGACGCTTTTTGAGCGGCCAGGGCGCAGAAGAGCTGCTCGTGGAGTGGGCAGGGATGGCTCAGCGTCAGAGGGCCTACGGAGAGGCCCTGCTGCGGGTGGATAACGGACAAGAGTCCTCCGCAGCGCTCCCGGCGCCGGCTCAAGAGAAGAGAACCCCGGGAGCTACTGACGCTGGACCAATGCTCACGGTCCACGTGGACGGGCGCATGGCTCCTGATACCACAATCGTGGTCAGGTTACAGGATGGACATGCGACCGCCACGGTGGGAGGCGTGACCATTACCGCCTCCCAGGGAGTCAGTGCCCCGCAGTTCCCTCTGGCTGCTGAGCAGCCATCACAAGATCGGGAGGCTGCTCAATCTCGGTCGCAGCTGAGGGGCTGCTACATCTGTGGGGAGCCTGGGGTGCCCAACTCCCAGCGGTGCCCGAAGAAGGCTACACACTGGCGCTACCCGAAACATCGCGCGCCAGGTGTAGCCAAACGATGATATATGCCCTGGTGGGCCAATAATAAAGAGGAAATAAATAAAGAGAGTTATTTATTTAATTCCTTTCCTTCTTTATTATTTTCAGATTCCTGATGGCGGCGAATCGCGGGTATTCGTCCTGCCCGGGTAGTCAGGACTTGGAGGGGGCTGCAACGGTAGTCGATTCAATTAATCGCACCGTTCGCGATTCTGAATTTCGCGCGTTAGTTCTAAGTATAGAGAGAGAGGGGGCGCGCGATCTTTTAAATTAGCAGTTACGCCTCAGCTGTTGATACGTGTAGATATCGCCGAATTTTATTTGCACTGTTTTTTCTCGCCGAATAATAGTTTTCCTGTGACAATTTCGTGCGTGAGTGTGATAGCGATATTACAGCAAGTACGGGGCTTTGGAAGCAGTTTGCAGCTGATAAGCAGAGTGAGGCAGCGCAGTCAATTATTCAAAGGACAGAGGCAGTTGATATTTGCTGACATCAACAATTACGGCTGATCACCGTAATTGCACCGCAGGGTAGGTGCACCTCCCTTAATTATCGCGAGACAAAATATATTAAGTATTTTGTTCAACCGTTTAGTGTTAAATTTTTTGTATTCGCGCCGAGCGTTAGATCGCGCCAATATTCGAATCTTCTCTCTCTCTCTTTCTCACCGGAAAATTATTTAATTGTAAATCCTATTCGCGTGCGTCGGTCTTTCGGCCCGACAAAGACTGTATAGATTTTTTATGAATAAACTTTGTTAACTTATTCGCCGATTTCGTCATATGATTTTCCTAATAGTTTAAGAAATTGAAATAGGCTTAGGTGTTAATCCTATTACGCCTAGGGGATTAAGCGGAGAAGGAGTAAAGTCGCTCACACTTCAAACTCATCGAGTGTCACGATACATGTGACTTAAGGTGAGTTCAACTCCGTTTGATAGAAGACAACAAAGAGAAATCATCTGACGTCAAAGCGAATACACGTACTTACATACGTGATTAACGGAGCGGCGGTTTGCTCTGCATCGTGGGAGTTTGCTTATAAATAAATTTCCCATTTTTGCAAAAGACCCCCCCCGTTACAGTATGTAAAAGTTATTTTTGTGATGTAAGTAATTGTTTTTATATGATATATATGTCATTTCAAATGAAGGAACTGCTAATATCAAAATTAGTAACGGGTAAAATATGAAAATTATGGAATAGATAGTGACTAACATCAAATTACTTTCAAAAGTTTCATTTTTTTAAACTTTAGTACAAAAAATGATTCATACATTAATATTTTGCTTTTATTGTTAAGAAACATACATAAATTATTTACAAAAATCGGTTTAAACTTTAAATAACGACTGGCCATTAAAATAACTGTTATTTACTTAAATGATAATATTATTTAAAAGATAAAAATATATACTTGTGATACTTATAAAGAGCATCCGTGCTATTTTTATGTTGATTTCACTACTTTCAAGAATTTAAAAACGAATCAGAAAATATGATTGAGTTGTGATATAAATAAAAAAGATAATGAGAAAAGTTTTGTAAGAAAAAAGAATTAAGAAATTATAATTTTGTAATTTGAGGTCTCGTGTTATATTATTGAGACTATTTCAAAAATATCCTATGATTTGCATGGATATATTTAGATCAGTTATTAATCAATTGACAAATACTAATCAGAAAATCTCGTAAGCTCAAGCTGTATTTGTTTCGTAGCGGTCAACGAAATAAACAAATGTTTATGTTACGATAATTTGAAAAGTATGTACATAATAGTGAGATTTTACATTTAAAATAAAGTAACAGCAACAGTATTATACATGAAATACGTTAACCTAAACAAGAAAAGTAAAACACTACATATAAATCATCAACGCAACTTGTTACTTTGTCATAATTTTTATGACATTGAAATAAGATTGATACAAAAATGAATTTTAAAAGAACATAATAAAGTAATAAATAATATAATAAGTATAATATTTTTTTAAATTACATTAACAAATTGTGCGATTTAGGGAGACAACTTCTTTATTTGTCAAAAATTTTTTTTTTGGGATAGAAAATATAAAAGCATTCATGCAACTTTTTACTTTGTTAAAAGTTTTTTTTTATTTTTAGATATCACTTATTTCAACGTAAGCTATAATTACCATTCTTTGATTAGTATAATATATTGATTTAGTTTAATAGATGGCGTGGGGTCTCATACAGAGACGCCGATAAGTTAGTCCAGTCAAAATAGATTTGAAATATTCTTGACACAGAAGTGGATGCACTTTTGGTATAAGGTAAATCGAGGTCAAAAAAGCCGATTCTGAAATTTTGGGAGCTCTAGGTCTAGGGGTTCTATGAGAAAATCAAATTTGAAAGTTATTTTTGTTTATATCTCGAGAACGGCTGGACCAACGATGAAATAACTTGTACCAATCGAAAGTGCATAAAATTTGACATAAGAATACATTTTTTACGCGATTCCGATGAGTGTAAAATTTTGAAATAAAAAATAAATAAGAAACTTTACCATTACGAGGTAGGAGGGGAAGGTATGATATACGTATAATAAAGCTGACGTTCTCGTCTGCCGCCCCTCCCGGCGCGCGCAGTCGTCGACGCTCGGCAATGCTCGGCTCGGTAGCCGAACTTACACTTATTTATCCTAAGCGAGGCATTAGACATGACTTTCTGTATTATACGTTTATTATTAAGGAATGAAAATATTCTTGAAGGGTTTGCGGACGTACAATCCGATTATATCACTCGTGCTTCGATGACAATTATTTAACCAAATAAAGCAAATATGATTTTTTTTGTACAAGGCAATATCTTTTATAAAAAAATGATTTATCAGAAGAAAAGATCTGTAGTATTATAATTTGATCGTAATGCATATTTTAAAAATTATAATTTTTTTTATATCGGAAATTTTATTTTTTTAAAAACTTCATCTTGCACATATTCACTTTATTAACTTTACGCTGTACTTTTTGCAATTAATATTTAAACTAATTACGGAAAAATATATCGGTTCGTTTTTTTTGGTTTCAAAAAAAACATTTTCATACTAACGTCAGCAAGAATTTCAAGTATTAAAATTTTATATAAAACGGATATTTTTACGATTTTCAAATTGCTTATTTGACTTTATTAGAAATGGTTTTATATCAATTTTTATTGTATTTTCAAGGTTGATTCAAATTCAGAGCATGGCATTTTTTAAATAAATGTGACTTGATATAAATGTCTCACGTTTAGTTAAATATGCACCGTCCAATGTTTTAATATTGATAGAAATGTTTAAAGATGATGGGTTAAAAAAGAAAATACTTATGATTTTTTACTTTTATAGATTTTTAATGTCTTCCACATAAAAAATGATATTCTATAAAAACGAGGGATTTCCTTTTTATTTTGCAATGTTTTGTTATGTGGCATCCCACACACTTAAAGAGGAAGAGATGCGAGAGTGTCAGGAGACACACACACGCGTGAAACTAGCGTAGCCGCGAGAGAGAGCCGCGTTTCCCCGAAAATAGCCGAATCAACAACACGTGACTCGAAGCGAAACGAAGAGGACCTCGCGGCAACCGGCGAGCGAAAGCTCGCGGCTTTTATGTACGTGCGTTCGACTAGTGCGTATCGCTGCATCACTTCGGTTATCCAGCGAAACTGCACTACGAAGCGTTAAGGATTGGCATTCTCGTGAAGGACCAATCCAGCAGGCCTGCTCCCGGGTTTCGTGCGACGACGAGCCTCTCCTGCGAAAGCGATCTCCAGGAGGTAAAATATTTCGTGCGGATTCGAGAGTCCCACGGCGACAGAGCTCTACTTCTACGGCTACACGAGTAAGCCTCCCGTAAGTACCATATCTTATTGCTCTCTCTCTCTCACTACGCATGGCGATTTCCTCGTGACCTTCTCGTGAAGCTCACTTGTGGCCCAGCGCATTGGCCATATGTAACAAGTTGTCGAGACTACGAATAAATTGCAGAAGGTACTAAGAGTACTTCATCCGCCTTGTTATTCCTCGACCTAAGACCTTGTACCAACTCTCTCATTCCTTGCCCGGAAGCTGACGGGATTATCCACGCCGCCTCCGCGGGTCGACCAGCCTTCTGCTGATCGGCATTATCTGAGCTAGTCCGGTGCTAGCTAAAGCCCGTCGTCGTTATAAGGTGGCCAAACTTCTCCGGCAAAAGAAGTTACGGGTTTCAGGCCGACAGCCTTATTTCAGTTTCTTTAAATTATTGACTTAAACAAATTTTAACGAGAATTTCTATCTTTATTTTTTAATACTCCTTTTTCTGTTTTCTAGAATGCTTGCAATATTTTGTCGATTGTTAAATAGCATTCTTTTTATATTGTAACAATTAGTCGTGACTGATGAAATTCAATAAATAGCGTAATAAATATGTGATTAATCTTTTAAAAAAAAAATCAAATTGAATATTTTTCATAATACATGTATATAAGTTAATTATATTTCCCATGGAAATATATGTAAAAAATGGATGTTTCATTATTTTATTTATACCTAATCGATGAAACAATTCTAAATAATTGCGATGGTATTTATTGAAAGACAATATGTTTTTTAAATCAGAAATTTAAACAAAGAAGTATTAAGGTAATGCTTCTTTTCTTATTATATCGGTCGCCTTGAATCTAACGAAAATTGTGCAGCGATAATATTCCCAAGCATATATGCTCGTATACGGCCACTCCACATGTTTATATATTGGAAGGTCTGGTCTACTTCATGTCTTTATTCATATACATACTGTCGTCGAGTGATTATAAATTTTTAACATTAGGATCTATTTATTTAGAATTGATGATCTGAGCTGCAGAACGATGAATATCAAAGATCAGTACAGTACCGCTTCTTATCCAAGAAACATCCATCGATATCCAATATCTAAAATCAAAAAGTTTTCTCTCACGTGAAAATTAAGTTTTATTCCAGTATAGAGTTTTGTGTCAATTCGTATTGTGCTTGCAGAATTTAAACACTGAGTATCAAAGATCAGTGTACTTTTGTTTTTTATCGTAGCAATATTGATAATATCTACAACAAAGAATATACCGATTATTTTTAACTCCAATAGAGAGTTTTATGTTAAAGTGTTTTGTGCTTGCAGTATTTACAAATTGCAGTAAGTAGCCATTATTTTTTCATATGTTTATGCATGTAAATAGTACCCAAGCGGAAATAATTTTTTGTAAAAATAATTACTACTTTAAAAATCTCATAAAGTTCGGATTATTATAACAAAAGTTAAAAGCAGTTCCTTCCACTTAGTTTTAGTTGTTGTCAAGTATAATAATTTTGTGTATTTAATTACGGAGGATTATAGAAAAGCTAATATCTAATATAATCAATTTCAGTAGTTTATAACGTTTTAGGCATAGAAATCAGTTGCTGTACAATATTATCGTGATCAATTTTAGAAAATGGAATTGGGGAAGCCAATGACGATATAATGGATAATGAAGCAAGAATTTTACAAGAAAATTTTAACGAGTCAGAAACTGAGGAATAAAAAATTGTATCTTAACATTCATATCCAACTATATATAATATTATATTTTGAAACTATTATTTAACACGTTAAGGGCTTCATGACCTATATAGGCCATGATTTTTATACGTTTATTTTCCAAATTTTCAAAAAGTTCAACGTAAATCGCAAGAATGTGCAAGTCTGTGGGAATTCTTCCGAACATTGAATATTAACTAAAAATAAATAGCTTAAAAGTTTGGTGAACGCCCTGAAAAAGATAAAATATCCTCAACGTATTAATTGTTTATTAATATTTTTATATTCTATCGTGCTAAATAACGCTATAATAATTTTTCATTACACATTGATTTATATTTGACATGTTTATAAAATAAAAATTGGTATTGAACACATAATGAAAACAAATTACATTATTAATTAATGACTTACTTTCTGTAATTATCAATAGATTTGCTTTTATCAATCCTGTGAATTGCAACCAGTAGAAAACTAAGTAAAGTAAGTGAACATTTCGATAACTAGACTTGTAAAGAAAGTCTGAAGGAGTAAGCAGTTTTTTTAATTTTCCAATTTATATCTTTCAAAATGAATAATTTTTTTAATGTGTATGGTGAAAAAACGATGGACGTTTCCAAATGCCGACAAATATGCAATAGCTACAAAGTTATTAATGTTCTGTAACAGGCTGCCGTTTAGTCTAATCTCTAAAATTGCCCTTATTAGAACTAGACGAAGCCTTGTTATCTATGTGCTCAAAGCACAGTAACCTACCTTGCCTCGGAGTGCGCCTGCGCAGAGTCTCTTCACTGTTCCGAGTTGGGTTCCCCCAACTCGCCGCTTGGCGGCGCTGTCGCCCCTTGCTAGTAGCGCTCGTGCGGTCGCCGCCGGAATCTAAGTCGTCGACTCGCGTCTATCGATAATCGCACGATTCGTGCTACGCAACCGGCGAATTCGAATCCCCTGAAAATAAACACTGGCGCGACCTCCGGACAAAGGAAAGACTAAATAACGACTATTTAACTCGAAAGTAACGATCAACATGCACTTTATTGATGCAATTTAACTACACGGGAGTTTTGCCGAGAGACTTTCGCACGCTCGCGTGAATGACAAGACACGCTGTTTGAGAGAGAGAGAAAAAACCGCGATTCCCGCGAACTACCTGCTCGCACGCAATAAACAAATCCTTCGCGCTCGCTGCGCGGATTCGCACGCAAACTGTGAAAATAATTAAACGAGGGAAGAAGGTGCACCTACCGCGAGAACGATGAGGATACGGTGGCCAACCGTATCCGACAAACACGTTGTTAATCGGCTAATCCGCTGCTTGTTGCACCGCTTCTATTGCTGTCGCTGCTGTTGTTGCTGTTGCCACTGATGTTGCTGCTGTTGATGCTGCTGCTGTTGCTGCTACCGCAGTTGCTGCTACTGCTATTGCTGCTCACCCACCCACGCACTCCAGTCACAATGTCAATGGCAAAACACAAAACTCGGGAGGATGGAGGTTAGCGCGATGCTGACGGACTGAGTAGCACAGTCATACTACCTGTCGGATCCTCCCCTCCCGGTCATTGCCCCTTACGCGCTCTCTCTCTCTCGCGGACCGAATGCGGCTCCCCTCGTTCAGCCGCTCGTTAACCTCGCGCGAGCCTACGATTTCGGTAATCGTTGCAGTTCAAAGTTTGTAAAAAAAAATAAATTTGGGAGTATAACTTTTTAAATATTCAGTTTACTGTAATAATAAAGATTTTTTTGCTAGAATGAATTATATTTTTATGAAAGAATTTTTTCTCATACAAAAAAATCATATTTTCTTAATTTTTTTACTTAATTGTCATTAAAGCACGAGTATCACTTGCTCGAATTCTATGTCGTGAACTCTGCTAAATCTAATCTTGAGACATTTATAACAAGTCAAATTTATTTTAAAAATGCCATGCTCTTAATGTGTATTAAGAAAATACAATAAAAATTAATTTAAAAAAATTTCTAATAAAGTCGAATAAAAAAACGTACAATTAGTTTCATACGAACAGATATATTTTTCCGTAATTAGTTTAAACGTTGATTGCAAAAAGTACAGCGTAGAGTTAATTAAATAAATATGTGAAATTTGAAGTTTTTGAAAATACTAGATGAATAATTATTGATAATCGGTAAAAAAATAAAATTTCCGATATAAAAAAAATTATAATTTTTAAAATATGCATTACGATCAAATTATAATACTACAGATCTTTTCTTCTGATAAATCATTTTTTTATAAAAGATATTGCCTTGTACAAAAAAAATCATATTTGCTTTATTTGGTTAAATAATTGTCATCGAAGCACGAGTGATATAATCGGATTGTACGTCCGCAAACCCTTCAAGAATATTTTCATTCCTTAATAATAAACGTATAATACAGAAAGTCATGTCTAATGCCTCGCTTAGGATAAATAAGTGTAAGTTCGGCTACCGAGCCGAGCATTGCCGAGCGTCGACGACTGTCTGCGCGCGCCGGGAGGGGCGGCAGACGAGAACGTCAGCTTTATTATACGTATATCATACCATCCCCTCCTACCTCGTAATGGTAAAGTTTCTTATTTATTTTTTATTTCAAAATTTTACACTCATCGGAATCGCGTAAAAAATGTATTCTTATGTCAAATTTTATGCACTTTCGATTGGTACAAGTTATTTCATCGTTGGTCCAGCCGTTCTCGAGATATAAACAAAAATAACTTTCAAATTTGATTTTCTCATAGAACCCCTAGACCTAGAGCTCCCAAAATTTCAGAATCGGCTTTTTTGACCTTGATTTACCTTATACCAAAAGTGCATCCACTTCTGTGTCAAGAATATTTCAAATCTATTTTGACTGGACTAAGTAAGGCAAATAACACATTGAATATATGCGCATGCGCAGCACATCCAATGTGTGGACAACAGTGGACAAAAATATGACTGGAGAAGAAAATAAAATTAGGCCATTTTGCGAAATGACGATGAAATAAGATGTAAATCGGGAATGTTAAATTATATAATGCAACGATTGCTGAAAATCGTAAGACTCGCGCGAGGTTAGTTGGATACGGTTGGCCACCGTATCCTCATCGATATCGCGGTAGGTGCACCTTCTTCCCCTTTTAATTGTTGTTACAATTTGCGTGCGGATCCGCGCAGCGAGCGCGAAGAATTTATTTGTTGCGTGCGAGCAGGTAGTTCGCGGTAATCGCGGTTTTCTCTCTCTCTCAATCTGCGTGTCTTGTCATTCACGCGAGCGTGCGAAAGTCTCTCGGCAAAACTCTCGTGTAAATAAGTTGCGT
This sequence comes from Phymastichus coffea, assembly GCF_024137745.1. Taxonomy (NCBI): domain Eukaryota; kingdom Metazoa; phylum Arthropoda; class Insecta; order Hymenoptera; family Eulophidae; genus Phymastichus; species Phymastichus coffea. The sequence goes on along the minus strand of NW_026706853.1, from coordinate 1,175,954 downwards.
TAATAAAGTGCATTTTAATTGTTACTTTCGAGTCAAATAGTCGTTATTTAGTCTTTCCTTTGTCCGGAGGTCGCGCCAGTGTTTATTTTCAGTGGATTCGAATTCGCTGGTTGCGTAGCACGAATCGTGCGAATCCTGATAGACGCGAGTCGACAACTTAGGTTCCGGCGGCGGCCGCACGAGCGCTATTAGCAAGGGGCGACAGCGCCGTCAAGCGGTGAGTTGGGGGAACCCAACTCGGAACAGTGAAGAGACTCTGCGCAGGCGCACTCTGAGGCAAGGTAGGTTACTGTGCTTTGAGCACATAGATAACAAGGCTTCGTCTAGTTATAATAAGGGCACTTTTTAGAGATTATCGACTAAACGACAGCCTGTTACAATAATTATAAATATTTTCTTAAGTACAATATAAAAAGGAGTCTCTTAAATGATATTTCAATAATATATAAAAATCGTATAATTTATGTATCATAAATTGAATCGGCCCATTATGAAGCTGTTGTGTATAGTGTCGCGTAGTCCGCGCCTGCGGCATTCATGCCGCAGGTCGCTCCCGCGACCCTTGATATATACCATAACTTTTATTTGGTCTAATATTTTCATTAAAAAATTTTAGTACATGTTCTTCAGCATTTCTTTGGTTAATTTTGACTATATATTGCGTTTTAAGTTTATCTTTATAAATTTTTACATTATAATCATTTCCTTTTTTTATAATTATTCCATAGTTAAATGCATGTATATTTTTATCTGTTATTGGTAATGAAAAAGTTGGATTCTCTTCACATGAATGCACTGTTATATCATCATCACTTTCTTCAAGTAACTCGTCTATTTCCTCTGATGTTTGTGGTGTATCTCCTGATGTTTGAGGTAACATTGAAAATGTATCATCTTCTTTTTCTTCTTCCATATTAATTTCTATCCTACTCAATGCATCTGCTAGACTATTTTCACTCCCTTTTTTATATTTTACTTCACAGTCATATTCTTTTAATTTTATTTTCCATCTGATCAATCTTGCGTTTGGTGTTTTTAATGACCATAACCAAGTAAGTGGCTTATGATCAGTCTCTATAAAAAATTTTCTTCCATAAACATAAGGACGAAAATGTTTACATGCTTCTACTATTGCTAATAATTCTTTTTCAATTGTTGAGTAATTTTGTTCCGCAGAATTTAATGTTCTTGAAAAACATGATATTAGTCGTTTGTTTTGTAAGAGAACAGCCCCAATTGCTACATTTGAGGCATCTGTGTTTTTTACAAATTGTTGGGTAAAGTCTGGGTATGCTAATATTGGAGCATTCGTAATTAATTCTTTCAATTTATTGAATGCTTCTATGTATTGATTATCTTTGATGTTTATTTTTTCCTCTTTCTTAAGAACTTTTGTCAATGGTTTAGCAATTTTTGCATAATCTTTGATAAATTTTCTGTAATAATTTGTGATTCCCAAAAATGATTTAACTTCTTTTTGTGTCTTGGGTTGTGACGGAGAATTTCGGCTCGCCGACTTCTCCTTCGTCTCTCTCTCGTCCGTTCGCTACGCCCGGGCTGAGAGTGTGTTGGTATACACTCTCATGCCTGGTTTTTCTCTGTTTGAGGTGCGGCGAACGGGCATTGGCGGAGCTGGATGCGGCCGACGAGCTGGCGATCCGTTGCCAGGATCGTCATGCGGGGGAGCGAGCGGAATGGGGAGAGCGCGGCCGAGGGGGGAAATCGGCAGTTTCGTTTGGGCTGGCCGATCGCGTGCGCGCGTTTTGTTTTCGTTCGTCGCCGTTTTGGATTTTCCGTGGGTTTTTGGAAGCGGTGCGGTGCTTCGCCACGTTTTTTTTTGTTTTGTGGATGCGCACCCGGTGTGTGGGCGCGCATCGGTGGTTCATTTTTGTTGTAAGTGAGGAGTGAGTGGCTGGGTCGCGCCCAGCCAAGCCTTGCCGCCCAGCACCGGTGTGCGTGGATAAGGGCGAAGCCCGTACCGCCGGCGCGCGCGTGTTCGGCGAGCGAATCCGGCGAGCGGCTGAGCAGTAGGACCAGCAGCAACAGCAGCCGAAACAGCCGCAACAGCAACAGTAACAGCAACAACATCAGCAGCAGCAGCAGCAGCAAGCCGCATCCGTTGACCGGGAGCGGCCATCTCCACCTGAGGTCGCCGTTGGGAAGGTCGGTGCCGGTTTTCTCTCTCTCTCTCTTCTTCTCTCGCTCTCTTGCATGTCCGGGGTGTTCGCGGGTGCAACGGTGCAGGTCGGGCAGTGATGCCGGCCCCCGTTGCCGGGTGTTGAGGTCACGAGTGCGTTCGCGGGCGCTTAGGCTTAAGCGGATTATCGGGCAGTGATTGCCGATAATCCGATTTTATTTTTTCATAATTATTCAAATTGATAAATTTAGATTTTTCAGGTATGTTATTCAAGTAATTTATTTCGAATTCTGAAGTACTAAATATCTGAGTTTTATAGTATATACTTGCTTTTAATTTTTCTAAGTCTTTGTGTCCAATTAAACAATCGTAATTAGTATGCCATGATGCTATAAGAAAGGTAATTGGAGTATTATCTCCAAATTCATTCAAAATTGGAAAAGTTAGTGCATGAGTGCCTTTAGTAACTTTATGTACCGACTTGATTTCAAAATTATAAGGAAAAATATAATCTGCAAATAATTCATAAGCTATCTCTGGGTTCATTACAGATGAAGACGCACCTGAATCGATTAATATTTTTATTGGAGGACTTGTTGTAAATATGTGCGGTAATTCAGGTGAATTTCCAATTGAATTCAAGTCAACTATGTTGTTTCTTTCGAAGAAAAATCCTGTTGAAAATTTCCTTGTTCTGTAATCTCTTCATTATTACTTTCTATTTCTTCTTGATTGTTAAAATTAGATTGTTCTTGATAATACAATTCTTCTGGTTGATCTTCTTGATGGTGAAGTTCTTCGGAAATAAAGTTTGCTGGACCTGTACTTTTAAAGAAACTATTTCCTCTTGACTGAGCATTATTAGATGAAGTGGTTGGTCGATTTGAATTGAATGGGAAATTATTTGTTCTACCAAAATTACTTGGTCTATTCGTATCCCGGGTACTAATTGACATTGGTGTGGGTTGATTAGTTTTTGCTTGATGAGTTGGCTTAAAAACATTGATTCATGAAGTGGAGGGGCTATTAAATTGATTTTGAGAATTTTGACCAAAATTATTATTTCCATTTTGCGGTTGGAAAAATGTGAATGGTGATTGAGTTGTTGTATTCGGTACAAAAGGTCGAGATGAGGTCGAAGTTATATTTCTAGATGATCTCGGTTGGATAAAAGTAGTTTTTGATACTGGTAATCCAAAAACATTGGTTTTAGACTTAGTCTCTCGTTGTCGTATAAAAGTGAGGAAAGAGGATTGTTTTTCATGATTATCAAAAACTCGACATTTCTTTAAACAAGCTTCAATATCTTCAAATTCAAAGTGTGTTAAATAATAACTATGATAGGGTTCTTTTATACCATTTATAAAAGTATTTTTTGCAACATTATTATAAAATGAATTTTTCATATTAATTAAATCATCGTTATTGTTATTCAATTGAATATGTTCTTTTATTTTATTCAAGTGATGTTTAATTTCGTCAGCATATTTTTCGTAATCCTGATTGAATTGTTGGTAACATACATATCCTTTTTTAAATTAATTGTTGTTAAGCTCTTAATTCCTTCTATTTTGCAGAACATTACTTTAACAAGACTAGTTACTTGATATCACATGTGTATATTTTAATTTAAAAATAAAAATAATAAATAGAAGAATTAAGGATAGCAAAGTATTCCACAGAGCTTAAAATTAACTTAAAGTAGATTTGATGAGAACCTATTCGCATTAAGAGCTTGAGTTTTTGTTGATATAGAAACAAATAACTATAAGATACTTGATGAATTTCCAAATATGGTCATTATTCTTGGATTCAAGTCACTATACTGTTCAAGATCTTTGTAGAAATTATAAACCATAGTACCACTGAAAAATTCAGCTATATTCAAGTTTGAATACGAGTAACCAAGCAAAGCATTCAAATGCATACCATATTTCAAACTATTTTTTAATAGTGAAAATAAATGCACTATTGTTATGTTGAAATTTTCTTTATGACTGATGTGAAAAATTCCTGTGCTTTTATACAATCAGGTTTTTGTACTTTTTCAAGAGCTTCTTTTACTGGCATATTAACTACAAATTGACTCTGATTTGTATTTCCATCAATTAAATTTTTATTGCATGATACAGCACTTTTGCCAGAAGTTGAATTACTGTTTTGATAACATGAAAAATGATCATTAATATCAAAGAATATATATGCCATTTAGTGTCGAAAAAAATTTTCTGAATTGGTAGACCAATATTTAATTACTGCTATATATAATCTCCAAGTAGGTGGAAATTACATTATTGATGCATCAGAAACTTTTAGAGTTGAAATTAAAATTTTCTTTCTTTCAAACTTTGATAATTCTATAAGTTTGACAAGTTCACGGATTTCTTGCCCACGGAAAAAGTCATCATTACAATCTAACTGATATATTGTCACATTGGCTCCTTTTCCTCTTGTAATATAAAAATTAAATAATAATATAAAATTATAATAAATTATAATAAAAATTATGTAATGAGGCGCGCAGCAGAAGCTCGCACCTTCTGCTGCCCGTGCGCGCCCTTACCCTATGCCCACCCATCTCGCGACCGGCCGCATAAATTGCCGCAAGGCCCACCCTCTAATGCGCGCCCCTTTTCTTCTCCCTGCAACGCCCACGACCGGAGATACGGGCGTTGCAAGGACACAGACGGCGTCCGACGGCAGATGGGAGTAGGCCGCACCAACACATATACAAAACGTGCAGCTTCCCGAGGCACGTACCCGAGAAGCTGCCACACGTGGCTTTCCAGCCACACACACACACACACCGACGTAGCTCGCCCTTGGCCAGGACGAGGCTGACACCGCCGACGAAGACAGTCCACCGGGAGCCGGCGATCAGCTGATCGGCCGGCTACTACCGGTGGCGCGCACACACACTGACACTGCTGAGGATGACGACACCTGTGGCCACAGGTGTCGCCAATGAACAACAACCGCACACACACACACGCGGACCTGGACGGCGAGCGAGCGCTCCAGGAGGCGCCGAGAACGACGAACGCGAGGCGCGACGAGCACGTGTGCGAGCGGGCGCGGCCATTTTGGACGCCGCACATGTGCCGCGATAGCGTGTATGAGAGCGAGAGCGAGGGAGAGTGAGTGGTAGCGCGGCGGAGAGAGATAGAGTAGGAGAGCGCGCGCGTATGCGAGACCGACAAGGAGGGGAGCGCGCGAGATAGCACTAGAGAGAGGGAGCGAGAGAGAGATAGAGAGAGATAAAGGAAAATACTAATTAAAGGCGCTAGCGGCGCGAAGTTTCCGACGACTATTTTAAATTACTGACCATGCGCACTACCGAGAATACCGATAAAACAGACACACTGACTTATACATATGCAAATCAATTACAGGGGCGCTACTGACGAAAATTTGAATGAGCTGACAACTTGAATAAATTATTGCGAGCGAATTTATTGTTAATTCAGGCAAAATAAATGGACAATTGGACAAAAACATTGTAACTGACATGCGAAAAATATAATAAATCACGAACTGCGAAATAATGATGTATAGCGAAACGTACAACTATTAGACAAATGATTTTGACTGTGCGAAATTAATAATTCAGACTATGCGAAATTTTATACTTAGACCGAGCGCCACTGACTTAAGTGAAAATTTGTACATGACGAGAGGGCGTTGAAACTTGTTTGTTCCGCTCTCTCTGATAAAGGACCCGCGGTAGGGGTAGGCTAATTTGCATAGCCTCTTATGATTAACAGACGATAGCGGGGGAAAATCCGCGATTTTGGAAGAGATTTCCGGGAAGGACGAGTAGCGGAAAGACTCGTCCATTTTGTCACCCGCCGTAGCAGCAGCAACAGCATGACAGAACTCTCTCTCTCTCTCTACCAATTCACCGAGGAATTAAGAGATTTTTGTAAGTTGCCGACATTTTCTTTGCAGGGCTGACTTTGCGGTGACGAGTGCCGCCTAATTGTGTAACGCGAGTGTGTTTTTGGTGCGTTGCGCGCGTTGTTTATCGGTTCGCGAGACGTGCGAATTCCGTCGTCGCAACCGTTGCAAATTCGCGCGAACGCTGGGCCGCCATCACCCCTCGCGTATTTAGGCGTTAACCGTCGCGCCGGTTTGTAAGGAACGCAAGTGGAATAAAGTGTTTTCTGACAAAAGTGCCGTGATTTTGTTGCCAACCTTTCCCTTTTTCCGACTTTAGCAGGACTAGGAAGGAGCCAAAACCACGGACGACCGGCGGACATCTTGTGTGCGTGCGCTAATTGTTCCGACATTACTTTTCGCGATTTATAGCCGAGGCCGATACCTACCCCTGGATCGAGGTACATGCGTGGAGCTAGCCGTGGACCAAGGATAAGGATTTGTGGTGATTTTTAGGCTGTGGTGGAAGAGTGGAGCGTACCACTCACGTCGGTTGGCTTGAGCTGGGAAAAGCTCGCCTTGCCGACGTTTTCCCCAACGACTACCGATTTTCGGCTGTCTGGCGCCCTTCACAAAGTCGGGGAAACGCTCTCACTCGTTGGCCGAGGAGCCCGGAAGCCGAAGAAATTCCCCCGAGTTTCCTCTATCCAACAAGTGGCGCCCAACAATTCGGTTTCGCGAAAAATTCGTCGTCCGTTAGCGCAGCATAATCCGTTTTTTTTTCTGTTTTCCGGATTTTGAATTTTTTTTATATTATATATATATTTGAAATTTTGTTTTTTTTATTTTGTGTGGAAAAACTTTGAAATTTTGTGTGAGATATTCTCTGTCTTCTTGTCTCTTCTTTCCACCAACAGCTAGGAAAGAAGGAAAAAGTAAAGAACTGAAGATAAAGAATCGAAAAAAAAAAAATTGAAGATTTTATATAGTATTTATTGAAGACTTTTATTTTCAAGAGGAAAGTATAGAAGAAAATTATTTTTTTCCCCGTTTCAAGAGGATTTTCAAGAGGAAAATTAGAAGAAAGAAGAAATCAGACATTTTTTTTTCAGACGTTTCTTTTTCAGGAAGACTAACCTGAAGAAATATCTGACAATTTCTGACTCTGCCCTTCTTACAGCCGCGATCTGACAAATTTTTTTTTTTACAGGCGCGAAATCTCTCTCCTCTCGAAGAGAAAATCAGACTTCCTTTTCAGGCGCGAACAGACAAATTTCTTTTCAGCCGCGTTCTGACAATTTTTTTTTTCTCTCAAACATCAGACAAATTATTTTCAGGAAGATTCTGAAGAGAAAAATCTGACTTTCTGACGCTGACTCCCCTGACAAATTCTTTCAGCCAAGCTCAGACATTCTTTACAGGAAGATTAGAGGGTAAAAGACCCTGAAAATTGAACAGACTCCTCTGACAAATTTCTTTCAGCAGCGATCAGACAAATTAATTTTCAGGAAGATTAACAAGACGCTTCCGAAGAAAAAGAAGACTGACCGCAAGATCTAACACTTCCTTGACTAGCTGTGAACAGACAAAATGGGCCTTTCACACGACGAAACTCCGGCCAGGATCACAGGAAAAATAGCGCTGTCAAATAGCGACCTCCTGATGATCCTGAAGAAAAATAAAATAGCTCGGGACCTGGCAAACAGAATGGCTGAAAATACCGACGAGGAAATTCGAGCGGAAATGCGCCAAGCCGGACTGATGGTGACAACAGACGCCAACACGGACAGACTGGAACTGCTTCGTTGGATGGCAAGAGAGCAGCGACTATCGGTCAACTCAGCGATAACTCGAAGCCAGCGTGTCGACAGTTTCCCTCCGTTCACCAGGGTTTTATGGAACGAGGACCATGAAACCGACTCCAATCGCGCCTCAATTGTCCGCCGAACAATGTCTGCCGATGAGGCGACATACAACCGAGACAGACCAGAGGACCACCAAACGAGGATACAACGGCAAACGCCACCATTACTGACCCTCGCAACTCCGCCTAGACTACAGCCGACCGAGATCCGACAACAGACCCCCGACTTGGCAGTAGTAGAGAGAACCAGGCGACTTCAAACTGACAGAACGAGCTCAGACGACGAACCGGCAAATTTTCAGACTCCGCGTTCGCCAGCAAGACTACGCACACGTAGGATCAGAACTCGTCAGCCAGTATCCGACAACAGTGACGCAGAGACACAACAAGTAGCCGGAGCAGTCAGACCACCGAAGCCGCTGTTAAAAGAGAAGGTCACGTGGGGGGTAACGCGCGAAATACACGCACACTCACACCTACCGGACCAAAACCTGCTACTAGGCAACGAAGAAAGACGAAGGTACCTGACTACAGACCCGATACCGATACAACAGACCGGCGCCAGACCAAGAGAAATTCAAAACAACGCGCCGCAACAAACCATGAGCAGAGAAGCTTGCAGGAAAAAGCTGTCTCCCGCACTCAGACAACAGACAGATCTAGAAGATCCGACAGAGAGACGTCAACCACGGCTAGTCCCGCATGAAATCGAGGATAACCAAAGCAGACAACGGTATCCAACGCCGGAAAGGAATAGATCACTAGAGCGACATTCCAACCGACCAACATACCGAGAAGAAATCAGCCACAGACAAAATAACGGCAGCCCTCACAGATATCGACACATCAGCCCGTACCAAAGCTACCCAGACAGACAGCAAGAAAGACGCCAGGATCGCAGCGTGAGCCCGAACAGATACCAATACGCTAGCTCACACAGGTCTCGCTATATTAGCCCACCTAGGTATCGCCACAACAGCCCGCCCAGGTATCACTACAATAGCCCGCCCAGGTCTCGATATGTAAGCCCATATAGACCTAGCTACGCCAGTCCGGACAGAACTCGCTACGCAAGCCCGTACCGACACCGCTATGCCAGTCCCGACAGAAACCGTTATGCCAGCTCATACGGGCCTCGAGATGCTAACTCATATAGACCTCACTATACGAGCCCACATAGACCTCGCTATGAGAGCCCACGCAGACCTCGCTACGAGAACCCACACCGACCACAACACGAAAGCACACACAGGCCTCAGTCGGAAAACCCAGCCAGAATTCGCTATGTAAGTCCTCGCCGACGAGAAGACGAAAGCCCCAGCAGACAATACGAGAATGTTCTTCGCAGACATCATGAAGAAGGCCCTCGCAGACAAACCGACGCTAACCATAGCATACCAAGGCAAGCCTCGAACCCGCCAGAGCATGACGTCAGAAATCGTTGGAGAGAACCAGACCCATACCGCTCGAACTCCAGCGACTCAGACAAACCCGGCAATATACCTCCGAGAACACACTATCCTGACGGACTCGGAACAACAGCAGAAGAAATAAACAGACGGGACATGAAGAACATCAAGATGTTGGAATGTCGGAAGTTAAAATTCAATGGCAATGACGAACCAGACGAGTTTATCTACGAAGTAGACGAACTGAAATACCAGGCACAGCTATCTAGCGAGGACTTACTGCGGATCATCACAGTAACCTTCTCCAAGGAGGTGAAATCCTGGTACCGTGGAATCGCAAGAGAAATCCACAACTGGCAAGACCTGGCACGAGCATTGCGAGAAAACTACGGCAAAAGACTCGACGACGAGGACATAGAGGAAGAGCTGAGAGCGAGAACGCAGGCCCGAGGAAAATCTATCACGGACTACCTCTACGCGTTCCGCTACATCGCCAGCCACCTCAGAAGACCGATGCCCAAAGACATCCAGGTAATGATCGCTAAACGAGGACTGGTACCGGAGTGTCGCAAGTTCATGTCAGACAAGAACATATATAACTTCAGCGACATGATATATTACGGCCACAAATGGAAAGGTTTGGAAGAGATGGAAGAACAATACCATCCACCACCAGAGAAAACCCGTTTCCCGACAGTAGCACCAAAACTGACCAAGAAAAGGAACAGTAAGGTATCCAGCGCCCACCAAACACAGCCAACAGACGAAGCGAGGAATGAAAAACAAAAAGACACCTCGCGAAAGGGCAAAAATAAGAAACAAGAGCCAGCCCAGTTACAACAAACAACACAGCAAGCTCCATACCAGCAACAAATGATGGCGCAAGTGGCGACGTACCAAAGCCCGCAACAGTTCATTGGCTTGCCACCAATGAACCAGGCCAACAGACAAACCAACACCGACCATAACCAGACATTAGCCGCACATAAAGCCGACGTGGGGTCAAGATGGAACATGCCATCATTGGTCCCACTAAGGAATGAAAACCGACGATCTGACATAGATACCGACCAGTCAGACCACGAACAAGGGCCCTGTAAATGCTGTCAAGGTAACCACAGTTACAGAAAATGTCCTCGGAATCCATGTTTCTTCTGCTACGAACCAGGGCACTACGCTGCAAACTGCGAGAAGAAAGAAGCGTTATTCCCCAAAGACCGCTCGAAAACGCGAAGACAGACTCACTGCCAGGTTTGTAAAAGCATCGGCGCACCATTCGACTTCTGCAAAACTTGCCAGCCAATTCGCACAGAACTGTTGGGAAACGGGTCGGGCGGGGAGCAAATGAGGCCGATGCTCTCCACCAACAACCGTCAATAGGCCTAAACAATGGAAAATGGGAAATAGCAGCCAACAACGCATCCCAATTCCTTTCAGACACAGACGAAGAAGCAAACCACCGAAACATATAGGAGCTTTCATCGTGTGAAGAGGCGAAAGATACGTCCGCAAGCTCCACGAAATGCCACCACAGCCAATGACCTGGGTCGATGATGAACCACTGAGCAAGCTATTAAGAGGCCTGAAGAACCACGAGACAATCCTCCTTGATATCAACGGCGAAAGTCAAAAGGAAAACCGACTGGTAGAGAACACAACATTTCCTCCTATGGAATGGCTACAACCAGAGGAGACAAATACAGACCTTCAGACCAAATCAGACAACAACGAAGATGGAAATTGCACAAATCTTCAAAATGAAACAGACAAAGTAGAAGAAATAACAACAGACATCGAAGGAATACAACCGAAACCGAGGAAAACAGTACAGTTCTCCGACCATGAGGAAAAGTATTCCGACAAATCAGACACTGACTCAGACAGCCCCACGCTCCCTCAACCGATGCAGAGGAACGTAGGTTTGGAGGTGGAACCTGTTCTGAGAGTGACCGACCTTCATCACCCAATTGACATGCCTCATAGCAAGAAAAATCAGACAGAGACGTATGAGAAAACAGAAACAGAACCCGAAATGAACAAACCAGAATCCGACTCGAACAACCACACACTCCCTCAACCGATGCAGAGGAACGTAGGTCCAGAGGTCGAGTTTGTCCTGACGGAAACAGAACCTAGTACAAACAAATTAGACTCCGACTCGGAAAATCCCACGCTCCCTCAACCGATGCAGAGGAACGTAGGTTTAGAGGTTAAGCCTGTCCTAAGTACAGACAAACAAACCGAGATTGCGGACCAAGAAGACACAGAAAATGACCAGACGACCGACGACGCACCACAAACCAACTCAATTGCAAGTGCAAACTCGGACACAAGATGCTTTATACCTATCGTGATAGATGGCATAGCGTATGACGCACTGGTAGACTCGGGAGCAGAATTATCGCTGATTGGACCAAAAATAGTAAATAAGTACAGAGACCGACTCGTACCAAATTATACGAACATTCAGGGCATCACGGGAATGGCAGAGAAAACTGTAGGTGAACTGCCTTTACAAATAGATTTCGACGGCCACATAGACAAATTTCACTTCAAAGCGATGGAAAACCTGCCAGGTCCGCCGATTATACTAGGTTTAGACTTTCTGGAACAATGGAACATGCTGGTATTGTTCCGAGAACGAAAATGGCGTGTACATAATGGAAAATGGCACCATTTAAACCCCAGACAAAGCTCCAAACAGACTGCCTTCTTCGCTCAATGCGCTGGATTGACCGAAGTCACCGAAGAACAGACCAAACAGATTCAAGAGATCACAGACCGACTAATACCGCCATTATCTGACAAGTTAGGAAGAACTCCTTTAGTTAAACATCTTATAGACGTAGGAGACTCAAAACCCATCAGACAAGGCTTGCCTAGAATGTCACCAGCAGTCCAAAAGATCATAAGGGAAGAAATAGACAAAATGTATCAACTAGGCATTATCAGACCTTCAAAAAGTGCGTGGCGCAGCGCACCAGTAATGATACGCAAGCCTGACGGTTCATGGAGATTCTGCATCGACTTCAGGGATCTTAATAAAGTAACCAGAAAAGATGCATACCCCCTACCAAACATGGACTCGATTCTAGACAAACTCAGACATGCAAAGTATATAAGCAAGATCGACCTGAAGCAAGCTTATTTTCAAGTAGCACTCGAGGAAGGCAGCTGCGAATATACAGCGTTCGCAAGCCCAGGTGAAGGCCTATGGGAATTCGTAGTCATGCCGTTCGGACTAGTAAATGCTCCTGCGACATTCCAAAGACTAGCCGACGCATTATTCGGACCAGACTGGGAACCACAAGTATTCCCATACCTGGCCGACATCATAATAGCCACTGACAACTTTACAGACCACACGAAGTACCTCGAACTCGTGTTAAGACGCATAAATAAAGCTGGGCTACAGATAAATGCGAAAAAGTGCGAATTTGGCTGTACAAGACTGACATATTTAGGATTCCTACTAGACAAAGAAGGCTTAAGACCAGACCCTGACCGTACGAAGGCAGTACTTGGATTCCCAGTGCCAAAAACAGTCAAACAAGTGCGCAGTTTCCTAGGTATGGTCGAGTGGTATTCTAGATTTATAAAGAATTGTTCAGACATTAAGATACCACTACAGAAGCTGCTAAAGAAACACCAGGTATTTAACTGGGGACCTGACCAACAAGAAGCGTTCGAGAAACTCAAACGATCACTGACAGAAGCTCCAGTACTTGCCAGACCAGACTTTAGCAGACCATTCACCGTACAAACAGACGCAAGCGATTTTGCAATAGGAGCAGTACTGACACAAGAATTTGACGATGGCGAACACCCCATCGCTTATATAAGCAGAACACTGACCGGGCCAGAGAGAAACTACTCAGTAACCGAGAAGGAGCTTCTAGCAGTCATGTACGCAATAAATAAACTCCGACCATACCTAGAAGGATACGACTACACCGTTATCACTGACCACTCAGCCTTAGTATATTTATTTAACATAAAAGAACCGAAAGGCAGACTAGGACGATGGACTTGTGATCTAATGCAAGAGAGAGTGACCTTCAAACACAGGAAGGGTACACTACACCAGATACCAGACGCGCTATCCCGCATGGACGAGGAAATCAAACAGATAGCAGCATTTCAGACTATACAAGACAGCTGGTATGTAAAAAGGCGAACGGAGGTTAAAGAAAAGCCCGACAAATACCCCGACTGGAAAATAGAAGACAACATGCTGTATCACAGACGCTTTGACCCGCTTTTAGACCCAGTAACAGGCGGCGAAACAACCTGGAAATTAGTAGTACCCGACGAACATCAGACGCAAGTCATGAAAGACGCACATTGTTTGACATCTACAGGCCACCTGGGCGTAGAAAAGACGTACATGAGGATAGCCCATGAGTATTATTGGCGAGGAATGTATTCAGACACATACAATTTCGTCACGAAATGCCCTCTCTGCCAAAAGTTTAAATCCAGCCAACAAGGCCCACAAGGACTCATGGGCAAACGCAATATTGACCGACCATGGGCAGTGGTAGCAGCAGACACTATGACCCGGCCCGACCAACCACCACCATCATACCGGGAGGCCACCGAGGGGCGACACTCGCGGCGAGACGGACCCGCCGACCTTCACCGCCGGCCGCGGGACGAGCCCGCCAACAATCAACACCCTCGGCGGGACGGGCCCGACCACCGCCACCATCCAGGCCGGCGGGAAAGGTCCCACAGCCGCCACCACCACCACTCCAGCCGTGGAACCAGCCCTCCCCGGTGGCCATCACACCACGGGTCCCGGAGGTCGGCCCGCCACTCTACACCATCTGAGGACGACTATACAGTCAGCCCGGCCGACCTCCGGGAGTTTGATCGGATGCTGCGGGCCATGGAGGAGGTCGAGCGTCAGGAGAGCCACCACCACCACTATCGACAACAACAATGCCGCCGCCGATAGACGGCTTATGTATCGGGGCCAATAAACGGCAGGGCGAACCCTGACAAAAATAACCTTCCGCCCTGTCATTTATTGACCTTCCCGAACTGACACCCTGACACAGCCAAACCCTGGACACCGGAACTGACTTGCCGACCATCTGACCGTGGAAAGGACCAGGCTGACCCAACCGACGTTGCTGACTAAACTGACGTCCTGACCTGGCGGACAACCTGACACCGGAGCTGACCTCGCTGATTCATCTGACATTGCCGACCATCTGATTTCTGACATCTGACTCTGATTTTTTTTTATATTTAGCAAACTTGTAGCGGACACCGACAGCTGACCAGAACCAGACCTCGGACCAAGACCTACCCTACCGTGGGGACCGCCGAATAGGCCAAAAATTGGTAAGACCCCACGATACCTCTGAAGGCCGGCGCGAGACGGCGGGAGGAGCCTACCATGGAACCCTCCAGCTCGGCACGCTACTAGTGTGCCGGCTAGTGGGGGGTATTGTAATGAGGCGCGCAGCAGAAGCTCGCACCTTCTGCTGCCCGTGCGCGCCCTTGCCCTATGCCCACCCGTCTCGCGACCGGCCGCATAAATTGCGGCAAGGCCCACCCTCTAATGCGCGCCCCTTTTCTTCTCCCTGCAACGCCCACGACCGGAGATACGGGCGTTACAAGGACACAGACGGCGTCCGACGGCAGACGCGAGGAGGCCGCACCAACACATATACAAAACGTGCAGCTTCCCGAGGCACGTACCCGAGAAGCTGCCACACGTGGCTTTCCAGCCACACACACACACACCGACGTAGCTCGCCCTTGGCCAGGACGAGGCTGACACCGCCGACGAAGACAGTCCACCGGGAGCCGGCGATCAGCTGATCGGCCGGCTACTACCGGTGGCGCGCACACACACTGACACTGCTGAGGATGACGACACCTGTGGCCACAGGTGTCGCCAATGAACAACAACCGCACACACACACACGCGGACCTGGACGGCGAGCGAGCGCTCCAGGAGGCGCCGAGAACGACGAACGCGAGGCGCGACGAGCACGTGTGCGAGCGGGCGCGGCCATTTTGGACGCCGCACATGTGCCGCGATAGCGTGTATGAGAGCGAGAGAGAGGGAGAGTGAGTGGTAGCGCGGCGGAGAGAGATAGAGTAGGAGAGCGCGCGCATATGCGAGACCGACAAGGAGGGGAGCGCGCGAGATAGCACTAGAGAGAGGGAGCGAGAGAGAGATAGAGAGAGATAAAGGAAAATACTAATTAAAGGCACTAGCGGCGCGAAGTTTCCGACGACTATTTTAAATTACTGACCATGCGCACTACCGAGAATACCGATAAAACAGACACACTGACTTATACATATGCAAATCAATTACAGGGGCGCTACTGACGAAAATTTGAATGAGCTGACAACTTGAATAAATTATTGCGAGCGAATTTATTGTTAATTCAGGCAAAATAAATGGACAATTGGACAAAAACATTGTAACTGACATGCGAAAAATATAATAAATCACGAACTGCGAAATAATGATGTATAGCGAAACGTACAACTATTAGACAAATGATTTTGACTGTGCGAAATTAATAATTCAGACTATGCGAAATTTTATACTTAGACCGAGCGCCACTGACTTAAGTGAAAATTTGTACATGACGAGAGGGCGTTGAAACTTGTTTGTTCCGCTCTCTCTGATAAAGGACCCGCGGTAGGGGTAGGCTAATTTGCATAGCCTCTTATGATTAACAGACGATAGCGGGGGAAAATCCGCGATTTTGGAAGAGATTTCCGGGAAGGACGAGTAGCGGAAAGACTCGTCCATTTTGTCACCCGCCGTAGCAGCAGCAACAGCACGACAGAACTCTCTCTCTCTCTCTCTACCAATTCGCCGAGGAATTAAGAGATTTTTGTAAGTTGCCGACATTTTCTTTGCAGGGCTGACTTTGCGGTGACGAGTGCCGCCTAATTGTGTAACGCGAGTGTGTTTTTGGTGCGTTGCGCGCGTTGTTTATCGGTTCGCGAGACGTGCGAATTCCGTCGTCGCAACCGTTGCAAATTCGCGCGAACGCTGGGCCGCCATCACCCCTCGCGTATTTAGGCGTTAACCGTCGCGCCGGTTTGTAAGGAACGCAAGTGGAATAAAGTGTTTTCTGACAAAAGTGACGTGATTTTGTTGCCAACCTTTCCCTTTTTCCGACTTTAGCAGGACTAGGAAGGAGCCAAAACCACGGACGACCGGCGGACATCTTGTGTGCGTGCGCTAATTGTTCCGACATTACTTTTCGCGATTTATAGCCGAGGCCGATACCTACCCCTGGATCGAGGTACATGCGTGGAGCTAGCCGTGGACCAAGGATAAGGATTTGTGGTGATTTTTAGGCTGTGGTGGAAGAGTGGAGCGTACCACTCACGTCGGTTGGCTTGAGCTGGGAAAAGCTCGCCTTGCCGACGTTTTCCCCGACGACTACCGATTTTCGGCTGTCTGGCGCCCTTCACAAAGTCGGGGAAACGCTCTCACTCGTTGGCCGAGGAGCCCGGAAGCCGAAGAAATTCCCCCGAGTTTCCTCTATCCAACAATTAAATAAATTAAAATAACTTTAAAAATAGCTTTGCTTATTTTCAAACTAATAAACAAACAAGCTGGGTATTTTTGATCTGCCATTTGCTCTGAACCAACAATAAGCTGTCGATGTAACATATCCATGAAATACCCAGGAAAATTTGCAGCATTATATTCTTTCAGAAACCATGGAGGAATTGATTAATACTGGGCAATTCAAGAATCTAGCTATAGAAGCAATATGGTCATCTGCTTCAAATGATGATTGAACTATTTTAATTTTTTTCTGATGTACAATATATATCTGAAAACTTCTTTGGTTAATAAAGGTACCCCCCCCCCCCAGGTGAGCTCAGAAAATGCTCCAAATTAAAAAAAAAAAATATTTTCCGATTGAGCTGATTTTGCTCGGTTGATCTACGTTTTCCGAATAATTTGCCCAATTTGCATTGAATTGGAATAAATTATCAAAGTGCAAAAATCTTACGCTAATTTGATTGAACAATCTTGAGACCGCAAAAAATTGCTCGCTTCCCAAATTAATTTGCCCTACGGTAAATAATTTAAAAATTGCATCCATTTCTATTAAAAAATTGTAATCCACATAGTTAACGTTTGATTTAATTCAAAAAACGCAATCTGCGCATGCGTCAATGTATTGATCAGTAGCAAGATGGAAGATCAGTCAGTGACACTGCTCCAAAATGTGCAATGCCTTTTGCATCATAAAATAACCACCTATTAAACAAAATTTAATATATTTCTCAAAAGTAGAATCAAATCACAACAGCAATGAATTTAAAAAATTTTAGGTAATGTATACGAGTTTGATAATTTTATTTTATTGTATTCCATCTTACATGATTATATATATATAGTAGAAGTGTATTGTAGAAGAATAATAGTAGAGCATCATATTTTATATTTGACATAAAAAATGATACTTATTTTCATACGTGGTAAAGTATTGTTACAATATAGTTTGTATGATTTTAATAGGTCATTTCGCTCTTTCCATTTGCCATTAATTGATCTACAAAAAGAAACGTAATGGCCAATACCATTTGGAGTTACTGGTGGTAAGTACCTTATTACTCC
Source organism: Phymastichus coffea (assembly GCF_024137745.1). Taxonomy (NCBI): domain Eukaryota; kingdom Metazoa; phylum Arthropoda; class Insecta; order Hymenoptera; family Eulophidae; genus Phymastichus; species Phymastichus coffea. Next base: position 1,158,045 of record NW_026706853.1, on the reverse strand, counting down.
ACATAGCAAATATGTTTGATTTTTAATCACCAATTTTTCTAGGATATCAGTTAATTGCGAAGTTAGATTTTTTGCATCACAGAGCTGCTCATTTATTGAATACTGTATTGCAAAAACTGTTACCTGTGATTAGTCAACGAGGAAGTGACATACTCAGTGATGTGTTGAAATTTGAATGGAGCACTTTTGGAAGAAAGCTATCAGTACAAGACATAAATAAAATCGAGGAGATTATTAATTATACTAATGAAGAAGATGTACCAATCAGAACGAAAACTATGAATTTACTGCAAATGTTAAATGGAGATAATTTGACTATAATTCCTGGTGAAGTTTATCCTGATAAAGGAATAAGAATTGTTGAATTACAGAGTGACAGCTTAAGTTCAAAGTAAAATTGCACAAATTGTTGGAAAAAAACCAAGAGAAAAAATATCGCTAATCTTTATTTATTATATATTTGTTTATTTTTCTGGTTTTTCAACATCTTACAGATGGAATGCAAATTGTGTATCCGATCCTCGAGCAGAGAAGAGATCTTCATATACTGTAAAGGAAAAAAGACTTGTATTATAAAGATGAACTAATTAGAAGGTAATTAATATATTTACCTATAAAATTATTCCATAAGATTCCTTAAATTTTTCAATAAGTAAAATATCGTTTTGTAGGACATTTATAAAACTGGTAGTCCAACATCTTCGCAAGGTATCCAAATAATAATCATCACATGAATCATGATAATTAAGCTCTATTTCCAGTTTTTTGGTGAATAATCCAATTGTACTCCTGTACGCTACACTATTTTTTGGTAGAAAAAGTTATGATAAATTACATTCTCTAATAAAATTTTTGAAAATTCGATTTCTAAATATGTTGTTGTCTTCATGAACAAGAAAATAAATAGGCACTGAGTCGTTTTTTATAACTGTAGCATGATATTTCGAAATGTCATGTAGAACAAAATGTCTTAAGTAAAATGCAAAATCTTCTGCAACAAAATCCTCAACGTCTATTATTCCATTCAAATTTTCATATTCAGTCATCCACAATAGTAAGTTGTACACTATAGAGTCAGGTTTAATTTTCAATACATGTAAATAAATGAAATATGGACTTCTACGCTCTGATCTCTGAAATAATTCAACATTTTTTTTGTGCTCTCAGAGTACATGTCAGTTTCTTCAATTTTGTCAATTTCTAATTGAACATCCCATTTAGGTCTTTCATTTTTAAGAATTCCAATACTTCTATTAAATAAAAATGTATAAATAGAAGTTTTCATTGTTATTATTAATTAATTTTTATTAATAGACAAATAATGATCGAACTAGCACAGCTGATGCAACGATAGATCGTCGCCATACCAGAACATCAAGTCACAGCTTTTAGACGGGGTTTTAAAAAAATGTTTACATAAATCAAAATTATAATACAAAACTTATTTATTCAATATATAAATTTATATAATTTTTTAATTACAATTTACAATTCATAATCATAAAATTTCACTTTGATTGTAATACAATTAAAAATAAATTTTCTTTAATAAGTGCCTATAGCAATGCCATCTTTGTATTATCAAGGGAATCGAAAAATTTTCTATAGGAAGTTTCAAATCTATTGAAACAAAGCAACTCAAAATTGCCTACATATACAGAGTCAGCCACATTTTTTCCCAGTCTTTTTATGATTAGTTTATCTGAAATACATTAAATAAAATATACAATCTAAAATATACAATAAAACATATAATCCAATAATTGTCACACTTGAAAATAGGCCAACAGCTGCCACTCAGATTATTCAATTTCATGTAGTCACAATAGATGATAGACACTTGCCCCACACAAAGAAATCTAAACTTAAAAAAAAACAAGATTAGTTGTTGAAAAAGATTTAATTAATCAATGCCCAAAACAATGGAGAAGGCAGCATGCAAAAATTTTAATGAACCATGGAGATGTAGAATCAGCACAGCTTTACAGTTTAAAACAATTGCAAACTGCTAGACAGAATGCTAGATCTAAAGATTTAGGAATAATACCTGGAGAAAAATTGTTTAATTCTTTAGAAATATTGAAGAGTGGTATAGAGTACAATAAATTTATAAAACTGATTGGCTATGATAAATTCTTCGTGATGTACTTTTCTCCAGAGCAGATAGACATACATAATGATATCCTCACTACGATCAATAATCCCCTCTCTTTAGATGCTACAGGATCTGTGACTTGCAAAATCAAAAGACCAACTGGAGATTCCAGCGATATATTTTTAACAGTTTTATGTACTTACATTGAAAATCTGATAGTTCCACTGGCTCAAGTATTGTCTGAGAAGAATGATACTATATTTTATATCTTCTGGCTGCATTGCTGGCTGCAGTGTGGTGCAAAGATTCCATCAGAAGTCGTAACAGACAGGGGCAAAGCTTTGCAGAATGCTTTAACACAAGCATTTAACTCAATCAATTTGAGTACATATAATGATTTGGGATTGAGAATAGCAGCAGGAGAATCTATAAGTATTGTTTTAAATACTCAATTGAAAACAGATATAGCACATGTGATTGGAGCAGTTTCAAGATGGCAATGCTTTAACAATACCAAATCTAAAGTATCTTTACTTTTTAAAAAATGCATTGGCTTCTTGACTACAATTACAACGCTGACAGATTTTACAAATTTTTTTAAAAACACTCTGACTATAGCACATAGCAAATATTGTACCAGCCTTTACATGAAAGCTATGGACAGTATCAAAGCTGTATTAAAAACTTTTGAATTGACTGAGAATGATTTGATATACGAAGGAAACAGTGATAATTTTGTAAATAAACTAGAAGAAGTAGAAGATAACGAAGACAGACTCACTTTGGCGTTTATAAAAAGAATTGAAAAATTTGTTTTGTTACAAGTAAAAAATGATGACCAATCTTTTATAGGTACACAAGAAAATGACTTTTATTTGCCAGAATTTGCTAAGAGTTTAATTGAAATATGTAAGGAATTTCCATGTTGGACGAATATTTTAAATTCTTATTTCAATAATGTAAGAACTGTAGCTTCCTCAGCTTGGTCTGAAGCACTTTTTAGTGATTTTAAAAATACTTCACAAAATTTTAGAGAAAGAGTAGATAAAGTTTTAATCAGGCATTGTAGTATTATTGAGGCAGACATTATATTAGCCAGAGCTGAGTTGGAAAAGTGGAAAAAAAATAATAACCAATCAAAACCAGTATTCGAAAGAAAACATGACATAGAATCTCATCTCAAAGCATTGGAAAATTGGCACAATAAAAATTGCTTAGATACTACTGACCGCTTAGTACTTTGTGACTTTGATGATTTAAAATTTGATGAAAGTGAAACAACTCAAGAAATAAATAAAAAAGAAACAAATATTACTGATAAATCTCAAATAAAAGATGATAATGTGTTAAACGAAAAAATAGAAAATACATCAAATGTACTGAATGATCACAATTATTCAAGCTTCATTATGGAAATCAAAGAACATTCAAGTTTTTCTTCACATGACACAAATTTAACAGACAATAAACTTTGTAATATTAACATTGCACCTCGGCTTAAAATTAAAGCAAATCAAGAGAATCGAGGTTTTTGTGTTGCTCCTGACCCAGAAATAGACATAAGGCTTCAGATTCCAGAGGGGGAAAAAAGAGAGATAGATCCAATATTCAAAATGGGAATAAGTTGAAACCGATAAAAATTCACAATAAGAAAATATTTTTCTTGAATACTTGTAGCATTGATGCTATAACAGAAATTCTAAGTAGTGCTTGCACCTACATGAAAGACTTTCATGAATTTATTTTAAGAAGTAAAAATACAATGCTTGCTAAAAATCACTTATGTTTTGCAACCATGGTTCATCATCATTTAGTATCAGGTGTCAATACTGCAATTTATTATACAAGGGCTCATTTGCTTCATTCGTTGTTTCCAATAGAAAATGGAGTTATAAATAGCATCACCAATGTGACCACTATGTTCACAAGATTAATGCAACAATATAGTTGTATGAAAAAAATTATCCATTGTGGTTCCTGTCATAATACAATTGAAATTGATGAATTAACCATCCTCTTACCCAATCTACATATTGTTTGGAACGATAAGTTTTCTAGTTTAGAACAAGAAATTAATAATTATTTAGAAAATGGGGTCGTGTCGTGTAACAATTGCACAAATCTACATGCTAACTATCAGTATGCATTAGGTCCATACCTAAGGATAGATAGCGATGATGCCTATAGAGAATCCACATATTCCAATATGCACAAAATTGATGCAAAAAATCTAACGTCGCAATTAACTGATATCCCAGAAAAATTGGTGATTAAACATCAAACATATTTGCTATGTGGAGTAATAAGGTACTTACCACCAGTAACTCCAAATGGTATTGGCCATTACGTTTCTTTTTGTAGATCAATTAATGGCAAATGGAAAGAGCGAAATGACCTATTAAAATCATACAAACTATATTGTAACAATACTTTACCACGTATGAAAATAAGTATCATTTTTTATGTCAAATATAAAATATGATGCTCTACTATTATTCTTCTACAATACACTTCTACTATATACATATATATATGTATATATTTGTTAGGAAATAAAAGGATAGGAAATTCCAAAGACTTACTTTGAAGATTTCGTATGAATCTCTGTTTTTAGTTGGGGCTTGGGGTTTCAAGCTTGACGACAACTTGTTGTTAAATAGTAGACTGCGACTATGGGGTTGAGACACCAGCTATAACTTTTTTTTTTTTTTTTTTTTTTTTTTTTAACAATTTCACTCACAAGATCGGAGGAGAATCTAGTTTTTATAGCTTCGCAGCATCCTGTCCGCAGCGCCAATTATGTTACAGGTAATTTTATAAATAACTTTATAAGAATTAATATATGCTTTAACAAGTTTATTAGCGTCTTTACAGCAAGAAAACCCGACAGAAACTGACGATAAGTAGATATGAAGAATGCACAATCAATAAAGAACAATGGACAATAGTGTTTATATAAAGTAGCCGATCGATATTGAAAGGTGCGAAGACACAGCAAGCAGCGAAGAAGAAGCAAACGGTGGTATCGATGATTATGACTGGGTGTTGTCATATAACTCGGGCAAGAGGGTGGCCTCGACTAGCCTAGAAACGGCGGCGCCAGACATCAGAACCGCTAAGAAAAAGAAAGATACTGGCAGCTATGCGGCGGTGGCATCTTTGAACCCTAGGGTGCTCCTGACATGTTCAGACTACCTGGGGGGGGGGGGGGTGAGATACCTAAAAGGACCTGTGAGCTGATCGAGAAGGCGGTGGTCAAGAAGATACTTGACTTGGAGGAAGGGGCTTTTGTACCCGGCTTCGAGGAATCCTTCCCGAGGAAAGGAGCGCTGGTGTTTGTTTGCAAGAACAAAGAATCGGCGGCCTGGCTCGAGAGGGAAGCCGAAAAGATAGACCTGGGAATACCGAGCGCAAAAGTTCGGGTGGTAAACCCAGATGAGGTTAAGATCACTAAAGTGATAGTGAGGCTACCCAAAGGGGTGGAATCTGCTCCGGATTTCCTGAAGCTGGTCCGGAGACAGAAGGGAGGGGTGGACACCAAAAAATGGGCGGTCCTGAAAAGCATGCCAGATGATGTGCTGATCTTGGGCCTGGATGAACGATCAGTGAACACCCTCAAGAACCGAAACTTCATGCTCTTGGCTGGGGTGGGAAAGGCTACCTTTAAGGTACTTGACCGCTCCAAACCCAACGAGACTGAAGAGTCGGGACAAGAGGGAACGCGGCGGATGAAGCATTAACAATGGCTCTCACCCGGATACGTTTCACTCAGATCAATTTACGGCATTCCAAAAACGCCTCTGCGGTACTGGCAAGGAGTATGGATAAGCTGCAGACAAACATAGCACTAATACCAGAGCCTTGGCTACGGCGAGGCAGTATTAGAGGCTTGAAAGCAAGAGAGCTAGAACTTTTTGTAGGGAACAATAATGGAGATGCACGTGCATGCATTTGCGTAAAAGGTATTAATGGATTTTTGTTACAGGAACTCAGTACCAGGGACTGTACAACCATTAAGGTTGAACTGGTGGACGAAGAGGGGCGGAGGAGGACAGTCGTTGTAACCTCGGCCTACTTACCTCACGAGAAAGACATCCCTACAATAGCGATGAGGAAGGTAATCGAGTACTGCCGATGCAGAAACCTTGAATTGATTATCGGATGTGACGCCAATGCCCATCACACGGCATGGGAAAGCACTGATATCACTACTGGAGTTTATTACAGGTACTCAAATAGTCATTATAAACCGAGGGAAAGAACCGACCTATGTAACGTCTGTTAGAAGGGAGGTCCTGGACCTCACTATGGTTTCAATGAACATCGGAGAGAGAGTGACTGGATGGAGGGTGGAAAAGGAGTTATCCATGTCAGATCACAGGACCATCACGTTTGGGTTAGAAGCATTAAGACCAAAGGTGGATCCTACAAGGAATCCCAAAAACACGGACTGGGAGGAATTTAAAGAGGAGCTGAAAGGGAGAGTGGCTCACTTAAAAGGTAAATATGGCAACAAAAAGGATCTGGACTGGACAGTTAAACAGTTACAGAATGCCTTGATGAAGTCATATGAGACAAACTGCCCACTTAAGGGAAGAGTTCAAACAAGCAACCCGCCGTGGTGGAATCAACACGTCGAGGCAGCGAGAAAGAAGGCTCGGAAAGCTTTTAACCGGGCCAAGAAAACTAACAGCGCGGAAGGATGGACCATCTATAAAGACGCGCTCAAGGACTTCAAAGCGGAAGTTAGCAAAGCAAAGAGTGGATCATGGCAGAATTTCTGTTCAAACGTAGAAAGTTTAACAGACACGGCGAAATTAGCCAGGATTCTGACCAAGAAAAATGGTGCCCGTCTTCAATGATTGAAGGATGGGCCTAACAATTAGACCGAAACAGAGGAGGATACTCTAGAACTCCTTATGAAGGCAAATTTTCCGGACTTCGTCAGGAAAGAGAATGAAATCGCGGGCACACAAGAGAACCAACAGGAACCCCGGGTAAGATTAGACTGGGGGACAGCGGCTCGGATCGTGACCCCAGAAAAAGTAGACTGGGCAATAAAATCTTTTGAACCGTATAAATCACCGGGATCAGATGGCATCTTTCCGAAAATACTACAGCAAGGATGTGACATTATCCTGGGAATGATGACGGGCATTATGAGAGGTTGTATTTCTACAGGCTACACACCTAAAGGATGGAAAAAAACACGAGTGGCGTTCATACCCAAGCCGGGAAGAAATGACTACTGGGAGGTTAAGAGTTTTAGGCCTATCAGCCTTACCTCATTCATGCTGAAAACACTGGAGAGATTAGTCGACCTATATATCAGGCAAGACATACTGATTCATCGACCACTCCATCGGAGACAGCATGCATACTCGACGGGATAGTCGACAGAGACCGCTTTACACACGGTAGTTGGCTACATCGAGAAAGCAATACTAACAAATGGTACAGCAATCGGAGCCTTTATAGACATAGAGGGAGCCTTTAGCAATACCACTAGGAACGCCATTGACAGAGCACTGGCGCAAAGGAACGTACCTGTATCTGTCCGGAGATAGATCAGGGGAATGCTGAGCGACAGGGAAGTCTTTAGTGAATGGAAAGGAAAAATAATACAGGGTACCATTAACCAAGGTTGTCCCCAGGGAGGGGTGTTATCACCACTTCTATGGATACTGGTTGTTGATGAGTTAATACAGATACTGGATGAGGACGGAGTCGTCACAGAAGGATATGCTGATGACTTCGTAATCTTAGTATCAGGTAAGTATGAGGAGGTTCTACCGGATCTCTTAGAGCAGGCCTTGAAAAAAGTACAGAGGTGGTGTGAGGCAAACTCTCTGGCTGTTAATCCTAACAAAACAGAGATTGTGGTCTTCACAAGGAAATACAAATGTAAGGTTAAGGAACTAATTACCTTCTACAGGCGACAGGTACCGTATGCAGAAGGGGTTAAATATCTGGGCGTTTACCTGGATAAGAAATTGTACTGGACGACGCATCTTCAGATGCAGTGCAGGAAGGTTCTGAACATGTTTATGCAGTGTAGGTCGGCAATTGGGACAGGTTGGGGACTGGATCCACAGAAAACTCTATGGATCTATAGAGCTATACTGATACCAAAGCTGACCTATGCAGCTATAGTATGGTGGAAAACTACGGAGAAGGTCACCTTACAGAAGGAGCTGGATCACATACAGGCAATTATTCTGAGGGGAACTTTTAGACTAAAAAGAAGCACACCTACGGCAGCAGTCAGAATGATGCTGGATGAAGCAGGACTAGACCTGGTAATTAAGGGATGTGCCGCTAAAGCAGCTTACAGACTGACTTGTCTTAAGGAGTGGGTAGAAAATGGGATGGGTCATACAACCATCAAAAAAATGCTACCTGGAGGGCTTTGTAGCGCAATACAGGATAAGATAAGCAAACACATTCTCTTTAGGAGGCGTTATAAGACGATCATACCAGAAAGAGAGAAATGGAGGAAAAATGAAGTACTTGGACACGGAGACATCTGGTTCACAGATTGGTCCAAAGGGGAAAACGGCACAGGCTTCGGAATATGCGGGCCTAAAAGGAGCCTAGACTCGAGCCATAAGCTGAGAGAATACAATACGGTATTCCAGGCGGAAATGGCTGCTATAGGAACCTGTGCGAGTAAGTTGCTACTGGAGAAAGTCGTAGGCAGAGTCATTAGAATCTGCACCGACAGTCAGGCGTCGATTATGGCCTTGGAAACTCCAATAAGCAACTCGGCACTAGTAAAAGAAGTGAAGAAAACTCTTAATGACTTGGCAGCTGGGAACAAACTCTACATTACTTGGATACCGGGACACTCGGGCTACAAAGGTAATGCAAGAGCGGATAAACTAGCTAAACAAGGAGCAGAGATGAAGGCGGCACCAACACGGGAGGTAGGAATGCCATACCGAGAGGGGTGCGGTAAAATAGATGAAACCTTGGAAAAGGAAAGATGGCACAACTGGAACCTCACCGAGGCATACAGATAGGCCAAAGAATTATTAGGGGACCACATTAATACGTGGGCTAAGGAGATTATAAACACGAAAAGGCAACAAGCAAGTAATATACTGGGTCTACTCACCGGTCACTGTGAGTTGCGATGTTATACAAACAAAACGCAGGGAACACCTAACCTGTGTATGTGGTGCCAAGAGGAAGAGGAAACTCCAAATCACTTCCTATGTAGATGCCCGGCACTAATGGATAAAAGACAGAAGTGGATGGGATGTGGTATCCTGGACAGAGAGTTTCGCGGGTACAAGCCTATCGAACATACTTGCTTTCAGCAAGGAGGTAGGCTTCTTCGAGTCTCGTGAGGATTAGATAGGGGGATAGGGATACAATGGATTATTCTAAGTGTCCCTGAGCTTATACAAGCACCCTAGATGGATCAATAATACAATAATACAATCTACAGACGTAAAAAAAGGAAATGGGAAAAGAATAAAATATTAGACATAGAAGCTCATAGAAAACAAAATAATTCTCGCGAGATGTATCGGGGAATCAATTCTATAAGAAAAGGTTATCAAAGTCGAACAGAAATAATGAGGGACGAAAATGGTAATTTAGTAGCCGACGCGGCCGAAAGCCTAAATCTATGAAAAAATTATTTTGACAAGTTACTGAACGTACACGAAACCCCTGTTGAAGGTAACCTTGACGAAATCCATACTTGCGATCTCCAAACAGATGAACCCAGCGATAGAGAAATAGAATCAGCGATAAAGAAACTGAAAAACAATAAAGCCGCGGGTATTGACGACTTGCCGTCCGAGCTAATAAAAAACGGGGGCCCTTGCCTCATAGAATATATTTGTAAATTAATACGCGCAATCTGGAAAGCAGAACGCATTCCGGAACAATGGAATACATCTATTATTATACCAGTTTACAAAAAAGGAGATAAAACAGACTGTAATAACTATCGGGGAATTTCAATTGTTCTTGTATGCTATAAGATTCTTTCCAATGTCGTCTTATCAAGACTTACTCCTTATGCTGAAGAAATCATTGGAGATTACCAGTGTGGATTCCGCCAAAATCGGTCTACAAGCGACCAAATGTTTACGATAAGACAACTGCTAGAAAAGAAATGGGAATACAATAAAGCAATACACCAGCTATTTGTCGATTTCAAAAAGGCATACGACTCGATTATACGCGCGCGAATGTACTGGATCCTCGAATTTTTGGGAATACCAAAGAAATTAGTCAAGTTGATCGAAATCTGTTTGAGTGGCAAAAAGGGTAGAATACGCGTGGCAGGAATTTTATCTGAAGAATTCTCTATCCATGATGGCCTGAAACAGGGGGATGCACTATCGTGCATTCTTTTCAATTTAGTTTTAGAATACGTAGTTAGACAGGTGCAAGCTAACCCAACCGGCGCTACTCTGAATGGAATAATACAAATTCTTCGATATGCGGACGATCTCGACTTACTCGAAAATAATAAAGAAACGATTGCTAGAAATACAGATATCCTTATTACAAAGGCGAGAGAGGTAGGTTTGGAAGTTAGTGAATCGAAAACGAAATATTTGGTAGTTGATAGATCAGGACGGAGTGATGAGGAAAGGGATTTAACGGTAGGAAATATGAAATTTGGAAAAGTTGACGAATTTAAGTACTTGGGAACTATGATAACTAGCGATAATAAAATTAAAATGGAAATCGACAAACGACTGCACGCTGGGAACGGATGCTACTGGGCAACAAACAAGCTACTGAAATCACGATTGCTATCTCGTAACATAAAAATTAGAATCTATAAAACAATAATAATGCCTATTATTATGTACGGATGCGAAACATGGGCACTGACGAAATGCGAAGAAAATAGGTTTAGAGTATTTGAGAACAAAGTACTTAGAAAAATTTATGGGCCTAAAAGGGACGAAGCAACTGGGGAATGGAGAAAACTTCATAATGATGAGCTGCATGCCCTCTATAACTCACCTAGTATTAACAGGATAATGGAAGCGCGTAAATTAAGATGGGCAGGACATGTAGCTAGAATGGGCGACGAAAGAACGGCCGCGAGAGTATTGAGAGGTCAACCGACCAGTACGAGGCCTTTAGGCAGGCCAAGAAATAGGTGGGAGAAAAACCTAAACGACGACTTGAATAAATTAGGCTATGAGAGCGCAACCTGGATGGAAGATGCCCCAGATAGAGAGGTTTGGCGGTCTGGGGTGGATGAAGCTATGAACTTTCGAGTTCCAAAAGCTAAATAATAATAATAATAAGCTGAACTACAATTCAGGAGATGTTTTACATTGAACCTGGAATATCTCAACGGTCTTTCAGATCATACTTGAGCCTTGTATTTCAAACTCATTACTGAAGTGAAATTTGCCAAATGAATTCGACAAATGCTCAGACATTATAAATCTTTTATTGTATTTTGCGACAAAAGTTATTAGGTATGAATTGAAACACTATATAGTTGATTATTATAATTCAATATTTTTAATTTATTCAATCTAATATAACAATACTTCAGAGACTCGACAATCCTTCAATCTTTGAACTATATTGGTAGAACTAATTTTTGTATTCAATCTGATTTTGTAGTTTATTTGTAATTGCAAATTGATTTTTGGTATCAAATCGTTGGAATGCTTTCCTCGATTCTAAAGTTGTTATTATAAAATCGTTTCTATTTTCTATTCCACATACTTTTGCTAGAAGCTTCTGTAACGAGCTTAACTAAACGTTCTACAGCTACGGTATGGCATGGAAATTCGCAAAATTCCTAGTTTGTGAAAAATTCCTGACTTGATAAACTTGTAGTTAATTCTTCATTGCTAATTTTCATCAAAACTGGCGGTAATGTATAACGTGAAGTAGACCAGTCTATCATTTCATAGTAATTTGTAGCAGTAAAGTTAATTGCTGGAAGCTTACGATATTTTTTGTCCATTGTGTAACTGTCTGCTTCTAATCTAACAGCGATAATTCGTTTCAAAGCCATTTGGCGAACAGTCAGATTTTCATCAGTCATCATAGCAAGTAGAATATTTTCAGGCATCGCGAAAAATGAATTTCATGCAATGGCTTTATCTACAACATCCAATAGTGCTGGAGAGAGATATCTTGTTAAGCGTATTGTTTCAAAGAGATGTCGAGATCCTTCTGCAATAGACTTATTTTTTCTGATAGAAAACCATTGTGGTACATATACTTTTGATAAGAAAGTAACTAAATTGATTAATTCAGCACTTGGATTTGGCGTTGAAATATATAATCGAAGAACGCGATTGGCTCAAGTTAGACAGCGTGCATGGTTTAGACAACCTGGTTGATTTGAGCTCAAATCTTCCGAGCATTCACCTGCTCCAATGGCTTTTGCAATTTGCAATAAATACTTTTGGTCCGTGCTCAAATCGTCAATGTCAATGTCAATGTCAGGCAAACTGAATTCGATTTTTTCAAAGCTAACCACAGGCAAAGTTTCACACAAATTTAACTGTTTACCAATTAAACCAGTAAATGATTTTGGTCCATCAGTTCTTCCATCAATGTGCTGAAAGAGAGCACGAAAAGTCAATTCGTTGAAATGTAAAAGGCAAATACTCCATTGAAATGGCCTATTAATTTTGGTTTCAATATTTCTGATAACTCTTCCTTTATGCCCGGTGTTCCCGACAGTGCCATCACATCCAACTAAAATTAATTCTTCAGAGCCTCCTTTTTTCGAAACCAGATCCAAAATTCCATTACAAATAGTATTGGCACTAGATGATTCTGTTACAACGTGACCAAGGTAACATGATTCGGGTTCCGATAATACAGATATATGTTCTTCCTTAACGGTCATTCTCCGGTACTTTGATCCTTTCTTTACTTGAACAATGGTATTGTCTTTTCGGCCATCAAAATATAAACCACGGATAACATTTTCATCTCGAAAATTTTGAATTTCCTTATTTACTTTTTTCTTACTACGCCTGATCTTATTTCTATCTACTACCAAATCATTATCTTGTTCTGTCACTAAATCATGGTCGACTAAGGTAGCTGAAGAAATAGCTGCAAGAGCTCTTTCGCTTACGTTAAACTGCTGGCCAACAATGACTGTTTCAAATAACTTACATTTACTGTTTTTCACACTCGCTTCTGGTATTGTAAATCCTTCAGAATCATTGTTTACTATCTTCAAGCTATTCGGATCAGATGACTGGCTTGATTGACTTGACTGGACTGAAGTTTGCGAATCACATTTTGGAAGATCATTGGTATCAAGCGCCGACGAAATTTTTAGCTTCCGTCCACTTCTTTGATCGAGTATGAAATTCCATGCACTTTCTGGTATTTTTTGTTCAGCCGGACATTGGCAATTTGTCAAATCTGAACATTTGTATGAAGAAATGTCAAAAAGTCTGTTCAAACTCTGACCGAATTTGTCAATTCGTGTTTTGTCTGACTCTCTTTTATTTGCTAAAACTTTCTTGATGTTGTTGTACTTTTGATGAATGCTAACAATTAACTGCTTAACTCTATTGAGAGTTACACTAGGAATCGAAGCATTTTCATATAATTTGATCACTTCTTCAGCTACTGCTTGACAGATATCTGTGAAAGTTGGTTCTTTATTAACCTTAGATAGTTTACCCAAAAGTAACCGTCGATTGTTACAACAAAGTAGTACATCTTTATATGTCGGCAACAGTGTAGAACATAATTCTTTCGGTCTACCAAGCAAAGGACAAGTAGATGCTATTCTTGTGAATTTTGACGTAGTTGCAGGCATAGTTATATCCAATTCAAATCATGAACATCTGAAATAATTATTATGAATAAATATGCATGAATAAAACTTAACGAATCAAACTATAATTTTGTCCATACTGCGTCAATGAAAATCAAAATATGTTGCCAGCACATCATGTAGCACTAATACACAGAACTATGTCTTCTTTATCATTTCCAGATCTACGTAATGCTACAAAAAAAATTCACGTATTATTCAACTGAGAAAAATGCGTTGATTTATTGATTTCATTTTTATATTACTAAAATAGACTAACAAAATATACTATCCATTACGGAAATTCGTTCGATTAAAATGTGTCCCAACATAACCTATGGATGCCATGTGAACAACAACAAACGAAAAGTTTCAAAATAAATAATTTACTTACTCGCTCATAAAAATGGTTGTTATCAATGTTTTCGATATTTTTGAACTTTGAATATTTAAAAAATCCAAACAACTGTTTTTAGCAAAATAGTAAATCAATACTACTATGGCAAAAGTATGACGATACAATGTGCATCAACATTTATATCCAATTTTTGATATTTTTGAGAGGTTGAGTATTTTATAAATCCAACTAATGGTTTTTATCAAAGGGTGATTCAATACCAAAAGTATAACGATACAATGTGCACATAAAATTTATATACCGATATTCGATATACCATAATAATCACAACACTGCCGACGACGAAGGCTTAACAGTCAGCCGTTCGGTCATCAGACTATGGCGCCACCATGCTGAGACCTAGAACTAATGCTGCAATTTCACATTATAAAAACGGCTGAATAAAAAAATTCCGTGTTACGTTCATTGAAATATTCGAAATCATTATTTTTCATGTGTTGATAAATCGTAAAAAGTACCCGTTATAATCGGGCCCGCCGTATTTTTTTTACTCAGTAAACCCCCACGCGAAATTTTTTTCTTTGCAAAGTTGAGTCTTTTAGGAATTTAAATCCGTCAACAAAATTGAAATATTTGGAAAATTCGATTTTTGAGAGCAATATGAAAATGAGCCAAAAATGGACAAAATAAGCAAAAAAAATGACTTTAAACGTTCGACAAAATTTTTTTGCGGCTTACATGGTTTCGGAAATGAATGGAAAAGGTTCATTATACTATTATTTGATGAAGTAATGTGCCAAGAATATTTAAATATTGATTTTGCAACTTGGGGAAGCAGATTTGATAAAAAAAAAACGTGAAAATGACGAAAAATGCTCAAATAATGGGTATTTTCAAATTGTGGGGACAGAACATCTTAAAATTATGAATCTAACTTTCGTAATACTAACTTTTTTTTGCTATTACGAAGCGATTGTCGAACATGACCCAAAAACGATCCACTCTAATACTGATATAATAGACATTAAAAATATTGATAAATTGTGTTGGTTAAAAAGAATTGGTTAAAATAATGATAATGAAATAACATACCCGTGGGGGTTTGGTTATCACCATACCAATTGTTTTTGGGGAGCGTTAGATTTTTCATAATAGATTTATTACGCATCTTGCACCAATATTAACGTATCTAGTATGCCTGAAAATAAAATGCATCAACAGATTATTATCCAAAAACATTTTTAAAAAGACATTTTTTTTCACAAAAAGAATTAGATATCATTTAATTAGCAGAAGCAGGACAAAAAAGGTCTTCTCAGTTTGAAAGGGATTCTATGTTTTTGAAAAAAGAAGTCACAACGTGGTTTAAAAATTATAAAACATAATGTTGCTAAAAGTGTCGTAAATCGTATGGTAGGTAACATACCCAAAGAAAAAGTTTTGTTTTAAGTTCGCATTTAAATTTGATTTTACCGGGTGTTCGCAGTTGTCACGCCACTGCGTGCGCACGCATCTGCATATCTGTGTGTGTGTGTAATAAAATGTGCGAGAAAAAATATTTTGAGATTCGTAAGAAATAAAAAGAATTAAATGAAAAACAATAAAAGCATGAAAAGTGTAAAAGTTTAAGTTTTTAGCTAATTTATAAGTATAAATGAAAGAAAAGTAAAAATTGACTTGAAATCGCAACGTAAACACACATACACGGCTGATACATACGAAGAAAGAAAATCGGATCGAACCAGCCAATGAGCGACAGAGCGCTCGCTCACTAGATCGGAACGGCACGCAGGGGACAGTGAGTGCCACAGAGAGAGAACGCCGTGAACGGCAGTTACGATCGAGGAGCGGGCCGGAAAGGCCGCCTCTGACGTAGAGTGATCGCGAAGCAGCAGACCCGGCAGCAGCGGAATCTTCCAGCTGTCCGACGGAGAAGTTCAGAGGTTAGAAGCGACATTCCTTTGTCGCTGTGCCTCTGAATTTTCTGTTAAGTAAGAGGACACGCGCGCTAGACGCCAGATTACACTCGGTTTTTCCAAAACAAGGCCCGCAGACTGTGTTTTTTAAAGAAATAAATTTATATTATTCGAATCTTTGACCTTTATGGATGTTTACGCTCTTCCTTCCCGATCAAATTAAAAAAAAATTGATATTTATACGATACATTCGAAGTATCGTGTAGTTATATATGTAAATAACAAGCCAGCATGTGGTTACATGATTTGAAAAAAATTAAAACATTCCTTTTTTTTAATAGCAAATACAATAACATTGAAGAAAATTTTTTTAGGAAACCAATGCTACTTTTTACAATTAAATTAAAAAAAAAATTGATATTTATACATATAAAAAAAATTGGTATTTTGTTAAAAAAAAATTGACATTGCTATCCAAAAAACATTTGCGTTGGAATGTGCGTTCGCAATTATACAAAGTATCGAATACGTCGCAGGTAGATAGCTGAAATCGCGAATATATGTATACGATCGAACGGAAGGGGGAATTGGGGAAAGCGGAAAGAGTCAGGCGTAAATGATTGGAATACAAAAGTAGTGTAAATGAGTACGTTTTATGTACGTAATAAATGAACGTACAGTATATAGAGTCGCAGGAGCAGAGCAGCAGCAGTGGCAAGAAAGAGAAAGCAAGCTAAGCAGAAAGAGAGAGAAAGTCTATGATAGGAGCGACAATCGGCAAGGACCTCGTGTTCGCCGTTGCAGGTAGAACGCTCGCTCTGGCTCAGCCAAGTCGCCTCGAGGCCTGGGTTTGGTAGTGGTGCCGGTGTGTTTCACTCGCACGATGATGCTCACACACACAACACAGTTCTCCGTCCTCACAGTCACAGTTACACAAGTTCTCGCACCACTGCACACGGTACACAGTAAAAAATATCGACACCATTGGTTTCAGCGAGTGAAGAACCAATTTGGTCTGTCGCATTGAGAGCACATCGATATCAGAAGAAAACTGCAATAGTCGAGTTTATCTGAAACTATGATGACTCGACTTAGGAACTACAGCTACTATCAATCGTTTCATCATATTGATTGCTACCCGCAAAGACATCGCTATCAAGTTCATCATTATTATTTTCTATAGTCACCCATGGAATAATGATCGTCCGCTTCATCATCCAGGGTATACTCGCTCGTGGACGCAGTCGTTTTTTCATTAACATCTAAATTGGCGCAGGTGTCTTCATGACAGTTCGCACATAAATTAGAGCAACGTAATCCATGTTCTTTGCAAATGCATGAGTTATCGACGCAACCCTTTTTGCTACACGAGCATGAAATTTGATTGAGCAATTTAAGTGGAATTGGCGGATCAGTAGTACCAATTGGTTTTAAATGATTATTTTTAATTTGCCAACCCCAGTCGGTAGCTTGTAAATTTTTGTTGCCCAAATTTGTAGCTGATAAAAAACTCGAAAAGCATGCTGTTTCGCGGATCCTTCGGTCGGTGGCAATTGTTCTAACGCGAATTTTGTTTTTTTTTTAGCTTTACTATAATGTAAATAACGTAAATCGCTTAATGAAAAATTATTTGTCTTAGCTATAACTATTTTTTCAGCCTTACTGCTATATAATCCAATAATCAATTCATACACTGCATTTGATATTTTTTCTTGAGTCGCATTCGCGTCGTAAAAATTTGAAGCGAGTTCCAACAATCGTTCTGGTTCGAATGAATCAAATAATCTATGTTTGCCAAGATTATATAAACAAGAGGTTGTATCGCAACCGCAAAACGCATGCAAAAATCCAACAATTTTTTTACAAATTTTTATATTTAAAACTATTACAGCTATATAACTCAGATGATTTTGAACCTTTCATTTCTCTGGAAAAATAGATATTATTCATGTTTTGTGCAAGTTGAGAAAGAATGACTAATAGATCGGTGTCTTCACCTACTATGATAACGTTACTACCTGAATTAAATCGAGCTTCTGTGATTGCAGTATTTACAATTACACTGTCAGCGTCTTCAAAAGCAACTTTAGTTCTAAATCCCGCTTCATTTATAAATATAGAAAGCATATTTATAAACCTCGTTTTGTTTTTCTCATTGCTCAAAAATTATTTTTGATTAACGAGAATCGTTGTATTCGTGTCAAAAGCTATGTCGCGTCCAATACTTTTTGATTGTCTCCGAGAACGCTCAACTGATTTAGTCGACATAGTTTCATCCTCGGGATAGCAGTCGAAAACAACATAGCTGTTTTGAGTGAAATGCCTTTTGACATATGCAACGTAATTACTTATAATTTTCGATACTTTGAAATTGCAAGGCCATATAACTTTATGAAGTAAAACACCGCCATCTACTACATGGATAATCGGAGCCTGTTCGTTAGCGAGCGCTTGTGAAATTAAAAAATTTGAAAAAAACTCTGATTTTTTGGTTTTCCGCAAACCGTTCTCATCAAATAGTGATAAAGGTATCGGTGCAAGTTCGTATAAGCTTGCGTATTCTTTAATGTCACTCTTCGTTTCTATATTAAGAGAGATCTTTTGAAATATAAGTAGAGGCGAGATGTATACTTCTTGGTCAGTAGCGTTTTTTATTGTGGAATTAGCTGTTGCTAAATGTATAATCTTATCTTTTTTACGACACTTAACGTCAGTAAATTGTTTGTTTGAAGTTTCGTACATCAGATCTCTCCCAATTTCATATGCTTTGTGATAATTTACATTTGATTCGCCAATCACGCCGGAATAAATTCCCATTATTTTGTCGGTGTCCGGGAAAGGGTCGTAAGATTTGAAAAATTCTTGTATTTTTGCTAAGTCTAGATTTACGCGAAACTCGATTGTCAACATGTTGTTCGGAAGTAGAAAATGTTATATTGCAAAATAATTCCATAGCATTAGCTACTTCTAATACAGCGACTCGTGACAAGACCCATTTTGCAATAACGCCTTCGGTTAGTCCCCGACCGCGAGTCAATCCACCACTACATTTCATGGCACGCATAAGCACCTGTTCTATAGTCATGTCCGACCATATTCCAGACCAAAACCGATTTGACCGTCTAATTGTAAAATACCCTTGCTTACAAAATTTGTCAAATTCAATTACGTCCATAATATTCTCCAAATCTAACATTCTTTGAGCATATAAAAGACATGCTTTTGCGTATAAATGATGGTCTGACGAGAAAAAAAACGGTATCATCAATAAAACAGAATGAATATGTAAATCGAAATTTGCAGATCTCTCAGCATCGATGTATCGTAACAATAAAGAAATAAGTTTAAAATAGAGTACCCATAATTGAGCCGTAGGGCCGCGTTTTTCGATTTTTTCAACAGCAGCAATGAATTTAGTCTGTATATTTTTCATTATAGGATCCGATAAATAATTTTCTATATTTTCTTCTCCAACTTTATTAAAACCGTTTTGTAAATATAATTTTTCATTATCGTCTAGTTCAACCGTTTGAAAAATGATTGAAGCAAGAGCAGCTTGAACTAAGAGATGGCCTCTTATGGATCTTGAAAATGCGAGACCCATTAACGCTTTATCAGCAGACAATTCGGCATAAATTGTACAAAAAGCCTCTCTGAGACCACTACTTTTCATAATTGTGTTTATTCCGCCGAGAAAAGACAAGCATAAATGCAGACCTCCGAGCCTAAGTATAACCGATTGCAAATTGTAAAGGTCGTTGTCGGAGTCAATAGAAGCAATAACTGCATTTGCTTTCATAAAAAGCGGCAAATCAAAAGTAACGAAGCAATGCAATCTATCAGCAGATAGATATTACATATATTTACAAACTAAAAAAGCTTCTTCCCAAAAACATTTTGTTAATAACGAACGCTGTAATAAAAACTTTGAAAATCGATGAAATAGCCGATTACTAATGACTGTAGTTGTGGTTGTTAGGGGATGCGACGGGCGCAACTTGGTCACCACCTAGATATTAACAATATTTACAAACTAAAAAAAGTTTGGTCCAAAAATCTTTTGTTAATGACGAACGCCGTAATTAAAACTCTGAAGATCCATGAAATAGTCGGATTCAAGTTGGTACAGGGGTAGTTATTAGAGGATGCGACCGGCGACACTTGGTCAGCAGATAGTTCTTAATAATATTTACAAAGTAAAAGAGGTTTGGTCCAAAAATATTTAGTTAATAACGAACGCCGTAATTAAAACTTTGAAGATCCATGAAATAGTCGGATTCAAGTTTGTGTAGGGGTAGTTCTAGGGGACGCGACGGAATTTACTTGGTCAGCAGACAGTCGGTAACAATATTCACAAAGTAAAAAAGCTTCTGCCCAAAAATATTTTGTTAATAACGAACGCCGTAATTAAAACTCTGAAAATCCATGAAATAGTCGGATTTAAGTTGGTGTAGGGGTAGTTCTTAGGGGACGCGACGGAATTTACTTGGTCAGCAGATAGATATTACATATATTTACAAACTAAAAAAGCTTCTGCCCAAAAATATTTTTTTAATAACAAACGCCGTAATTAAAGCTCTGAAAATCCACGAAATAGTCGGATTTAAGTTGGTGTAGGGGTAGTTCTTAGGGGACGCGACAGGATTTACTTGGTCAGCAGATAGATATCACATATATTTACCAACTAAAAAAGCTTCTGCCCAAAAAAATTTTGTTAATAACGAACGCCGTAATAAAAACTTTGAAAATCGGTGAAATAGTCGGATTTAAAATTAAAAAGTACATGGAGGTATGTTATTGCAATTTTAGTATGAGAAAACTATCGTAATATAACGCTAATATAAAAGCAGTATGTTACATTCGAATATTTTCACATACTCGTTACGAAGTTCATGGAAGTTATGAACATAAAATTTATTTGTATATAAATACTCCTTTCCTATATTTTGAATACAAAATCACACATTTTTTAAAGTTTTGATTTCCTGGTAAATTATAAGGCTTAATAGGAAATTCAAACTCTTTTAAAAGTGTGAATAACTGGCACTGCGACAAATTCTTCAACGGACTTATTCACAAATGATTCTCTTCCGACAAGTTTATCGTCAGTGAATTCATCTTCTACTCGTTCAACTGGTAATAAACATATTTTGGATAAAATATTTTCATACTGGAATCTCTTAGATTTTTTGACTCTACTAGGTTTGATAATATTTATACAGGGTGGCCCATTTTAAGTGATCCACTCAGATATCTAGATTGGAGTGAGTTTTATCGAAAAAAGTTTCAGACAAAAGTTATTCAACTTTGAGGGGGCCATGTTTCTATGACCTTGGATTTGACCTTGGAGGTCATGTTCAAGGTCATTTCAAGGTCAACTTTGTTTTTTTAAATAGGAACCCCCATTTTTGACCCCGGATTCGGAAAGAGCGGGAAATTTTACGTCCAAAACGGTATTTTTAAATTTTTTTTCATGGCCTTGAGAAGGTCGATTTAAGGTCAAATGCTTGAAAAACTGCATAAAAGCGTTTTTTTAATTTTTAAGATATCGAAAAATGACCTCTACAAAATTTGTTCAGAACAGAGTGGGCCACCCAATGCACCAAAAACCTTTGATCTTTAACCTCATTTTGAAGGTCATTTCAAGGTCGAAGTGTTTTTTGTAATAGAAATCCCTCTTTTTAACCCCGGATACGCACATAGCGCGAAATCCGACGTTTGGATAAGGTATTGTGTTGATCTTAAAAATTAAAAAAACCCTTTTAGGCAGTTTTTCAAGCATTTAACCTTAAATCGACCTTCTCTAGGCCATGAAAAAAAATTTAAAAATACCGTTTTGGACGTAAAATTTCCCGCTCTTTCCGAATCCGGGGTCAAAAATGGGGGTTCCTATTTAAAAAAACAAAGTTGACCTTGAAATGACCTTGAACATGACCTCCAAGGTCAAATCCAAGGTCATAGAAACATGGCCCCCTCAAAGTTGAGTAACTTTTGTCTGAAACTTTTTTCGATAAAACTCACTCCAATCTAGATATCTGAGTGGATCACTTAAAATGGGCCACCCTGTATATAAAAAGACTAGATTTTAATGGAAATGCATAAAAGTCTTCAACTATTCTAAAAGGGTATCCTTCAACATATACTTGTCCATTAATCTTGATAAAAAATTGACATTCTAAATACGTACCATCGTCTAGTAAAACGTATTTATCTTTGTCATTACGGCAATTTATCTTGAGAGAATTTTTGTGCATAACCTGGAAGAATTCCATTTCTTGTTTGAGGAGAAAATTTGTTTCTTTAGAAATATCTTCATCTTCATATTCTTTTGCTGCCTTAATTTCAATGAGCCGATTTGCTATTTGTTGTAATCTCTTATCTCCTTTTCTTATGAGTTGTTTTACTTTCATAATGTGATTTTCATATCTGAACGCACTAAAGTTGTCCAAGGGTCCAAATTGTCTCACATCATTAACTAAGTGCAAAAGATTATGAATATTGAACACCATATTGATTACGCCGTAACATTTTTCATATATCTGTAAGAATGAAATCAATAATTTTTCCGCGTAGTCTAAATATTCTTCGTTTTTGCATAAGATTGGATTTACCAAAATTGTTATTGCTACGTGTAAACATAAAAAATTGAGATAAAGATTCTGAGGTAAAATATTGTGTAATGCAATAGGGCCAGTGTATAGTAAAAATGTTCTCGATTCGTGAGCTTTCCATAATCGCCTGACGTTTTTAAATTGTCGCGGATTCCTACTAAAGTCAGATGACATGAATTCTTTGAATCTTAATAATCTATCTGATACCTGCTTACGATCGTAATCTGATAATTCAACTTTGGGATTCTGGATCCATGATTCAATCAATTTCAACAATTACTCCTAAACAAATTAAGTGCATGTAATCTAATACAACGTCAGTTATTGTCCGGAAATTTGGAATTTTCTTCATTATGGTTTCTCCAATCTGAAATTCATCAAACTCGGCTTTTTTACGTTCGTATTCTTGATTAAGGAATTTTTCGTCCGTCCACAGAGTTGTTTCCTTTTGCTGCTTCTTAGGGAAAAATACTTTATCTTCATAGTCTCCTTTGATTGTACACTTAGAACAGCTATAATATCCGCTATATAACTTTGTTTTCATAATATAGGATTTAGCTGGAGCATCACATACTAAACAATGGAGTGATACCTCATATCTTTTTTTTTGATACTCTATACCATTATTTATAAGCACATCTCAAGTTCGACATTCTGGTGTGCTCTGACCCAATATACAGCAATTCTTCGGAATTTATAATTGGCGAGATACACACGGGCAAGTCTAGAGCGGTGCTTGCAACCGTGTATCGTCGCCCACATGCCTGCTCCCCAACGCACTACTTCAACTGCCTGTCCACCTATCTGCCGTTATACAATGATGTCATCATCACAGGTGACTTCAATTGTGACCTATCTACGCCCTCACTGTCCGATGCATTAGCTTTGCAAGCCCTCATTGACACTCACAATCTCCATGTTGTCTCGCTAGAGCCAACTCACCATTGTTTTGCCGTAAAACCGCCCTCACACACTACACTGGACTTATTTATTGTCAAAAATATGCTGGCGGTGACCCATTTTAGTAAATCGGAGGCACCGTTCATATCTGGTCATGATTTTATCGCAATAATATACCGTATAAACACCAAATGCAACGCACCGAAACAGATCAAGTCTAGGCAGCTTCACCGTGTGGACAGGGATAAACTCTCCCTGTTGTTGTCTTCTAAGCTGGGCGCTGTGGATTCCTCCACCTCGGCCTTTCGTCCGGACCTGGCCTTAGGTATGAATCCTGGGCAGAGCACCTCGGAAGCAGCTCTCATTGTCGATCAGATGGAAGATCGGCTCACAGGTGCCCTGACCGCGGCATTTGATTCTGCAGCGCCGGTGAGGACGATGACCATCAGGGCTAAATTCAAGCCCTGGGTAAACAGGGACATTTTGGCCTTGATGAGGAGGAGGGATTCCCTGTACAAGACAGCCAGGACCACCGGCTCGAGTGACGACCTCGAGTTGTTCAGGGCCACCAGGAACGAGGTCACCAGAGCGCTGTGCAAGGCTAAGAACGGGTACATGGCGGATAAACTGGGCCCAGGCAGTGACCATCATGCCATTAGTAGGGAACTGGCCAGACTTGGTCTGGCTAAAAGGAGGCATCCCTCACTACTGGGATTCTTTACTCCTGGAGTACTGAATGCCCACTATGCGAATATAGTAAACGCCTCGCAACCACTGACTTGGGACCAGTTTAAGTCGATATGCTCATCCGAGCTGACCATTCCGCATTAGGCACCACCGTTCAACTTCGAGCCGGTCTTGGCTGAGGACGTGCAGAAGGCTATAGCCGCCTCCACGTCCAAAGGCATAGGAATTGATCGCATTTCGGTGGGAATGCTTAAGTTTTCCGCGACTGCCTGCCTCCATCAAATAACGGCGATCATTAATTACTCCGGTGTCTTTCCCTCGGCGTGGAAAAGGACCTTACTGTCCCCGATCTCCAAATGTGTGTCGCCCAAAAACGTGTCTGATACGAGACCCATAGCCATGCTATCTGAGCTGTCCAAGATCCTGGAGAGGATTGTCCACAGCCAGCTCTCGAACCATCTTGATAAGTTTGGGTTGCGTGACCCACGTCAGGCTAACTTCACGAGGTACCACAGTACGCAAACTGCTCTGATACGTGTCCTAGATGATGTAAGGAGGGCCATCGACAACTAGAAGATCACCATCTTGTTGTTGTTTGATTTTTCCAAAGCTTTCGATGTGATTCCACACGACAAGCTTATTACCAAGCTACGCCTCCTACATCTGTCCGACACGGTACTACATTGGTTCTTCGGGTACCTCGCTGACCGCCTGCAAGCGGTCGTCGATGAGGATAGTCGAGTATCAGACTGGCTTCAGGTGGCTTCAGGCGTCCCCCAAGGTAGCATTCTGGGACCCCTCCTCTTCAGTATTTACCTACTGGACTTACCATCAGTGCTCAAGCACCTCAAGTACATGTGCTATGCGGACGACACACAGGCGTACATCCACATCCCCAGACCTGAGCTGCTGCAGGGGATAGAACTGGCAGAGAGGGATGGGCAGGCTATAGCGGACTGGGCCCAGGCTAATGGTATGCCGTTGAACATATCAAAGACCAAGGCCATGATCCTGGAAAGTGACAAGTACTTGGCCACTATTAACATGGACACACTACCCAGGATCCACATCAACGGCATGCCAGTAGAATACGTCACGACCGCAAGAAATCTTGGAGCCACGATCTCTCCTACGCTGGACTGGCAGGAGCATGTAAGACTAATCACCAGAAGATCCTACGGCATCTTGGCGTCGCTCCGTTTCTACAGAAAATCACTGTCCATAAATCAGCGGAGGAATTTGGTGCAACAACTGGTCTTCCCTCACGTTAATTACATTTCAGTCGTCTACATGCACCTGGATAAAGAGAGAATCGCTAGGCTCCAGATCCTCCAGAACGCCTGCGTCCGGTTCGTGATTGGCTTTATTCCTTTCATTCCTACAAATGACATCAAGACACATGTCACCCATCACAGGATAAAATTAGGCTGGCTATCCCTAATCTCAATGCGGCACAGAGCTCTGGCAACCCAGATGTACGCGGCGATCGCCAGGGAGCCCCCGACCTATCTGCTGGAATCTCTCGCGCGTCTTTCTGATGAGCTCATTGTGAGACGATCAAGACGTCATCCACCAACGACTTTTGAGTATCGGGCTTCCAGAACTGAAGCATGGCACAATTCGTTCGCCATATGTAGCCAACGCATCCTGAATGCGCTGAGCGTGACGATATTCGACGATGAGCGCATTTTAGAATTCAAATCCTGGTCGCGGAAAGTGCTACTGAAATTCGAGGCTCAGGTCTGGCTGGATGAGGCATTGGCCAAGGGTTACACACCGGTGCCTAGCCTGGAAGACTACCATGTGTCGCCGTCGACAGTCGACCGCTCTGCGTTTAGTGGCTGCGAGTTCCCTGCTGGTCCGGTTCCGGCGTTAAAACTATGGTTCTTAACCTAGTATATTTATTTTATCCTGTAGACACACTGCGCTGCGGTACAGAAATTGTATTTACCGTCTTGTATAAGTGTAAGCGTATTATATCCGTCATACTGTGTTCTACATGTATATTTATCTGTTATTTATTTATCTATTTGTTATTATCGTTGATCGTGCTCATTATGTTCACCACGTTATGTTATCTAATTGTATATCTGTTGTATTTGTTTATTGCATATGTTGTAAAGTGCCACATGTAACCAATCTGTCCTCTATGTAAAGCTATTATGTTCTTCAGTGTAAATTAAATTACTATAAATTACCGCTGTAGCCTAAGTGTGCCACTGTAGGTCCGAACCGGCCTGCGATCAATCCTGCATCCTAGTCATGTCTACCAACTATTAATAAACTGAATATACTCCTCACATGTCATTCATGATCTGTCATAGCGGGTTATGGTCGCCAGGTTATGCGGACCAGCAGATGGTTAACACGCTATGGGCCCTTAGTAATAGTATCTTGTGCAATTGCCATAGCAATATCTAAGTTATGCAAAGTTGTTCAAGTTTTTCTTTATGCATTAAGTTATAAAAATTTGTAACTCATTCTGTACATTATCTCAACACCAGACAGGGTTATTCAACCCCAAGGTGCAATAAAGTGAAATCAAATCAAATCAAATCAAATCTTTCACTCACACTCTCTTTCTCTCTCAATCTCATTATCGTGCGCGCAATATTCTCATCCGACGAACTTGAGGAATTGTTTAGCGGTTTTTCGTTAACCTTTTTTCATACACACATGGAGAACCATCATTTTTCCTATTTTTTTCTATTATTTTTTTTTTCTTTATTGAGCTATATTACAATGTTTAGTGGTACAGAAAAGATGTAAAACCGTTGTTGTCTATATCGTTGTGGCGTGTATGGCACATTATGACTACGAGAGAAGTTATAATGTCTATATATAGCTTTGACGGCAAATTTTTTGGCAAGTGAAGTCGGCATAATGTTTGTTTGTTTTATATATTTCGTTATAACGAATTTCATGATCTGTTTTGTTTGAAAACCTGGCACCAAGAAACTAATAGCACCGATGTTTGGGAATTAGCGTCGAGCCTTCGAAGAGTGCAGACGTGTTTACATATCGCTCTACATCGGGCTTGTATTGGTTCGCGTTATACGTGCTCATAGGGCTCAGGCCCGCTCATTATCCATACGACCAGGAATTACTTCCTCAATAATTCCACAATGGCTTTTCTAACCAAAAGTCAAAGCAATTACAGTCCCTTCGCAAATGTGTTTACTTATTCAGTCAGTGCCTCCGATAGTGTTAGTTATGCAACGGCAGCTCAAGCAGATTTATTTCCAGTGCGCGAACAAGGACTTATTATGGACTGCGTTGATGGACTAAATCTTACAGATTATACGTGTGCAATAGGAAATCTAGTTGAACCGAGTAATATTGTCTATGCTACGCGAATTTCGAAAAACCGCGTGTGTTTATACTTAGCGAGTAAGGAGCTAGTAAATGAACTTACTGACGCACACACATTCCTTACCATTAGTGATAAACAAGTCTCATTAAGACCGCTAATCTCAAAACAAAAACGTCTCACCTTCTCAAACGTAGCTCCCCCAATTCCTCACTATGTACTTGAAAACGTTCTAGATCAATTAGGCATTACAAGATTCTCACCGATCATTACTCTCAAAGCATCTATCACTCAAGACGGTTATAGTCATGTACTGAGCTCAAGAAGACAAACTTACATCGACCCAAAAGTCATAAAAAAAGTTCCTGATCTGATAAAAATCGAATACGATGAAGTGACATACTATGTTTATCCCAGCACTGACAATATTAAATGCTTCCTATGCAAAGAGATTGGACACATTGCTGCCAACTGCCCGAAAGGCGAAACCAACACGCAAATGGAATATACTCAAATCCCTGCTATTCCTGTAAACACTGAAACGCCTTCACATAAATCTAGCGCCGAAAACAAACAGAACGAAGGAAGCTGTTTCCAATGTATTTACCGTGCCGACACTGCCGCATGTAAATACAAAACGCTCCGCTCCCAGCTCACTGTCCTCTTCATCAGATCATACACCGAGTTTAAAAACAAATGCTACTCGTATTAAGCAAACTCCCAAAAGACATAAACAGTCTCGTTCTACCAGCGAAGAAGACATTTCTAATAGACTTGCACCTGTACAAAAACTTTTTGAGGACAACAATGCCACCTACCCGTTAGATCTAACTGCAATGATTAAATTTCTGTATACCTCGTATGGTAGCTCCAACATCGATCAAGAAGCTGGAAAATATACAACTGACACGCAAGGACTAATAATAGAGTTGAACGACATACATGATCAGATAATGGAAGATAAAAATCTCAAAGCAAGAATCAACAGAATCCTTAAGCGCCTTAAAAATCCAGCCCTGACCTATGGAGGAGAAACGAGTGCTTCGGAGAACTTATAATTAAAATGGATCAATTAAAACATCTAACTTACTCTTCAGCTAATTTGAAAATTCTCTACTGGAACTCTAAAAGTTTTAAAAAAAGACGCTTAGAGATTGAAACAAGAATAAAAAAATTCGACATTATAATCTGTGTGGAGACGTGGCTTACGACCCGAGATACAATTCGCTTTCCGGGATACCTCACACTCAGGAAAGACAGAAGAGACAAAAAAGGTGGGGGTATTATTTTCCTTATACGAAATAATTTAGCGTTTATTGAAACACGCGATCTTGTTGTCAACGACGAGCATGTAGAAATGTGTGGCGTTCGCATTAATAACATAAAACCCCCTCTTGACATCATCGCTTGTTACAGACCTCCCGGTCTCACGCTCACTCAACAGCAATGGCATCTTATTCTAGATAATGTAAACACTCGTGAAAACTGTCTACTTGTTGGAGATTTTAATGCACACAACATCATCTGGAACTGCGACTATAGTAACTCTAACGGCGAGAGACTTGCCAGTTCGATTGACTCTCACGACCTAATCATTCACAATTATTATTCGAAAACTTACATTGATATGCGCCGCGATTTCTCATCCAACATAGACTTAGTTCTCTCTTCCATTAACAATAGCGATAAAATAAATTGCCAAGTGAGCGATGAAACCTGGGGATCTGATCACTACCCTATCACAATTAATATAGACAGCGAAAAACAGTACTACGAAAAAAAAACATTTAAATTAAGCAGTGTACAAACAAACTGGACGGAATTTGAAAACTATGTAAATAACAACTTTTCCATATTCCTATCTCAAGAATTTAATCAGTCAAAACCAACCCGAAAAGTACAATAAATTTATCGATTTAGTTACGGAAGCAATTCAAGTCAGCACTCCTAGGAAAAAAAATATAAAAAAAATAAAAAAACACAGAAAAATCCAGTAGCATGGTGGGACGCCGAATGTGCTCGTTTAAAGAGATTACGCCGGGCAACTTTTAAAAAATGGCAGTTTTCTAAAAATCTCGTTGATCTGATAGACTATAAAAAACATGCCGCCTTATATCGCAAAACGATCAAACTTAAGAAAAAAGATTGCTTCAAAGAATTCGCGGCAGGTCTAAATGCGCATACAAATCCAACTTATGTTTGGAACACTAGCAAAATCTTGAAAAATTGTTGGTCCAAAACTTTCTCTCAACAAACTCGCGAAAATCTACAAAATGATCTCAAAGCCGAAAGTAGCCTTAGATAAACTTTGTCCCCCCTGGGTACAATCGAATCCAACCCGGCTCCCGTCAAGTAACCCTAACGAATTTTTTGATGAACCGTTTAACTTCCAAGAATTTAATAGCGCTCTAGATACGAAAAAAATAAAATCGTCTCCAGGTATGGACGGTATCGACTATTTAGCACTTCAAAATTTACCAATCAAGCTAAAATTAATTTTAACTGATATATTTAATGAAATGTACCGTGAAAATGACTACCCCCCTTCTTGGAAGCAATCTTATGTGCACTTTATTCCTAAATCTGACAGCGAAAGCGTTCGACCCATTGCTCTTACTTCATGCCTCTGTAAATTATTTGAAACGTTACTAAAAAATCGACTTACATGGTGGAATGAACACTTCAAGTTACTTCCTCAAAATCAAAATGGCTTTCGTAAGAATAGATCGTGCAGCGATAATCTCTCGGACCTGTGCATTAAGGTTGAAGAGGCATTTATCGAAAAAAAAGATGTTCTAGCTGTCTTCTTAGACGTGCAAGGAGCATTTGATAACATTAATATCGATATTCTCCTTTCCATACTAGCAGAAATCGGATGTTCCAACTCTGTACTCAATTTCATCAAATTCCTCACACATGAACGGCTCATCTTCTCTGACCATATTAAAAATGGCTATAGACTTGTGCATAAAGGAGTTCCGCAAGGGGGTGTGCTAAGCCCTCTGCTATATATTATATATGTCGCCCTAATCACCTCGAACATATCCAAGTCTGTAATATCTGCTCAATTCGCTGACGATCTTTCTCTCTATATCAAATGCAAAAACATCCCAAGAGGCAAAAGGATACTTCAAAACGCTATTAAAAAAATCCAGGCAAATCTTGCAGCGCTCGGTCTTGAACTCTCTCCTAGCAAAACCAAACTTATTCATTTTAATAAGAGGAACTTTCGTCCTGGTTCCACGGAAATTAAAGTAGATGAATGTATTATCAAATCCTCCGAATCAGCACGTTTTCTAGGAGTTATCCTTGACTACAAATTAACATTTAGGAATCACGCAGATCTCGTTATAAAAAAATGCTCCAAATCACTAAACATCGTGAAATTCCTCTGCGGCTTATATGTTTATTATCCATCTACCCAAACCCTAGCTGACAAAATAGAAATAATTCAACGCAGAGCAATAAGATGCGCCTTGGGTTACCGTAACAGCACTCCAAACAACGTCATAACTGCTGAATCCAAACTCATGCCTATTAAGCAAAGAGCCACATACCTCTGTAAATGCTTCTTAGTCAAAACTCAATCAAATATTAACTCATCTACCTCTTATACTATTAAAAACTTTTTGAAAATCTGTAATAGAAAAACGAAGCACTTTTCTGTAAAATGTTTGATTAGCAATTGCATCCTTTCCACCATGTTAGTCAATGAAAGCTTCGAAACAAACGATAGCCTCCCCATGTATACGTATGAATATAGAACTGCTTACACGGCCATACCTGTGAACGTCGAAATGGGACGGAAAATAAAAAGCGCTACGAATCCTAATGCGATTCTTAATGAATTTATTGTTCAAAGCAATGCATTAGCCATCTACACCGATGGTAGTAAAATTAATGACTGCTCTGCTGTTGGTAGTGCTTGCTTGTGCCCATCTCATAATATCTGCATAAAAAAAAGTATCAATCCTCTCGCCTCAGTGTACATGGCGGAATGCATTGCTTTACTCGATGCCCTCGATGTAGCGAAGGATTTCACTAATTGTCAAATATAATCCTGTCAGACTCACTTAGCGCTTTGCAATCTCTGGAATCCACATATTTAAAAGATAATAACTACATTTTCAAAATAAAAGAAAAGTATAATCAAATAAAAGACTCTAACCCCAGTGTAAGCATTCAATACTTTTGGATTCCCTCTCACATAGGAATCCTCGGAAATGAAAAGGCTGACCAAGCGGCTAAAGATGCTGTGCACGAAACGGTTATCGATATTACAAATATTCCCTACTCAGATCTATATGAGACGTTCTATCGAGAAGCTAAACTAGAGTCTGACAGGATCTATCGTGAAAACAGTGTGAATACTGGCTTAAAATATTTCCACCTTTTTTATGATAGCAATAATAAACCTTGGTATGCGGGCAAAAAAATCTCTAGAGAATCCATAGTCACTATCAACAGATGCCGAGCTGATCATTACAATTTAGCGGATTCACTGCACAGGCTAAAATACGTTACTGATCCTAAGTGTAAATGTAACGCCGAAAATGAAAACCTAAACCACGTGCTGTGGCAATGCGGTCTCTATGACTCTTAAAGAAAGGAGTTGATCAAATCTCTCTTATCTGTTAATATATTTCCTTCATACAATGTTGAATCTTTTCTCGCTAATCCTGCAGGCATTGCGTGCCAACTCATTGTAAACTTCTTCAGACAATGTAAACTTAAAGTGTAACACATAGATCTTCGTTGTCCCTCTAGATATAGAAATTCCCCTGTAAATGTTTATTACTAGAATGATAATAACCCATATACTGTTTAATTACTAAGCTTACTCATGTATACTTACAACAAATTGTAAAAATGTATAAAAAAATGTAACTAAGATTGTAGCAGTGATAAACCAATAGGTGAAAGCTGCTTAATAAATGAAAAAAAAAAAAAAAAAAAAGCACCGATGTTTTTTCTTTTCTTTAGTGACCATTACAAAGCCATTATATTCGAGTATATAAATCTTTTATATTAAAATGAAAGTATGAAATATTGAGGGTTCGTTCGTGGCACGGTTGGTAGTTTGATTGACTTAACTAACAATTTTCAAGAAACTTTCGAATGTTTCTCTACATATCCAGTCTTCATCAGTATCAAAAATATTATTACATCGCAGATACTGACATCGCCGAAAAATGTGTTCTCTCGCTTGTATTGAGCGACACTGTATTCAAGGTAACCATTATACATACCCGAAAAATGTAAATATAAGCTCATATTTGGTTTGTAATTACATGTGTAAAAATTTACTCGATTACACCATATGTAATATGTAATTACATTATCTCCCGTAGTATATGTTATATAAAAAAAATGTATTCATTGATAATGTGGCAAAACAATGTTCATTCATTTATATGTAGAAAGATTACACAGGCACACAAAAAAAAATTTGAGTCCCGCCAACGAGAGTACTTATTCCTCATGTATTTTTGGTCATTGAGATCAAATTTGAAGTCAAAATTGCTTTATCAGGTGCTTTATCAATTTTTTCCATTTAACACCATGCTTTTAAAACTGGATTTTTCATTTTTCTATTGTGCTAAATACGAGAGTTTTTTGCATTAAAAAAAAATGGGACCTGATGGGTAAAAACGGACGACGGACTCGTATTCAACAACCAAAAATACATGATAAATAAGTACTCTCGGTGGCGGGACTAAAAAAAATTTTTTTTTGTGTGCCTATGTTATTACTAGTCAATCCCGGTTTAATTTAATAAACTTTTTTTGTAACTAAATTACCTCAACATTATCAACAGAAATGTGTTCATCGGTATCGTTTTTTATTATATTTGAAAATATTCAGAATTGTAATTCAACGAACTTTATTGATAGTATCTACTGGGATGATATTTGGACGCAACTTTCTATATTTAAAATTTTTAACATCAATTATATGAGTTTTTTTATCACTGAAATCAATTTCAACAGAACAAATATATATGCCTTAGTGAAGTGTTGGATTCAATTTTATTACGGGTACTTGAATGATAAAATAAATTGAGTTACTATAGTTACTAGACTATCGATTACAAATGTCAACTTGCTAATTTCCGGTTACTCTGCCACCATGAGAGAAAAAAAATCACCGTTGCTTTGTGGTGTTAGACATTTCATCTAGTTATTTCTAAGAGAGAAAGAGAGGGAGAGAGTGAGAGAGAGAGAACTAAAGTCACGTCGAGTCGAGCATATATGTCGAAAATAATACTTTTCGAGTTTCTGTTAGACACCATGCAGCTATTATATTTCTCTAGTGATCAATTCTTTTGCTTGATTCTCTGCCATGTTTTAATAAACATGGTGATAGAAAAAGACATGTATACTATATTTTACTATAAAATATTGAATTATTCACATATATAATTTTATTTTCTTGCATCATTTGATCAATTTCTTTTCAAGAGGATATACGCTCTTTATTTCATGTTTGTTGTCAAAAATTTTTTTTTCTATTTACTTTTACATCTTTATACCAACATTCTAGAAAACTTCTATTCATCGTGTACAAAGCTTTATTTAGTTTTATAATGCAAACTTGCTTAAAAATTCTAAATCGCAAAGTTTATTCTCGTTAATATTTACAGCAAAAAGTAACTTCTTCGAAGCTCAGACTATGTTGAAAATATGTGAAGATTATTCATCAGGAGCAGATGAAACTTTCAAAGAACTGAATGATAAAACAAAAAGACATGGGCGACACGCAGTCCTATATTCTGGAGATGAACGTGAAAATAGCACGCAATTTTCCACAAAGAAATTTGCTTCAATTAAAAAAGAGAAGGGAACTAAACAAACTAAAAAGTCAACAAAAAGTAATTTGACAGACATGTTGCCTCGGCCGCCTGATCGAAATTTATTGAATATTGCATCGACGTCGGGTAAAAGTTTTCACAAAACTGAAGAAAATAATGAAGAAGAAAGAATGAATTTTGAAATGGAAAATGGTAAGGGAAATATTTTGTTTTAATTACAACTTCAAATTGTTACAAATAAACTTGAATGGTAAGCAGAATGATTGTTATCGTAATAATGAAAGCGTGTCGCAATAGAGGTTGTAATGATGTGCATTACAACACATAAGAATCAGGCGGCTCTGCTGCACAGCACCTAAAAAACATCCATAGTTTTGACATTTGCCAACCGCCGCCCCCTTTTTCTCTCCGTCGCGCATCCGACCGTGTAAATTCGCGGGTAATTCCAGCTTGCTAACGCGGCCGATATTATTATCTGTTTTCGACTACCCTCGGCTGAGTAATCGGCATTGCAGGGTCAACGTCGCGATCCGACGGCACCCAGTGGCAGTCAAGCAGACACTCGCGTGTTGAGCAGACATAAGCGAGAACGAGACAGCTGACACATGCGGCTCTTCATATCAACCAGACCAAGGAGCACACTCATACGCGAGTCCAATGACGTCACGCAAAAAGATAAACGCGATTTACGAAATAAAAAAAAGGCGATCGACCGGAGAAACGAATTACGCGCGCCTTCCACGCGGACACTCACTCTAGACACAACATCGGGTAGAGTCTCGTGGACGTTTTTGCGTGTTTCGCGAATTAAAAACCGACGTAGACGCAGTGTGCGTATGTGTTCGAATTTCAATAGCTTGGCATACAAGTCGACGCATGTAATGATGAGACAAGAAATTTGTATATATACGTGATAGGGAACGGTAAAGAGATTTGCTTTGGTGACAAGTTTTCCATTACAAATATATATAAAATTCTGGAAAAAGTATCACTAAAAAGTACAAAATGTATATTTGAAAAACAACTCATAGTTTTTAACTATACATAGAATGAGTATTCAGTAAAAATATAATTTAAAGAAATAATTATTTTTAGATGAATTAGCGAGTTCAAGAAAAGGTTCAGCAGTCAAACTAAATATATTAGAGGATCAGCATTTCCCTGCTAGTGAGCCGTTTTTACCAAAGCATTGTAACAGGCTGCCGTTCGGTCTAAAACAACGGGAACGTACCTTTAAATGCGACTGAACGACGCCTTGTTATCTGTGTGCACGAAGCACAATAACCTACCTTGCCCGAAGTGCGCCTGCGCAGAGTCTTCAACTTACCCGAGTTGGGTTCCCCCAACTCGCCACTTGGCGGCGCTGTAGCTCGTACTATTAGCGCTGGTGCGGCCGCCACCGGAACCTAGGTTATCGACTCGCGTCTAGCGATACTTGCGCGATTCGTGCTTCGCAACCGGCGAATTCGAATCGGAATGTAAACAAATATATGCGCGACCTCCGGACAAAGGAAAAATACAATAACGGAAACTCGTTTCGACAAAACCAAGGGATGATTTATTAAATCAAACTAATTACACGGGGAAATAGCCGAGAGTCTAACGCACGCACGCGTGATTGACAAAACACGCTAATCGAGAGAGAGAGAGAAAAACCGCGATTGCCGCGAACTACCTGCTCGCACGCAAAACAAACAAACTCTACGCGCTCGCTGCGCGGATTCGCACGTAAAATTAACAACAATTAACAAAAGGGGAAAGAAGGTGCACCTACCGCAATATCAATGAGGATACGGTGGCCAACCGTATCCGACAATCAAACTGTTGATCGACCGACTCGCTGCTCGCTGCACTGCTCCCAATACTGTTATTGCTGTTGCTGCTGTCGCCTCTGGTGTTGCTGTTGTTGATGCTGCTGCTGTAACTGCTATCGCAGTTGCTGCTACTGCTATTGCTGCTGCTGCGGCTGCTGCTGCTGCTGCACACCTCACCCACGCAAGTCACAATGTCAACGTCAAGCGAACGAAAACACAAACTCGAACGGCTCGGAAAATGGAGGTTAGGCGCACGAACTGACTGAGTGGCACAGTCATACTAGCGCTCGGAGCCTCCCCTCCCGGTCATTGCCCCTTACGCGCTCTCTCTCTCTCGCGAACCGAACGCGGCTCACCTCGCTTAGCCGCTTATTACCTCGCGCGAGTCCTACGATTTTCGGCAATCGTTGCAGCATTCTAAGAAGCCATTTAATATTAGAAACAAAACAAGTGAGTCTGAAAAATCCAGATAATTGAAAAAATTACAAACAATGCTGCCAAATGAAAGTTTAATTTTTATTATCACAATGTATTGCATTAAAAAAATGGTTCATTAAAATTGTTCAACTGCTTCAATATGTCTTAATTAAAAAAAGAAGTATTATATCAGTTGTGGTATAAAATTTTTTAATGATTATTCCATTTTTGTCCGATACAACAAAAATTTTAAAATATTGTTATTTATAATTTTAAAATATAGTTATTTATAATAGTATCAAAACATTTTACAACATTTTCAATGAAGTTATTTGAAAAGTTTTGAAAAACTATGTATATTGGCGTTATGACATATAGCATTCTTTCGAAGTAATTTGCAGCGTTCGTTTAATCATGCATTCTATTATGCTTTTTATACATTAATTAAAATTGTCTCAATACATTATCAATGTTGATCGCAGACACGATCGTTGAGAACTATGACGAAATTGAAGATGCTGGAGAACCGTCTACTACTAGTAACTCGCCATGTACTACACTAAGGAAGCCATTAACAGACATTACCAATGATGCAAAAAGTTTGGCTACAGTTCCACCGCTTCAAAAGTTAAAAAAGAGTAAGTTTCATATCGCAAAGAGCTTGTCAGTCCATGATTTTTACGATTGCTTGACACGTAATTTATTTCATCTTAGTTTCAGATAATTCAACAGATATCCAACTTCTTCTTATTGTCAACGAGAACTTAGAAATAGTAAACGAGAATATGAACAAAGTTAGTGGAAAAGTAGATTTGGTTTTTGGTACGTATCTCATGTTGCTTTGCATACCATTTAACCAGCTCGCATATCAAAAGTAGGAGTAGTTTTGAATAAGTCTTATTTGTAGGTAACACATGTCGTTTGGTAACTTATCAGGCGAAGGAAAAAGTACTTGGATCAAGCCCGTCACCCAACGATTCGTCTGAT
Source organism: Phymastichus coffea (assembly GCF_024137745.1). Classification (NCBI taxonomy): domain Eukaryota; kingdom Metazoa; phylum Arthropoda; class Insecta; order Hymenoptera; family Eulophidae; genus Phymastichus; species Phymastichus coffea. The sequence goes on along the minus strand of NW_026706853.1, from coordinate 1,120,348 downwards.
TCCTCTTGGATCGAAACAAAAAGGACCATGATGGCTGTGTTTCAGAAAATGACTACGCTTGACCTATTTTTGGAGTTTAACCAGGAACTAGAGAATTCAGCTGACTTGAGAGCTAGAGTGGTAAGTTTATATAAATATTAAACTGTCTTGCCACGTGCATTTTATCTAATGAGTACGTTTTACACAAAATTATTGTGAGAAAAATTTGTCGTAGCTTTCTTCCAGTGGTTTAACTAAATAATATATGGTCGATATTACAAAATAAAACCATCCATAAATATTCATACTTACACATTTGGACCAATCAATTCCAGGGCGTTCTAAGTAAATGTTTTTGAAATTGTTACTTGTTTACTTTCTTTGACAACTGGAAAAGTTACTTCGCTTTTAAATACTTTTCTCTAAAAACTGACTAGTTTTGTATCAATAATTTTTCTTTTAGACAAACGATTAGAAAGATGTCACAAATATTTTACATCTGTGTGCTGAAGTTTTTATGACCTATTCCCCTATTTGAAACCGGACAGGCGCTGTGATCTCTGAAATAATTTTTTCAAGTTGAAAAATTTATTATAAATTTATAAAAGAGCCCGTCACCAATATTGAAATATTGGAAAGCATGGAGCTTCAAGTCGGATCTACGCTCAGTTTACACAAGAGTTTTGTAATGTTCTTAACAGTAATACTGGATATAATATGTTTTTCAGAAAAAATATTTAGAGGAAAAAATGGTCCTTGGGGAATGGCAATTGACGGCTCGTGAAGTATTGAACGCAGTAATGCCATTGCAAGTACAGCGGCTATACAACGGACAGGGTCAAAAAGGGACGAAAAAGGCCTTGATTAGAACCGAATTGTATCCCATTTTGGAAGGTATGTACCATTAAATAGCAATTGACTACACGACAATAGTTTTATTCCTCGCTCAGTATCGTATTGCACAATTTTCCACTCTATCACTGTCACAAATACACGGAATTACTCTGGTGATATAAAAAAAAGATTACCGTCTCGTATCAAAATTAAACTTTCTCGCAGCGGTATTTTTATGCAATTTTTTTTTGCTTATTTGAAAATGATGTTGAAAAAAAACCGCGGTATCATACTTTTCGATTAATTTTTTTTAATCATCACAAATATATAAAAATTGATTGGTAAATATATTTTGTTTGTTTGCAGGAATCGTTATAGATTCTTCGAAAGCTCAAAATGGTAAGCGAATAGGTGTTGCACAAGTTGGTGCCAAAGAAATCAAGTCTTATTACAGCAGGTACCTCAGAGGAGCCGAAGGGAAATTAAAAAGTCGTACGTATTTTTTATTGCATCTGATGCAGACTTTAAAATATTCGAAATATTCTTGCGTGTGAGTCAAATAACTGATTATTTTTCCATTTTCAAATTTCCATTTAATATTTGTAACATTTAAACTGAATTTTGTTTTATTTCTTGGAGAAAAAATGAAATTAAAATGTTTTCGTAATTATTTCTAGGTGCAAATAGTAAAAGGAAATACTCTGATTCTGTCGTGTCGGCGTTGCTGTTTGGAATTACACCAAGCAACCAACCAAAAAAATCTGCCAGAGGTAAACATAATATTAACTTTTTCTTAAGAATTGCTTAAAAATCATGACAACAAATAAGATTTTAAAATGAATTGAAATTTTAATGTTTTAGATAAATCCATGCCTCAAGAATCCCCAAAAGACGATGAAAATGAGACCATGGCGAATGATACATTTGCGAGCCAGGTGAATAGAGGAAATAATAATGAGTTTCAAGTATCTGCATTGATACATGAAAATGAAAAATTCTCGTCCAATGATGAAGTGAGAGTTAAAAGTAATCAGGTGTCTGGACACATCAACTCTTCTCCCCAGCACAGAACAACTGACGATGATGATAGCTCATTTGATTCGTAACTTTAATCTTTCACTAAGCTCGGTTTATTATGAAAGTTTTTATATTTTTTATTTATTTCAAAGCTTATTCTAGAAATTTTTCTTTAATGCAATCATCACTACAAAAGTACTAATTTTCGTTTCTTGTATTTTTTAATAATGTAGCTTCACATTCCAAAAAGAAAAACGTAAATAACGCTTAAGATCCCTCTACATGTATATATTGCACGCCAAAATAAATGTAGTAAATGGAGAAATTTGATAAATTACACATGTACAATTACTTAAAAAATTTCGGCTCTATCTAGTCGTTTCTTTAAACATATTTTTAATAAGTTTGTCAAAATCATATCATTGAGCTGTTATTATTTTTTAATTATTAGTAATCATGCATACAAATCCATTATAATTTCCAATAACCTAATGTACAGTGTCTTTGTAAAATAGTTTAGTTTGTTATGCCACGTAATCTATTATTTCTTGATAGTTCATTATTCTATTTCGTGCAAATCAAAAAGATGCTAATTAGAAAATTTCTCCCTATGTATATATTTTCGTATGCTATGTAAATGTAGAAGAATTTTAAACCTTTTAAGAACTTTTACCGCGATGCAAATACTATGTTAATTTTTTTTCATCGCTCAATTGAAGTTTGCTCAGATAATTTAATTTACTTTATGTTTTCTACCAATTGGTTATTTTCTTTTGTGATTTCATATAACTTTATCACTTTGTTAAGAATATGTTTCATCGAGTTTTTGAAAACATTATCACTTGACGGTAATTTTATATAATCATTATGCAAGAGTGGTCAGCCTCCGTGCGCCATGGGCTGGTCTCTGCTAATTTTCTGGGTTCTATCTCGGTCAAGAAAGCAGGCGCTGACTTTCACAGGCCGAAGTTCGCGCTGGCTGGGAAAGGTTGACACAAAGAAACGGACACTCTATTTCAATGACATTACATATGGCGATCTCATTTATTGACGCCTTTTCACAAATATCGCTACAAGATTAACTTCGCCGCGGCGAGCGCGCTCGCTCAGCCTTTCCACGACAAAAGTTCGCGAGATCACGCGAGCGAGATCGCTCAGCGTGCGCGATAAAATCAAATACGCTAATGTCCGTTATCGAGCGAGAGCTGGCGCGAGAGAGATGAATAGGTTTTCGACCTACCGGATGCCGACGGTCCGTCGGCAGAGAGACGACGCCGGCGAAAGCGCAGGCCCGCTGGTAACGGCGCCCTGGCGATGGCTGGGACTGCTGCAGGAGAGGCCGCAGCACGGCCTTTGCCTCGTGGACGGCGAATGATCGCTGCTTGTCCGGGCTCGACGTGGAATACCTGGCCCTCCTGGCAACTGGCAGTCGTACTTCTGGCCGTCGTTACTCTCTGGCCGAAAAGTCCTCTCGTTCCGACTCTCCTTAGGCGGCCCTAATTACTTGAGAGCTCGCGCCTAACTGCCCTTCTTCTCTCTTAATTTTCCAAGCCTCGCGCCGCCGCGCTCCCACTTCTCTCGCCGTCAAAATCAGTCAAAATCGCTCTCTCTCTCTCCCTCGCTCTTCTCGCTCTCACTCGCACTCACGGCGACACCTCGCCGATCGTCGCGCTCCTCCCTCCAGATCCTGCAACGACACAAGTATGTAGTCGCTATATAGCGTATACTTGGTCGCTGCGTTCATGCGAGGAGAGTGCCGCACACAGGGCCAGCGAGCATCGCTATAGCCCTGTCACAATTATCATACACACGGTGGTTACTTTACGAATATTGTTAACAATAAAAGCGTTGGACCCAACATATAATATTCAGCTGACATTTGAACTGTTAAAATATTTTTATTTAGTGGACCAATAAAGACATCCATGCAAATATTGTTTATTACCTACCTGTACGAATTTATTAAAAAAATTATTTGGAAAAAAAAATATATATATATATATATAGTAAATAACTTTGAATTTTTTTTATTTAAAGTTCTACAAACATTTTCAAAAGGTTTTTAAAACCCGCTAAAAACGTTGAAATATTCAAGTAATCCTAGATTTCTGTAGAAAACAACGTTTTCAAAACGTTTTTAAAACGTTTTGAAATTTTAATCAACCTAAAAATTACATGGGAGAAAACGTTTTCAAAACGTTCTAAAAACATTCTAAAAACATTTAGAAATGGCAACCAGCCTGGAAATTACATTGAAGAGAGCGTTTTCAAAACGTTTTTGAAACGCCCTAAAAACGTTGAAATATTCAAGTAATCCTAGATTTCTGTAGAAAACAACGTTTTCAAAACGTTTTCAAAACGTTTTATAATCCCAGCATTATCTAAAATACTCAAAAATATGCGGACATATAATACGTTTTCAAAACGTTTTCAAAACGTTTTCATCACCAAAGTCTCTAAACGTTTTAATGTTTTTCTGAAAATGTTTTAAAAACGTTTTCCAAACGTTTTTGTGTTATTCGGGTTGCGACGCTGCCGAGTCCATACACAACCCTATATAAAAAAAAAAGAAAAAGCTGCGAGCATATTACGCATCTATTTCTTTGATTTTTGGAATGTGCGACGTTGCATTTTCAGTTTAATTTTATTTTAAAATAAATATTTCAGCTTTTAATATAAGACTTAAATTTCAAATCTAATTACAAACAAACTTATACTTATTTCGCAAAAGTTTAAAATGAGAATTAGCATTATAATAAAATATATAAAATTCAGTTTTGTATTAATATAAAAATATAATATTTTTAAGGTTTTTAAAATGTAATTCAATACAAAATTCATGATTATTTTGCTATGTAATATTTTCAGATTAGATCTAAGTTTAATATTTGAAATTTGTAACATTAAAATCTCGTAGGATAATTAATTTTAAGTTAATTGTAAACTGGCAATCACTGGAATTATATCATGGAAATCATTAAGAATTCGTTAACAATATATACACACATACTTTTCATAATTATACACAAAAATAATATAAATAAGTAGGAAACCGTTAGGAAATAGTAAATGTTAGGCCAATTATTCGAATGAGGCCCAAAACTATAGATTTTTGAATTCTCGCCTCCCGAGCGTAAAGGGCCAATTAGCTTAGCCAAAAAGAAAAGCGCCGCCCAGTCAATTGGAAATCGCGCCAATGAGTCCCACTTAGGGGTTGGGGAAAGCTTAAGATCAAGAGAGGGAAACTCTGTAGCGAGGGTCGGAGGGTGCAGTTTTGTGCATAGTTAGTTAGTCTTTCCTGCGCAGCCAACTCCAATAGTTAGGAAGTAGGGAACCTCTTTGTATTTTGTGTCCCACTCTAATAGTGCTGAAGCGAATAAAAAAAAAGGGAACCCAATTCAGAAAACTCCTAGTGATTGCCAGAATTATTTCCGCCGTCAATAAAAAGTAAGTTTTCAGGTTTTTAAATATTTTTGTTTCATTCAAGAAAAAATAATACATCTTCCTTTTTATTTCTAATCTTTTGGGTTAAGGTTACATTTTGCAAAACTAATTAGAACCTTTCCAGCACATTAACTCGTCAACCACAGGAAAAAACCTCTTGTGTGCGAACAGTTTTTGTGTTACCTTTCCTATTTTACGGATTTATGTTTGAACCTTTGAAAGTTAACTTTTATGCAGACATTAGTTGTTCAGACATAGATGTTGTAACTCATATTCCTAAAAGATTTAGTACTTGTCAGAATTAGCAATAAACAAGCTCTTTCCCAGCTATTGCACGAAAGTGTAGGCTAAAACAGAGCGCGTTTTAAAGTCGTCACGTTTATAGTTAATAAACAATTAATTAATAACGTTCAACGTCACAGTGGCATCACTATCCACCTTGTAAAAAATTCACTGAACTTTTCTATAATTCTCGTGGAACACACATACAAAAAAAGGAAAGATTAGATAAATAACATGATTTGTAATCTTAGAATTTTCAAGTTCAAACCAAAATGCTTATAGGTTTGTCAAACTAGAATTCTGTTGTCAAGTATTATTTAGTATTGAAATAAATGACATTTTTTAAGATTATCATTTAATACTTTATTGATCATTGATATCACAGCATAGCTTTGCTTAACATATGTATCTGAAAAGTAATACTCATTTTACTTTTATTTACCACCCAATGTTCATCAATGAAAATATAAAAACAAGTAATGACTGTAACAGCGTAGTTACGGTAAGGCAAGAAATTTACGACGATTCACGCGATTAGCGCAAGGGCGCCAGGCACTGAGGGGAAGTGAGGGAGCAGTGCCTCTCCTTTAGATATGGCTAGCTCTAATATTGAAGAGCGGGAGTAGGTTCCTGTGAATTTACCTAGAGAAGATGGGATAAGGAACTGGAGATTGCATACAATTAAATGTCTATCATAAAAATTAAAGTAAATGATAAATGTGAGATTTATTATAGAATGAACAAACAAATACTCGTTAATTAAATTAGGCAATTAATCGTGATGGTATTCGAACAAATAATAACATGATAATGAGCTTCGACTTACTCATTTAATTCGACAGCTAATTAAACAAAAGATTTCAAAATTGTAATTTTAGAACTTTGGCTCTCTTCGGCTTGACCGTACGATAGTCAAGCCAGGCATAGAGGAAAACAAAAAGATTCTAATAACGCGAGGTCACTTACAATCGCTAATGATATAATTGATTCGCCAATAGTCAAATTTCCATTTAGAGTAAGATTTGAGCCACACACATGAATGATTGAAGCAATTTAATAAGCATGAAATGACTGTTACCTTCATTGCTTACAAAGCTATGATAATTCACTTACTGATACATGCTCGCTGATTAACACAGAACAAGACCTTTGACGGTAGGTGATTATTTAGGCAAAATAACGACAAACAATGAATTGTAATCACTATGATTGAATGAGGCACACTTTAGCCAATCAAAGAATGAATTTGCAATACAATTTCGAATGCCGGAGAAAGCGTTATCTCGGCGCAGTATGATGAACGCGGGTTTAGAACGTCCGGCGTTGACCGCAGCCTAGAACTCTCTGCCGAATTCCTTTTCTTCTCCGTCTTTGCTAGCATTGCCCCTCATCTCGTTGTACTTAGCTTCCGAGAGTGGGCTTGGTAATTGTTTGTGTGTACTTGGTAAGTGTGTTGTAAGTGTGGTGTGACGTCATATGGCCTTGACTCAGGGAAACATGAAATAAATACAAAATATGAAAATATCGTGTGACCTGTACTTTCTCAAATACGTCGCGAGAGCCAATATTACTCATTGCGCATGAGAGAGTCAGCAGCGGTCAATTAACCTACCGCTGCCTGATCTTGTCCCATGTTACATGACATTACAAAAGATGTTATGAAAAATTTTTTTTTCATTAGGTATTTAAATTTTATTAATATATTCCGCATACACATGGTATGGAATTAGTACTCAAATATCCTAATTATAAAGTTTATGTATTTTATCAATGATAGTTTCTTCAGCTTTATACAGTTTTACGCATTATAGAAAATAAACAGATATTTAAGTATAAACAGTAATAAAAGTGTTTGAAAACTTATTTAACTCTTTTTAATGTTTTTAATTCAAAGAAAACTTTTTTATGTTGTATAATTATATTGGCTGTCACTATCGTATAGTGCTTTATAGATCCGCTAAAGAACTACCTCTGTCAGACAGTATGAAAGTGTCTTTTGAGATGTGGTCTGTTTATTCAAATCAGTACATAGAAGTAGGAAATGTCTCTGCAAGTGGAGAATACTTCAGTAAAAAGTTGCTAATTGGATATCAACAGAAGTCGAACAAACAAGACTATACATCTATAATCTCTGGAACCTTGATATCTGTACGAAGGCTGCTAGGCTGTTTATTCGAGCAAAACCCCGAAAAATTTGTCCTTCCCGATAAACTGAAAGAATTTACTATAGCAATGAATACTGCAAAATAATAATTATAATTTTATTTCTATAGTTTATTCAGATCTTGATACCAACAAAAAAACACTTTTAACAAAGTTAAAAGTAAAAAGTTGCATGAATGGTTTTGTAAAATTCTACCATTATACTAAATTTTACAAAGTACTGTTGGTTAGACAGTTACCTTATATTACATGTTAGCATACACTCTCATCAAATCACTATTTAAATTATTTATGTATCTCACTATGTATCTTCTCAATGAAGTTTTATTTTTAATTTTTTATTAATTGTTTCTAAACTTTTGAAAGTAGTGAAATCTATTTTATAGTGGCACGAAGGCTGATTTGTTTTATACACGTGGCCTAAATAAATTAAGTAAATACGTATCTAGCAAATCAATGTGTCTGGTATTATTTGGAAATAAAACAGATACTGTAAACTATTGTTGAATTTGAACTTGTAGTTGAATTTATTTGTAAATATTTTTTATTATCACAATTCTAAAAATTACACATTGAAATACTTAGAGATTTGAAAGAAGTGATAGAATAAAAATGAATGTTTTAAAATGTTATTTGTAACCTTTACGTTGAATACTAGTCACCAATAATTTATATACATTTTAGATAACTTTCATTCTTGCCGGGCCTCTTGCCTGATTATAATAAATCAAAATTTCTCTTCTGATTAGAATAAATATTAATTATAAAAATTACCCCTCATTTAAATGTTATTACATACTTTTCCAATGTGAAAAATGAATCTGATGTATGAAAATAGATATTGACATGTCATTATCAAACGCACGTATTTATTTTGCGGACCAGTAGATGGCCTTCAAGTTGCTTTCTACTACCGTCTAGTAAACTTCAGTGGATTATTAATGCATTCTTCAGACTATTTGTATTCTTCAGACGATTCGTATTACCAATGACTTCACGTTTTAATCAGTATTCAATTCTTCTGATCTAAACTTGTCATGTTATCTATATCTATTACCATGCTTCTACAACCGATATACTTAGTTTCAAGAAATTTGACGATTTATCCAAAAAAGCTAATATCTGGATATTGTAGTTATATCAGTATTTAATTCTTCTGATATAAACTTGTCATTATCTATTACCATGCTTCTACAACCGATATACTTAGTTTCAAGAAATTTGACGATTTATCCAAAAAGCTATTATCTTGATATTGTAGTTGTAAACTAAAAATAATGACGTATAATCATTGATATACACATATATAGACGAGTAGAGTTAAATTATACGATAACATGCATAGATTAAGTCAGTAAATTATATGATATATAAAATTGCTGGAAATACAACCTTTATTATTATATATTAATTTTTTGTTTATCTATGAACTTGATACTGTTGGCGAAGAAGCCCGGCAAGAATGAAAGTTATCTAAAATGTATATAAATTATTGGTGACTAGTATTCAACGTAAAGGTTACAAATAACATTTTAAAACATTCATTTTTATTCTATCACTTCTTTCAAATCTCTAAGTATTTCAATGTGTAATTTTTAGAATTGTGATAATAAAAAATATTTACAAATAAATTCAACTACAAGTTCAAATTCAACAACAGTTTACAGTATCTGTTTTATTTCCAAATAATACCAGACACATTGATTTGCTAGATACGTATTTACTTAATTTATTTAGGCCATGTGTATAAAACAAATCAGCCTTCGTGCCACTATAAAACAGATTTCACTACTTTCAAAAGTTTAGAAACAATTAATAAAAAAAAATAAAAATAAAACTCAATTGAGATACATATAGTGAGATACACAAATAATTTAAATATCCGTTTTATTTTCAAATAATACCAGACTCATTGATCTGCTAGATACTTATTTACTTAATATAAATTAATTAATTATTACTTTTGAAAGTAGTGAAATCTATTTTATAGTGGCACGAAGGCTGATTTGTTTTATACACATGGCTTAATTATTTAATTATTTAAGCCATGTGTATAAAACAAATCAGCCTTCGTGCCACTATAAAATAGATTTCACTACTTTCAAAAGTTTAGAAACAATTAATAAAAAATTGAAAATAAAACTTCATTGAGAAGATACATAGTGAGATACTGCAACGATTGCCGAAAATCGTAGGACTCGCGCGAGGTAATAAGCGGCTAAGCGAGGTGAGCCGCGTTCGGTTCGCGAGAGAGAGAGAGCGCGTAAGGGGCAATGACCGGGAGGGGAGGCTCCGAGCGCTAGTATGACTGTGCCACTCAGTCAGTTCGTGCGCCTAACCTCCATTTTCCGAGCCGTTCGAGTTTGTGTTTTCGTTCGCTTGACGTTGACATTGTGACTTGCGTGGGTGAGGTGTGCAGCAGCAGCAGCAGCCGCAGCAGCAGCAATAGCAGTAGCAGCAGCAACAACTGCAGTAGCAGCGGCAGCAACAGTAATAGCAGCAGTATCAGTAGCAGCAACAACAACAGCAGCAACAGAATTCGAGGTGGTACCGCGAGCAGCGAAGCAGTTTAATAACAACGTGTTATTTGGATACGGTTGGCCACCGTATCCACGCCGTCATCGCGGTAGGTGCACCTTAATTCCCGTAATTAATCATTGTGTTAATTTTGCGTGCGAATCCGCGCAGCGAGCGCGTAGAGTTTGTTTATTGCGTGCGAGCAGGTAGTTCGCGGCAATCGCGGTTTTTTTCTCTCTCTCTCGATTAGCGTGTGTTGTCATTCACGCGTGCGTGCGTGAGTCTCTCGGCCAATTCCCCATGTAGTTTAATTAGCTGAATAAAGAGCATCTTAATCGTTATATTCGAGTTGAACAGTCGTTATTTTGTCATTCCTTTATCCGGAGGTCGCGCCAGTGTTTATTTTCAGGAGATTCGAATTCGCCGGTTGCGAAGCACGAATCGTGCGAGTATCACTAGACGTGAGTCAATAACTTAGGTCCCAGTGGCGGCCGCATGAGCGCTACTAGTAAGAGCGACAGCGCCGCCAAGTGGCGAGTTGGGGGAACCCAACTCGGAAAAGTAGAAGACTCTGCGCAGGCGCACTTCGGGGCAGGGTAGGTTACTGTGCTTCGAGCACATAGATAACAAGGCGTCGTTTAGTCGCATTTAAAGGTACGTTTGCGTGATTTCAGACTAAACGGCAGCCTGTTACAATACATAAATAATTTAAATAGTGATTTGATGAGAGTGTATGCTAACATGTAATATAAGGTAACTGTCTAACCAACAGTACTTTGTAAAATTTAGTATAATGGTAGAATTTTACAAAACCATTCATGCAACTTTTTACTTTTAACTTTGTTAAAAGTGTTTTTTTGTTGGTATCAAGATCTGAATAAACTATAGAAATAAAATTATAATTATTATTTTGCAGTATTCATTGCTATAGTAAATTCTTTCAGTTTATTGGGAAGGACAAATTTTTCGGGGTTTTGCTCGTATAAACAGCCTAGCAGCCTTGGTACAGATATCAAGGTTCCAGAGATTATAGATGTATAGTCTTGTTTGTTCGACTTCTGTTGATATCCAATTAGCAACCTTTTACTGAAGTATTCTCCACTTGCAGAGACATTTCCTACTTCTATGTACTGATTTGAATAAACAGACCACATCTTAAAAGACACTTTCATACTGTCTGACAGAGGTAGTTCTTTAGCGGATCTATAAAACACTATACGATAGTGACAGCCAATATAATTATACAACATAAAAAAGTTTTCTTTGAATTAAAAACATTAAAAAGAGTTTAATAAGTTTTCAAACACTTTTATCACTGTTTATACTTAAATATCTGTTTATTTTCTATAATGCGTAAAACTGTATAAAGCTGAAGAAACTATCATTGATAAAATACATAAACTTTATAATTAGGATATTTGAGTACTAATTCCATACCGTGTGTATGCGGAATATATTAATAAAATTTAAATACCTAATGAAAAAAAAAATTTTTCATAACATCTTTTGTAATGTCATTACTTGTTTTTATATTTTCATTGATGAACATTGGGTGGTAAATAAAAGTAAAATGAGTATTACTTTTCAGATACATATGTTAAGCAAAGCTATGCTGTGATATCAATGATCAATAAAGTATTAAATGATTAAATGATAATCTTAAAAAATGTCATTTATTTCAATACTAAAGTTTCTTTAATTCTATATTACATTGATGATAGAATAAAGACATTTTTTCCACATGTATAAACTTACAATAAACTGTATATTTTTATTTCATTTTATATACAAATTTCACATTGGTGTTATAAGTAATCATTCACCAGCACTAGATAATACCACGTCAGAAACTGATTCCCTATCGCCAACTCCAATTGTTTCTATATCTTTCGAATTAAGTTCTGGCCACATTTTCAATCTATTAGGGTTGTTGACTGGTACAACAAATGCTTCTGATTCAAGTAATCTTTTATAGATAGAGTCAGCATCTTCCACTCGACATATTGTAATTGGCAAAGCCAAATTTGCAAATACTGTACACCTATTTTATAACATTCAATAAATAATTGTCTACTGAAGATATTTTATGATGTGAAATAAACAAGTACAAGCTAGTGTTACCTTATAAAAGTAGAAACATCTGATTGTCCAGCCCAAATGAAAAACATTCTTGGAGTGTTGACACTCTCCTTGGCAGTGTTTTTAATAATTCATCGGTTGTTAAAAAATGTAAAATTTGGTCAGGTTGAATAGTACCTGGCGTATCATAAAACCATCTACCATTTGCATATTCATCAGCTGTTTCATCTAAACCAAATTTATTTGGTTTCTGAAGATCAATGTGAGTTGAATTTTGAGATTTTTTCAAGGCTGTCTGAATTTCTATATTTTTTTTGAATGTATGCACAATGCGATCTAAGCAAATAAAAATAAACTTTATAACAATTCAAATCATTAATACTTTAAATAGGAAACTTCAATAAATTTAAAGTAGTACCTGGCCATGGAGATGTTGTTGCTCTTTGTACTAGGTCAACAGCTTGTGATTTACATAAATCTGACTGTAATAAATGATTGAAAAGTGTTGATTTTCCTGCATTGGTGCAGCCAACTAGGTAAATATCACTTGTATTTCGTTTTCATCTTCAGGAGTTAGATTGCCTTTCTCTTGTATATTTTTGATTTTACTGCTAAGCTTATCTCGCTTCTCTTCTAAAATATGTTTGTTGGACAGTACATATTGATAATAATCCCAAGTATCTTTCAATGCTTTAGCATCAATATTTGAACCTCTTAAATTAAGTTCTTTTTGTAATTTTCCTATGTCACTAAATCGATTAGTGAATTAGATTGTGTTTAGTGTAAAAATGCCTTACAAACCCTGACATTTTGTATTTGTATTTAAACAAATATTAATAATATTTTACAATATTTTATATAAACACTTACGTCTGTAGATCAATTAAATTCAACTGAGAATTGAGCTTATACTGGTCACAAACACAGAGCATTGAGCTTACACAGCTACTACTGGTCACAAACACAGAGCAAGTCACTGCGCAGTATCAAGTACGCACACAGACCTGCGCAGTAGACAAAACTGAAAAACTGAAAAACTGAATGATGACTGGAGAAAAAAAAAAACTGGACCATCATAAACTAAAAAAGTATAAAAAAAATAGAAATGGGTATTTTTTTCAGTCGGTTTGGTTATTTGTATATTCTGTTATACAAAAAATAGTACAGAATATAGAAATTATTAGTATGGGATATTGAACTGATTGAAAAGTATTCAAAAATGTATATACCTGACAAAGTATGTTGTGATGAACACTCGAATAATCAATTCCTTTTTTTTTGATAATTAAAGTATTCATGAGAAGATGAGATATTTTTTACAGATCCTACATTTGGAAGGATTGCCAAGGTCAATTAGTGGCACCTAAAAATAGTCACGAACGTTTAAAGCTACTGAGATATGAGCTTATAATTCAGATCAACTCTATTGTTGAAGAATTAAGATTTTATGTATGTTCAAATATGTTCATCAGTTCCACTGATTAATTTCCTCGACATTGCTAAAGCTCAGGGTAAAAGTATATATAATAAAATATAGTTCAGCAATCCTATTAATAGAATATCTTATCAAGTGTCAACTATCCAAACTAATTTAACGCTTCTAATCATCTCATCTACTAGATACACAATATCGCAATTCAATCACCTTAAATTATACTTATACAATACTTAATACTCAAATTGAGAGACTTATATTATAAACTATATTTTATAAATCTAATATTTACAATTTCTATGACGCATGTGTATTGGCTTAGCTGTGTCTCAGTTAGAGACCCATAGCCATCTAGTAAAGCGAATTCAAGTTTTCAGGTAAAGCGAAATTTGTATAAAAATTTAAAAAAAAGTATGTAATTTAACATGTAAGAACTCACCAAGCTGGTCAATTTAGACCGACTGGGTCTTAAGAGTTCTATGCTGAGATTTCTTCTGGGAAATGTCAGATAATAACTGCAAAGATCTCATGAAAGACTTCTTTCAGAGACTCCTGATTCTTTTTCTATTTTTATACGTTTTCCATATTTACTTATTCATTTGCATACCGGGCCTCTGTAATAAATTACAGAAGTGCCGGATAACAATGAATCGGGTTTTCTACTTTTTACAAACGCACTATAACACAAAATGGCAGAACCTTTCAATATTTACTTATTCATTTGAATACCGGCAGAGTGGAGTTTCGTTTCGATGGTTTAATCGAAAAGAAAAGGAGCTCCGAGCTCCCAAGATTCAGCCAACTTCAGTTCGATCCTCCAAAGAGCTCCTCCCTATTCCACTTGTTCCGCTCGTCCAATTCAAAAATTTGTGTTTACATTTCTCTAAGCCTGCATTCGCAACGTTGAACGCAAAATTATTTTCGAGGAAAAGCCGGATATAATTCAACATGGTAATTTTCTACAAATAAACAAATTAATATTGATTTAAATTTTATACATAAATTCAATTTTAACGATAAGGGAAAACGTTAATATTTTACAGAAGAGAGTAGTGTTAGAAATATTGTTGGTGACAAAAGAAAAGGCTTAACTATTACTAGTTATAAAAGACTTTTATTTATAATGAGATTAAACTGAAAAACGTGGAATATGCGTGTGCACTAGGGTGGAAATTAATTTTTTTTTTACTTCGGGGACCCGCTCCCCGGGCAAAAATCTCTTCTATGCCCTCTAAAAACTCTGCGCAAACATAAATCAGAACTTAAAAATTGATTTAACCCGTGCCGCACAACATCTTAAGATTTTCCATGTATTTTAAATGGGAAAAATGAGTAGGTTTGTTCATCCTCACAAAGGCTAGTCTAAATTTCGGATTTTCATTTTTAAAACTATATTTTCTCGTGTATTTTGAGCCGCTGAATCGAATGACCGTGTCAGTTTTTGTCTAGACAGCGATACAAAAATGTTATAACCAAAAATTGTCGGAAAATCCGAAAAATGAGTGACAAAAGGGACTTCTAGCTGACCTTCAACGGCCGTAATCAATGAATTTCGTTATCAGCAGTATATTTTTTCATGTATTTTCAGCCGCTGAATCGAATGGTGCCATTAGTTTTTGACCAGCTGTGCGATAAACCAGAGTTACAAACCTACATCGTTTAAAAACTTCGAAAATTAGTCAAAAATGCAGATCATTTGCTTACAACCATAGCAGTGATTAAAAGAATCCATAATTCTTTTTCATCAACATGTATTTTTGTATATTTTGAGCTGCTGAATCGAATGGTGTCGGTAGATTTTCTCTAGGTAGCGATAAACAAAAGTTATAAGCGAAATTTGTCGAAAAATTCCAAAAATTAGCGAAAAAAAAGAGAATTATCAAATTTATGACGGTAAAAACGATCAATTTTTTTTCAATAATATATATTTCTATGTATTTTGAGTCACTGAATCGAGTGGTATTATTTGTTTCCTGCTAGCTACGCGATAAATCAAAGTTACAAGCCAAAACCGTTGGAAAACTTCAAGAATTCACTGAAGAAAGCAGATAATTTGTTTATAACCTAGCTATTCAGCAAGACAAAATTGTTATTTTTCTCGTGAACATGTATTCTTGTTAATATGCGAGCTATAATATAGAGTCTTATTATTATATGAAATATTCGTAAATAAATGATGGTATTTATACTTGGCGAAGCGGCCTAAGAACCTGACTTGTGGCTCATGAGTTTGACCGATAGGGGCGCTGAAGCTCACTATTCCGACAGTTCGTAGTTCAAGACCATCAATGTTCGTTTTCATTCCTCGACTCGAAAAGGTTTCTATGCATCGAGTCATGTCACTTGTCTCTCTACGGTTAATGGTTTAAGAAAAGTTGTAAACAATGTTCATTCTCCAATGTGTTATATTGAAAAATCTTTTACAAGAGAATTATAAATGCATGTGTGTTAATCAAAAGTTATAGTCATGACGTGGTTAGGAAATAACTGTACTTTGAAATAATGATGAAAGTCACAAGTCATTTATATGTAATTGAAGTGATTGTTATTTCATAAATATATTTTGTATGTAACGTTTTTCAAAGTGTCTTTCATATTACAATGAAGATAGTTCTGTACTCACTTATTCATTGTGTGTAATAACACAATTTATAAATTGATCTGAGTATGCAAACTGCCAAGATTAGCAGATGCATGTTATATTTATCTCTGATTTTCAATTTGGATGAAATACGTGCAAGAATATTTTTAGGTATGTTTCATAATTTTAATATTGTTATCATTATTCATGATATTTTATTCAATGTTCCATTGAAGGGACCAGTCAGTATTAATGATAGAAACTGGAAAATTGTAAGTTCTAGCGATTAAAGTTCTACAATATAGAAATATCTGAAAACACTTTATCCCAGACTTACAAAAATCTGCTAGCACTTTGGACCAGTACTTTCTACTCCGTGTTTATTGTAGTCAATCCACTTAAACGTAATACTTTGACGTGTAATCTTTTTTTCTACGTTCTACTTATCTTCTATATTTATCATAGAATGTCGGATCAACATTTCAGCTCTATACATTAAAAGCTGATTTCAGAATTTTGCAGCAAATGTGTCAACTTTGGTGAAAATCAATAGTGGCTGAAAATCACTCTGAAACTTTTAAACACTTCAATTGATTTTTCATCACTGAAACATAATCTAATTGATATATCTCACTAACGCACCTTATTATCCATCATTTTGTTTCCTTGAAAAAAAATAAAACAAACAATATCTTGCTGACTACAAAGACTTTGAGTTGTCCTTTAATTAATCTGTGAAAGTTTTTTAGTGACTGATACGAATGGCACTTTCCTTGAAGAAAATGAAACTTTCCACGTAGAACTTGTTATTTTAACCATGAAAAACTGTTAAACAGTAAATTTTGATCTCAATAAAATATATATTATGGCTAATTATACAAGAGCAACTCAATAAAAAAATAATTAATTAAAAATTTTCAAAAACTATTTTATTTTTTTCATTGAAGTTTTGCTTTTGCTTTCTGCAGGTGTCAGAATATTATCAATTGATAGATAGAAGAATATGGTCACTACTAAGTTTAATAAAATTTTTAATCATGGCTTATAATCTACGTGAGAAGGTCGACCTTATTGGATTTTGTAGCAATCAGATAGTAGCGACTGATAATTTACCAACGATCAGACAAGTTTTAGCTGTTTTATTTTACAATCTTCGTAGAGTGTCGAGTACATTGCGTGAAGCCGCCAAATTAGTTATTGAAGAGTGTGTTATTATTTGGAAGAAAGCTTTAATATACAAAGATTGGATAAATGTATTGAGAAGTTAGAAACTGAGTATAAACGTTATAGACTAATACAAAGAAGCTCTGCACGTAGATCAGACCATCAAGTACAGAAAGAAAAAGAATATGAAGAAAGTATTGATAAATTATTTGATATTGCCAGTGCAAACGCCTTGGATACAATGAAACATGAAAATGACAAGCAGTATCTACTTGATCAAAGAAGTAATTATGCTTTCTTTCTTGAAAAAGGCTTAAATGAGGTCTTTTTCTATGGGTTTCACTCTCAATTACTATTATTCTAATAAATAATATATTCATTTTCAGAACTTCTAAGATCTGACAATTTAAGTTCTAGTATAATAAATGCAAGTACAATTGAACCTTTGCCAATGGAAATAGGGGATGAAGATTCCAATGATAAAACAGATAAAAATTTGATTAACGCTGGCAATGATAAGTTCATCGATCCTTCAGCAGCATCGCCAAATAAGAAACTTCTTGGAATAGCATCCAAAGGTATATGTTTTTCATCAGATGGTTAAATCAAAGTATAATTAATAAAGGCAAAGTGAACTATTTTAACTATTAATTTTATTTCATTTTATAAACATTTTTTCTTTCTTCAAATGTAATTAACATTGATTTTTTTTCAATTTACTTTTTATCCAAAATTGATTCAAATTTTTTTTTACAGAATTGGTAGAAGAATTTATTGGACCAGAATCCGAATCTCCACTTTCACAGAGTACGCCTCCTCCAAAGCGACGAGGTTTTGAATTGATGATGACTGCTAAACTTGCAGCCGTATTAGACAAATGTAAAGTTAGTAAGAGGGATGCGATGCATTTGTTGATGGCAGTGGCTGAAGCATTCGGTGTTGATGTGCGTGATTTCAAGATGAATACTACATCTATCCATGAGGATCGTAAAGCTTTCCGCAAACAACGGTACGAAGCTATTAAAAAACTTGCTCCACATCTTTTCTCTGATCTACCAAGTACCATTCATTGGGACGGAAAAATTCTGCCAGAATTAGGACGAAACGAAACTGCCGATAGACTAGCTGTTATTACCACATGTGGCGAAGTAGATCAACTTTTGGGCGTGCCGAAACTTTCTACGGGTAGTGGAGAGAATCAATCTCGAGCAATATTTGATATTTTGACAAACTGGTCTCCTTTTTCAGAAATTCTAAACAGAAATCTAAAATTTTTTCCTTCACATCTTGAAGGGATTCACTAACGAAACTATCTTTGATGCCTTCCTCATATTTTGTGTGATCAAAAGATTTCCACAAGTCACTAAAGTTTTTAAATATTTTCACTTCAGGACCAGTAGAGCTTCCAAATTTTATTTCAAAGCTACCTTTGATAACAATTTCGTATACATGGTGTCTGCAAATTAACCAGAGCAGTTCTCTCCCAATTAATTTTTCCAATAAAATACATGCACCATTTCTGCAACCAGTATTGCTAGATGTTGAATCACACCCGAGAGTTTCAATGGTATTTACTATAGTAAATACCATTACTAGAGTAAATACCATTACTAGAGTAAATACCATTGAAACTCTCGGGTGTGATTCAACATCTAGCAATACTGGTTGCAGAAATGGTGCATGTATTTTATTGGAAAAATTAATTGGGAGAGAACTGCTCTGGTTAATTTGCAGACACCATGTATACGAAATTGTTATCAAAGGTAGCTTTGAAATAAAATTTGGAAGCTCTACTGGTCCTGAAGTGAAAATATTTAAAAACTTTAGTGACTTGTGGAAATCTTTTGATCACACAAAATATGAGGAAGGCATCAAAGATAGTTTCGTTAGTGAATCCCTTCAAGATGTGAAGGAAAAAATTTTAGATTTCTGTTTAGAATTTCTGAAAAAGGACTTGATAAGAAGTGATTACAGAGAATTTTTAGAACTTGTGATCATTTTTTTTGGAGGAAAATTACCATATGATGTAGCTTTTCACGTACCTGGTGCAATCCATCAAGCACGATTTATGGCAAGAGTTCTATACTGTTTGAAAATGTTTCTTTTCCGAGAACAATTTTTTCTCAATGACAAGGTTGATGAAAAAAAATGTAGAGATCTATGCATATTTATAATAAAAGTTTACGTTGAAGCTTGGTTCTGTGCCCCGTTTGCTGCTAAAGCACCAACTCAAGATTTGAATTTTTTGAAATGCTTGTTTAACTACCGTGAGATTGACGAAAGTATATCAAATGTCGCAATAAAAAAATTCAGAAATCACTTATGGTACTTGACTCCAGAAATGACAGCATTAGCATTTTTTGATGATGATATTTCGAGTGAAGAAAAGCTAAAGATGTGCCAAGCTCTCCAATCAACTTCCAGTGCTTTCGCTTACGATAAACGAGTCTTGTGCAACGAAAAAAATGTTAAAATTACTGACTTGGTTAATTCAAATATTTGTGATTTTATATGCCAAGATACATACAAGTTTTTTGAGCGGTTCAAAATTAGTATAGCTTTTCTGGAAAAAAATCCAACTACATGGAAAAAAGACAGAAACTACATCCACGGTCGGAAAATAGTTCAAAATCTCAAAGTCGTCAACGATATAGCTGAAAGAGGAGTTAAATTGATGACTGAATTCAATAAACTTCTGACAAAGGATCCTAATCAGACACAATACTTGCTCCCGGTGATAAACGAATACCGTACTGCGTTTCCAGACAGCAATAAATCAACCTTAGTGAACCCGTTTGAATAAATATTTTAAAGTGACATGTGATTTGTATATGAATCAGATTCATCAGGAAAAGTGATTGAACTTTTTCAAGTTTTAAGAAAAACCAAACACTTGCGATGACTTTTAGTGCGAGGAACATTATTTTTATCATTAATTTATTATTAAATTACTAAATATTTTAGCGATGAACTTTTATACCAATATTCATTTGTATTCAATAAATCTGGGGTTTTTGCGCCTTCAAAGGCTTTTTCCCACAAACATTACTTCTCATTTTACCTGTGTTATCTATCAATATAAATAATCTAAATCATTAACATAAATAACGCATTGTACCTTGTCTTCGATTTCAGAGACTTGACTACTTCGACTTACATGCATTTTCCACTAATTTTTGAAATTTTCCGACGGTTTTGGCTTGTATCTTTGATTTATCGCATAGCTAGCAGAAAACAAATAATACCACTCGATTCGGTGACTCAAAATACATGGAAATATATATTATTGAAACACAAAATTGATCGTTTTTTTGCCGTCATAAATTTGATAATTCTCTTTTTTTTCGCTAATTTTTGGAATTTTTCGACAAATTTCGCTTATAACTTTTGTTTATCGCTACCTAGAGAAAATCTACCACACCATTCGATTCAGCAGCTCAAAATATACAAAAATAAATGTTGATGAAAAAGAATTATGGATTCTTTTAATCACTGCTATGGTTGTAAGCAAATGATCTGCATTTTTGACTGATTTTCCAAGTTTTTAAACGATGTAGATTTGTAACTCTGGTTTATCGCACAGCTGGTCAAAACTGATGGCACCATTCGATTCAGCGGCTGAAAATACATCAAAAAATATACTGCTGATAACGAAATTCATTGATTACGGCCGTTGAAGGTCAGCTAGAAGTCTCTTTTTTCACTCATTTTTCGGATTTTTCGACAATTTTTGGTTATAACTTTTTTTTATCGCTATCTAGACAAAAACTGACACGGTCATTCGATTCAGCGGCTCAAAATACACAAGAAAATATAGTTTTAAAAATGAAAATCCGAAATTTAGACTAGCCTTTGTGAGGATGAACAAACTTACTCATTTTTCCTATTTAAAATACATGGGAAATCTTAAGGTGTTGTGCGGCACGGGTTAAATCAATTTTTAGGTTCTGATTTATGTTTGCGCAGAGTTTTTAGAGAACATAGAAGAGATTTTTGCCCGGGGAGCGGGTCCCCGAAGTAAAAATAAAATTAATTTCCACCCTAGTGTGCACTGTACAAGAGACCGCAAGAAGTACTCGAACGGGCGCTCTTGGTTGATCGGCGCTGTGCCGCTCTAAGCCCCCCCTCCACTGCTGAGTTACGCAGTGTGAAAAGCCGTGAGAGAGCACACCGTGATGTTCGCTTTATTCTAACACTCTCTCCCGAACATCACATCTAAAAAATAGCCCATCGTTCATCGCGTCGTATACTCCAGCCTTGCAGTGCCACGTCTCATTGATCACTTCTTATCTGCAATAACAAATACAATAAATTATTCAGAATTGTAATTCATAATATGATTAGTGAGTTTTTCATGCAAAAGCAAGGGCAAGGACTTAGTAAAGATATCGGCTAATTGAGAATTCGTTGCTATCCAATTTACTCTAACTAAATTTCTCGTCACGCATTCTTTCACATAGTGCTCTTTAACTTCAGTCATATGTCTTAGTCGATTTCCTCCACTCGTCTCTGCATTTATTCCCGCTGCTCTATTATCACACCATAGGTTCATGGGAGCAAATGATTCTCTAAAAATCAATTTCATTGAGTTATCTAATGCCACTAATTCTTGGCAGGCATCGCTCATCGCTACATACTCCGCCTGACAAGTTGAAAGAGCCACATAGTTTTGTTTGTGTGTCTTCCATCCAACTGTATCACCAAACAGTTTAATCACGAATCCACTCGTCGTTAGAGACCCTTTACAGTCAGCAAAACTCGCGTCTGCAAATCCTTCTAACTCGTCATTCTGTGCTTTGTATGTCAGACTGAGGTCCCTTGTTCCTTTCAAATATCTGAAAATCCTTTTGACCATTTCATAATCATCTTGTGTAGGATTAGTTTGGTGTCTGCTACACACGTTCACAGCATAGGAAATGTCTGGTCTAGTTGCATTTGCCAAATAGAGCAGACTGCCTACCATTTCTCTATAGGGCACATTTTCTAAACTAGATGTTTTCAACAATTCAATCTCGTCGTAATCTTCTTCTCTCAATTTTCGCTTCCTATTATTCACTTGGTTAGTGACCATGGGAGTACTTACTGGACGCATGTTTCGGAAGCCAAATCTTTGGAGCATGTTTTCTATATACTCTGTCTGACACAGACTCATTGTTTTCTTTTCTCTATCCCTTCTTATATTGATTCCTAGGAATTTCTGAGGTTCTCCCAGGTCAGTCATTTCAAACGCGTCCTTGAGTTTAGTTTTCACTTCGTTTAATTTCTGAGCATGAGTACTTGCAACTAGAATGTCATCCACATACACGAGTGCAACTAGAAAGTCATGCTCATCTCTCCATACGAACAAACAAGGTTCAAGGTCACTTGATTGCAACCCCGCATGGTTCATTACTTCGGTTAATCTCTCGTTCCACTTCTTAGGGCTTATCTTCAAGCCGTACAGAGATCTCTTTAATTTACATACTAGGGCAGACTTTTCCTCATCTTTACGTTTCATTCCTTCTAGAATTTCCATAAAGATCTCTTCATCCAAAACTCCGTTCAAGAAGGCTGTCTTCACATCTAGTTGAACAACATGCAAATTATATTTATTTATAATTGCCAATACTCCTCTTACAAGGCTCAACCTAGAAACAGGAGCATATGTTTCTCGCAACTCGTATTGGTTCTTGTCCTTGAATCCTCTAGTTACCAACCTCGCTTTATATTTGCATTTTCCATCTGACTCAGTTTTTCTCTTGAAGACCCATCTTGAATCGATGATGTTTGGCTTCTTCCCATCGTAAGACTCGGTCGATCGGGCAACCAACTCCCACACGTCGTTCTTGTTCATCGCTTTCAATTCTTCATTCACTGCGTCTTGCCATTCGACTCTTTCATCAGTGGACATCGCTTCTTTATAAGAAGTCGGTTCGTTGTTTATCTTAGCCAACAAGACATAGAAGGCAGTGTCTAGATGTCCTTCAATATTTACTTTATCTTTGTCTTGTTCGTTGCAAGATAGTTCTATCACACTGTCTTTCTTTACATTGATACATTTCGCAAAACTCACATCATTTATTGGTACATCATTGATTTGCACATCATTTGATTTTTGAGTAATTGTCAATGTTTTAATCTTTTTCGGTCTTCCTCTCTTTCTTTTATTCTCTCCCTCCGTTTCCAACAACTCGTCGTTTGGTTTCTTTTCATCTTTGAATTCAACGAACCATTTGTTTTTATTCACGTCTTCAAATTCACTTAGCCAGTTCATAATGCTATTTTTACCGTATTTGTCGCCGTATACTAGTTTTTCATTAAATCTAGCATTCCTGCTTTCATAGAATTTTCCATCTTCAGATTTTAGGAATAAATAACCCGTCTCCTTGTATCCGATTAATACAACTCGTCTTCCTTCCGGGTTCCATTTAGAGCCAGTTTTTCGATGTACCTTTATGTAAGCCAGACATCCAAACCGTTTGATTTGTTCGATGTCAATCTTGTATTTTGGCGCAAATACTTTCAAGGGTGTTTTCATATCATTCGATCTGTGAGGTGTTCGATTGTAGGCATAGGTCGCCGCTCCGAGTGCCAAGTCCCACATGTTTTCTGGTAACTTTGCGTCATACATGTACGTCCTAACCTTATTCTGTATGGTCTGATTGAATCTTTCTGATACCCCATTATGTTGTGGAGTATCTGGACAGGCAAATTGATACTCAGTATTGAGACTCATCATTACTTCTTTCGTATAACCTCCAGTAAATTCAGTGCCTTGATCCGTTCTCAAATAACATACTTTCGCGTCGTGGCCAATCAGATTTCTTGCACTTTTAGCAAAGTCTTCCAAGCAATGACCCGTCTCTTCTTTACTTTTCATACCCTATCTAAAAAATCCAGCTGGATTTCCAGCTGGATTTCCACATGAATTTCCATGTGGATTCTTGTGGATTCTATATGGATTTTTAAGGATTTCCATGAAGTTTTTTCTCGTGGATATTATGAGAAACTTATTTTTTTCAAATCCAGATGGATTATGACGAATTCCAGATGGATTTTTATATAAATTCCATATGGAATTTTGACAAATTCCAGACGCGTAGACTCATTTTTCATGTGGATATTTTAGTAATTCCACATGGAATTTTTAAACTATTTTTAACCTAGGCTAAACATACCTGGTTGAAAGCTGGATTTTCCATATGGATCATATAAAATCCACATGGATTCCATATGGTTCTCCGGGGTTGATTTCCATATGGAATCCATATAAAATCCAGGTGGATTTCCAGCTGGATATCCATGCTGGATTTCCAGGTGGATTTTCATGTGGATTTCCTATAAAAATATTCTCATATACTGTTTCTTGTATAAAATAATATTATTTTCAATACTTTTCTTCGAATCAGAAGCACTGAAAAGCAAAAAAAAAAAAAGAAAAAAAGTTGCTCCCAGTTAGTCTTGAACCCGGGACCTTCACATTACAAGACCCGGACTTTACCACTCAGCTACCGACAATACATACGGTTAGTACAATTCCTCGTGTATATTAAGTATGTGGCGAACTTTTCAACACTTTTTAATTACTGTGTCCAGTAGATTGTATTGTTTCTAGTTTGAACAATATATTAACACTCAACAGAAATAATTTTAATAAAAATTATTTTTTATTGAAATTATTTTATTGAAATTAATTTATTGAACAATGTAATGATTATTTTCGCAATCTTGGATAACTGAGGGTTTTTCTTGTCTCAGTTAAGATATTGCTTCCTAGTACCAGTTTGATTATGAAGTGAATTTGATTTGAAATTAAAATGGAAAAAATAAGGTAACGACAAACAGGGTCAAATTTTGAAAATTTATAGTTCTACATAAGAATAAAATTAAAAAAGTCATTAGAAAGTTTAAACAAGTCTTTCTATTAAGTGTTTATATATTGTTTAAACTAGAAACAATACAATCTACTGGACACAATAATGAAAAAGTGTTGGAAAGTTCGCCACATACTTAATATACACGTGGAATTTTAGTAACCGTATGAATCGTCGGTAGCTGAGTGGTAAAGTCCAGGTCTTGCAATGTGAAGGTCCCGGGTTCAAAACTAACTGGGAGCAACTTTTTTCCTTTTTTTTTTGCTTTTCAGTGCTTCTGATTCGAAGAAAAGTATTGAAAATAATATTATTTTATACAAGAAACAGTATATGAAAATATTTTTATAGGAAATCCACATGAAAATCCACCTGGAAATCCAGCATGGATATCCAGCTGGAAATCCACCTGGATTTCATATGGATTCCATATGGAAATCAACCCCGGAGAACCATATGGAATCCATGTGGATTCTATATGATTCATATGGAAAATCCACTTTCAACCGGGTATGTTTAGCCTAGGTTAAAAATAGTTTAAAAATTCCATGTGGAATTACTAAAATATCCACATGAAAAATGAGTCTACGCGTCTGGAATTTGTCAAAATTCCATATGGAATTTATATAAAAATCCATTTGGATTTGAAAAAAATAAGTTTCTCATAATATCCACGAGGAAAAACTTCATGGAAATCCATAAAAATCCATATAGAATCCACAAGAATCCACATGGAAATCCATGTGGAAATCCAGCTGGAAATCCAGCTGGATTTTTTAGATAGGGTAGGGAACGTCATTGCTAATCTTGAGTAATCGTCTACAAACACTACAATGAATTTGTATCCTTTAGGGTAGGATTGAGGACTTATTATTCCCATCGTGTCTGCGTGTATTATTTCTAGCGGTTGCGTGGCTCGTTGTCTCGTCGTTTGAAACGGCAATCTTTTAATTTTCGCTATCATACATATTTCGCATTCGAGTATCTTCTCGTCAAATACTACATTCCTCAGTTCACTTATCTGAGGGAATTGTTTTTGTATTTCTTTTAGATATTGTAGAGATGCATGACCTAACCTTACGTGCCACAGCATTGCTCTATCAATTACTTAAGTCTTAGACTTGTCTCCATTATTGAGATTACTTTCAATTTTCATTAAGCATGAATCGTCCTCTTCATTAATCCTCTCAATCTTTCTATCCCATATTGTTGTGTCAAATCTAGAGCAGTTTTGATTGACAATGTCCTCGTCGTTATTTGCATCCTCTTTATCACTGGATGTTTTTGTTTTCTCTTCAACTGGGGCATGAATTCCCTTTCGGTTGATTTTACCTTCTCGTCTTAATTTATTTGTGGCACTTCTTGTCATGTGCGGGGAGACTGTTGCAGTTGATACATACGCGACAATTTGTTTGTTAGTTAGAGAATTGTGCTCATCGTATCCTAACTCGTCTTTATTAACTTCGAACTCAATTATCCAATAAGGTTTTTCATAAATCCCAGAGATAAAGGTCTTATTTGAATTAGGATCATATATATCAATTATTTTGTTATCTAAATATACGCTAAGTCCTTGATCAGCGAACTTACGAAGAGAGAGGAGATTTTCGGATAATGATTCCGCATATATTACATTCTGTAATTCAACATTTTTACTCTCGTCAATTCTTGCCTCGACAAGGCCTACTCCCTCCGTTCTTAAGTTCGCCTTTTCATTATTATTTGCGCATTTAATTATGTTTACATTATTATCATCTAAGTTTTTAAAAATGATTTTAGAATTAGCTAAGTGCTCAGTCGCTCCTGAGTCCGCTATAAATTTTGCCAAAATATCATTTGTTTTACCTCGCGTTTCTATTTTATTTAAATTCGTGGCAGAGGTCACCTGCATCGCTACAATGGACTTACTTTGTTTATCTTCATTGGTCGATGACTTGCCTGCATTCCCAGATGTTTGACGGCTGTTTCCTCTTTGGCTTCCTCGACCGCCTCTGTAGCTTCCCCTACTCTCATGGTGACCTTTGCCTTTTTCAGGTTCAGTGTTTTTGATCTTTTTATCACACTCGTCATTCTCATCGCTTTTAAATTTACGTTTATATCCGCGGTTATTCCCTTGACCTCTGCCTCCGTGGTTATGATACTTTGTTTTACCATACCTTGAGAATTTCCTTCCTCCTCTCCCGAGTTGAGGACAAGTTCTCGCGATATGGTCATCAACGGACTGGTTGCACTCATAGCATTTCTGCTTCCTATCAGTTCGAGTGCAATCATTCGCTCGGTGACCCACGTCGTGGCACTTGTAGCAGCGCTCTCCTCGTCCTTCGTCTCGTCGAGCCATCATAGCACCGCCGCGACTCGGCTTCGGTGGACCGCCGCGTTCAGCTTCAGCCTGTATAACGTATAACTTTAATTCGTTATATGTCAGATTCTTACCCGTCGTATTTTTACACATAAAATTTGCCGTTCTAATTTCAGGCATTCCCGAAGCTAACGCTTTATAGAACGCTTCTCTTTTCTCGTCTTCTCTCAACGGTATGATATCAGGAATACAATCGTGTTCTCTGAACAGCTCTTCGAACTTGTTCCACACTTCTGAAGCCGCGTCTTTCTTTGGATCGTACTTTGTATTGTAGATCTTTTGTTTTATATCACCGGCAGATGTATTAGTTTCGCATCGTTTTAATTCCTTAACTATTCCTAATATTTCTACAGGATCTTCAATGCCTAATATCTTTTCATGATAGCCTACATCGAGATGATTTATCAATATATCCCGTACTTTATGTTTGTCTTTGTTAATTGATTCCTCTTCTTTATTAGAATTTTCCGTGATTCTCTCGTCTATGATATACAATAATTCTTTATTTCTCAATTCGGAAGTGAAATAGTCCATAAAGTGTTCAAGTCTCATTTTGTTTGTGAGCTTATACTCTCTTCTCATGCCCGTCTCTCGATTTGAAACCTCAACTTTAATTAAGCTAGAATTATTGTTATTGAGTGAACTTTCCCCGATTTTGCTTAATCCTAATTTAAGCAGTTCATCTCTGACCGCTTCGGCCACATTTACATCCTTTCGAGAACTACAAGCTATATTCTCAAATGTCAGATTTGGTGAATTATTGCCGCATGAGTTCTCGTCGTTATTCGGATTATTTATGTCTTGCTCGTCGTTATCACGCACCTGGCATTTACTATCGATGTAGTTCAATAAATCATCGCGGTGCCGGTTCATCTTCCGCGTCATGGCAGCGAACTCCTCGCCCACGTCATCAACAAGACGGCTGAGCTCTCTCTCAGTGTTCGTCTTCAGCGTCTCAGTTTCTTTTCTCGCCTTGGTGATCTCCTCTTTGAGTTCGCTTCCAAGGCGAGATAGCTGCTCGGCCAGTTCCTGTAGGCTCGTCGTTTGCTGGCTCGTCGTTCCTCTTTTTGTATCTGTGTTAAACACAATTATACTAGCATCATTTTTGTTTCTTTTAATATTGTAGTGGCATCTTTTGTTTTGTATAATTTTTACTTTACCGTCATTCTCTTCATCATCTGGATCCAGCTCATCGTTACTTTGATCTCGGCTCTCATCTTGCCGAGTCTCGTCGTTCGTGTCGTTGTTCTGGCCACCCAGAGCCACATCTCCCTCATAGTACACTTGGCTGAAGTGTACAAGAAATCTCTTCTTCTGTTGCCGGTACTGCGCTATTGCGTTGTCCAGCACTCGGATCTCTTCCGGTGAGAAGTTGGTGATTTCTAGACATTTAACAAACGTTTAATTAGATTTGATGCTAAGTGTTCTACTCTTCAATCACCGAACACAGGTAGATTGAGTAGTAAAACGAACAATCATCAGATGTCTGAACTACAAGCTCATCTGACTTTGCTCATGTTATTTGTAATTTTCGTACTGACACAGCATCTTTTACATAATAACATTTATTTAAGTTCGGTGCTGCGCAGTCTTTATTCGTGAATGTAAACGAAAGAACTACCGAACATTGCCACTTTTCACTAATTTTAATTTACCTTTACACTCTTCTTTCCAATCGGGCATGTCAAAGTAAACGAACTCTTCATCTCTCCTCACGCTGATGTGAGAGTAGCCCTTGAGCATGAACCCGAACTCCTCGTTAACTTTCCTCATCATTAGGTTCATGGTCTTACAATCTGTTGGAAATATTTAACTAGTTAATTATTATATACATGTATATTCATTTCTGTTTTTTTTTTTTTTTTTTTTTTTTATAAATTATAAATAATCTCTAACTCATCGTTTTAATTTAAATTTAATTAAATTTCCCATCGTTAAGTTGTGTTCATGACGTCTCGCTTACACTTTCTGTTTTATATAATCAATATAATTTTTAATTCACATACGTCACTTTTACTGCCCCTCTTTCTTTTTTTGTATGTATTTGTACAATCTTACATGCGCAGTAGACACTGCGCAGTTTTGTGCCGGGAGCATGCAATTCCCGCGTGTAAACAAAAGTGCGCCGTTCTTGGTTTTTTTTGTTTTGATTCTTGGAATTTCTGAAAACTTTTCTGAAATCCTTTGTAGCACTGCACTATATGTATTTCAGGTCGCAACCTTTCATGCCTTTATGTAACGCGTCGTCATTACTTATCTTTTACATCGCGATTTTCCCGTCTTATATTTCTTAATTCAATACCGGTTTTTCACTCTCTTACCTTTCAATTTTTGCAGGAGTTTCCCCTGCATGTCGCTCCCTGCCTCGTGGCCATCTCTCTCATTTTATCTCTCGTCGTTCTCACTCTTCGTTTTCACTCGTCGTATTCACTCGTCGTTTTCACTCAACCACTTGTTGTGTACTTTTCACCGCAACACTATCACAAAAACAAATCACGAGATAACCCGTGCAGTGGAATGCGTGCTGGTGCCCGTAACCTGTTAGAAATATTGTTGGTGACAAAAGAAAAGGCTTAACTATTACTAGTTATAAAAGACTTTTATTTATAATGAGATTAAACTGAAAAACGTGGAATATACGTGTGCACTGTACAAGAGACCGCAAGAAGTGCTCGAACGGGCGCTCTTGGTTGATCGGCGCTGTGCCGCTCTAAGCCCCCCCTCCACTGCTGAGTTACGCAGTGAGAAAAGCCGTGAGAGAGCACACCGTGATGTTCGCTTTATTCTAACAAGTAGTTAATTAATTTTTTTCTACATGAATTATTGCGATCAATCATGAATTATATTAATATTTTCAATGTTATAAATTTTTTTCTACGTGTATTATTTTACATGACGAAAATTTTTTCTTATTCATTTTTTTTTCTACATACATATTTCCATGCGACTAATAATCGAGTTGTATTCTACGTTGTTTTCGCTGATAGCTTTTCTACAAATTCATTTTTTAATTTCATCTTGAAAATATACAAGTAGCACGATTGCGAGCGCTGCAACAGCGCGTATATCTATGATAATGACTATATATTGGATAGAACCTTAATTTTTTTATTTAAAAAAACAATGTTATCATATTGACCTGTCTTGTGTTATACAAGTTTCATTCAGAAAAATTACAAAAATCCTTATATCAAGCATTTTTAATACAATATACGATAACGCGAAGACCGATCGGGCCAAGTTCTAATCCCCGAGAACGTTGTACTCTGCCAGTTTAAACGGTCAAGAAAGATCGGGTTAAGCTCCAAAAAACATGTGCCATGTAGTCTGCAAGTTAATAAGGCCAAGTAGGATCAGAACGAGCTGCAAACACCGAAAACACAGTACTATGCGAGATTATAATGCTAAGACGGATCGGGGCAAGCACTCAACCCGGGGAACGCAGCACCCTGCGAGTTTAAACGGCCGAGGGGGCTCGGGCCAAGCTCCAAACCCCGAGTGCCCTGTACTCTGCAAGTCAATAACGCCAAGAGGGCTCGGGCCAAGCTCAAACCCCGAGGACACTGTAACCAGCGAGTTCTATGCGCAGAGAGTAATCGGGCAGCGCATCAAACCCCGAGAACGCAACACCCTGCGAGTTTGAACGACAGAGAGGGCTCGGGCCAAGCTCAAACCCCGAGGGCACTGTACTCTGCAAGTCAATAACGCCGAGGGGGCTCGGGCCAAGATCCAAACCCCGAGTGCCCTGTACTCTGCAAGTCAATAACGCCACGTGGGCTCGGGCCAGCCTCAAACCCCGAGGACACTGTAACCAGCGAGTTCTATGCGGAGATAGTAATCGGGCAGCGCATCAAACCCCGAGAACGCAACACCCAGCGAGTTTGAACGACAGAGAGGGCTCGGGCCAAGCTCAAACCCCGAGGACACTGTACTCTGCAAGTCAATAACGCCGAGGGGGCTCGGGCCAAGCTCTAAACCCCGAGAACGCAGCAGCCTAAGAGTTTAAACGGCCGAGAGGGCTCGGGCCAAGATCCAAACCCCGAGTGCCCTGTACTCTGCAAGTCAATAACGCCAAGTGGGCTCGGGCCAGCCTCAAACCCCGAGGACACTGTAACCAGCGAGTTCTATGCGGAGATAGTAATCGGGCAGCGCATCAAACCCCGAGAACGCAACACCCTGCGAGTTTGAACGACAGAGAGGGCTCGGGCCAAGCTCAAACCCCGAGGACACTGTACTCTGCAAGTCAATAACGCCGAGGGGGCTCGGGCCAAGCTCTAAACCCCGAGAACGCAGCACCCTGCGAGTTTAAACGGCCGAAAGGGCTGATGCTATGCTCCAAACCTCAAGAACGCTGTCACCAGCAAATTCGACGCAATAAGAGCGCTCGGGCCAAGCACTCAACTCCTAGAACGCAGCACCCTGCGAGTTTAAACGGCCGAGATGGATCGGGCCAAGCTCTAAACTCCGAGAACGTAGTAACCAGCAAGTTCTATGCGCCAAGTCAAATGGGGTTAAGCTTCTTGGCACTATCCGTCTTGGCGTTTCAATCTCGCCGAGTACAGGCCACTTGTGCCACATGTGTTTGGTTGACAAGTTGGCGTTTTTAACTAACTAAGTACAGCGTTCTCAGGGATAAAAGCTTGTTCCTCTCTGCGTTATAAAATCGCAGGGCACAGCGTTCTTGAGGTTTGGAGCATGGCATTAGCCGTTTCGGCCGTTTAAACTCGCAGGGTGCTGCGTTCTCGGGGTTTAGAGCTTGGCCCGAGCCCTCTCGGCCGTTTAAACTCTTAGGCTGCTGCGTTCTCGGAGTTAAGAGCCTGGCCTGAGCCCTCTTCGCGTTATTGACTTGCAGAGTACAGGGCACTCGGGGTTTAGAGCTTGGCCCGAGCCCTCTCTGTCGTTCAAACTCGCAGGGTGTTGCGTTCTCGGGGTTTGATGCGCTGCCCGATTACTCTCTGCGCATAGAACTCGCTGGTTACAGTGACCTCGGGGTTTGAGCTTGACCCGAGCCCTCTTGGGGTTATTGACTTGCAGAGTACAGGGCACTCGGGGTTTGGAGCTTGGCCCGAGCCCTCTCGGCCGTTTAAACTCTTAGGCTGCTGCGTTCTCGGAGTTAAGGGCCTGGCCCGAGCCCTCTTGGCGTTATTGACTTGCAGAGTACAGGGCACTCGGGGTTTGGAGCTTGGCCCGAGCCCTCTCGGCCGTTTAAACTCTTAGACTGCTGCGTTCTCGGAGTTAAGAGCCTGGCCCGAGCCCTCTCTGTCGTTTAAACTCGCAGGGTGTTGCGTTCTCGGGGTTTGATGCGCTGCCCGATTACTCTCTGCGCATAGAACTCGCTGGTTACAGTGACCTCGGGGTTTGAGCTTGACCCGAGCCTTTATGGCGTTATTGACTTGCAGAGTACAGGGCACTTGGGGTTTGGAGCTTGGCCCGAGCCCTCTCGGCCGTTTAAACTTTTAGGCTGCTGCGTTCTCGGAGTTAAGAGCCTGGCCCGAGCCCTCTTGGCGTTATTGACTTGCAGAGTACAGGGCACTCGGGGTTTGGAGCTTGGCCCGAGCCCTCTCGGCCGTTTAAACTCTTAGACTGCTGCGTTCTCGGAGTTAAGAGCCTGGCCCGAGCCCTCTCTGTCGTTTAAACTCGCAGGGTGTTGCGTTCTCGGGGTTTGATGCGCTGCCCGATTACTCTCTGCGCATAGAACTCGCTGGTTACAGTGACCTCGGGGTTTGAGCTTGACCCGAGCCTTCTTGGCGTTATTGACTTGCAGAGTATGGGGCACTCGGGGTTTAGAGCTTGGCCCGTGCCCTCTCTGTCGTTCAAACTCGCAGGGTGTTGCGTTCTCGGGGTTTGATGCGCTGCCCGATTACTCTCTGCGCATAGAACTCGCTGGTTACAGTGACCTCGGGGTTTGAGCTTGACCCGAGCCTTCTTGGCGTTATTGACTTGCAGAGTATGGGGCACTCGGGGTTTGGAGCTTGGCCCGAGCCCTCTCGGCCGTTTAAACTCTTAGGCTGCTGCGTTCTCGGAGTTAAGAGCCTGGCCTGAGCCCTCTTGGCGTTATTGACTTGCAGAGTACAGGGCACTCGGGGTTTAGAGCTTGGCCCGTGCCCTCTCTGTCGTTCAAACTCGCAGGGTGTTGCGTTCTCGGGGTTTGATGCGCTGCCCGATTACTCTCTGCGCATAGAACTCGCTGGTTACAGTGACCTCGGGGTTTGAGCTTGACCCGAGCCTTCTTGGCGTTATTAACTTGCAGAGTACAGGGCACTCGGGGTTTGGAGCTTGGCCCGAGCCCTCTCGGCCGTTTAAACTCTTAGGCTACTGCGTTCTCGGAGTTAAGAGCCTGGCCCGAGCCCTCATGGCGTTATTGACTTGCAGAGTACTGGGCACTCGGGGTTTAGAGCTTGGCCCGTGCCCTCTCTGTCGTTCAAACTCGCAGGGTGTTGCGTTCTCGGGGTTTGATGCGCTGCCCGTTTACTCTCTGCGCATAGAACTCGCTGGTTACAGTGACCTCGGGGTTTGAGCTTGACCCGAGCCTTCTTGGCGTTATTAACTTGCAGAGTACAGGGCACTCGGGGTTTGGAGCTTGGCCCGAGCCCTCTCGGCCGTTTAAACTCTTAGGCTGCTGCGTTCTCGGAGTTAAGAGCCTGGCCCGAGCCCTCTTGGCGTTATTGACTTGCTGAGTACAGGGCACTCGGGCTTTGGAGCTTGACCCGAGCCCTCTCGGCCGTTTAAACTCTTAGGCTACTGCGTTCTCGGAGTTAAGAGCCTGGCCCGAGCCCTCATGGCGTTATTGACTTGCAGAGTACAGGGCACTCGGGGTTTGGAGCTTGGCCCGAGCCCTCTCTGTCGTTCAAACTTTTAGGCTGCTGCGTTTTTGGAGTTAAGAGCCTGGCCCGAGCCCTCTTGGCGTTATTGACTTGCTGAGTACAGGGCACTCGGGCTTTGGAGCTTGACCCGAGCCCTCTCGGCCGTTTAAACTCTTAGGCTGCTGCGTTCTCGGAGTTAAGAGCCTGGCCCGAGCCCTCATGGCGTTATTGACTTGCAGAGTACAGGGCACTCGGGGTTTGGAGCTTGGCCCGAGCCCTCTCTGTCGTTCAAACTTTTAGGCTGCTGCGTTTTTGGAGTTAAGAGCCTGGCCCAAGCCCTCTTGGCGTTATTGACTTGCAGAGTACAGGGCACTCGGGGTTTAGAGCTTGGCCCGAGCCCTCTCTGTCGTTCAAACTCGCAGGGTGTTGCGTTCTCGGGGTTTGATGCGCTGCCCGATTACTCCTTGCGCATAGAACTCGCTGGTTACAGTGACCTCGGGGTTTGAGCTTGACCCGAGCCTTCTTGGCGTTATTGACTTGCAGAGTACAGGGCACTCGGGGTTTGGAGCTTGGCCCGAGCCCTCTCGGCCGTTTAAACTCTTAGGCTGCTGCGATCTTGGAGTGAAGAGCCTGGCCCGAGCCCTCATGGCGTTATTGACTTGCAGAATACAGGGCACTCGGGGTTTGGAGCTTGGTCCGAGCCCTCTCTGTCGTTCAAACTTTTAGGCTGCTGCGTTTTTGGAGTTAAGAGCCTGGCCCGAGCCCTCTTGGCGTTATTGACTTGCAGAGTACAGGGCACTCGGGGTTTGGAGCTTGGCCCGAGCCCTCTCGGCCGTTTAAACTCTAAGGCTGTTGCGTTCTCGGAGTTATGAGCCTGGCGCGAGCCCTCTTGGCGTTATTGACTTGCAGAGTACAGGGCACTCGGGGTTTGGAGCTTGGCCCGAGCCCTCTCGGCCGTTTAAACTCTTAGGCTGGTGCGTTCTCGGAGTTAAGAGCCTGGCCCGAGCCCTCTTGGCGTTATTGACTTGCAGAGTGCAGGGCACTCGGGGTTTGGAGCTTAGCCCGAGCCCTCTTGGCGTTATTGACTTGCAGAGTACAGGGCACTCGGAATTTGGAGCTTGGCCCGAGCCCTCTCTGTCGTTCAAACTCGCAGGGTGTTGCGTTCTCGGGGTTTGATGCACTGCCCGATTACTCTCTGCGCATAGAACTCGCAGGGTGCTGCGTTCTCGGGGTTGAGTGCTTGCCCCGATCCGTCTTAGCATTATAATCTCGCACAGTACTGTGTTTTCGGTGTTTGCAGCTCGTTCTGATCCTACTTGGCCTTATTAACTTGCAGACTACATGGCACATGTGTTTTGGAGCTTAACCCGATCTTTCTTGACCGTTTAAACTGGCAGAGTACAACGTTCTCGGGGATTAGAACTTGGCCCGATCGATCCTCGCGTTATCGTATATTGTATTAAAAATGCTTGATATAAGGATTTTTGTAATATTTCTGAATGAAACTTGTATAACACAAGACAGGTCAATATGATAACATTGTTTTTTTAAATAAAAAAATTAAGGTTCTATCCAATATATAGTCATTATCATAGATATACGCGCTGTTGCAGCGCTCGCAATCGTGCTACTTGTATATTTTCAAGATGAAATTAAAAAATGAATTTGTAGAAAAGCTATCAGCGAAAACAACGTAGAATACAACTCGATTATTAGTCGCATGGAAATATGTATGTAGAAAAAAAAATGAATAAGAAAAAATTTTCGTCATGTAAAATAATACATGTAGAAAAAAATTTATAACATTGAAAATATTAATATAATTCATGATTGATCGCAATAATTCATGTAGAAAAAAATTAATTAACTACTCTCTTCTGTAAAATATTAACGTTTTCCCTTATCGTTAAAATTGAATTTATGTATAAAATTTAAATCAATATTAATTTGTTTATTTGTAGAAAATTACCATGTTGAATTATATCCGGCTTTTCCTCGAGATAATTTTGCGTTCAACGTTGCGAATGCAGGCTTAGAGAAATGTAAACACAAATTTTTGAATTGGACGAGCGGAACAAGTGGAATAGGGAGGAGCTCTTTGGAGGATCGAACTGAAGTTGGCTGAATCTTGGGAGCTCGGAGCTCCTTTTCTTTTCGATTAAACCATCGAAACGAAACTCCACTCTGCCGGTATTCAAATGAATAAGTAAATATTGAAAGGTTCTGCCATTTTGTGTTATAGTGCGTTTGTAAAAAGTAGAAAACCCGATTCATTGTTATCCGGCACTTCTGTAATTTATTACAGAGGCCCGGTATGCAAATGAATAAGTAAATATGGAAAACGTATAAAAATAGAAAAAGAATCAGGAGTCTCTGAAAGAAGTCTTTCATGAGATCTTTGCAGTTATTATCTGACATTTCCCAGAAGAAATCTCAGCATAGAACTCTTAAGACCCAGTCGGTCTAAATTGACCAGCTTGGTGAGTTCTTACATGTTAAATTACATACTTTTTTTTAAATTTTTATACAAATTTCGCTTTACCTGAAAACTTGAATTCGCTTTACTAGATGGCTATGGGTCTCTAACTGAGACGCAGCTAAGCCAATACACATGCGTCATAGAAATTGTAAATATTAGATTTATAAAATATAGTTTATAATATAAGTCTCTCAATTTGAGTATTAAGTACTGTATAAGTATAATTTAAGGTGATTGAATTGCGATATTGTGTATCTAGTAGATGAGATGATTAGAAGCGTTAAATTAGTTTGGATAGTTGACACTTGATAAGGTATTCTATTAATAGGATTGCTGAACTATATTTTATTATATATACTTTTACCCTGAGCTTTAGCAATGTCGAGGAAATTAATCAGTGGAACTGATGAACATATTTGAACATACATAAAATCTTAATTCTTCAACAATAGAGTTGATCTGAATTATAAGCTCATATCTCAGTAGCTTTAAACGTTCGTGACTATTTTTAGGTGCCACTAATTGACCTTGGCAATCCTTCCAAATGTAGGATCTGTAAAAAATATCTCATCTTCTCATGAATACTTTAATTATCAAAAAAAAAGGAATTGATTATTCGAGTGTTCATCACAACATACTTTGTCAGGTATATACATTTTTGAATACTTTTCAATCAGTTCAATATCCCATACTAATAATTTCTATATTCTGTACTATTTTTTGTATAACAGAATATACAAATAACCAAACCGACTGAAAAAAATACCCATTTCTATTTTTTTTATACTTTTTTAGTTTATGATGGTCCAGTTTTTTTTTTTCTCCAGTCATCATTCAGTTTTTCAGTTTTTCAGTTTTGTCTACTGCGCAGGTCTGTGTGCGTACTTGATACTGCGCAGTGACTTGCTCTGTGTTTGTGACTAGTAGTAGCTGTGTAAGCTCAATGCTCTGTGTTTGTGACCAGTATAAGCTCAATTCTCAGTTGAATTTAATTGATCTACAGACGTAAGTGTTTATATAAAATATTGTAAAATATTATTAATATTTGTTTAAATACAAATACAAAATGTCAGGGTTTGTAAGGCATTTTTACACTAAACACAATCTAATTCACTAATCGATTTAGTGACATAGGAAAATTACAAAAAGAACTTAATTTAAGAGGTTCAAATATTGATGCTAAAGCATTGAAAGATACTTGGGATTATTATCAATATGTACTGTCCAACAAACATATTTTAGAAGAGAAGCGAGATAAGCTTAGCAGTAAAATCAAAAATATACAAGAGAAAGGCAATCTAACTCCTGAAGATGATAACGAAATACAAGTGATATTTACCTAGTTGGCTGCACCAATGCAGGAAAATCAACACTTTTCAATCATTTATTACAGTCAGATTTATGTAAATCACAAGCTGTTGACCTAGTACAAAGAGCAACAACATCTCCATGGCCAGGTACTACTTTAAATTTATTGAAGTTTCCTATTTAAAGTATTAATGATTTGAATTGTTATAAAGTTTATTTTTATTTGCTTAGATCGCATTGTGCATACATTCAAAAAAAATATAGAAATTCAGACAGCCTTGAAAAAATCTCAAAATTCAACTCACATTGATCTTCAGAAACCAAATAAATTTGGTTTAGATGAAACAGCTGATGAATATGCAAATGGTAGATGGTTTTATGATACGCCAGGTACTATTCAACCTGACCAAATTTTACATTTTTTAACAACCGATGAATTATTAAAAACACTGCCAAGGAGAGTGTCAACACTCCAAGAATGTTTTTCATTTGGACTGGACAATCAGATGTTTCTACTTTTATAAGGTAACACTAGCTTGTACTTGTTTATTTCACATCATAAAATATCTTCAGTAGACAATTATTTATTGAATGTTATAAAATAGGTGTACAGTATTTGCAAATTTGGCTTTGCCAATTACAATATGTCGAGTGGAAGATGCTGACTCTATTTATAAAAGATTACTTGAATCAGAAGCATTTGTTGTACCAGTCAACAACCCTAATAGATTGAAAATGTGGCCAGAACTTAATTCGAAAGATATAGAAACAATTGGAGTTGGCGATAGGGAATCAGTTTCTGACGTGGTATTATCTAGTGCTGGTGAATGATTACTTATAAAACCAATGTGAAATTTGTATATAAAATGAAATAAAAATGTACAGTTTATTGTAAGTTTATACACGTGGAAAAAATGTCTTTATTCTATCATCAATGTAACATAGAATTAAAGAAACTTTAGTATTGAAATAAATGACATTTTTTAAGATTATCATTTAATCATTTAATACTTTATTGATCATTGATATCACAGCATAGCTTTGCTTAACATATGTATCTGAAAAGTAATACTCATTTTACTTTTATTTACCACCCAATGTTCATCAATGAAAATATAAAAACAAGTAATGACATTACAAAAGATGTTATGAAAAATTTTTTTTTTCATTAGGTATTTAAATTTTATTAATATATTCCGCATACACATGGTATGGAATTAGTACTCAAATATCCTAATTATAAAGTTTATGTATTTTATCAATGATAGTTTCTTCAGCTTTATACAGTTTTACGCATTATAGAAAATAAACAGATATTTAAGTATAAACAGTGATAAAAGTGTTTGAAAACTTATTAAACTCTTTTTAATGTTTTTAATTCAAAGAAAACTTTTTTATGTTGTATAATTATATTGGCTGTCACTATCGTATAATCAGTTCAATATCCCATACTAATAAAGTAATTCTTTTTGAACCAATGACTGTGAAGTTTGCAACGTTCATGGTGAACGAAAAATCCAAAATTTAAATAATTTAATTAAACTTGGAATATACGTTCTAGACATTGTATTAGAGCTGTATGTAAAGTTTCGTTCATCGGAACGCACCCCTTCCACCCTTAAGGCCTTGCGATGCGTGGCATATCACTCGCGCGTAGCGGAAAATTGGCATACAAATTTATTAACTCCAAAACACCAAAAAATTAAGGGCTCGAAAGGCGTTTAATCGATAGAGCACATCAAGGGCTACTTGTGTGCCAAGTTTCGTTCGTCGGAACGCACCCCTTCCGCCCCTACACCCTTGCACTGCGCGGCATATCGCTCGCGCTTAGCGGAAAATTGGCATAAAAATTTAATAACTCCAAAACACCCAAAAATTAAGGGTTAGAAAGGCGTTTAATCGATAGAGCACATCAAGGGCTACTTGTGTGCCAAGTTTCGTTCGTCAGTACGCACCCCTTCCGCCCCTACACCCTTGCACTGCGCGGCATATCGCTCGCGCGTAGCGGAAAATTGGCATAAAAATTTAATAACTCCAAAACACCAAAAAATTAAGGGCTCGAAAGGCGTTTAATCGATAGAGCACATCAAGGACTACTTGTGTGCCAAGTTTCGTTCGTCGGAACGCACCCCTTCTGCCCCCACACCCTTGCCCTGCGCGGCATATGACTCGCGCGTAGATGAATTTTGCGCGTGAAAATTCCATTACTCCAAAACACCCAAAAATTAAGGGTTTGAAAGGAGTTTAATCGATAGAGGAGTTTAAGGGCTATCTGTGGGGCGAGTATGAGACTTAAAGTTATTCACACGAATATCGAACATTTGGTTTTTTGCGAACTGTTGGAATGGTTTCAATTTCTCTCTGCATTTACCAGGGTTTGAGACCTGCACGCTGTATTCGTAATCTGAAAAAGCGTGGCTGCATTAAAATTGATTTCTGTTTCTAACAGTACTTTTATTCTATCGAATTGCTTTAACGCTTGAGCGTTTGTACTTTTATTTATCCTTTATATGTACTTCATATATTCTTATAAAACATTTCCACGTATAATATATTTCAGTCAGTATAGATACTTATTTACCTTTAGTTTGCGTTTTTTAAAAAAAATTTTAATAAGATATTAAAATAATTATTTACACATTTAATTGAAAAAGTAAAATTTAGTATACCAACTCAAATATATGCTTTATTTTACGTGTTATTTTATTTCTTTGTGTCATCTAGTTTGTCTTCCTGAGCTTTCGCGCCTGCGTGACTTAACATTTTTATAATTGTAATGATATTAATAATGTGAGAGCATTGACATGTTGGTAAACAATAAAATTACTTTTTAAATCATCCTAGATTATCACACATTTTGTACCGTTTACATAATCTGCATTCGAATTTTTTAGGAATATCTTTGTCTTCGTCTTCGTTTATTTTTCTTTTCCTACATTTTTTTATTCTTTCTAATGGGATCCTTTCTTCATCGTCTGTATTACCGTCTGTGTAGTGGATACAACGTATTTCACACCTGCGTTTGCAACATTCACATTGTGTTGATTCTGATTTGATGTCTGAAAAGCAATACATGCAAACGTTTTTCATATTTTCAGACATTAAAAGCAAATCATTTGCTACTTTCTTTCTAAAGACGGTAGGATCAAATATTAGATCGAAATCTTTTTTGTATCCAAAACAGTACAAGTAGTACATAATATACGTTCCACAACTGTAACCGTCATTCACTGGTTGATATGGACGATTATCAATGGTCCATTTCTTCAAATTTTGTACTCTTATCTTTGCTAATGAGCCAGTTGCCGTTTCTGTAAAGTATTGTAAGGCTTTTATGGCTCGATCTTCATCTGAAATGCCGCCATACGGATCCAGCACGCATATCTTTTCCTCTTCAATATTTATTACAAGTAGATGCCAGTGACTTCCGAATAAATATGGCATCAATAAGGTGTTGTGAAGAGGGATTTCAATTTTGCAAAGTCGTCTATCCCTGCATGTTCTTCTTCCACTGTATTCTCCTAATATGATTGCTGTACTATCTGTTGGTATATACGTAACATTTTCCCATTCATCTATACAGGTGGCTACGTATGCATCGATGATTAACCCATTAATCCATATCTTACTCCTTAATGTATGGAATTCTCTTGCTCGTAACTCATATATTTTCGATATGGTCATTTTGTCGCTTTTGTATTTAACGACAGCAATATTGCAAGATCGTGAATTAAAATAATAACTGACATCTTTTACAACTCCATTAGGAAACTTATCAATACATTTCTGGTGAACGTCGTGTTCTATAACGCTTGGTTTTTCTTCAATTTCCATTGGTTGTGGATCACATGTCATCTCAGTTAACGATACTGGTTCTATTTCTGTGCTGTCTTGTTCAATAATAATTATGTCTTCCACTGTTTTTTTGATTGTAATATTTTGACTCTCTAAAACGATATTTTCTGCATTGGGATTGTCATTTACTTTGACTTTATTGATTAGTTTTCTTTTAGCGGCTCTTATTTTTTTCGGACGTCCTTTTTTCATGGTTTCTTGTAATTTTTCACTATTTTTCGAAGTTTTTAATAGTTCTTCATCTTTTTCTTCATTTACTGATGCTTCGTCTAACTTTTTAATTTTACTGGAGATTGTAGATGCATTGAGATGAGTTTTCTTTTCTTTCCTTTTTATTTTTAGATCAGCTGATGATTTCTTATCCCATGACTCTTTTAAATTTGGATTTGGTATCACTTCAGGGTATTTTACTTTGGGACTCGATGATTTTATCCCTTTTGTGTTAACACCCATTCGTATCAAACCAACTGTAGTTTTTCTTTCATTATCTAATAGCCGAATTACGTCGCCAACAGAAGACTTCGTATTGCCTTTTAATGTTTTTTCTTTCAAAACTTTCGTGGCACTTTCGATGTACGCATTGCTTAATCTGGATATGTTACTATCTATTAAATCTAAGCCTAATGCACTCCATAAGATTATATATGGCATCCATAGTTCCAATACATGGAGAATAAATCCTGGAGCGTAATATTTAATGGTGCCCATTGCTATACTTTTCAAGACCAACTGAGCGCGCTTATTGATCGCTGTAACGATTTGTAATACTATAAATAAAAAATTTATTTTGGAAAAGGGCTTAAGCCACGTCACTTTAAACCTTATCTCCAAATCGAAAATAATCATTGCAGATTTTTAACGGGTTATTCCGATTTTGTATAAAAAAATTCATTTACATTTACTATGTGGTAGGGCTATGTGGAAGGTAAAACTTGTGGAAGATGGCGAATCGAGAAAGTGAGAGTTCAGATGAATCCGATAAAACTTATAAGTGTCATCCAGCTCAAAGAGTAAAATTAAAAGTGTGCATTATTTGTGACAATGTGTACCACGAGTCTGATTTCAAGAGAATAAAGAATACAATTACATTAAGTGATTTGTTAGTTATTTGTCCTGAACACCAAGACATAGACCTAACATCAAATATTAGTTAATAACTTATTACGATTTCAAAGAATAGAATAATAACATCTTTAATAAAAAAAAAAAAGAATAATATCAATATTATCGATTACAACATCTAAATTTTATACTCTGTAAATGTTTGGAACAAAACTGAAGGCAAATTATGGCGTCAAGCGGTAAAGACCCGCCTGATGCCACGCTCACAAAATACTACAAATGTCATCCTAATGTAAAAGTAGGTGCAGTTGTGTGTATAGTGTGTGAACAGTTTTATCATACAAGTGAAATAGTGTCGAAATACAACTCAGGGAGTCCTATCAAGTTTATCAACAATGCATTTATTATCTGCCAAGAACATGCCAATCTTGCCTCAAACCTGCCTTATGGAGAACTCAGCGAAGAAGCTCGAAAACTCATTGCGCAGGTAAAACTTGAAAATCGAGAACAAATAAAAGAGGAAATAATAAATGAAATAATTCACGAGAAACAAAAAAAAATGGTATTGATATGGAAACAACAGTATATGAAAATTATGATGAAATAGAAGCACTGAAAATTGAAAACAATTTATTAAAAGAACTATATAATGAGATAAAAGAAAAAAACAAATTATTAAATGAACTGTTAACTAAAGAGAAACAAACTAAATCAAATCATATGTTCAAAAATTCATACGCTGAAATAGTAAATGCACCAAAGCCGAAACCAAAAAAAGTACCAAGACTGATTATTAAAAGAACAAATAAAAATGATACAACAAACTTAGAAAATACTGTAGCCCATTACTTGATCAAAGACAAAACTATTCAAACAAAAAAAATACATACAGTAAACAATGATACAGTCATAATAAATTGTATGAATGAAGAAAGCGTTAGTTCTATAGAAAAAACTTTACAAAAAAAATCCATACTTTTGCCAAAATAGAAAAAGAACAAATTAGGAAACCAACTGTCAAAGTTACTGGCATTAGTAAATTTTTTACACAAAATCCTAGAGACATTGAGACAGATATAAATCAAAGAAATTTTCAGCACTATGAGGACAAATGTAAAGTCATACACTCATATACAAATGATCATTTACAAACAATAACTGTTATTATGGAAATATCTGCAAATCTATATAAACACATTAGAGAAAATAAAAACAGGCTTTTCGTTGGTTGCCAAAATTGTAGAGTATACGACATCATAAACACAAACCCATGTTATAATTGTGCTAGGTTTGGACACAGCGGCTATAAATGCAAGAACGAAGCTACGTGGTATAAATGCGGTGGCAATCACAGTGCTAATAAATGCAATAATTTAACACTATCATGTCCTAATTGTACACACCGTAACACCAAATTCAAAACCAAATTTGCCATTAATCACAGTGCAATTGATAGTCAATGCTGTGAAATCTTAAAAACTAAAATTAATAAATATATCGAAATGACAGATTATCCGGTAATGCCAACGCATCAACGCTACTTTGGTAAAGTAGAGCGTCTG
Source organism: Phymastichus coffea (assembly GCF_024137745.1). NCBI lineage: Eukaryota > Metazoa > Arthropoda > Insecta > Hymenoptera > Eulophidae > Phymastichus > Phymastichus coffea. The sequence continues at coordinate 1,075,575 of NW_026706853.1, read as the reverse complement.
GCAACTCAAAAATCGGTAATTAACGAGCGTCCTTTGTTATCGAGCGCCGAATCATTAGCGTCACTAGTCTCCATGTCAACACACAGCCCCCGTGGTAACAATCTTACAAAACGACAGCAAGTAAAATAATGGATAATAGGAATGATACCGTTATTATAAATAACGAAAAAATCGTTAATGAAATCGGCGAACTGGAAAAATATATACAAATAGAACATGAAACCATTATTAGTGTAAATATTAGGAGCCTTAATGCAAATTACAATAAACTATTAACTTTACTTAACAATTTTCATAAGTAGGTAAACTAGAGGGGCATCAACTCAGAGGGGTACTAGCTCACTGAGTTGAAGCGTGTGAGTTGAGGTGTGTGCATATTCACCTCATCCCCCCCCCCCCTCCCGATCGGCCCGTGCACTGTCGATTCACCCCCCCCCCCCTCCTACTGAGTTATACCGATGCGTTCTACGCACTCCCCCTCCCCTACTGAGTTGATCTGATGTGGCGTATACCGGTGCGTTCTACGCACTCCCCCCCTCCCCTACTGAGTTGATCTGATGTGGCGTATACCGGTGCGTTCTACGCACTCCCCCTCCCGTACTGAGTTGATCTGATGTGGCGTGCGTTCTCTGCATTTCCCCCTCTCCCACTGATTTGATTCCTATGCACTACGCGCGTGTTCTGTGTTACGCGTTTTGATTGTTTTATTGTGTGTGTGTGTGTGTGTGTGTGTGTGTGTGTGTGTGTGTGCGCGTGTGCGCGCGTGTGTTAAAAATTTTTAGATTTATCTGAAAAAAAACGGACGGATCGGGGGATCGAACGCGCGTCCTCCGGATCCGCAGGCCGATGCTCTACCGCTAGAGCTACAGCCACTGTTACCACGGGCAATACCGTATTGTGTATACTGGCTACACACGCGATTGATATGTGGGGGGGGGGGGCGGCGGCGCCGGCGGCTGCTGCTGCTGCTGCTGGGGAGGGCCCAAGCGCTAATACATACAAATGATAATAAATTTTAATAAATATTTATTATAATTGGTATATAACGAATAATAATTTTTTATGTTCGATGTGTGCGCGCGGGCGCGCGTGTGTGCGTGCATGCGTGTCTCATCTACCGAAGATGGTTTAATAGAAAAAAACGTGCAAGTACCTGCTTACTTTCTTTTATTTGTAGACTTCGTGGTTGTAAGCTACTATAAATAGCACAGTGTAAGAATTATCGAATCTTTCATCAACCAGCATTCCAATAAAATGGATCGCTACTCTAAAGTAAAGTACTCTCGTCTTCCACAGGAAGACCCGGACGAAAAGAAGAACAAAGAATCATCGACATGGAAACAAAGTATTTCCAAATTTTCGAGCAATACTAAAAATTTTCCTGGACAAAAAGGCTATCAGCAGTTCAATAACGAAAAGAAGAAATAATCATATTTATACATGTCATCATTGTACACCACCTCAACTAATAAATAAACATTTTTTTGTCTAAATTCTATGTTGTATAAATTTTTTTTTGTTGATAAAAAAATACAAAATTTATTATAAAAAAGATGAACTGCTGCTGCTGCTGCTGCTGCTGTCATCGTCAGAGTCAGCGAAGAATTTCGCTTTTTTTTTTTGTTGGATGGTTTAATAAAAAATAAAAGAATATTTTTTTGTATCAATTGAAACAAAATTTTTTTATTGATAAAAAATATATCTTATTCTACATGTTCTTAAAAAAAAATACATATTATTCTACAAAGTATTTACTTAAAAACAAAATCACTATAGAAATCCTTCAACGACTTCATCGCTCTCTTCCCAATCCATACAACAGCCATCAATATAAAACTTTTTCATTATTTTAACGTTTTGATGTGCACATGTCGTTACGTATTTGCCGTTATGATTAGGGCACACGGTAACTGATTTTAATTTTTCGAAAGGCGAATAGCCCCAATCATTCAAATCGAAAACTTTGAGGCCATATCGTTCTAACCACTCTTTTTTCAAATCTCCAGAAACGAAAATTTTTGTGGCATCTTTGAGTGTATCCGTGATGATGAATTTATGCTCTTCGTATTTATAATCGCCAGAGTTCCATGTTAATCCATGATAGTAGAGTTCTAACCAGAGATTTTCTCGCTTATATTTCTCCGTTAGCCTTCGCCATGGAAAGGGAGGTTTGAACAAGCGTACGAGCGGTTCTTCGTTGTAGTTTAGTGGGAGTATCGCTAACTCTTTCACGGCATAAGTTTTGCCAGGCATCATGAAGCCTTGCATATCCACTACGTACTCCATTGCGATAGAAAGCTACTACTGAGCTGCTTAAGGAAAGAGTCAATTCTTTAATACCCCCCCCCCCCTCCTAAATAAGTTTCTTCACATCTCCATTTATCGGATTATACTGAACGATGCGATCGTGTAGAATAAGACAATACGCTGTAGTTCCTTCGGGAATATTTTCTCTGGTTTCGAACTCCAAGCGCACATCTACTGGAGCAGTCTTTAATGATTCGTTTTGTTTCGAACAGTCAATCACTACGAGTGGCATGTAATTTTTATATTCGAGTTTTTTGAGCATCGGTTCGGCATCCTTACCGTAGTATACGTTTTGAAAATTGGCATACATATCGTACAACATTGCGTACTGGTTCTTACTGAAATCAATGTTGAGATTACCGTATGGATAGCACTGAGAGTTGAGGTACAGTTTTACATTTCTGATGTTACAATGATCAAATATACTAGCGTTAGAGTTTGGTTCATTTTTTCGATTGATTTGGAAGGCTAAGATGACGTAGCGTGGTTTCTCCAACTGATTTGTCGTTTTAACTGTCCAGACGTGATTTGTGTTTGCAGGCAGCGCTGGATATTCGTACAGTTCCCAACTACGAAAACTCATTGAAATACTTCGTTCGCTTTTTAGAAAGTCGAGTAGACGTATTTTCTTTGCATTCGATGCAGTCACATAGGGCATAAGCCATTCGAGACGTGTTACATTAATCTTGAATTCTTCGTAAGCTTCAACGTTGGCCACGGTCTTCTTCGTTTGATAAACTGCATTTAAATCAGTACTCGATCTTACGAGAATTAATTCATGTTTCATATTCACTAGCACTTTGCGATAGTCCTCAGCGAATCCAAGTATGAAGCTCAGAGGAATCAAAATGTCAAAGTCGCCATTCGCATTAGTTATTTTACGGTCCTCTTGTTCTAAGGTATTTATCCATCCGGCATTTTCCGCAATCAAGGTTTGACTTGGAGTGAGAGATAACCAGTTCTTCATAACGGTTGTGAGACCAACGTTCTTACATTTATCTATTTCTATAGCATTCAGCTCATACCTAATTTCTTCAAACATGTGACAAATGGCATTATTAACAAAATCAGTATTCGTTAACAAAGTGTTATTGTTGCTGCGTAATCGTCCACAAATGTGTAACGAGCTGCGAGATGGTAAAAGGCACAAGTCTTGATGTTGAATTGATATACGAATCTCGTCACTATTTTTGAACGATGAATTGGTGTAAGGTTGATGAGCGTGGATCTCGTAATGAGCCAAAGATTCATCGAAGACGACAGGTGACTGTATTTCGAGAATGTTCTCCATTGTTTCGTTGAAAGCAGCAGCAAAAAGAAAATATTAGGCAATTTATTTTCCACCTGGAACTACTCTTAACCCAAGACTTTTTAGGAACTTTATGCTTTGACGTGTTAAAGCTTTCGCTTTCCGATGACGATTGATGACTGGAGTTCGTCGTGTTGACGTTTTCAATTTCAGTCGACGACTGATGATGGGTTTGCATTTTTCAATGCTTATATAGTCCCTACCACTCTTTGAATCGTAAACAATTCCCATTATACGCTTTTGAGGTGTAATCTGATGGTTATGACTTCACCGCGAAAATTAATTAAATTTCCGTCTTGATCGACGATGCGTAATTGTAAATAATCTATAGACTTTTTCGTAACTGGAAGATAAATCACGCGAGAGGGAATTTCAATAATTTTATATCCAGGCGGTACTGCTGGAAAAAATTCGTGAATATCGTGAACGGTGTTTCCGTTCAAGTAAGCTCCAGCGGTTATATTACACTCGACTCTCACAGCGTTCACTCTGAGAATACTGACGGGAAGATCAGAGTTGTGAGAAACGTTTGCCTCTAATGTACGTTGTGAAAAACCCAACAATCGTCCGATAGAATTCTGCGGACGAAAATCGATAGGTTCGGAACACTTGATTGTACAATGTAAGGTGTTGTTGTTTGGTTTCAAACTAAATATTATATTATTATTATTATCAGTACGGAGAGGCTGCACAGCTTTGCGAAGAAATTTATCAATGTCGTCGATCTCGTAGGTCCCGACAGGTATGTCGATAATTTGATTTGCGACGTAAAATTTATTATTATGTACGTCGATATTAGGTATCGAGTTGAACGTTAGAAACTCGACTAAGCCCAACTTGTAATGTTTATGCTGTAATAGTTCGATTGGTGGGAAATAGTGCGCTTCCAACAGTGAAGAATTACCCGAGAGTGTCAGAGTTAACGAATCCTCCATGACTGTGTGAACATGACTACCGATATTTTCACGTTGCCTTTACTTTTATACCCTCGCACAAAAACTGTAAGCAAAGATGACCGCATACGTGAGAATTGAAATCTTGATATCTTTTCGTATTATATTTGATCTCAATATCGCCAAGATACATCATTAAATCAATAGGTGGTCTAAGATCTCCAAAGCTATCGAAATATGTGACGTTTTTTCCGATTTTGCGATAAGCCACCCAGTGCGTTCCTGCTCCTTCGACGCCGTCAAGATTGACTATAGCTGATTCGTGATAATATGGTCCAGAACTCGGTAAGTCATTTCTCATGAAGACTCCGCGAAAATTTGGTATACTCAAAACTTTTGCATACTTCATCAAGTCGGCATTTGTGAGGGCTCTATCTGGTAAATTTATTTCGAACTTTTTTTTTTTTTCAAACCTGATCCCAGATAAGGTTTGAGATAAAGTCCATACCCTTTTTTATAAGGTTTGAGATACAGACCTTTTCCCAGAGTAATGGTCTCCATCGTTTTGTTGTGTCTCTTGTTCTCTTCCAATTGCTGTTTTGCAGACTTTGCATCGTTCACGGCTTTTGCGATTCCCGCGGCGCCACCAGCTAGAGCGCCAGTTGCACTCAAGCCTGCAAAAAGTGGTATGAGGAAGGGCAAAGCTCCACCCATCTTAGTTGATATTGGCAGAATTCGTGGAACATTGATGTTTGCTTTTCCACCAGCTTTTTTAACGGTTGTACGAGCTTTTTTCAAAGCAGAACCAATGACTTTGCGCGCACATTTACCCTTGGACCATTTGAATGTGGCCGCTTTGATCACGCTTTTCAAATTAACTAACTTTTTCGTTTTCTTGCGTCCTTTCGTCTTGGTTTTCTTTCTTCTCTTCGCGAGACCCATACCAAACTTTGATTTTAATTTCATGGCGTTAGATATAGCGTAAGCAGCTGCTTTCTCATCAAAACTAGAATCCTTAGCGAAGACTCTTTTGATCGCTTTTTCAGCTAAAATTTTGTCTGCGATATTTCTAGCCTGGATATTTTCTCGATTTTTCGAGTACGCTATATCGTGTTGCTTGCAAGCTGCGTCGAGAGGATTGATTCCTGGATCGCCGCGAGCTAAACGTGTCTGTAACTTAGTTCCTGGTCCGCAATATTGATAGCCTGGAATATGGAGTTCAAACGGAAGTTTATTAATGATATTATTGACGAATCCTCGTCCTTTCTTTGCTCTTTGACGTTTGCATATGATCATCCCTCGACCAAGTCCAACACACGACTAACGTTTTAAACTATAAAAACAGGTATATATATAGCCATGTGGTCAGTTATCGTTCGAACTCTGTCTCGTGAGTATGAATTTCAAGAAACAAACTGTGAAACTTCCCGTAGAAAATTTTGACGTTATCGTGCGGGAGGATAAGCAACCAAAGCGTCATGGAGATTTACTGCCGAATAGCATCAGAGCTATTTTTTGTGGTCCGTCCAACTGTGGCAAGACCAACAGTCTTTTGGCGCTTATCACTCACCCCAATGGCGTTAGATTCGAAAATGTTTACGTGTACTCGAAATCGCTCGATCAGCCAAAGTATAAATTATTGGAAGAGATGTTAAAGCCGATAGACGGAGTGAAGTATTTTCCGTTCAAGGAGCACGAATCCGTGATCGATCCCGAGCATGCATTGCCTAATTCAATTATGATATTCGACGACATCGCCTGTGAGAAACAGGACAATGTACGCGCTTTCTTTTGTATGGGCAGACATAGGAGCGTCGACTGTTTCTATCTCTCGCAAACGTACGCGCGTATTCCTAAGCATCTCGTGAGAGATAACGTCAATTTATTAGCAATTTTTCGACAAGACGAAGCAAATATGAAACATATATACGACGATCATGTGAATTCAGATATGACGTACAATCAATTTAAAGAACTTTGTGCAAAATGCTGGTTGGATGATAAATATGGGTTTTTAGTGATCGACAAAGACAGTACTATAAATTGTGGAAGATATCGAAAGGGCTTTGATTGTTTTGTTATAAATATATCACGATAGTAATGCGGTACACAGTCTCTCGATGATCGTCGAAGCGTTAACATGGCTGATCATCAAAGGGAAAAACATGTGCTTTCTCAACTCGTAAAAGCGCAAGACGCGATAAGACGAAAATATAGTTTATTGAAGCATAACCGAGAGTATACCGACGAAGTCTTGAATAAGACATTCAAACCAATAGTCGATCCTCTTAAAGTCATAATAAGTGAGAAGGAACAAAAAAAAAATCTTCCCCCCGAAACTCCCGTTACAGTTATTAAAAAGCCGAAATTTCTAAACAAAAAAAAATTAAAATACGAAATCAATTCGGCTGATAATGTCGACAAGTACGAAACCGCTCAGTCTAGTGGCGGAGATAGCGATGCTACTGTCACGCACAATACTACACAATTTTATAACAGTTTATCCGACGAACCGAGCGAGGATGAGCATTTAGCTGGCGACAAGTACACGAATGCATTGGATAAAAGTGATTCGAATTTTGTGGACTTGATTTATGGAGTACGTAAAGAACGAAATGGATCATACACGCTTGGTAAATCTACGGTGATTTTTGACAAAGATAACGTAGACGTCGATGATTTCAAGTATCCAAAAACACAGGGTTTGATGGAGTTACTGGTTGCAAAGCAACCTGATCAAAGTTTAATCACTTCCAATGATCTCAAGAGCTACAAAGAAATCTTGGAGATATCTAATATTCATAGGAAGAAAAATAATCCAAACGAGGCTATACGAGCGCACAATAGTAATAAATTCAATAACATAATTGGTCCGTTATTTGGTTTGACTAAAAAAAATACAAAAGGAGGCGAGGGGCTGCTACAGACGACTGATACGTCTTTGCCTACCTACAAGATTGCTCGAAACAATACTTCTATGGATTACATATACTGGGATGATCCGAATGAGCTCGTTGATCGTCTTCGATTGTTATTGGCTGAGCAATCAGCTGGTAACAATAATCACATCAACGAAATTCATTCGATAATCGAAGAATTACGCGAGGGTGGATATATATATACTAAGAGCACACCTATCGTTCGAGCATTATCAAAATGAACGTCGACGTATTCGGACGTAAATATAAAGAGCAAGGAGTTCACGGTCTTCGCGGTCCGCCCGGTATTGGGTTCAAGCTCACGAGCGAGTACCATTACGATCTAGAGAATAAAAGATTGGAAAATCTTGCTCCTCCGCGGAAGGCTAAAGATGCTATAAATTGGGAAACTGCGGAAAACATTGTTCAGATGGCAATCAAATCTACGAGAGACGTGATCGCACGATTAAGGAGTGATCTTGAGGATTTGGATGCAATTATCAAAGAGGAATTACCACGAATAAAGTCAAGTGTTGAAAATTTAGAAAACAGTCGATTAGATGGAAGCGGTGGTGGAGGAGTTGCACAAACCAACGAGACGTAATTATCCAAGACGAAAGTACGACGTTCGAGGTATCGATGAGACGTGGCAAGCCGATCTCGTCGATATGCAGGCCTATTCTAGACAAAATCGCGGCTATAATTGGCTTCTCACGATAATTGATAATTTTTCCAAGCACGCGTGGACTGTGCCAGTGAAAAGGAAAACCGGTCGCGAAGTGACAGCGGCCATGAAATCTATTTTAGCGAAAGGTAGACGGCCAAAGAATCTTCATACGGATAGAGGCAAGGAATTCTACAATACAGATTTTCAAGCTCTCGTGAAAAAATATAATATCAATCTGTATTCTACCAATAGTTCGCTCAAAGCTTCGATATGCGAACGATTTAATCGCACGTTGAAGAACGCTATGTGGAAAAAGTTTAGTCTCCGTGGGAACTACAAATGGTTCGACGTACTACCGGAGCTCACAGCTGCTTACAACAATCGCAAACACAAAACTATTGGTATAAAACCTATCCAAGTTACAGCGGCGAATCAAGCTCAAGTATTAAAAAAATTTATACAATACGCGGGAAGAAGAAAGCCAAAGTTCAAAGTTGGCGACAAAGTCAGAGTGAGCAAAGCGAAGCAAGTATTTGAAAAGGGATATACACCAAATTGGTCAACGGAAATATTTACAATTGTGCGCGTGGCACCAACAAATCCAACTACTTATCATTTGAAAGATTATCAAAATAAGCCTATCCTAGGTGGCTTCTACGAACAGGAACTTCAGAAAACCAAATATCCCGACATCTATCTAGTGGAAAAGGTTATTAAGAGGCGTGGTAATCGAGTTTTCGTAAAGAGGTTAGGATTTGATGATTCGCACAATAGTTGGATAAATAGAACCGTATTGTAGAGAAAAAAAGAAAAACTATGTAGATTGAAGAATTAATAAATAAACACACACACACACACATATTTTGATTTGAAAAAAAATATAAAGGAAGTTTATTCTCTTCTTTTTTTTCTTGTTATGCGTACATTGATATACATATATTTATGCAGTTGTAAATTCTATACAACCATTACCCTTATGGCTGAGAAATAATTTAAGTTTATTAGCGTAATCCGACATATCGTTGTACAGCTTTTCATTCACGATCAGCGCACTCGATACCTTGTTTGGTAGAAACAGCTGAAACTCCTCGTTCACTTCGGCTACGATTTTTGCACCGTATCGTGTTTCAACTTGTTTGAGTCTGGTGATCATATACTTGGATTCTGTGTCCAATTCACGAATCTTCATAGTGGGTTTGAATTGATTACAAGCTAAATTATTCAGCTGCGCGAGATCCATCTGTAGAAAAAAACAATGATATCTAAACTCAGTCGACTTGAAACAAAACACACACACACACACACACACACACACACACACACACACACACACACACACACACAAAATCACAATTACCTCGTGTAATTTTTTTTATTTTTTTCTAATTTTATCGACGAACCGAGCTTCCAGTAACTTTCTTTTTCTCGGTGCAAGTTGACTAAGAATGAAATTCGAAGACTGCTGCTCGCTACTCGTCGTCGTCGTCAACGTTGCTGGTAACTTTGTCTCGATGAGAATGAGCTGCGAAGCCTCGGGCGTCGATTGATATAACCCGTCCCCCACTCCGCTCTTTTTCGGCGACGGCGGCTCGACGGCGGCGGTCGGCGGCTCGACGGCGGCGGTCGGCGGCTCGACGGCGTCGGTCGGCGGCTCGACGGCGTCGGCCGGCGGCTCGACGGCGGCGGTGGCGGCTCGACGGCGGCGGTCGGCGGCTCGACGGCGTCGGTCGGCGGCAGCAGCGACCGTTGGCTCGACTGCGATCAATCCCAACGCCTCTATCCGCCCCTCCCTCTCCACCAACGGAATGCCGTAATGGCCCCAAGGAAGCGTATCGGTGGTTCCGGGCAGCAAGAAGCGTTTATCGTCGTGCGCGCTGAGCGCGATCTTTGTTTGTCTCTCGCTGTACAATTGATGATGACGCGATCTGATGAACTTTTGCTGTCGGCTCATAATCACATTTTCTCGGAGACATTTGACGTAGTCGGCGAACGTAATCGTGGTATTCAGCACCGAATTCTTGATCCCCTTTGCCTTCTTTATCGCATCTCTATTCCGAACTCTCACGCTGTACATTTTGCTTCTGAGTCCCACGAACTCGAGCATGAGCATTCCGGCGTTCTCGTCCTTCATCTTGCCGACCACCTTCTTATTGGCTCTGGGAATCGCGAAGCGATTCGGCTCTGGAAAATCCGACGTATCGAATTCGTGAATATCACGACGCATGACCTCGTACATGTCTACATTGGTGATCTCGTACACGAGACTGTCCGTGTCGGTGTACAGAAGCTTGCAACGCTCCTCGCCAATGGCGGCACCGAGCATGTAGTCGTAGTGGAATCGATACACGAGCGTCTTGGACAAGTCGAGAACAGCGAGACCTATGTAAATGGGTTTTCTCACGGTGATTTCCGTACGCAACAGTTGAATCGCCACCAGTTCGTCGTCGAAAATGTCGCTACTGTGGAAATTTGGTCGAGCTATCAGAGCCTCGGCACCGTATCGCCCCTCCCACTTGTTCACCAACTTCACGTCGATGTGTTTCTTCTCGTTTTCCATGGTCTTGCCGTACACCGCATTGTTGAACAGTTTGTACAGCATTTTTTCGAATTCGTTTGCCGCTCGCTTACGCAACTCGCTATTCAAATCGATGTACGTCTTGAGCCATGGGCTCTGCTTAAACTTTAAAACCCGATGTATCTTCGCGAGGTGCAAGCCATGCCCTATTGCTTGTTTCAGAGCTCTGTAGTGGATTACGTAACGCTCCTTATCATGGAGAGTCGTCATGAGCTTTTTCTGCTTGGATCCCGGAGCGGCTTTGTGCTCCGGACAAAATGGCATATCTCTGTGCGCATCGTGAATTTCTTCTGGATACTCCAAATCCACCTCGAGTATGTAACCGAAGGCTGAGTCATCGGGAATATCGAAGGAAAAGTTGGCGGTGGCGTCAATGTCGCACCATTCGAAATCACCGAGTGGAAGTGGCTCGGTCATACTCCAACCGTAAAGGTTATTGACGTCAAAATACATCAAATATTTGTCATCTTTCTGTGGATCGTAGTTGTCGTCGTCGTCGTCGTCGTCGTCGTCGTCCATGTATGGATTGTTCGCGGCAGCGTACCTATTACAACACTGGCTAACTCCACCGCGAATGCCGCGCTCGACAAACATGAGCATGTCGATATCCGTCAAGAGCTCCAACCTTACACCCGTATACTTCAACATGGCGTCCCAACTCAGTCCGGGCGTCGTATAGTAGTGGGCCGGATCCAAACGATACGCCGTTCGACACTTGGCTCTGAAATTTTCAAAAACTTCGGCCAACAAGAGAACGTCCGTCTTGAGATACAAATCCGAATAGTTGCCGAGATCGGCGATGTCGAACGTTCTCCAAACGTTCTCCGCGTGACTGTACTCTTCGTCGCTGATATCCGAATCGTACAGACTGCTGTAAAAATCTTGCTTTTGTGGAAGCGTCGTCGTCTCCTCGAGTTTTGTAAACGACGACACATAGTCATACGGAAATACACCTTTTCTCTTGAGTAGGGCAATCTGCGGCAGTGTGTATCCGTCATCATGCTGAAAATGTCGCTCTAGAATATCGTGTTTTTCCAAGTACGACGATAGTTTGTCGAGCGAGGACGCCATAAATCGAAACGAATCGACGAAACGCAGCTTTATATCGGTACCTTCCACGTACTTCGTAAAAGATATGTATTTTTCCTTGGTTTGAGGAATGAGGCTCACTCGACCGGGAAATTCGTTCGCGATTTCCCGGATAAATAGATGCGCATCGTATCCGCTGAGATTGTGAAAAAAAACGGGTATAGTTCGCGATTCTTGATAAGCAATGTTACACGTGCTGTGAGCAGCTCCACGATACTTTCCCGTAAAGTGACAATGATCGCGAACTTTTCTGTCTTTTTTTTTTTTTTCATTCTCGACAAAAGGCCTATTACATATATGACATAGCGTAGCACGAAGAAAGCTAAGTGCCTCTTGAAACGTTAAATTTTCCATAGGCTGCGGGCTTCTGTACAACTCTTGCAGATACTTGGCCAAATCGTGAAGATTGCGAACGAACCACTTGGCCGGACCAACGTCATCGACGGTTTTCTGTCTGTAGCTTCGATAACGCGAAAGAGAGTCATCGTAGCTACACTTGACGAAAAAGCCAACGCTGTACGGTTTGTGACGTTGATAGATCCGCTCGTCGTTGGACACCGCTTCCAAGAGACTCTCAAAATCGGCGTACACGACGAACGGTACCGCGCACTCATTTTTAAAGTTTTCAAATTGTAAATATTTATCCTTGACACTGGGAAGCACAATTTTACACATATTCACATTTTTACAGTCGATCTCGTGCGTTTTCAATCTCTCTTCAGTTAGAAAATAGTGCAAGCAACGATCGCATATGTACGACTTACATTTGCGAAATGACAACTGTCGATACATCAATCGAGATAAGTCTTTTATCCAAACGTAGTGCACTTTGTATGGTATACCGGGACGTTCCATTTGCTGCTGCTGCTGCTGCTGCTTTTCGTTTACATCGATATAATAATTTTCCACTAGAAGAAGATTCACATGCCTGTCTTTTTTCTCATCGGTCAAATGTTGCGGCAACACATCGTAGGATCCATTATTCAAATTTAAAAAGTACACGTTCACTGAAACGTTGTTTTGCTTTTCAAATTTCACGATTTCTTTCGGGTGTACCGGAAATGATAGATTTTTGAAATTATATTTATCTTGATGTGCAGTATAGGCAGTGACACGGCATGCATTCCTTGCGACTGGATGTAACGCCGAAAGGATGGCCCATTTGAAGCATTCGTTATCGTTGTTCCGCACGTTCACACAGGCTTTCTTATTTTTAACAGGCTTGGGCAATTCAACGTAAGAACCAACTCTCATAGGATTGTACTTGCTGATATTTACGGTTAAGTTTAATATAACGCGAAGAGACCAGCCTGAGTCTTGCTCTTGAAATTCTTCCGTGCTCTTACTAATTGGTTGTAAAACGTTTTCGACGAACCACTCGTCTATGTCTGTGGTTAGGTATATCGGCGCCATCTTCGTATTGAAATGCTTCACATCGAGCTTTTCATCGCAATTATTCTTTTCGACTGCATACTCGGCATCCAGTACGGCATTAACTTTTAAAGAACTATGTTTCTCCAAGGTCTCCTTAATTTGAGCATGGAATAATGGTTTGGCATGCCTCAAAAACGCATTCAAATCCAGATGTTTCAGATTGGTTATCACACCAGTCTTTATTCTGCCTTTGAACGCACTATTGATGTCGTTCCAGTGAACTGTTGAGTCTTGAGCTGGATTAACAACAGCCGGTGTAGTGGTAGTAGTAGAAGTAGTAGTAGTAGTAGTAGTAGTAGTAGTAGTAGTAGTAGTAGTAGTAGTAGTAGTAGTACTAGCCGGTTCGAGACCTTCACCAACTACATCTAAAATAACGAGAGGTTCGTATATGGATTGTTCGCTATGTTTGCTCACCACAGGTTCGGCAATCGATGAGGTGGCAATGGGGGGCTGTGCCAACAGCCTACTCTTGTATTCGTTTAGCAGATGTAAAACGCTTCTAATCATACACATAGCTGCTTGCAGCTTCTGTTTGCCAGACACGATCAAGCTAGGCGAACGAGAAAGCTCATCGGCTTTGCGCAAAGCCAATGAACCCAGTGTCAACCATCTTTCGATGTCTTCGACACTAGCATCACCTGCATTCGCCAGACGATGTGCGCGCAAGAGCAACAAAGCTGTGTTCTTGAAATACTCAGCCATGATGCTAGTTACTCAACTGAGCAGATTTGACAAATCCATCGCGTTATATTCATTACTCGTCAATGCTGATTGGTTGGAAAAAGTATAGAGGGGGGTGAACGATTGTGATTGATCGAAAAATTATAGTGGGGCATCAACAAGTGCAAGCTCAGTATAAAAAGACATTCATTCGTCTGTATTGACGCAGTCGTCGACGTCGATTCCTCAGTTACTACGATGGATTTTGTTGTAGACGTACAGGGCTTCAAAACTAGCTTAAACGAATTCGTATTCAAGGAGATTGCTGTTTGTCCTCTGGAAGAAGATCCAACTCCATCGGTGCTTCTGTTTAAACCACCTTACCCATGGGAGTGGTTATTAAAGAAAAATCAGTGTGAAAACCGGTGGTTAGCGAGAAATTTTCATGGTATTCCGTGGGAATCTGGCGATTTACCGTACGACGATCTTGGAAAAATAATCAAAAAAACACTTTTTGGAGCAACTATTTTTGTCAAAGGTCTTGAAAAAACAAAATGGCTGAGAAATTTGTTGACCAATGCACAGTAAGTGTCTTTTCGTCGCGTATCATCTTAAAGAGAAAAAAATGATATCTAATGATTTTTTTTACAGAACGACTGTGGTTAACGTTGAAGATTTGGGTTGTCCATCACTCAAGAATATTTCAAACGATAGCATTTCCGTATGCAGTAACCACAACGCGTATCTATCAAATCCACCGTGTGCCTTTAAAAACGCGCTGGCTATCAGTAGATGGATGCTCGCTCGCAAAAGTCGTGATATGTAATTTGATTTTTTTATATTTAAGTTTGAAAAATAAATTTTAAAAATTAACGTATCGATCAATCCTTGTTTTTACTCACTTATAATATATAAATTTTAGAAACAAAAAAATATAACATTAAAATACAAAAAAAATATTAGATTAAAAGAGAAAAAAAAAGTACACAAACATTTTTTAAAAATAATAGGAACTTTATTAAAACCAAACAAGAACAAATTTACGCAAAATAAGCACGAACGCGTTTGCTAATAGTTTGACGACATATTGGACAATCGTCAATTCTTGATGCACATTCCATGCATACAGTGATATGTCCACAAGGTAAAAAAAGTACAGCGATCCTAGCATCCAAACATATCTTACATCTGGTAATTTCAAGTTGACGCAAAATATTGCCTATATCTCGCTGAGACTTTTCAACCCTTTCGCGAATTTTATTCATTTTTTCATTTTGTTTATCGATACTCTTCTTATAACCGCGTACAAATTCTTCGCAAACAGATACCATACCAACAGTTGCATTTGCTATGGTTTTCGAAGCACATTTCTCCGTCAAATGTAAATCGGAAAAAAGCTTTGTAACAAGACTCTCAATCGATAACGATAACGCAGGCTCGTCTGTACTCGAAGGTAGGCTAGTTGTTGCGCACGCTGTTGCTGCCCGATACTCGAGCTTATACGGTCCACAAACATCTTTACTTTTTCTTCGAGGAGGAGGTACCGGTACGGGGCTCAATCCGATCGGCACATTGCCACAACTTCTGTTACGAATGAAAAGGCAGCCGCCATCCCAGCGCTTATGTTCCGTCATAGGGTCGTCACCTTCTTCCCAACGACAGATTTCCATACCACATTCAAAACAGCGTACTTGATCGATCTGCCCCGTATAATAAAAGCCGGCCGCAGCAAGATCTGCTGGTCGTACGTGTGCGCATGTCCATTGAAACGTGAAGCTATCCAGCCTCGCTTGCTCAAATCTGCACAAATAAAAAAATTTAAAAAAAAATATATAAAGTGTGTTCTATAAACAATAAAACAAATAATTACCTATAGTCAATCTTGTTGGAGCTCATTGTAGAATGTTCGTATAACCTTTCTTCTTTCACACTTTACACTAGTTTACTCTGGATGCGAATGCAACTGCTGATGAGATGCAGCTCATTTTTATAACGAACGATTGAGATTTCCCCTTCCATCCTCCATTAAAAAATTCCATACATGCCATACGTGCCATACATTCCATTCATTCCATACATGCCATACATTGCATAAAAAAATTCATTTAATTTTTATGAGTTATACATACACGTGCGCACGCGTATGCGTATGTAAAGCATACAACTTGTGGGGAATTGACTCAACGGCCTATGCGAGTGACGTCATTTAAAACTGTCGCATATACGCACTGATTTTTAATAACGATATTTTAATTATTTTTAATTGAGAAGAAATTACCTATCCTTTCTGTTGAATTTAATTGTTGACAATTTACATATAAATAATTAATTGTCTACATCTAATACGCTATAAGAAAAAATTAGTAATATTATTTATCGAATTTTTTCTCGTAATAATCTTTCGGTAATATTAAAACTGTCGCATATACGCACTGATTTTTAGAGACATTTTTTTTGTTGTTGTTATTTTTAATAACGATATTTTAATTATTTTTAATTATTTATCGAATTTTTTTTCTCGTAATAATCTTTCGGTAATAGATATACAGGAGAATCGAACCTAGCCTCCTTTGCATCTATACGACAGTGCTCTACCGTCTGAGTTATTGTCGCTCTTTCTAAAAATAGTGCATACTAACTGTATATTATTTTATGATTTAGGAAAAAAAAATTATCGTTTTTTTTTAGTATTATTTTGTACACTGAATTAAACGAACTATTTTTATTGTGTATATTTTTTAACTAATTAAAAAAATACTTACCTTATACTTACCTGCTCGTTTCGCTGAAAATTGGGGGGGGGGGGGTAAGAATAAAGAAAAACACAAGGTTGAATTTATTCGTAATTTCAAATTGTGTAACAGGCTGTCGTTTAGTCGATAATCTCCTAAAAGTACCCGTATTTCAACTATACGAAGCCTTGTTATCTATGCGCTTGATGCGCATTATCCTACCTTACCTCGGAGTGCGCCTGCGCAGAGTCTCTTCAAAGTTCCGAGTTGGGTTCCCCCAACTCGCCACTTGGCGGCGCTGTCGCTCTTGCTAGTAGCGCTCGTGCGGCCGCCGCTGGAACTCAAGTCGTCGGTTCGCCTCTACCTATATTAGCGAGCTCCGTGCTACGCTACCGGCGAATTCGAACGAAATGTAAACAAGGCTGGGCGCGACCTCCGGACAAAGGATTAAACACAATAACGGAAAACTCGTCTGAATACAAAACCACGAATGATTTATTTAATGCAATCAATTACACGGAGGGTATGCCGAGAGTCTCACGCACGCACGCGTGAATGACAACACGCCAATCGAGAGAGAGAGAAAAGAAAACCGCGATTATCGCGAACTACCTACTCGCTCGCAACAACAAATTCTTCGCGCTCGCTGCGCGGATTCGCACGCCAAAACGTTACAACAGTTAGAAAGGGGAAGGTGCACCTACCGCGATACCGCTGAGGATACGGTGGCCAACCGTATCCAAATGACAAGTGGCTGAAACGCCGCTTCGTTTGTCGCTGCACCGCCTCGATCGCTGTTGTTGTTGTTGTCGCTACTGCTGTTGCTGCTGTTGTTGCTATTGCTACTGTTGATGCTGCTGCTGCTGCAGTTGCTGCTACCAACGCACCCACGCACTCAGTACCGCAATATCACCGGCAACAACGAAAGTTCGGAAGGCACGGTAACAGGTTAGGCGCACGGACTGACTGAGTAGCACAGTCATACTGCCGGTTGCTACCTCCCCTCCCGGTCAATGCCCCTTACGCGCTCTCTCTCTCGCGAACCGAGCGCGGCTACTTACATTTAGCCGCTCGTTAACCTCGCGCGAGTCACACGATTTTCGGCAATCGTTGCAATTGTTATTGTTTTAGTACTTACCTTTGCGGCTACGATATATTTGCACATACGTTTGAATAGCACTTAAAAGTGCTGATTTTAAAAAAAAATTATATAAGTTTTTTTTATTAAACAAATAGTTAGTCTATGTTATATTTAACCATACGTTTGAATAGCACTGAAAAGTGCTGATTTATAAAAAAATAATATAAATTTTTTTTATTGAAAATTTAGCACTGATATATTTGCACATACGTTTGAATAGCACTTAAAAGTGCTGATTTATAGAAAAATAATATAAATTTTTTTTATTGAAAATTTAGCACTGCAAAAAAAAGTGGCCCAGAAAAGGGAAAAAATACTTACCTTATACTTACCTGCTTGTTTCGCTGAAAATGGGAGGGGTGGGGGTAAGAATAAAGAAAAACACAAGGTTGAATTTATTCGTAATTTCAAATTGTTATTGTTTTAGTACTTACCTTTGCGGCTACGATATATTTGCACATACGTTTGAATAGCACTTAAAAGTGCTGATTTTAAAAAAAAATTATATAAGTTTTTTTTATTAAACAAATAGTTAGTCTATGTTATATTTAACCATACGTTTGAATAGCACTGAAAAGTGCTGATTTATAAAAAAATAATATAAATTTTTTTTTATTGAAAATTTAGCACTGATATATTTGCACATACGTTTGAATAGCACTTAAAAGTGCTGATTTATAGAAAAATAATATAAATTTTTTTTATTGAAAATTTAGCACTGCAAAAAAAAGTGGCCCAGAAAAGGGAAAAAATACTTACCTTATACTTACCTGCTTGTTTCGCTGAAAATGGGAGGGGTGGGGGTAAGAATAAAGAAAAACACAAGGTTGAATTTATTCGTAATTTCAAATTGTTATTGTTTTAGTACTTACCTTTGCGGCTACGATATATTTGCACATACGTTTGAATAGCACTTAAAAGTGCTGATTTTTTAAAAAAATTATATAAGTTTTTTTATTAAACAAATAGTTAGTCTATGTTATATTTAACCATACGTTTGAATAGCACTGAAAAGTGCTGCTTTATAAAAAAATAATATAAATTTTTTTATTGAAAATTTAGCACTGAAAAGTGCTGTTTTAAATTGATCATGATATCGATTAACTGTCGGGATTGTACAGCTTCGTCAACTTGAAAAAAAAAAAAAAAAAAAAAAAAGTGGCCCAGAAAAGGGCCGATCGTTCGTTCGCTGCAACTTGTCACTGCCAACGGCTTGCCACCACCTACTCTTCGTCCGTTGCGTGAGAAATAAAGAGCGTACGCGCTATCGCGATCCTATATTAATACACATTGGCGTCTCTTCTCCGCACTAATCACATTTTCATTAGCTACTCCCACCACTAATTATGATTGTCTTATGCGTGCGACAAAATCAGTGCTGTCGCGTATCTCGCATCCCTACTCCCAAATCTTCGACCAATGACCGAAACGCGGCTAGTGTTTCAAAAGATGAATAAAAATTCGAACGCCTTGCAACGATACGTCATTGTGATTTTTTTGTCGTGGAGTTGTGAAGTGTTTAGTAAAATGAGTGAAGAACGGGTGGAAAATTTGTTTTCCTTGGACGATGCGTCGTGGCAAGACGCACTTAATGAAGCGATCGAGGCGTTGGGCGAGGACATCGATCTTTCCGAAGATGAAGTCTTCGGATTGATCGGTTTACCGGTGCAAGAAGCAGCGGTGGACGAAGTCGTCGTCGAGCAGCCGCGAACACCTTCGCCGAGGAGGAGGAACGACGACGACGACATCCACGAAGCGGCAACCATTCGGATGCCGCTGACACCTCCACCTTCAATATTGTAAGTACATTTTTTTCATTCTCTTTTACCCTCTCTCTCTCATTCTGTTTTTTTATAATTAATACCATTATACTAATAAAATGTTATTAGTTATACATAAATTTTTTAAAAATAATAAGAGCATATATGTTCTTAAATTAAAAAAAGAGGTTCTGTTCTTTTTTTTTCTGTATACTAATAACACAATTATATATCTAATAATATTGTATTAATAAATTGATAAAATTTTATATAGATAATTTATCAATTTATTAATGTAAAAGTATTATTCGTTATATAATATGTATGTACGTGTGTATATGAGAGAGAGTATATACTCCAATTTTAAATTTAACATTCTTTTCTCTCGCGTACTTAAAATTTCTTATTTTGCGATGTCCGGTTTTCGTCGTCGTAGTCGCGTTATCGGCATAATATAAATATAAGTGTTTCCGATTACAGCACGCATCGGACAGCGCCACTCCAATTACCGCCACCGTCTCCATGCTCCCGATCATCTTCAACGGTGAATGTGTAAGTTGAATATTTATTATACAGATAGATATATGAAACGATTTTTTTTCAAAATAAAGAATCTTTTTTTTTTTTTTTTTTTTTTTTTTTGCAGGTCTGATGACGACGACGACGACGTGGAGATGGTCTGCGAGGTGATTGTCTCGCGTCGACCACCACCACCACCACCATCACGACGCGTGACATGCGTCGACCTGGTGACGCCTCGAGGAGCACCCGTGATGATGATCGACATCACAACGCCACAACAGCCGCTCTTGGTGAACTTAGTTTCACCACCAGCGATACAAGAGACGTCCTGCCGCCAACGAGAACAGGTATGATTCTTTTTTTCTCTTTTCTTTTTTTTGTAATCGGCAGTAGTATGTTCTAAGTTTTTTTTCATTTTTTTGTTGCAGGTCGGCGATCACAACAACACCATGCCAGTATGCGGGGGCTGGGAGTGCGCACACTGCGTCGCTGGTCGCTGCAGTCGGCAGCCGCAGTGGGTGGAATCACCACCGCAGCGCGGCAGCAGGCGGCACGTCGATCGGAACGGGCCGGTCAGACAGGTGGTGCGAAGATTATTCGCATCACGGTCGAGCAGTCCCGAAGATTCCCCCGCTGTGCGCCAGCCTTCTCGGTCGCCGTCGCCAGCTCCGTTGAGTAGGCAGCTTTCTAGATCGCCCGCGGAATTATCCACAACGGCGCTCATGCAGAGTCTCCGCATCGCGGGGAAAAAGCGCCTGCGCGTCACGGACGAAACCGTCGACGGCGCCCCGCGGTACAAAATAGCAAAATTTTTCACCGCTGACGACGACGACGCCGACGACGACGACGACGACGGCGACGACGGCGACGACGACGACGACGACGACGACAACGACGCCGACGGCGACGACGGCGACGACGACGACGACGACGACGACAACGACGCCGACGGCGACGACGGCGACGACGACGACGACGACGACGACGACAACGCCGACGACGACGACGACGACGACGACGACGACGCCGACGACGACGACGCCGCCGATGATAATGATGATGGCGAAAACTAGGCGTTAGTTTTTTATACATTTTTGTACATTTTTTTGTATTTTTTTTGTACATTTTTTGTATTTTTTGTAGATTTTTTATATTTTGTTATATAATAAATAATTATTAATAACAATGTCTTTTCTTATAAATAATTATTAATAATATATCTATATAATAAATATCTATTTATAACATTTATTAAAATTTATTGTATTAGCGCTTGGGCCCTCCCCAGCAGCAGCAGCAGCAGCCGCCGGCGCCGCCGCCCCCCCCCCCACATATCAATCGCGTGTGTAGCCAGTATACACAATACGGTATTGCCCGTGGTAACAGTGGCTGTAGCTCTAGCGGTAGAGCATCGGCCTGCGGATCCGGAGGACGCGCGTTCGATCCCCCGATCCGTCCGTTTTTTTTCAGATAAATCTAAAAATTTTTAACACACGCGCGCACACGCGCACACACACACACACACACACACACACACACACACACACAATAAAACAATCAAAACGCGTAACACAGAACACGCGCGTAGTGCATAGGAATCAAATCAGTGGGAGAGGGGGAAATGCAGAGAACGCACGCCACATCAGATCAAGCCACATCAGATCAACTCAGTAGGGGAGGGGGAGTGCGTAGAACGCACCGGTATACGCCACATCAGATCAACTCAGTAGGGGAGGGGGGGGGGGGGAGTGCGTAGAACGCACCGGTATACGCCACATCAGATCAACTCAGTAGGGGAGGGGGAGTGCGTAGAACGCATCGGTATAACTCAGTAGGAGGGGGGGGGGTGAATCGACAGTGCACGGGCCGATCGGGAGGGGGGGGGGGATGAGGTGAATATGCACACACCTCAACTCACACGCTTCAACTCAGTGAGCTAGTACCCCTCTGAGTTGATGCCCCTCTAGTTTACCTACTTTCATAAGAAACCAAGTGCCATAATCTGCTCAGAAACGTGGAATCTTCAACATTATTTGCTATACAACATAGAAGGATACAATATATATTATAATCATAGCCATATTAATAAATCAGACGGAGTAGTAATCTACATCCGGGATGACATAGTGGAAACTACAGAAATAGTACAAATAAATAATCTAAAAATACTACATACAAAATTACAACTACAAAACGGGAAAATGATTACCTTAGCATCAATTTATCGATCACATGACCTACTTAAACCAGACTTCATACTCTCGATTAAACAATATATAACACAGTATACCAGGAAAAACAATGCCATACTCATAGGTGATTTTAATTGTGATACAATAAATCAGGACTTATGGGATCAAGAATTTTTACAGTTACTAATGGAAAATAGATACCATCCAGGCTTCAGTAGTATTACAAGACCATCACCCGATAATAATAACAAAGGTACTTGCATTGATAATTTATTCATAAAACTTGATAAAATGGATTACAAAACAATTAATCTCAACGTTCCATTCAATGATCATTATCCTTTAATCATGACTTTTGCCACTATACCTAAAACAAAAAACCTTTCATCTAAAATTATACAAATTAATTATCGACAACTACAAAGCAATGCGAAAGAAATCAACTGGAATTCAATTCACGAAATAGAAGACCCAAATCAAGCAACAAATAACCTAATACTCAAAATAAAACACTGCATAGATAATGCAGTTAAAAAGCAACCACATAACAAAAATAACAAAAATTCGATACCAAGAAAAAATTGGATTACTAAAGGTATAATAATCTCATGCAAAACCAAGGAAAAACTATATAAAATCTGGAAAAATGATCATACAGACATGGAAAAAAAAACAATTATAAAACTTATATCAAGACTCTTGAAAACTTAATCAAAAATGCAAAAGAAAGATATAATAAAAATATTATACAAGAAGCACAACAAAATCCAAAAAAATTATGGACAATCATTAACAATAAAATTGGCAGAAATGTAAAGAAAAGCAACAATGTCAATCATATAATGGATAGCAATATTAAAATAACTGATCCTGAAGTAATTGCAAATAAAATGAATGAATTTTTCTGTAATATAGGAACAAATATCAGCAATAATATAATTACGCCTCAAAATCAAACTATTCACCTACCAGATATGAATCCGAAAAGCATATTTCTAAATCTTACAAATGGACTAGATATCAAAAAAATAATAAACAAAATGCAGAATAAAAACGGAGGAGTTAACGGAATAAATTCAAGCGTGCTAAAAGCATTACAGGAATATATTTCAATACCCATAGCAGACATCATAAATAAATGCATTGTTAAAGAAATATGGCCAGAAGCCTTGAAAGAAGCTGAAATCATACCTCTTCACAAATCTAAAGAAAAATTTTTGATAAACAATTACAGACCGATATCTCTCATCTCGAATATAGCAAAGATATTTGAAAAAATAATACATAACAGATTATCACTATTCATAGACAGCTGCAATTTAATTTCCACGTATCAGTTTGGTTTCCGCAAAAACAGAAGCACGAAACATGCCTTAAACTTCATATCAAATATCATATATAAGCAACTTGACTCTAGTGAACCCATAGCCATTACCTTTTTAGATTTGGCCAAAGCCTTCGACACTGTTGACCATAAGATTTTATTAAAAAAATTGTACAATTATGGGCTAAGAGGCAGTGCCTACAATCTCATCAAAAGTTACCTAAACAACCGCAAACAATGTGTCAAAGTAAATAATACAACTAGCAGCAAATTAACTATAAAAATGGGTGTTCCCCAGGGAACAATACTAGGGCCGTTACTATTTCTAATGTATATTAACGATTTATTATGTGCAATATCAGACGACTAAATCCTCTCTTTCGCAGATGACACAGCAATCATAGCAAATGGAAAAAATTGGAAAGAAACTGAAATCAACATGAATAAAAATCTTGAAATAGTAGAAACTTGGCTAGCACTAAATAAACTATCATTGAACATAGACAAAACAGCATATATGGAATTCAGAAATAACTGTAACAGTACACCAAAAAATCTCAAAATAGAAATTAGCGGCAATTTAATCCATAGAGTAGAAAACATTAAATACCTAGGAGTCACATTCGATAGTAATATGAAATGGGACCTACACCTACAAAATGTTTATAAAAAAACTAAGTATTTAACATATGTTCTATACAAATTATCCCAAATAATGAATAAGGAAACACTGAACATTATTTATTATGCACTTTTTCACAGTATTAGGTCATATGGAATTATTGCATGGGGAGGAGCCTATTCTGGTAGAATTAACCCATTAAAGCCCACGCTAAGACTGGTTGAGATAGCGACAAACAAACTGTGCTATCTTTTGCATAAGTGAAAAATAAAATATACGTATTTTTTTTTATGTTATTTTCAATTGTTTATAACAAATTATTTAAACAAATTACAAAAAAATTCATAATTATCAAAATCTAAATGCGGGAATCGATTCTGGAGGTGAAATCAAGACGAAAACCTATATAACACTTTTTTGTCAGAATTCAATTTGTTAGTGTAACGTAGGAATAAACAATTGCATGTTGGGGAGAAAAAGTGACCATGTCAAGTCCCAAGCAAAATCTATCTGGAATAGCAAAAAATAAACTGTGCTATCCTTTGCATAAGTGAAAAATAAAATATATATATTTTTTCTTATGTCATTTGCAATTGTTTATAACAAATTATTTAAACAAATTACAAAAAAATTCATAATTTTCAAAATCTGAATGCGGAAATCGATTCGGGGGATAAAATTGAGATGAAAACCTGTATAACACTTTTTTGTCAGAGTTCAATTTGATATCTTTATGTAGAAATAAACTATTGACAAATAAGTGTTTTCATTCTCACACATGATATCTGGAATCATATCAGTATTTTTTACTGATAAATTTTGAGATCTTATACTGTAATTGGATAAGTTTATTTCATTTCGTAAATCCTTCCGTGTTAGAGATCACGTTTGAGTGGCGGGCTAACGGTTGAAAACATTTATACATTGGATCTATTCTTTGAAATAATAATTTCGGAAAACTTTTAGTTTTTATTTTGTTCTAAATTGGTAACGTTACTGATAATGCCGAGACAGAGAATTAGCGATCTACCAAATTTAGTTGAAGATTCTGATAGTGATGAAGGTCAACATATTGATATAGCATTCATTCCTAATGAATATGAAAGTTCAGATGGAGATTCGGACGGTGATCCAAATGAAGATACATTATCAAATGAATTACCATCAGGTTCTTACGAACATGTTAAAAGTACATACACAAGTACTCAGAAATTGTTGGAACCGAATCATAAGTACAGTTGGAAAAATGATGCTTTGAATGATATTTCTCCGCATGTCGAGAGCAACTTCAATATTTCACCTATTTCATCATTGCAATCCAAAAATGCTTTTGAGTTGTTTGAGGTTTTCTTTTCGAAATCAATGAAAAACCATATCATTGAAGCCACTTCTGAAAATCATTTTGATTTATGTATGGATGATCTAGAAAAATTTATTACAATCATAATGATTACTATCTTCAATTCTAGAAAAAGTATTCGTGATTACTGGTCAAAAAAGCGAATACTTCAGTGTCCAGTAATTGCGGAACTTATGTCTAGAAATAATTTCGTTGCCATAAAAAAGAACATACGATTCTATAAACTTCAAGAAACTGATCAAAATGATAAAGTCTGGAAGGTTAGAACTCTGTATGATATGTTTCGTGAGAATTGTATGCAATTTGGTTTCTTTGACTATAATTTATCAATAGATCAAAAGCTAAAAGAGGATACACTATTTCAATGCATGAAGTGAATTCAAAATTGAATTATATTACAGTTATGGACTCAAAACCAGTATCGATTCTCTCTTCGAAATATGGAAATGAACCAAAAGTTGAAATGCAGAGATGGCAGGAATCATCGAAAAAATCTATTCTTTTTCCTCATTGTTTCTCTATGTATAATGAACACATGGGTGACGTCGATCTACATGATCAACACTGTAATGCTTTGATGCCTACAATTCGAAGTAAGAAATGGACATGGTGCCTTGTATTACGGCTCATCCAAGCATCCTTAGCAAACGCTACAGTGATTTACAATAAGTTACATCCAGACGAAAGAAAAGGTTCCAAAGATATTGTTCAAGAAGTTTGTGAATATTATATTGACAAGTTATCTTCCAAACGTCCCCCCAAACGACAGAAACAGAGTGAAACTTCATCCCAAGAACACGTGATGAAACATGGGAGTCTTAGGAAATGTGGAATTTCAACATGTCGGACAAGAACGGAATGGTATTGTGAGAAATGTTCTATGCCTGTTTGCAAAAGTCATAAAGAAGGATATGGCAATGAACAATAATTCAATCCCACCGATTATATTTACAATAATTCATGCCAATATTGATGGATAAATACAATAATTAGCTTCATTTTATACGATTTTTTGAAACACTCTCAGGAGGCCGAATGTTTCTTCCTTCATTACAATAACTAATTGGCCTCTGACAGAAAAGTGTTATATAGGTTTTCGTCTAAACTTTACCCCCAGAATCGATTTCCGCATTCAGATTTTGAAAATTATAAATTTTTTTATAATTTGTTTAAATAGTTTGTTATAAACAATTGCAAATGACATAAGAAAAAATATATATATTTTATTTTTCACTTATGCAAAGGATAGCACAGTTTATTTTTTGCTATTCCAGATAGATTTTGCTTGGGACTTGACATGGTCACTTTTTCTCCCCAACATGCAATTGTTTATTCCTACGTTACACTAACAAATTGAATTCTGACAAAAAAGTGTTATATAGGTTTTCGTCTTGATTTCACCTCCAGAATCGATTCCCGCATTTAGATTTTGATAATTATGAATTTTTTTGTAATTTGTTTAAATAATTTGTTATAAACAATTGAAAATAACATAAAAAAAAATACGTATATTTTATTTTTCACTTATGCAAAAGATAGCACAGTTTGTTTGTCGCTATCTCAACCAGTCTTAGCGTGGGCTTTAATGGGTTAAGGTTATCCAAAATCTTCAAAATAGAATATTAAAAATTATACACAAAAATCATTTTATTATAGACAATTACCCTCTCAATCTTGATCAATGTTTTTCACTTGAATGCCTATTATTCCATTATGACACTTTCAGCAAAGAATATACACAAAAAGGTAAAAGAACTAGATTTGCTACATTACAACATCCGAAAAGATCGCTTACAGTCAGCATAAAAAATAGCTACATAAGAGCAATTATGCTTTTTAATAAACTACCAAATAATCTTAAAACTATTAGCAAAACAACTACCAGGAAGAAGGAACTACGAAAATGGATAATGAAAAATCAGATATGGACAACAAAATGAATTGCAAAATTATATCCAGACAATTACTTGAAAAATGCGACTACAGGATACTACACAACAGCTAAACAAATGTTAAATAGAGACTGGCAATTTGTGACAAAATATATAAGTGCAATTTTTTTCTGCTTGCTACATCAGATTTAGCTAATGTAGCCTAAGCGGAATAAATAAATGAGTAAAATTTCATTGTATCTAAATTTTAGTTTTAAGTTAGTTTTAATTTATATTATGTATTTCTATGCCGGACGAGCGAACAGGAAGAAATTCCTCTGCTGGATTACATATTATGTAAAGTGTATGTATGTTATTAATATGTTAATGTATGTCACTCTGGTTAATAAATAAATAAATAAATAAATAAATAATTTACATTAAAAAAAAAGATTGATTTAATTAATGAAATCAATTGAACAATTAATTTTTTTCGACTTGTATACGATTGTTCTTTAGATATTTATTTTAGAGTAATTGGTTACACATTTTTCGAAAATCGAACTTAGCGCAAGATACTAGGAAAAAAGAAATTGAAAAAATGGATCGCTAATAATATATAAAATAGCCTTGTATTCTAATTATAATTTATATTATATTTTATATATTTATTTTATGTTATATTTTTGTATTTTAAACTGGCTTCTCTAATTATTAAAAAATAAGTGAACAAAACACGCGAAAAATAAGGATTCTTTTAAGTGAATTATATCTCAAGTCCTATAAGTGTCAGCGAATGATTGTATTTTTGTTTTTGTTTTTTATTACAATTCCTATAAAATAGAAGTAGTCCGATCGTTCGACAGGTTTGTCTCACGTACAATTTTCAACTACCGCAATAAAATGTGATAAATATATTATTTTGCGCCTTGTGAATAGTTTCTTATTTTGGATTACGCAGAAATAATAATAAAATATAATTCGTTAAATATTATATAAACAAATTTAATAAAAATTATAAAAATTATATAAACAAATATATGTATAATTCTTTCCTTGAAAAAATTGTATAAATACGATTGGAAAGGTCATATCGTTAGAGAGGGAGCACGCTAATTCCATACTGTAGGAGTAATAAAAAGCTGCATTTAGTATTTATAAAACTTAGATAGATTAAAAGCGTATGACAAAAAAATCCTACAATCGAAATGATGCACGCGGGCAAGCGCGCGACAGAGGATACTTACAGTAGCGTAGAGAACGGGAGGGGAAGCCGAAGTGTATGTAAGAGGGACAAAGTACACGTTAGTGTGCGTGGGCGAGAGAGAGACCCACACAGACACAGGGGAGGGTAGACGAATTCACGGAATCAAACAACGGATATTCCTTTTGGTTTTCCGCTCGTCGCTATCCGCCTGCATTTCTTTATTGCACACAGAATGATTTCACGTGAAAACAACTTTATTCCGTTGTGTTACCGTTACATTCTTTATATTCCATAAAATATGCAGCACACGAAATAAGCTCATATTTATTTCACTCCAGAAAGATTCTTTATTTATCAAAAACGAATCGAAATGGCAACATCAAACCGATTCCAAGTAAATCACCGCGGTATGCCCAAAAACGACGCATCAAATCCTTTCGTTTTATGCTGGTCGCGCTTGGAGACAACTAGAGCAAGCAAGCAAAGATCAACAAAAAAAGTGTATTGATCCTGAAAGTATCAAAAAAATTTATTGAAAATTAAACAAAATACAAGCGTTTCTTTTTTTTAGCAACTTTGGAAACAACCCAAGATATTGTTATTAAAAAAAAAAATTTAATTTCCAAACATGCTTATCCTCATGTAGAATCATCTCAGAAATCGAATGCCGTTAAGCTTATCTCGATAGGATAATTCGGAAAAAAGATATAAGCGAATAACTAAAAAAAGTGCCGATTTTTTGCAATAAATTATTAATAAAATAATGTTCAAAACTATTTTTCCGATTATCTACGTGTTATTCCGCGTCGAATCAAAAAAAAATCTCGCTGTCCGCAAAAAATATAGATCAATATACCAGAATGACTGGACTAGAATGAGTACACAAAGCGACGACGATGACGGATAATTGGAACCAAGCTGGTGATTTTTTTTCTAGTTGTCCAAATATGACTGACTAGAAATTGGCTTTGAACAATTTTCGTAGAAAAGAGTTTAGATTGGATTTTGAAAACTATTGTACGTAATTAATAGAAGGTTATAAAATGCCAAGTTGAACCCCAAGTTTAAGTTGAATGGCACATTATATTTGAAGAAAACGTCTGGTATCCTTAAAATCAAACTCTAAATGATAGACCTTCTCAGTAAAAAAAATCTGCATTAAAAAAAACGTCTTTAAATTCATTCTCTTAAAATGACATATACTGTTCTCGAAATTCTTAAATAAAGAAGAATGTTGTAACTTTTGAGACAATTCCAATTCTCATTTTTCATGTTTTTCATATCATGTGTCTTAAAGACGGTATTACTCCTAAGAGTTTGTAAGCTCGGAAATGTTTAGTTCTATTACCTAAAATTAAAGTGGCTTTCTTCCTAGCAAGTATTTTCAACGATAAAAGAATTTAAACGTTAATTTCACTATACAAAGACCAAATCCTTCAAATTATACACTATAAATAGAGTTGACTAATTGTATGGAATAAATGGTTTATTTAGCAAAACTTGTAATTTGTCAGCTTTCTATTTCGTCAATGTGACTTTAAACATTTAAATACGAATTTTTAAATATTTTTAAAACGGTTTTCAAGCAAAATGACCATTTTTGAGCTTAGTAATGAAACATACTTGATGTAGTTAGATTCAGAATTCAGATCGAAATGAGTTTTGAATGGAAAACAATAAGTTAAACAAAATCAAGTAAAGTAGATTTTTGTCCAAGATAGAAAGCTAGCGTATGAACGTCAGATTTTGAAAAACAACTTAATGTAGAAACCGCTTGTGCCTTGAAAGCACTATATTCGTAGATAGTTTCTATCAGAAACCAACAATAAAAAAGTGTTTCCTGGGCCTGCAAATTTTATACGTTCTATAACGCTAAACATCTTACGGTCTACAACGTTATACGCACGGAAAACACGTGATGCATAAACAATTAGCATTTATCCCAAAGTACGTTTTTCTGTACACTGGGCAACAATGTACCATACGCACATACACGTGAACCATAGAAAAGCAACAATATGTATCCCGCGATAATAAGCATTTCCGGCAACTTCCTGTTACACATTTGTCCCTGCTGCGCGTTGCGTCGCGTCGTAGCGTTCATGAATTATTAACCGCTTCGATCTATAACACGAATAATCGGCACTTAATAATCACATAAACTCTGACCAACGAAACAATTATGCTAATCCGGCAACACTCGTCAAACGATAACAAATAAGAATCAAGCATGTCCGATAGAAAATTTTAATAGCTGACACTTTTTTCGAGTTCGGCTAGAGACGCCGAGCAGAACGGACGTGCCTGCGAGTTCTCTCGAGCGAGTTATCATCGCGAGTTACGCGTTTAGCACTACGTTAATGTTTGTTGGTTCTTCATTGCAAATGTGTTTCTTTCTTTTTCTCTCTTCTTCGCAGTGAAGTGTAAGTGAGACAGAGAGAGTGATTAGAAGAGTATTTGTGTGTGTTTCTATTAAGAGAAGCACTCGCAACACTCAAAATGGCAGCCTCAAACCTTCAGTCTTCCCAAGCTCAACGTAAACAAACCTACGCACAAAAGGCTCAAAGTATACAATACCCCACAAGAGAACAAGCAATTGTACTAGACTCAGTAGAAGGACTTTCCATACAAGATTACGCGCGTGCAATCGGCAAACTAATTCAAGTGAATAATATTAAATTTGTTTCGCGTATTTCTCATGGTAGAGTATGTCTGTATTTGAGCAGCAAAGAATTAGTAGAAAAACTCACTGACACGCCGACTAAAGTAAACATAGAAACTCACAGCCTACCGATCAGAGCCTTGATGTCAAAGGCCAAACGGATAATTATTTCGAATGTATGCCCAATCATTCCTAATGAACGCATTCTAGAAGAACTTGAAAAGCTAGGAATTCATCCTGTATCACAGATGTCGTTCATTCGTGCAGGCATGTCTGATGCCGGACTTGCACACGTTCTAAGCTTTAGGAGACAAATCTACGTCAAACCGGAAGATGTACAAAAAATTCAAGGCTCTCTCTCAATCGAATTCGACAACACAGTTTTTTGGATATACCTGTCAGCCGAAAACCTAACTTGCTTTTTATGTAAAGAGGAAGGGCACCTTGCTAAGCATTGCAAAAATTTAGAGGCCATTGTAACGCATCAATTTGAATTACTCAAATTTTGTGTAAGTAAGTAAGTGGGGAGTCGTTCCATGTACGCGCTCTATTATATAAGCCCCTCTCTAACGCTGCTCGCTCTCCTTTGCTCGGTTGCCACTCAGCGAGAAACATCACAGAAGGCGGGACCTTCTGACTTACAACTATTTGACGACATTCCAACGGCTATCTTCTGCGACAGAATCCGCTCTGGGATCAAGATAATTTCACTGCTTGTGTTGCAAGATATACTAGTGCAGTTTAGTGATTACCTCCTATATTGGGAATTGTGACGAGGCAAGCCAAGTTTCGCTTTTCTTCTCAGTTTTGAG
The DNA here is from genome assembly GCF_024137745.1 of Phymastichus coffea. Classification (NCBI taxonomy): domain Eukaryota; kingdom Metazoa; phylum Arthropoda; class Insecta; order Hymenoptera; family Eulophidae; genus Phymastichus; species Phymastichus coffea. Next base: position 1,043,518 of record NW_026706853.1, on the reverse strand, counting down.
ATTACTTGGCAGCTATAAATATTCAATATTCATCGACAGATGTGTGGCATAGAAGAACCGAGCATTGCGAGCGAAGAACCATGAGCACCTTAGTGTGAGCTAATCTTTTATTATGTATCCGAGTTGACGAACCGTAGTTTGAATGTTAAATATGGAAATGTTTTGATTTTAATCTATACATCTCAGGTCTCACCGGGAGAGTGTAAGCATGTTTCATTTATTGATTTTAACTAAATAAATAGTTTTATAAGTTCTGATTTAAATTCTAATAAACTTCATTTCTTGTTATTTGGTTCAATCTGATTGCCCGAGTCTTGCTCTACCGACTTAACTATTTTAAGTTAACTAATTTATCTTTTATATCATTTTCTCTTTTATATATATTTATATCAAATAAAATAACTTTACATTGGCACCCAACGGTTATGTAACTCACGTAATTTTAATAAAATGAATGGCTGACGATTTGAACTATGTGACAAGGTCTGGAAGAAAGACAACGAAAATATTTCCTAATTCTATTTTGTTTTCCAAACGAACGAGAAAGAACAAGTCAACAATGAATGTTGTACCCGATGACCCACGCTTGGAGCAGAGGCAGCGCGAGGAAGCGCAAAGGCATCGCGATGAAGTGGCACGTTTAGAGCGGCTTGTAAATGTTGAGTTCGAGAGAGCCAACGGCCTGGTCGAGCAGGTAGATCAGCTACAGCGAGAGCTGGACGCTGCTCGTGTTCTGCATGAAAATCAATCTGAAAACATTGTCGCTCCGCCACAGTCTATACCTCAAGATGCGCAACGATCGAACAACGAACGGGGTGATGTGCTTGCGGACGTTTTGGCGATTTTGGGAAATTCAGGTACAAATCATATTGATGTTAAAATCCCTGAGTTTTCTGACGAGGATACTCAAAATCCCCTTGAGTTTTTGGACGGACTCGAACGATATTTTCGTTTCAAACAAATTTTTGAAAATAGAAAAATAAATATTGTAGGTGTTATTCTTCACGGTAAAGCGCGCGATTGGTATGAACTACAACCTGACTTTTCGGATTACCCGTCGTTCAAGGTTGCTTTTATTAAAAAATTTTATACTATTCCTATTCAAGTAAAAATTAAAAGTAAATGGTTATCGAGAAAATTTAGCAAAGAGAGAGATGGAAATTTGCAGTCTTACTTTTTTGCACAAAGAAAACAAGCAAAGTTTTTAATGCCACCTATGTCAGATTTTGAGATGAATCATAATATAGTATTACAAATGCCCTATCAGGCTCGACAATCTTTAGCTTCAGTTGCTTGTGATGATTCGAATTCAATTGTTGCCACGTTGTCGACTCTTGACACTCTTTTCATGGAAAGGAAAAATCAATTTAATAACTATAAAAACAATCAAAATAATCAACAACAAGATTGGCAAAATTTTAAAGTACAAAGTATGTACGCTAATCAAAGTAGAAATCGTGGTCGTTATGGTAGAGGTCGTGGTCGCGTAAATAGAGATCGTAATCATTTTCAGGGTCCGTATGAGGATCATCATAAATGTAATTGTTTACAAAACTCTAATGGTCGGTTGCACGGCCAGAGTTTGAATTCGAATCAAGCTACAATGAATTTGCCTGATCTATCACATCCCCCGCCAAACTATCAAAATGGGAATAATAATAATAATAATCAGGTTTCAAACAATAATTTAAACTCAGTATAGACGTATTGAACTCTGACCCGCCAATGCGTCTATATCACGAATTAGAAAACGATTTATCATATGGAGTAGTTAATGATAAGGGTCAAATTGAGAACATAAACAAAAGAATACCTGCTTCACCACGCATTATGATTAATATTTTGAATAGCTCTGTTTGGAGTTTAGTGGATAGTGGGAGCCAAATTACTGCTATTTCAGAAAACTATTATAATAAATTAAAAATTGACTTTGAATTATTAGAACTTCCAGTTTCAAATGTAGTTGTCTCAACAGCAATAGGAAAAAAATCAACTAATATAAAAAAACAAATTTTGTTGCACATAAAAATCCATAATTTTCAAATTGCACATTATTTTCTAGTTGTGCCTTTTTTGTCTACTGATATTATTCTGGGAAATGATTTTAATTTAAGGGCTGGTTTGGTGATTGATTATTGGAAGACACAGCTTAGAATTAAACATGAAATTATACCATCTGAAATCATAAAATTTGAAAAATGTGATTTAGAAAGAATCATACTATCAAATAAAGATGAAGTGACGTGTATTCATATTGTTCGAATAGATAAAGAAAAATTTCAAATTAATAATGTAAATGAATCAAATTATCTGCTTGAAGATAAGAATGAAGCGCGAAATAAAAATAAAAATAATGAAATAAATGAAATTATAACGAGTGAAAAAATAAATACGTATAATATTAATATGTTTATGAATCAAGCAGAAGAAAGTTTATTATGTATAAATAGTGATTGCCATCAAAATGATAAAGATAAAATATTATGTAAAAACGATAGTATGACTCTTAATGAAAAATTTAAAAACATAGTTTTATTGAATAAGAATTTGAACGAAAATGAAAAGAGTGTTTTCCGACAATTATTGAATAAATATGAGAAACTTTTCTCAAACAAAACAGGTTGTGCAATAGGTTATGAACATAAATTAAAATTAGCTAAACCAAATCCGAAAATTAATAGACATTATTCAGTGCCTTTGGAATTTAGAAAACCTCTTGCACTTGTTATTAAGGAGATGTTGGATCAAAGTATTATAGAGCCTGCTATTAGTCAATATTGTAATCCAATTAGGATAGTTATGAAATCGGATAAAACTCTTAGAATATGCCTAGACGCACGACAGTTAAATGATTGTATAGAGGATGATCATGAATCTCCTCCAATTATAGCTGAAATGTTGCAACAATTTTTTGAATGTAAATTTTTCTCAAAAATAGATTTAACTAATAGTTATTGGCAGGTAATGTTACATAAGGACTCGAGACCGTTGACAGCTTTTAGATTTGAGGGAAAAATGTATCAATGGATAAGAGTGCCATTTGGTGTTAAAACCGCTGGAAGCGCTCTTATAAGAGCTTTTAACATAGCCATGTTAACTCCTCTTTCACAAGATTTTAAATTTTTAGTTGATTCAAATGAAAATTGTTGTGATGATCCTTTTGATATTTATACAAACTCGCAGACTTATATTGATGATACTGTTGTCGCAACAAGGAGTTTCAATAGACACGTACAAATCCTTCAAATTATTTTCCAAAAATTGCTTCAAAGTAATTTTACGGTTAGAATTGATAAAACTGAATTGTTTCAAACTGAAATATTGTTTTTGGGGTTTCGTTTGTATACAAAAGGCATAGAGCCGAGTCTTGAAAGAGTAAGGGAGATAGTTGACTTTGAGCCGCCCGAAAACCAAAATCAATTACAATCTTTCTTTGGTATGTGTAACTACTATAGAAGATTTATAATAGCACATAATTCATATATTACACCTTTTCGCGATTTATTAAAAAAAGACTCATTATGGATTTGAACTGATAAGCATACGGAAAATTTTGAGAAGTTAAAAAAGAACTTTTTGAATGCAGTGTGTTTGAATCACATAAATCCTAATGCTAAGTTGAAGGTACAATGCGACGGAAGTTTGATGGGAATAGGCGGTATTTTGTATCAGTTAGATGAGAATGAAAGTCACTGTATTGTGTCCATAGCCAGTCGTTGTCTCACATCTGAGGAATCGCGATATACGACGACTGAGATCGAGTTGCTCGCAATTGTGTATTCGGTGACAAAATTTAGATGTTACCTGATTGGGACTAGATTTGATATAGTTACGGATCATAAAGGCTTAATTTTTATGTTATCCACTGTTTATCATAACTCTCGCTTAATCAGGTGGACTCTTTTGTTGCAACAATATATGTTTGACATTAAGTATTGCAAAGGTGTTGATAATGTCGCGGCAGATTTTATCAGTAGAAATCCAAATGGAAAATTTCGTACACAAATCAGTGATAGGTTGTTTATTAATCTGCTTAATCAATTTACACTGCCATATTTAGAAAATGAGATCTCTCCATTGTTAATATTGTCAATTAGCAATCGTGATATCTCATTAAAATCAGTTTTAAAAAACTTGCAAAATGAGCAAAGTACTGATAGGGTTTGTAGAGATATAATAGATAGCTTGAACAAACAAACAAATCAGAAATTGAGTGAGAATTTCCATGTATATGAAAACATACTTTTTCACAGTGAAAATAAAATCAGCAATTTTCGCATAGTCATACCACTGGTTTTGAAACAAGGTTTAATTGAGCATACACATAGGAAGCTTGGTCACCCGGGAGTATTTAAGACGCTTACGTATATGAAGCGATTTTATTACTGGAGGTTTATGCATCGAGATATAAAAAGTTTCGTCTTGTCATGCGATCTCTGTCAGCGAGTTAAGTACCTGTCGGTCGCGATGGAGGGTCCATATAACCTTGTGACTTCTGAATTTCCTTCAGACTTGGTTACCGTGGATTTTTATGGACCCCTCCCTCGCGCCCGGGGGGGAATGGAGTACTTGTTCGTCGTACTTGATGCTTTCTCAAAGCTTGTGAGGCTCTACCCTATGAAAAGAGCAACAACTTTGGCTTCAGTCAATAAAATCATTAAAGAATATATACCGGAATGTGGCAAGCCCAAAAAGATTTTAAGTGATAATGGCACGCAGTTTACCTCAAACCGATGGATAAACCCATTGGAGGAAATAGGCGTGAAAGTACTATTTAGTAGTATTCGCCATCCTCAGTCTAACCCTACAGAGCGCGTCATGCGGGAAATTGGTCGCCTTTTTAGAACTTTTTGTGTGAAAAAGCATACAACATGGATAGACTCGGTTAAAACAATAGAAAATTTACTAAATATTACCACCCATTATAGTACAAACTTTGCTCCCATAGAATTACATTTCGGACAGCATGTTAAGGATGAGATATCTAAGATTGTAAAGTTTCCATCTCCTCAACCAATTGATAAGGCGTTAATGATTACATTAGCAAGAGATAATATTCTGAGAAACTTTCAAAGAAGAAAGAAAAATCAAAGAAATAAAATATCTAAAGTAGTCTTGAACGTAAACGATTTGGTGATGTTGAGAGTCAGGCACTTATCAAATGCGCTTGACAAAGTCACACAAAAATTTTTTCACCTATATGAGGGGCCGTATAGAATCTCGAGAGTTATTGGCGAGAATGCTTTCCTTTTGGTTGATCCAAATGATCCATCAATCGAGAAGGGTACCTTTAATCGCCTCAATCTTCGCAAGTACAAAAATGCTGTGAATCAGAGTTTTTTATGCGTTGCCTTTCCGATTTCCTCGCAAAGTCTTTGCTATACCTTGCTGGACTAACGAATTATATTTTAAGTGAAATGTTTGATTTGTTTTGTGCGTATGAGTATGAGTGAGTTTATCTTGTGAAATGAATGACTGAAATGTAGTATGCTATGAATGTGTATGATGTTAAGTGCATGTATGATGATGAATGTCTTAAAAACAGATAGATTGAAATGTATTATCATGATCGAGATATGATGAATTTGTGAAAAGGAGAATTATATTCGAAAACCTATAAAGGGACAAAAGAAGAATGATATGATTAAATATGTATTGCTTTAAGCGATATCACGTGTACACCTATGTAATTACGAGAATATTTATTATATTATGTAAAATTAACTTGCGCTAATTACTCCGGAGTTATTTTTTAAGTCGACTTAGAATAGTATAAATAAGGGTTAACTATGTGGTGTGAAATTTGAGGTGTATTAAAGTAATTATAAGATTTAGCTCTAATGCATCCACTGAAATACGGAGCATTTTGTTCCTGCGATTCGTTCTAAATCTACGGAGCATATGTAACGCATCAATTTGAATTACTCAAATTTTGTGTAAGTAAGTAAGTGGGGAGTCGTTCCATGTACGCGCTCTATTATATAAGCCCCTCTCTAACGCTGCTCGCTCTCCTTTGCTCGGTTGCCACTCAGCGAGAAACATCACAGAAGGCGGGACCTTCTGACTTACAACTATTTGACGACATTCCAACGGCTATCTTCTGCGACAGAATCCGCTCTGGGATCAAGATAATTTCACTGCTTGTGTTGCAAGATATACTAGTGCAGTTTAGTGATTACCTCCTATATTGGGAATTGTGACGAGGCAAGCCAAGTTTCGCTTTTCTTCTCAGTTTTGAGATTACTTGGCAGCTATAAATATTCAATATTCATCGACAGATGTGTGGCATAGAAGAACCGAGCATTGCGAGCGAAGAACCATGAGCACCTTAGTGTGAGCTAATCTTTTATTATGTATCCGAGTTGACGAACCGTAGTTTGAATGTTAAATATGGAAATGTTTTGATTTTAATCTATACATCTCAGGTCTCACCGGGAGAGTGTAAGCATGTTTCATTTATTGATTTTAACTAAATAAATAGTTTTATAAGTTCTGATTTAAATTCTAATAAACTTCATTTCTTGTTATTTGGTTCAATCTGATTGCCCGAGTCTTGCTCTACCGACTTAACTATTTTAAGTTAACTAATTTATCTTTTATATCATTTTCTCTTTTATATATATTTATATCAAATAAAATAACTTTACACCATGTCTCAAAACAAATCAAACGAGGAGTACACATCAGAGCTTGCAGATGCCGAAAATAACGGAACCTTACCTAACAGCACAAAATCTTCCACGTACGAAAACGTAAGACGCAATTACAAATCTAATATAGATCTTATATTTTCCTCAACTGATATCGCAGACAAAATATCCGTAAAAGTACATGACGAGACCTGGGGGTCGGATCATTTTCCTATATTCATCAATCTCTCGACCGAAAAAAATTCTTATGTAAAAAAATCCTTCAAATTGAAAACAAAAAGCACAAACTGGGTAAAATTCGAAAAAAAACTTGAAAACGAATATCCAAACTTCTTACTTCTAGATTACGAAAATCGAACCCCAAGCGAAAAATACAATTATTTTGTAAAAGTTCTTGAAGACGCAATAATGTACGCCAATAACAAAAGTGCAAAAAATAAAAACATTACCAAAAAGCACTATAATCCGGTTCCTTAGTGGGACTCGGACTGTGAGAAAATTAAGAGACTACGTAGAGCATCTTACAAAAAATGGAAATTTACAAAAAGTTTAGATGATTTAATAGAATATAAAAAAAACTGTTCTCTAGCAATAAAAACCTTTAAAACAAAGAAAAAAGAATGTTTCAAAAGCTTTGCGTCCTCAATAAACTTTAGAACCAAACCTACATACGTATGGAATACATGCAAAGTGTTAAAAAATAAATGGGTTAAAACTACACCTATTAGCGTTAATAGCACAACAGTATCGGAGGATGAGATACAAAATGCACTAAACAAATTGTGTCCTCCTTGGGCTGAAAGTAACCCTTATTCAATACCTATGTGTGACGTCAACGAATTCTTTGATGATCACTTTGATTTTTTAGAATTTAACGTAGCTCTTGATTCAAAAAGAACTAATTCAGCCCCAGGAATGGATGGGATTGACTTTGAAATATTACAAAAATTACCTGTAAATTTTAAACTCCTCTTACTTGATATTTTTAATCAAATGTATGCAAAAAATGATTATCCCAAGGCTTGGAAAAATTCATTTGTTCACTTTATTGCTAAATCAGAAGGTCGAGGTTATCGTCCTATTACTCTCACATCTTGCCTCAGCAAATTGTTCGAGACGCTAATAAAAAATAGACTACAGTGGTGGGCAGAGCATGAAAATATAATTCCTAGCACGCAGAGTGGGTTCAGGAAAGGCAGATCTGCAGTGACAACATTTTAAATTTGACATTATCTATAGAAGAAGCATTCCTTAAGAAAAAAAACGTCCTAGCTGCCTTTCTAGACGTAAAGGGAGCCTTTGATAATGTAGATATAGACACCCTACTAGATCTTCTCTGTAAACACGGTTGCACAGAAAAAATTCTGAATTTTATTCATTTTATAGTACACTCTAGACTAATTTTTACTGACAGAAGCAATAATCAACCTCATATAGCATACAAAGGAGTCCCCCAAGGGGGTGTTCTCAGTCCTCTGCTGTATATTCTCTATGTTGCGTTTATAACTATTAATTTACAAAAAAGTATCAAAATTTCGCAATTCGCTGATGATATCGCTTTATATATAAAGTGTATAAATGTAGAAAGAGGCATAAAGATCTTACGAAACGCCATCGTCAAAATTAAAAGCAACCTTCAACAGTTAGGTCTTGAGCTCTGCACAGAGAAAACGGCGTTGATACATTTTAACAATAAAGGAATCCCCCCCGGCTCTATATCAATTAAATTTGATGATTGCATCATCGCGTCGACCGAAACTGCTCGATTCCTCGGCATAATCTTTGACTACAAACTCAACTTTAGATCGCATATAAATGCAACTCTTAAGAAGTGCTCTAAGTCCTTCAATATCCTTAAATTTCTTTGTGGTACATGGTGGGGGTCAGACCCTGATACTCAGTTAATCCTGTACAAAAGTTATACGCGATCTATCATTGATTACTGTAGCTTTATATACTATCCAATACAAAAAATCAACAAACTAAAATTAGAAAAAATCCAATTTACTGCTATCAGAAAAGCGTTGGGCTTACGGAAAACGGTACCTACGAACGTCCTTTTGGGTGAATCGAAATAAATATTTATAGAGGACAGAGCCAAGCAACTTGGCCTCAATTACTTTGCTAAAGTAGTCTCAAACACCAGCTCTATGAATTTGGAGATTATGAAAAAATTATTTAGAATGAGCCAGAAACACCCAAGAATGCACAAAAAGATCTTTTACCAGAATCTAGAACATATTCAAAAAATAACCTCTCATATCACTAAAGATAATAATTACTTACTTTATACTCATAATTACAAAACACTCACAGCCTCCATAGACGTAGATATAAATCTCGGCAGAAAATTACAAAAGTCAAATAATCCAAATAGCATTCTCAATAACTACTTAAACTGCACCGACGCTATCTCACTCTATACAGATGGTTCCAAAAGTACTAACTCAAAATCCGTAGGCGTTGCATGCCTCTGTCCTCAATTAAACATAAACCTAACCAAATCAATTGTCCTAAGTGCATCGATTTACACTGCCGAATGTATGGCACTCGACTTAGCAATGGATTGTATCCTAAAAAATAGAATCAACAGCTCTGTCATTTTCTCAGACTCCCTGAGCGCCCTTTGTACACTCAAGTCCTCTGTAGTCTCAGTGAAAACCAATCCTTACATTCTAAAAATAAAGGGAAAGATTAATGTATTTTTAGAGGCTATGAAACCAAACGGCTTTATTAAATTTGTTTGGATACCGTCTCACTTGGGTATTCTGGGTAATGAGGAAGCAGACAGAGCTGCCAAAATGGCTGCTGAATCCCTTGTCAACAGCAACACGACAGTTCCTTTTACTGACTTTTATGAAAACTTTAAAAGTCTATCTAATGAAAATACTTCTCTAGCAATAATGAGGCAGGGTGTAGGAAAAGGAGTAGATTATTTCAAATATTACTATAAAAAAGAGTCCAAGCCTTGGTTTTCTCAAAAAAATTATAATCGAGATTTTGTAGTAACAATAAACAGGTGTAGATCCAATCATTACAACTTGGCTGCATCCTTAGCCCGCGTAGGCATAATTGAGAATAAAAGATGTAAATGTAATGAAAGTGAAGAAGACCTCAATCACATATTATGGCAATGCTCCCTGTACAACAACGAAAGAAAGAAACTCATGTCTAAACTCTTAAAATTTAAGTATGAACTGCCGATAAATGTAGCTACAATTATAGCGTTACTCGACATTAAAGCCTGCACACATGTTGTCAAATTCCTCAGTGATATTGGCCTACAAATATAATGTAAATAAATATCCTGCCAAATGTTTCAATTTCCGAAACCAATTATAAAAAAACTGGTAAAAAAAACCCTGCGTTTACCAACTAATATACATAAGTTAGTTTATAAGAATTAATGTAGCTTATATAAGCCTACCAAGGCTTCCACGGCTTAATAAATATTAAAAAAAAAAAAAAAAACTCCTTTTTTCCGCGAGAATGCCAATTTAGCGTTCAAATTGCAGGGAAGAGAGAGAGAGAGAGAGAAAGAGAGAAATGAGAAAGAGCAAAAGAGTGAGTAAGAGAAAAGAGAAAGGGTGAGTAACAGAAGAGAGAGAGAGAGAGAAATGAGAGAGAAGAGAGAGAGAGAGAAATGAGAGAGCAAGAGAAGAGAGTGAGAGAAATGAGCGAGCAAGAGAGAAGAGAGAGAGAGAGAGAGAAATGAGAGAGAAGAGATAGATAGATAGATAGAATTTATTCACCGTGATGGCAAAACATAAAATACAATAATATATAAATATATACAGTAATTGTCACAGCTTTCAGTAAGTTTACATTATGCCGTACCGGCATCACATTTCATCACAGTTCGATTACAATTGTAGTTCCTCAGTCAATAAATAAAATTATGATTGTAGTTATTACGTTAAAATAGATAGACTAGGATTTGACCAGTTCACAGTTCAATATTCCAGAGGAAACAATAATTCTTATCACTACAGTCAAGCTTGCTTATCTTAAAACTAGTAATGCAGTCAAAAGTTTAGGCTAGTTTTCGTCATACAGACACAAAACAGCACAAAAAATAAATAAATAAATATAATTCACTACAAACACGTAAATAAATAACTGTACAAACATTTATACAGTAACTAATAGAAATAAAAATACTCCAGTGGTACCACCCTACGCCCTCAATGACGCAAAGTATCCGCGCGCCCCCCTCTTAAAGCTGCTAAGCGACGGCGCGTGCCGCAGGTCAGATGGAAGAGTGTTCCAGAGATGGGCACCCATCACCTGAAAAGACCTGCGAACCGTCTCCGTTCTAACCTTAGCAACTCTAAGCTCAGCCTGCCCCGCCCTACCCGGATACCTAGACTTGTGCCCTACGAAGAGCTCAGCCAGGTAGCCAGACTCACGCATGGTCAAGCACCTGTACATTAGTAGGGACATAAAATATTCCCTGCGCACGTCCACGCGAAGCCAACCCAACCGCGACCTATATGGAGAGACCGAGACATCACGCGGGATACCATAGATGTATCTTACGCACGCGTTGCTCAGTCTCTGCAGCCGCTCCCTCTGCTCCGCCGAGGCCCCCAGACACACCACGGTGCAGTAGTCCAGGTGAGGCTGGACCATCGACTCCACCAGTCTGCGCCGGAGCAGCTCCGTAGTACACGGCCTAACAAAACGCAGACCGTACAGAGCTTTCCAAACCTTCGCCGCGACCCGGTCAATGTGCGATCTCCACGAGAGAGAGAGAGAGAGAGAGAGAGAAATGAGCGAGCAAGAGAGAAGAGAGAGAGAGAGAGAGAGAAAAATGAGAGAGCAAGAGAGAAGAGAGAGAGAGAGAGAGAAATGAGCGAGCAAGAGAGAAGAGAGAGAGAAATGAGAGAGCAAGAGAAGAGAGAGAGAGAGAAATGAGCGAGCAAGAGAGAAGAGAGAGAGCAAGAGAGAAGAGAGAGAGAAGAGAGAGAGCAAGAGAGAAGAGAGAGAGAGAGAGAAATGAGAGAGAAGAGAGAGAGAATTGAATTGAATTGAATGTACTTTATTTTGCCGGTGGGGTGATACCCCGTCGGGCTTGTTAGAAAATACATCGGTAACGATAAAAATAATAATTATATACATAGGAATGACATGAGATAAACAATTAAGTAAGAGTACAAGTAGTGAATAGACTTAGAATTAGCGGTAGAAGAATAGTATAAGACATAGTAAGCATGGTAATAATACATAGTAAGCATAGTAGTAATACATTCGATAGACTTAAAGCTAATATGAAATAGTAGAAGTAGTGATATCAAAAGTTGTAGTACGGTAGGCTGCAGTGGGTCAAAGAGCCAGTAAATTAAATTTATATTGGAGGGAATGCGTGGATAATCAGGAAAGGCAAGTCGTGGAGTTAAATCTTCACGAGAGGAACGAGTTAACCAATCTTGTGCCTCATGGTGAAGAAGGAGAGAGTGTATCCACGACTTGAAATTCGGAATTGAGTCCTCAGAGAAATCTGTAACACTGAGGGCATTTAGGAGTCTCTGTTCTATGATGGAAAATGAGTAATTCCAAGCCTCAGTGCGAGGGGCTTTGTATTCAAAGGCAGATGGAAGGTGGCGGTTTGATCGACGAATAGTGACATCGTCTGATAGCCGAGCTATATAGCGTAAGAGGTAAGAAGGAGTCTCTCTGGAGATGGTATTGTAGGCTAAGATAGCAAGAGCTTTGTAGCGGCAAGATATTAGTGAGAGCCAGCCCAGAGATAGTCTATGGTGAGTGATGTGAGTGTCTACAGAATTTGTTAGGGACATAAGGGATATGTCCTATGATGAAACGAATACAAGCGTTCTGGGCCACTTGTAGTCCACGAATTCGTTCACCATCAAGCTGGATGATGACAACTGAGGCGTAGTTGAGATGGGGGAAAATTAGCTGTTCAACAAGGTGCTTTTTTAAGGGAATAGATAGGGATTTTTTGACGAATTGTAAAGATGCGAGGGAACCATATACTTTTTTGAGAAGGGATTTTATATGGTCGTTCCAGTTTAATGTCGGTGTTAGTATTACACCTAGATTTTTTGCGGATGTGGCATATTGTATGGGGATGTCATTTATTATGATTTTAGGAATGGAGTTCAAGTCGATGGCCCTGATGTATTGCTCGCTGCCCGATATCATGACTTTTGTCTTGGACAGGTTTAGTGGAATACCGTTTTGTAGAGCCCAATCAGCAACCGCCTGAGCATCCGTCTGAAGCTTATTTATGGCAGGATTAAGCTCTCCCGGGCTGCAGTGGAGGTAAACCTGCGTATCATCCGCGTACATCATATAGTTGGAAAAAGTGAGAATGGATGGTAGATCATTTATGTACGCGGAAAAAAGAAGGGGACCAAGTATGCTACCCTGGGGTACTCCGGTTGCGACACCAAGCCAACTAGACACCATCCCGTCATCGTCAATGACGGCCTGAAACCTGCCGGACAGGTAGCTAAAGAACCAGTGTAGGGGTCTGGCAGTAAGCGGAAGAATTTGAAGTTTGGTGAGAAGTTGGTAATGGGGGATAACGTCAAAGGCCTTGGAGAAGTCTAGAAGAAGAAGCAACGTGATTTTTCGGTCCTCGATAGCCCTTCTGACGTCATCCAAGACTCCAAGAAGGGCAGATTGGATGCTATGATTTTTAGCAAAACCCGCTTGTCGCGGATTTCGAAGGAGATTTAAATCAAGAAAACTTGTAAGTTGGTTGTGTACCAGTTTCTCCAAAATCTTTGAGGCCTCTGAAAGTCTCGCTATTGGTCTGGTGTCAGATAGATTAACAGGTGAAGGTATTTTAGACAGTGGGGTAATGAGCGTATGTTTCCATTGAGTAGGGAAGGTCCCACTGGACAGAGACTGATTGATGATGTGAGTTAAGGAAGAGGTGCATGTGGATGAAGCTAATTTGAGCATGGCCACTGTCAAGCCATCAGAGCCATGAGTTTTAGAGGACAAAGAATTGAGGGCGGAAAGGACTTCACGTTGTGTTACCAACCCTTTGGAAATCAAAGGGTTGGACAGAGTTGTAAGAGACGACTGGTGTTCGCATGAGAGATGAAAAGGAGTCCGAGGTGATGGGAGGAGCGGCATTAACTATGTTAGCAAAGTGAGAGTTTAAAACGCTAGGTGAGAAAAATTTAAATGGGGAAGATTTAGTCGGTTTAGTGACCCAAAGATTTCTAAATTCGCGCCATTTGGATTTATGGTCTTTGGCGGATGTTATCTTGTTTGCGATAAAGGCATTTTTAGCGGAGTCGAGAGAATTGGAGATGTCGTTGCGAAGTCGGCGGTATTTTAAGATGTCGGTTTGAGATTTGGTGAGGGATGCGATTTTATAGGCGTGATCGCGCCTTTTCATAAGAGAGAGAATTTCGAGACTGACCCAAGGTTTTCGTTTAGAGGATAGGGTGATTTTTTTGAGGGGAGCAACTGAATCGAAAGCCTTTATAAGGGCGTTTGTAAAGAGACGGAGAGAGAGAGAGAGAGAAAGAGAGAGAGAGAGAAATGAGAGAGCAAGAGAGAAGAGAGAAAGAGAGAGAAATGAGCGAGCAAGAGAGAAGAGAGAGAGAGAGAGAAATGAGAGAGAAGAGAGAGAGAGATTGATTGAAATGTGCTTTATTTATGCTAAGGCTTATTTGGGCCATATAGCACTGTACAATATTAAATTTGAGTATTAACAATATATAGATATAAAATATATAATTTGAACATAGCAAATAGATAACAATAAAATAATTAGTCTAGATATAGAACAAAGTAAATAATTGTAAGTACATCGATCGTAGTACAAATAAACCTAATAATTAAGCTATATAATCTTACGTAATAGATCATTAAATATTTGAAAGTTTTTGAAAGTTTAACGCTTAAAGAAAAAGAAACAACCTCTCGTGAATATTCTGATTAGGCGCGCAAGTATATAATAACAATTTATATAACAAATACAATTCATTATTAATTAAGTTTTAATTAATAATTAATTAATTAAGTCTGATCTCATGAACTGCAGGCGGAAATGTATTTGAATTCATGCTGTCACCAAGATTTCCTCCTCGAAAATACTATTTTTATTGAGAAGATGATTAAAGTAAGCAACCTTAAAGGAGTCAACAGTCAGTTTCGACCTAATCTGAACTGGGATTTTGTCCCAAAGTTTCATTGCCTGTATACTGAAGGATTTTTCATACGTACTGGTACTGGCTAATGGCAAGTCGAACATGGAGGTTGTTGCCCTCACAGTCGCTCTCTCAGAACGTCTGATGTCTGGACTCAGTTTAGGGAAGAATGGGACCAAGTATTCAGGCTTGCCCAAAGTAAGGATCTTATATGTTTGCACCGCCATAAAATAATTTCTACGAAGATTTATAGGTAGCCATAATAACTTTTGGTAAAAAGGCTCTAACTTGGTTTCGCGATTTATTCCAAACACAAAACGAACTATGTTATTCAACATAACCTGAAGCCTATCATTTAGGCAATCGGGCAGGTCACAATATACTAGGCAACAGTAATCAAAATGTGGAAAAAGGAGAGCAGTAGCTAATTGTTTCTTAACCTGCTATGTCAAGAAGGAAGCTCTATAACGGAGACGTTTTAGATCACAGTATATCCTCGCACATATCTGTGAAATATGGCTATTCTACTTTAGTCGATCATTCAAAGTAATGCCGAGATCTCTCACCCTACTGACAAGCCTCACAACAGAACCATTTATGAGAATAGGTGGTAGGATGCTCAGGTCAACTCTCATCAGATTTTGGTCAGAACCAATGATGATGGCGAACACTTTAGAGTAGTTCAAGGTTAGCGAATGGTCCTTTGCCCAATCATATACCAGCTGCATATCCTCGTTAAGTAGCTCAATACAGGAGGAAATCTCAGACCGCTTGCACTGCAAATATATCTGGAAGTCATCAGCGAATAAGATACTCGATCTCTTGCAATGCTTGAGGCAATCAATGATACCATTGATCAAGATGAGAAATGCAATGGGGCCCGGACTAGATCCTTGTGGAATGCCAGATGTAAGATAGAGGAAATCAGTCAATACCCCACTCAAATCAACAACCGCATGAGACCGACCTGTCAGATACGAATGAAACCACCTTATAAACCCATCAGAACAATTCAAACGGCGCATAAGCTTCAGCAGGATGAAGTGGTTGACGGAATCGAAGGCTTTTCTGAAGTCAAAGAGGATGAGAATTGTGACCATCTCCCGATCAATTCCGCGCCTAATGTCGTCCGTCAGCCGCAACAGTAAACCATTAACCTCTAGGAATTGTATCAATTTGTTTGTGACCAATTTATCAAATATTTTCGCAAAGTGAGATAAATTTGAAATAGGTCGTGTATCGGATTCAGTAACAGGTTTAGGTACTTTTTTAAGAGGTACTATGGTAGCTCTTTTCCACAAATCCGGATAAACTGATGTGAGAAGAGAAGCGTTAAGTATGTCGGTTATATACCTAGTGATCAGCGGGAGGTTATCCTTGAAATAACCAATCGACAGGCCATCATTGCTTACGCCCCGTGATTTAGAAAAGCCAGCAAGCGATAATTGTAGCACCTCTGAGTATGAAAGAGGCAATATTTCCAGGACAGGCTGACCAATTTTCAACGGGATGTTGAGAATAGTAGCTAACTCGGCATCACTACATAGTGGGTGCGCACTCCCAACTGAAGCATAATACTTGTTGAGATCACTTGCGTTAAATTGGGCAAGAGGCGAGTTAGAACGCGCTCCCGTTACACCAATCCTGCTCAACATGGACCATTTTTGTGACGTACTACTTGCTTTTTGCAGATCCTTCAACAAGTAGCTATCCTTAGCCCGCATGACATCCCTCTTGAGTGCCCTACGACCCTCTCTGAATTCGGCTAGCAAATTAGAATTTTTCGCTCTGATTGCCTTCTGGTAGAGTCTATTAAGAGATTTACTACGTTCCTTTAGTGTATTGTCAAACCACGGGGCAGGGCATCTCTTAACCCTACGCTGGGCAAAAGGGGCATAGCGGTCCAACAATTGTACAGCTATCCGCTGGAAAATATCTAGTGAGATATTTGGATCACCTTTAATATTTTCATGGAAATCAGAATTCTCAATGTTGCTTATCAGCTCAGAGGCGAACAATTTAGCGTCAAATCTTCTGAAATCTCTAGTTTTCTTAATATTAGGTGAAAACTTTCTAGTGTTAATTTTATAATCGAGTTCACTCGTAACGCTCGAGGTGTTCAGATGTGCGAATGATCGCTCTCTAAGTTTAAAGTGACCGTTAGACAGTGACAGTAAACAGACATATCAAAGAAACATAGAGCAAATAAAACAAACAAAACCAAATCATACAGACAAATAATAGTATTAGTTTAGCCGTCATGGCTACAATAAAAGAAAAGGTGCAGATCACACCAATAAAAAATTCGAAAGAAATAAACGATGAAACAACAACCTGGAAAATTGCTCAACAAAAGCGCCCAAGAAATAGCCCAGATGAAAACAAATCAGTTAAAAAAAGACAAACACACATTAAGGACTACTGGCTCGGAAATAGCCCAAAGGAAATAGAAACAAGTAATCAATACGAGGTATTGCAAGAAAAGGAAAGCAGTGATAACACAGGTAAATCAAATATTCAAAATCAAACCGTAATTCCCAAAGCTGCGAAATCACCACCAATTTATGTTAATGGTGTCTTAAAAATAACCCCACTACGTGAATTGCTCGACCAGATAGCAAAAAATGAATACACGTTAAAAATTTTAAATAATAACGAAATCAAAATACAAATCAATAAACCGGAACTCTTCACACAAACAGTCAATGAACTTGAAAAAAAAAATACCGACTTCTACACATTTCAGCGTAAAGAAAATAAACCGTACAAAGCTGTACTAAAGAACATGCATCCAACAGTAGACATAGACGAATTAAAAATTGAAATTGAGTCATTTAACCACGAAGTAGTAAGAATTACAAATATAAAGCACAAAATCACAAAACAACCGTTGCCAATATTCTTTATTGAAGTAAAACCGAAAGAAAATAACAAAGAAATATTTGAAATAAAAAAACTAATGCAACAAATAATTAGCTTTGAACCTCCGCATAAAAAAAAGATATCCCTCAATGCATGCGCTGCCAAGAATTTGGTCACACCAAAAATTATTGCCACCGACCTCCAGTCTGCGTAAAATGCGCAAGCAATCATCTCACCAGCGATTGCCCAATCCGAACAAAAATAAATGAAGTAAAGTGTGCAAACTGTGGAGGGAATCATGTGGCTAGTTATAAGGGCTGCAGTGCAAGGATACTCTTACAGCAAAAACTTTTTCCACCGTTAAGGGCAAAACAAATGCCCGAAAATACCGTTAGACCAGACGTTACTTATGCACAGGCAGCAACCGAAAATATAAACACGACAAATACTGAACCCAAACAAACACCGACACCACAACAAACAGTAAACACCAACGACAGTCAATTCGTAAACATGATGCAAATGATGATGCAAATGATGAATAAAATGGACACTATGTTAAACCTATAAACAAGATAAAATGAATACAAAAATAAAAATAGCAATTTGGAACGCTAACGGTTTAGCGCAAAGAAGCATAGAATTAAAACCTTTTCTCATAGAAAACAATATCGATATAATGCTAATTTCTGAAACTCATTTCACACACAAAAGTTTTTTCAAAATCCCACGATATACACTGTACAGTACAAATCATCCCGACGGTAAGGCTCATGGAGGAACGGCAATAGTAATAAAAAACACAATTAAACACCACGAAATAGAACCACACAAGCATGACTACCTACAAGCAACAAAAATGAAAACTTAACGCCAATATCAACAGGCGAACCTACCTACTGGCCTTCAGACATAAATAAATTACCGGATTTAATAGATTTCGCTATTATAAAAGGACTATGCCATAAACACATAATAGCTGAATCATGTCTTGACCTAACCTCAGATCATTCTCCAGTCATTATTAACCTAAACTCAACAATAGAAATAAACCAAAAAACCAGTCATATGTATAACAAAAAAACAAATTGGAATCTTTACAGAGAATTAATAAACAAAAAAATTACATGCAACATACCTCTAAAAACAGAACAGGATATAGACGCTGCGATTGAAAATTTAAACAATAACATCTATATAGCCATCAAAAATGCAACCCCTACATATTCAATAAAACAAAATAAAAAAGAAATAAATTCCAAAACAGTAACAGCTAAAATAAAAGAAAAAAGAAAGTTAAGAAAAATCTGGCAACGGACTAGGCTATCTACAGATAAAACAAAATTTAATAGGTCTATTAAAGAACTTAAAAAACTTCTTTATGACGAAAAAAATGATAATATAAACAACTATCTAACAAACCTAACCGCAACTGAGGTTACTGACTATTCGCTCTGGAAAGCCACTAAAAAAATTAAACAACCACAAAAATTCTCTCCTCCTATATTAAAAAATGATATGACTTGGGCTAGAACGAGCATTAAAAAAGCTAACACATTTGCCAAACATCTACAAAATGTATTCTAACCCTCACAACGTAAAATAACAGAAGAAGAAGAACAAGATCTATTAAAAACCGGACAATACAACAACAATAATATTCAACCAACTAACAATACTAAAATAAAAGAAATAAACCACATAATACGTCACTTAAAAAACAAGAAGAGCCCTGGACATGATAATATAAATGCAAAGCTACTGAAAGAACTTCCAATAAAAGCTATAAGATACATAACCATCGTAATAAACTCAATACTTCGTTTACAATACTTCCCTGTTGCATGGAAAATAGCAACAATAATACTAATACCAAAACCGGGAAAACCACCCCAAAAAGTCACGTCCTACAGACCAATTAGTCTACTGCCCACATTATCAAAAATCTGTGAAAAAATAATAATCAAAAGGTTAAACAAAATTTTAGTCGAGCAAAGCATAATTCCCGAACATCAATTCGGTTTCCGAAACAACCACGCCACAATCGAACAAATAAATAGAGTAACTAACAAAATAGTAAATAGCTTTGAAAACAACGAATACTGTAATGCAGTATTTCTTGACGTAGCTCAAGCTTTTGATAAAGTTTGGCATGAAGGGCTTCTATGCAAACTTACAAAAATCACACCACCAAATCTCTATCTACTGTTGAAATCATATTTAAGCGCCAGAACTTTTAAGGTTAGAGTAAATGATGAAACAACTAACTTATACCCAATTAAAGCCGGCGTCCCACAAGGAAGCGTTCTCGGTCCATTATTGTACTTAATATACACGCATGATCTGCCAACCAAGCAAAATATTGACATCGCCACGTATGCAGACGATACAGCCATTCTGATATCACATGCTAACAAAAAAACAGCCTCCCACAATATGCAAATATACCTAGACGCAGCCGTAAGCTGGTTCGATAAGTGGAGGATAACAATAAATGAAACGAAGTCAATACAAGTAACTTATACCAAGAAAAAAGGATCTTGTCCACCAGTATGTATTAAAAACCAACAAATCCCACAAGGAGAAAAAGCAAAATATCTTGGAATGCACCTTGATCGACGATTAACATGGCGAGAACACATATGGACCAAACGAAAACAACTCAATCTCCAGATAAGGAAATATTACTGGCTATTAGGGAGAAAATCTAAACTCTCAATTAAAAATAAGCTTCTTATATATAAGTCAATAATTAAACCAGTATGGACATACGGCATACAACTCTGGGGCACAGCTCCAAAAACAAGCATAGAAATAATAGAAAGATTTCAAAACAAAACAATAAGAGCTATTACTGATGCACCATGGTTTGTCACAAATGAATATATAAGAAAAGACATAAACATAAACACAGTAAGAGAAGAAATTGAATCAGCCCGCCGGAAATACACCAGCAGGATAAAGGAACACACAAACAAATTAGCAAAGAAACTAATATACACAACACCGATAGTTTCAAGATACAAGAAATATAAAACAGTGTTTGTGCAAGATTGAACAAGCGCGGTATTAAAGTACTGGTACTGATCAGTGGAGAAGTACCCTCATGTAATTATTTTGTAACCAATTAATGTAATTGAAACATTTAAGTATACAACATTTACTTATTGTCAAAAGATAGATTGTAAATAAATAGTAGTAATAAAAAAAAAAAAAAAAAAAAAAAAAATTTTATAATCCACTATTAAATAGTCGTGGTTAGATATAAAAGGAGCAATTGACCTTTCAGCATACTCAACTTTCGATTCTGAGTCGACCAAAATGACATCAAGCCATGTGCCAGCTGGGGTAATATGGTATGTGGGGCCGTACGGAATGCAGTACAAACCAAAATTTGTAATATGATCCTTCAAGGATTTCGTATAGTAAGATGTGCCCAAGAGATTTGAATTTAGATCACCCAAAATAATTAAATTTGTATATTTATTTGCATATAGGCTAAGAGTATAGAAAAAATTATTAAGGACATGTCCATTTGGGTGTCTATGTATGGAGGCGACAAATAAACGCTCATTTGAGGCTAAAGTAAGCTCCACAATAATATATTCTGTTTCATCTGTGTTTTTAATAGCTGATTCGTGTAATACTTTGAAGGATATTTGGTTATTGATATAGAGCGCCACACCACCTCCCTGCATATATCTCCGGAAGTCAAAGTCTTCAGTTTTCCAGTTTGGATTCAGTAATTTTCTGTCATTTCTTAACAGACTATAGTTCTCAATGAACACTTCATTATCCTGAATATCTGGATTAAGCCAGGTCTCACATATGGCAAATACATCAATTTTCTTTTCGGCTACCAATTCTTTGACCTCATCGACATGCGCTCGAAGGGAGTTAACATTTGCGTGAGCAAACCTAATATTATTGCCGCTCACAGGTTTTGGCTTAACACATGGATCCATTAGTTGTCACTCTATCTGCCTAAGGTCTTCCTCAGAAGAGATAGTAATAGTTTCGGATTTATCCGATTTGCGCACAAAGACCACTGCATCTTTAGCCCAAACGTGTTTATAGCCTGCCTTAGAAGCTCTGTCCTTCGCAAGTATTTTAAGCTCATATATCATCTTATGGAGCATTTCGTAGAGCGTTACAAAATCTTTATCCGATCCCAATGCAAGGTCATTCAGGCTAATATTTCCATGCGCTCGTTTGTTTACAAGAACATGCTCTCTAATTTGACAAGACTTAAATTTTACAATAATTGACTTTCTATTAGTCACTTTCGCTGACTTTTGCGGCTGGTTTTTCGGCTCGTTTGCTTGATTTTTAAAATTAACAAATCGTGCTGAGAGGATATCGTTGGTAAGGTTTTGTAGCTTGAGAATGTCTAGTATTTTAACTACGATATCCATCTCTCTGCCAGGAAAATCAGCCGGTAAGCCATTAATTTTGACCTCTGCAAGGGGATTACCATGACTCCTTAGCTCTTTCAATTGGTCTGTCTCGTCCGCCTGGACTCGAGCAGCAATCTCAAGGGCTTCGATTTTTGCAGACTGCTCAGCTTGCGCCTGATATAGCTCACTCTGTCTAGCCAGTACCTGGCTTATCATACGCTGATTGCCAAGCACCTTACTAAACAGAATAGCATCCCGCTCGTGCTGTTGCAACGTGCCCCAATTTTCAGGGATTTTGTCCTCGCTCTCGAACGTCATACGAGCAGACTGCGCATTACCCGGGGAACCCGCCGACGACGCAGTTGGAGACAGCGCAATAGACTTATCCAAGTCGTGGCCCCTGGCCTCGGAGACCTTCCGCGCACGCGCCTCAGCCTGGTCCGATGCTCGCGGCAGGATGGGAGCTCTAAGCGGATTTTCCTCCGAAAGTAGAGCTGAAGACAGTTTTTGCCTGCAGCAGTCCGCAGTTTTTGTACTCTCAAGCAGTTTGGTTAAGCACTTTCGGTGGCAAATCCGCTGACACGTGGAGCAAACCAGTCTATCTGCGCTATAATTCACACGCTGCTTACAGTGGGAACAGCTACGCAGATTTTTTGCAGGTCCCATGATAAACTATCTATTTACACACTATTTACAAACTATTTACAACCTAATTTTACGCTATTTTCAATCGATTTGACGCTATTTACAATTTTGGTTTCAAACTAATTACAGTCCACAGCTTATCCACGATCGGCAACGTAGGTCAACTAGCCTATCGACCACCAATACGTTATGCCACGGCCAAAAATAGAAGAAGAATTTACTTCGCCAGCACTTAAATTTTTCGCACTAAACACTACGCAACTAAACTACGCATTATTTCACTTAGACACTAGTTTGAATCCACGAAACTTTCAAATTGTTAGTGACTTCGCGCCAAAGACGGTGACAGCACACTGTAGACTCGTAGCGGTGTGCGCAGTAGTCAGCGCATGCGTGGCCGCTCGCTCCAATCACTGAGAATAGACTAGCACTGGCGTAGCAAACCTAACCTCTTCCGTCGTTGTGATGTGGAAAACAGCGATTTATTTAATCAAGCCTTCATCCGTAGTGTAAATAATAATCACAATGAAGGCTTGCAGTATAGCGCACGCAAGGTTGCCCTGAAAAAGTCGCCCGGGGGCGAAATAGTGCAGTTACAAGGCCTTAAGGTAGACAGAAACAAAACAGTGACTTGTCAATACTCACGAGAGAGAGAGAGAGGGAGAGAAAAATGAGAGAGCAAGAGAGAGCAAGAGAGAAGAGAGAGAGAGAGAGAAATGAGAGAGAAGAGAGAGAGAGAAATGAGAGAGCAAGAGAAGAGAGAGAGAGAAATGAGCGAGCAAGAGAGAAGAGAGAGAGCAAGAGAGAAGAGAGAGAGAGAGAGAAATGAGAGAGAAGAGAGATTGATTGAAAATAGCTTTATTTATGCTAAAGCCTACTGAGGCCATATAGCACAATTCAAAATACATCATTAAATATAATTAATTAAAATTAATTGAACAAAAAGAATAACTAAGAATAAATGAATATAAACAAACAAAACAAAAGTAACAATAGGATAACTTAAAATTGACTAAAATTAGGAATATAAGCACTGGAAATAAACTACATGAGGTATAATACGTATCATAACTAGGCCCAGCGCAGTAAGACAAAGAAGTCAATAACATGCAGACTAGATTTGCCACGTTCAGATCACGCTAAGATCAGAGTTTATATAGGATCGTCCTGCAAGCTGAATTTATTCTTGACCAGATATTCGAAAAATGCAACTTTGAATGAATCGACTGAGGGCTTCAGTCTGATATGGACCGGAATTTTGTCCCAACACTTCATAGCCTGCATACTGAATGACCTCTCATAGGTACTAGTACTGACAAACGGCAAATCAAACAACGACGACGCAGTTTTCGCACACGCTCTTTCTGAGCGCCTAACATCGGTGCTTAGTTTCGGGAAGGCAGCAACCAGATATTCGGGTTTACCAATATCAAGAATCTTATACGTCAGAACTGCCATAAAATACTGCCTCCTTAGTTCAATAGGCAGCCATGATGCCTTTTTGTAAAACGGTTCCAACTTTGACTCACGGTTTAATCCGAAGACAAAACGGACAATATTGTTTAACATAACCTGTAACTTTCCATTAAGGCAATCCGGCAGATCACAATATACGAGGCAACAGTAGTCGAAGTGAGGGAACAGAAGAGCAGAAGCAAGCTGCTTTTTTAATTGCCACGACAGGAAGGCGGCCCTGTGTTTGAGTCGCTTCAGATCACAAAAAATCCTCGCACACACCTGCGCTACTTGCTTGTTCCACTTCAATCTATCCGTCAGGGTAATGCCCAGATCTCGAATTCTGCTGACTAGTTTTATTGTGGAGTCATTAATGATAATAGGAGGAACAGCATTTAGGTCGAGGCGCATCATGTTCTGTTCAGACCCGATAATGATCGCTGTGACCTTAGAATGGTTGAATGATAGGAGGTGCTCGTCGGCCCATTCAACCACTAGCCTGATGTCTTCATTTAGCCGCTCAACGCATAAAGGTATATCAGACCTTTTGCACTGCAAATAGATCTGGAAGTCGTCAGCAAATAGGATAGCCGTATCCTTGCAGTGCTTTAGGCAATTTATGATACCATTAATGAGTATTAAGAAAGCTATAGGACCGGGACTGGATCCCTGCGGTATGCCCGAAGTGAGGTCTAAAAACTCAGTGAGTTCGCCATTTAAATCGATAACCGCTTGAGATCGGCCGGTCAAGTATGAATGGAACCAAGTGATAAATCTATCGGAACAGTTCAACAAACGCATCAATTTCAACAAGACGACGTGGCTGACAGAGTCGAAGGCCTTCCTGAAATCAAAGAGGACTAACAGGGTGACCATCTCCCTATCAATTCCTCGCCTAATGTCGTCAGTCAATCTCAACAGTGCTGTTTGTGTACTATGGTGCTTCCGAAACCCTGATTGGTAATTTGACAGCAGCATATTCGCTTCCAGGAATTGGATCAATTTGTTAGTGACTAATTTGTCAAAAACTTTAGCGAAATGGGACAGGTAGCGAAATGGGACTCGGTAGTGGGCTTAGGTACCTTTTTAAGAGGAATAATTGTGGCTCTTTTCCAAGTGTCAGGATAGCATGAAGTGGCAAGCGACGTATTGAATATATCCGTCATGTATTTGGAGATCACCGGAAGGATATTTTTAAAATAAACCATCGATAAGCCGTCATAGCTGGCCTCTTTGGCCTTCGAAATGCTAGCCAGTGAGGACTGAAGAACCTCATGATACGAAAGGGGCAACATATCGAAGACCGGTTGATCATCCCTTAACGGAGTGGTCAAAATGGATTTTAGCTCATCCTCAGTGCAAAGAGGATGAGCCGTTGCAGTAGAGGCGTAATAGCTATTTAATTTGGCTGCATTAAATTGGGTCAAAGGCGAATTTGAACGCGCTCCCGTGATGCCAATCTTGCTTAACAACGACCACTTCTTAGAGACGCTACTAGTTGTGTTTATATGTTCGGTAAGGAATTTGTCTCTGGCTCGAGCTACGTCTCGCTTTAACTCCCTACGACCCCGCCTAAAATTTGCCAAGATGCTACTGCTGTCCGCTCGGATTGCCCTAGTATACAATTTATTTACAGTTTTGGATCGTTCTTTTAACATATTATTGAACCAAAGAGCAGGACGTCTCCTGACCGTTCGCTGCGTCAATGGAGCATACCGATCAAGCAGAGTGACCGCAAGGTTTCGAAAAATGGTAAGTGATCGGCACGGATCATACTTGACCACAGCGTCAAATTCAGAAGCTTCTAAACCTGCGATCAACTCCGATGCATATACGCCCGATTCAAAGCTTCTAAAGTCACGTGTTCTCTTAAGAACCGGAAGCAATTTTCTGGATTTGACTTTATAATCGATAATCAAATAATCATGGTTGGAGATGAAAGGCGCATCAGATTTTTCAAGAGAGAGAGAGAGAGAGAAATGAGAGAGCAAGAGAGAAGAGAGAGAGAGATGAGAGAAGAGAGAAATGAGAGAAGAGAGAGAGAGAAATGAGGAGGATAAATTAAATTTTATTTTTTTATTTAAAAATTACAAAATTAATACAACATATAATAAAAAAACTAGTTTTACTTTCTTCTTTATTTCATGGGGATGACAATCTGAAAAAAAAAATTCATAATTAATTTTGTTTGTAAATTTTATAATAATAAATAATAAATTTATTTCATTATCTCTTACGCTCGATGCCGTATGCTGTCGTTCGGCTTGATATGCCTGTTCATAGTACTCTGCTTGGCCCTTCCAGTATCGCACGGAGCGCCTTTCTGCTGCCAATTTCTGAAAAAAAAAAAAAAATTTATTGATTATAACAAACTTTGTATAATAAATAATTATAATCAGATACTTACAAATCTCAGCTTTGCATTTTCGGCAACTGCGTCTGCCGGCCAACCCTCAGTATTTCTGAAAAATAAAATAATTAATAATCAATAAAAAATAATAAATAATAAATAATAAAATTTTCATTTATAACATATCAAATTCTTACCTATTGTACGGCGCTGGTCGCTCCAGCGCTGGCCGCGGCTGCGCAGGCCGAATAAAGCCAGCAGCCGGTCGTGTTGCCGGTGCGGCTGCCGGTGGCATTGCCTGCAAATGCCAGGCCGGCGGTGGCCCTTGCCAATAATACGGGGGCAGCCCCGGTGGCCCTGGCCAATATTGACCTTGGTAGAACGGCACCGCCGGTGGAGCCGCTGGTGGTATCGCTGCCGCCGCCGGTTGCACCGCCGGTGGAGCCGCTGGTGGTATCAATGCCACCGCCGGTTGCACCGCCGGTGGAGCCGCTGGTGGTATCGCTGCCGCCGCCGGTTGCACCGCCGGTGGAGCTGCCGCCAAAGTATTTGCCGACGCCACCTCACTCGCTGGCTGCTGCTGTTCTGACATCTATAGAAAGAAAAAAATCTAAATAGTAAATGAAGAAAGAGAAAAGCTACAGAGAGAGAAGAGAGAAGAGAAAAGAGTAAGAGAGAGAGAGAGAGGGAGAGAAAAGAAAAGAGCAAGAAAGAGAGAAAGAGAGAGAGAGAGAAGAGAAAGAAAGAGAGAGAAAAGAGAAATAGAGTAAGAGAGAGAGAGAGAGAGAGAGAGAGAGAGAGAGAGAGAGAGAGAGAGAGAGAGAGAGAAGAGAAAGAAAGAGAGAGAAAAGAGAAATAGAGTAAGAGAGAGAGAGAGAGAGAGAGAGAGAGAAATAGAGTGAAAGAGAAAGAGAGGAGAGAAATGACATTGAGGACGTGTAATGACATTCGGTCTGTTGGAAACTCCATTTCAATCTCAAGAGAGAGAAAGAGAGAGGGAGAGAAAAGCGACAGAGAAAGAAAAGAAAAGAGCAAGAAAGAGAGAAAGAGAGAGAGAGAAGAGAAAGAGAGAGAGAGAGAGAGAAGAGAAAGAAAGAGAGAGAGAGAGAAGAGAAAGAAAGAGAGAGAGAGAGAAGAGAAAGAAAGAGAGAGAAAAGAGAAATAGAGTAAGAGAGAGAGAGAGAGAGAGAGAGAGAGAGAGAGAGAGAGAGAGAGAGAGAGAAGAGAAATAGAGTGAAAGAGAAAGAGAGGAGAGAAATAGAGAAAGAGAGAAAGGAAGAGACAAAGACAGAAGAGAAAAGAGCAAGAAAGAGAGAAAGAGAGACAAAAGCGACAGAGAGAGAGAGGAGAAAGAAAGAGAAAGAGAAGAGAGAAATAGAGTAATAGAGAGAAGAAAGAGAGAAAGGAAGAGACAGAGAGTAAGAGAGTAAAAGAGAGAGAGAGAGAGAAAACAAAGAAGACAAAAGTCAAAGACATCATCGCGCACAATTATCACATTACACTAATATACAATTACACTAATCTTATTTTTTTGTAACACACTATTCACTATCATCACTTCACTAAATAATTAACTGACACTAAACTGTTGAAATTGATCAACTTACCGTTTACGTCTTCACCAGCCGAAGTCTTGCAATAAACTGCGGCTCTGCCTCACCCCACTCTAATCCAAAATTCCGCGCACTAAACACTAAGGAAAGGGCCGCGCGCTAAACACTAAGGAAAGGGCCGCGCGCGCATACATAAACAATAAAAATTTCGCGGAAATCACGCGACGGTCAAGTGCATGAAATGTCAACTCGCGCATCGTGTTGACATTTCATAAAAAAAAATATACCAGAAAAGATAATTATAAAATACATATATTTGTTTTTATAATTTTTACTTTTAAAAAAGTAATTTGACTTACCTTCGAACATAACGACTCCTTTCCTGAAGAATTAAAATTTACCTCGGAAATCGATGTAACGTTATTTACAATCACTTCCGCGACAAAATCTTCAAAACTCGTTGAAGCCATTTAAAAAAATTAAATAAATAAAGGAGAACGGTACTAATTAAAAAAAATTTTAAAAAAAACCACGAACTGCACACTAGATCCACACACTGTCAAAGCCAGAGCGATACTAACATGTGTAAACACGGTAACAACAGCAATGCAGGTTCGCGAAAGCGGGCAATTCCGCGAATTGCCCGCGGAATTGCCCGCTTTCGCGAACCTGCATCGCTGTTGTGCTTTCGACATCGGCTAGCTTTATCCTCTCATTATAGCCGTCGCGGGTTCGAGACCACAAATAAATTTTTTTTTTTTTTAATTTAACGCAATCTTCAAAGTAACATATACAATTTTATCTGTTTCAATGAAAAACTTACAGCAAACTAATAAAATCTAACACAGTGGATCAGTTGACAAATGACATGTATACCGAATTGATAAAACAAACGAACTTATTATCGTCGTAAGTGACAGTTGCTATTGTAGTTAATTTCAGTTATTAAAAGGTGGCGACTTTACAATGCAACGCGAATGAATAATATCCTGCAATCGACTCAAACGCATCCAATAATTTTCCAGTAGCGAAAAAAAATGGAATACGAATAAAAAATCAATTACATCAATGTTATCTCGAGATTGGGTCGTGCGGCATTACACAATAAAGCGCGTTATCAGTCAAGCTGCATTTGTTTAAACGAGCACGCAGGAGGCGAGTAGCAGTAGTGTAATAAATTTGCAATTGTCCATGGAAGTGAGAGTCAATGGAAATCGCGCCTATATAAGCCGCGCTCAGAGATATCAAAAGCTCGCGCGAGCTTCAGTCTCCGGGCGCAGAACGTGGATATTATACAAAGTCGCTGGCTGCACGCAAATTAAAGGCTTTTTGTACACGTGTTGGCTGTAACAGCGACTCTCTCTCTCTCTCTCTCTCTCTGATATGATTAACCAAACGATCTTGAAGTAGTGTGTCGCGGCAGCTCGTCAAGTAACGTCGCAGTGGACAATAGCTCTAAGCCAGATTGATGGAAGAGGGAGAGAGGAAACGCGAAAACCGCATACGGCGCGGTCGTGTCTCTGGCTATGTAACACATAGACGCAAGGCAGCGCGCTCGTAGAGCGCCTGCGCCGCCGACGATAAGGCGAAAAATGCGGTTGGCGAAAATTCGTCATTGTTTGAGGCTTTCCTCGTGAGGAAGGTGCGCGAGCCGCAGGCTGTGTTTGGATTGCGCAATCGAAAAACTCATTCGATCTAGAATTAGGCTTACAAGGCGCGTAATCGCTGAATAATGGGCAGCGAGAGAGCTGCCGCAATATTGCGCAACGTCCACGCCATCGGCTCATTTAATTTTTTGTCTTTTTTGGGCGCACGCAGTTCCGCTTGTTTTGCGCAGGTGGTCAAACGCCCGACAAAACCTGTAAAAAAGTCTGAAATGCTCTGGGATGTTGGTGTGCAATTGCATGCGCAACGCGCGTATAGCTCGCACTCTCCCGATGCAATAGCCGAGTCCGTGCGAAAGAGCATGTAATGTTCTCATCCGATTGCACTGGATTGTATATTGTTCGAGAAACAAATTAAACTCCATATAATAATTGGGCTGCGATTACTGCGAACGTTGATGGGGCGAGTGATGTGCTACGCAGTGCAACTTTGTGTTGCCGCGTTTTTGGATAAAGTTGAATAATCCAATCCGTCAAATAATGTAATAATCGGTCATCGAAATAAATCAACGAATTTACGAAAAAAAAAAAAATTTCTAAGTGGTCTCGAACTCGCGACGACTATAGTGAGTGAGAAAAGCTAGCCGGAGTTGAAAGCGGCTCGGAACCCTGAATCCGCTCTCAAATGAGCGGAGCGAAGCGGCAACACCGCAACACGAGTCGGCCGGTGCGAGCGATTTTGGGCTTCCGAGCCGCTTTCGACTTCGGCTAGCTTTGCTCTCCCCCTATAGCCGTCACCCACTATACTCGTGAGTGATGAGCATGACTCCTTTGGTGCTTTTTGTTAATTTTTGGTAAACTATCGTAAGATTTAGTTGAAAAAGTAGCTCATGCCTTGTCGTATGGCGTAACCGAGATCGACTTCCTCACTTACTAGAGTATGTACACCCTACAGTTCAATGATTAGTAATTTATGTTGCTTGAGAGAAATGAATCCGAACCACTGTAAAGACTATAATCTTGGCTTAAGCGCACTAACTTATTTTCTATTGAAAAATTCAGAAATGCCTATACCGGGAATCGAACCCAAGGACTACATACTTATACCCTTTTTTGTTAAGACTCGAACTATCAAAATGGTTTAAAAATTGTGAAAATGATTTACTCATTACTTTTGCAAATATCGTTCTGATAGTATGAGCTGTTGTCCGAATAATTCGGTCTTATTTAAATAAAACTCAATTAGCAATTATAATTTATAAGAGTTGAATATATACAATAAATGACTTAGAGTGCTTGTCATTGTAATAGACATATCAGAATACATTCTTGTGATCGAAACTAATAAGAAGAGGACCAGACGTGCGTGAAATCGATTTAGATGAAACTGTGGGAAATTCTTCCTTATACAAAATAAGAATACCCGTGTTTCGCCGTTTTATCCAATGGGCTTTTGTTTAGTACTTATGAGGCTTTTTATACCATACATTGAAAAATGAAGGCTCTCTTTGAACTAAAATAACTTTCGGGGAAATACATCTGCTGCAATTTGGAGGCAACCAAAAGAAAGCTGAGATCAAACGCTTGTACTTGAAAAAAAATTTGTGAAAAAAGATTGGTTGACCTATACCCGTACGGTCCAATGAAGTAGTCAGTTTCTTAAAA
Organism: Phymastichus coffea; assembly: GCF_024137745.1. Classification (NCBI taxonomy): domain Eukaryota; kingdom Metazoa; phylum Arthropoda; class Insecta; order Hymenoptera; family Eulophidae; genus Phymastichus; species Phymastichus coffea. Next base: position 1,012,202 of record NW_026706853.1, on the reverse strand, counting down.
AAATTTTCCGTCCCCAATGTAGCTTTACTCATACCGGATGAGCCGGACACAGGCGTCATACGCCGTATAGAAACACATCATACCTCAAGCTATTATAAGTCGATCAACCTACAATGATAGCTTTTCGCTAGTATAACCTTGTGTCCGGGAAATCCGGTGTCGTATAATGGACAAAGTATCTGCGGTGAAAATATGGTACAATAGGTCCTGGTTCAAAAGCATAAAATACCTCGTTACTTTCATCATAACAGAATGTATCGACCTAGTTTTATTGATCAGAACTTCTGATTTCCACATATGCCGGATCAGCAGGACACAGACAAATCAAGCTGATATAATACAATAAGGTTCGTTTAATATGTATGGTTGGAATATATATGTGGCGATCGAGAGATTTAAAGAAACTTAGTATCTTTTATTATGACACATAATTTTAGCAGAGTAATGGAAACACACAAATTAAGATGAACGGGGCATGTAGCTAGAATGGGCGATGAAAGAACTGCTGCAAGAACGTTGAGAGCTCAATCGACAACCGACTAGTACAAGCCGTTTAGGCAGGCTTCGAAATGGATGGCAGAGAAATGTAGGAGATAATTCTAATAAATTAGGGTATGTATAATGGTGCAAGATGTATGGAAGATCAAGATAGAAAGGTTCGCCGGTCTCGGATAGATGAAGTTATGAACTTTCAAGTTTCCACAGCTGATTAGTTTTGTTACATTTATATGGGTGGCTACTTAGGTAACGTTCTTGAGATCGATTTCTGTATTTCAAAATAATTAAATAATTGACCCCCTAGACTTTAACCTTACGGGGGATAAGGCAATAGCCGGATGAGTTTGAAGTTCGTAACATTATTCAATAACAAAAAAATAAAAAAAATAAAAATGCTAAAAAAATTTTTTTTATGGCTTCTGATGGATAATATAGTGATATATATCAAGATAATATGCCACAAGTACATATATCACCCTTGGAACTACCCTCAAGGGATTCCATTACTTGACAGACTACCACGGGATAACAGTCGGTACATTTTATTAACAACAAATTTTTTAAGGAAAGGTGGTTTTTATACATTATAATGGTAAAATTTATATTAACACCAAGTATCGCCCGTCGCATCCCCAAAGAACTACCCCTACACCAACTTGAATCCGACTATTTCATGGATCTTCAAAGTTTTAATTACGGCGTTCGTTATTAACAAAATATTTTTGGACCAAACTTTTTTTAGTTTGTAAATATTGTTAATTTCTAGGTGATGACCAAGTTTCGCCCGTCTCATTCCCTAACAACCACAACTACAGTCATTAGTAATCGGCTATTTCATCGATTTTCAAAGTTTTTATTACAGCGTTCGTTATTAACAAAATATTTTTGGACCAAACCTTTTTTACTCTGTAAATATTATTAAGAACTATCTGCTGACCAAGTGTCGCCCGTCGCATCCTCTAATAACTACCCCTATACCAACTTGAAGTGACATTAAAGAATACGCAAGCTTATACGAACTTGCACCGATACCTTTATCACTATTTGATGAGAACGGTTTGCGGAAAACCAAAAAATCAGAGTTTTTTTCAAATTTTTTAATTTCACAAGTGCTCGCTAACGAACAGGCTCCGATTATCCATGTAGTAGATGGCGATTTTTTACTTCATAAAGTTATATGGCCTTGCAATTTCAAAGTATCTAAAATTATAAGTAATTACGTTGCATATGTCAAAAGGCATTTCACTCAAAACAGCTATGTTGTTTTCGACTGCTATCCCGAGGATGAAGCTATGTCGACTAAATCAGTTGAGCGTTCTCGGAGACAATCAAAAAGTATTGGACGCGACATAGCTTTTGACACGAATACAACGATTCTCGTTAATCAAAAATCATTTTTGAGCAATGAGAAAAACAAAACGAGGTTATAAATATGCTTTGTATATTTATAAATGAAGCGGGATTTAGAACTAAAGTTGCTTTCGAAGACGCTGACAGTGTAATTGTAAATACTGCAATCACAGAAGCTCGATTTAATTCAGGTAGTAACGTTATCATAGTAGGTGAAGACACCGATCTATTAGTCATTCTTTCTCAACTTGCACAAAACATGAATAATATCTATTTTCCAGAGAAATGAAAGGTTCAAAATCATCTGAGTTATATAGCTGTAATAGTTTTAAATATAAAAATTTGTAAAAAAATTGTTGGATTTTTGCATGCGTTTTGCGGTTGCGATACAACCTCTTGTTTATATAATCTTGGCAAACATAGATTATTTGATTCATTCAAACCAGAACGACTGTCGGAACTCGCTTCAAATTTTTACGACGCGAATGCGACTCAAGAAAAAATATCAAATGCAGCGTATGAATTGATTATTGGATTATATAGCAGTAAGGCTGAAAAAATAGTTATAGCTAAGACAAATAATTTTTCATTAAGCGATTTACGTTATTTACATTACAGTAAAGCTAAAAAAAACAAAATTCGCGTTAGAACAATTGCCACCGACAGAAGGATCCGCGAAACAGCATGCTTTTCGAGTTTTTTATCAGCTACAAATTTAGTTGGGCAACAAAAATTTACAAGCTACCGACTGGGGTTGGCAAATTGAAAATAATCATTTAAAACCAATTGGTACTACTGATCCGCCAATTCCACTTAAATTGCTCAATCAAATTTCATGCTCGTGTAGCAAAAAGAGTTGCGTCGATAACTCATGCACTTGCAAAGAATATGGATTACGTTGCTCTAATTTATGTGCGAACTGTCATGAAGACACCTGCGCCAATTTAGATGTTAATGAAAAAACGACTGCGTCCACGAGCGAGTATACCCTGGATGATGAAGCGGACGATCATTATTCCATGGGTGACAATATAGAAAATAATAATGATGAACTTGATAGCGATGTCTTTGCGGGTAGCAATCAATATGATGAAACGATTGATTATATAGCGACGATGAATACTGACGAAAATTACGATGAAGAGTTTGCGACGCCTTTGTGTTGCAGGATCGTCGAATTACCATTAGAGAAGTTGCTGATGATATCGGTATCTCGTTTGGTTCATGCCAAGTAATTTTAACGAATATTTCGGGTAAGAGACGTGTGTCAGTGAAGTTTGTTCCGAAATTGCTAAATTGTGACCAAAAGAACGGTCGCATGAGAATCGCTCAAGAACTGTTGAATAATGTCGACGACAACCCAGATTTACTCAAAAGAGCCATAACAGGCGACGAAACATGGGTACATGCTTATGACGTCGAAACTAAGGCTCAATCGCCCTAGTGAAAGTATTCTGGATCACCAAGATCAAAGAAAGCACACCAAGTTCGATAAGATGTCAAGGTGTTGCTTACTGTTTTCTTTGATTATCATGGTATAGTGCATCAGGAGTTCTTACCACAAGGTTGTACAGTTAATAAGGAGTATTATAAGTTATGTGCCGTTTGCGAGAAGCAATTCGAAGTAAATGTTTACGGAATTGTGGGAAAAGAATTCATGGCTTTTGCATTACGATAATGCACTTGCTCATTTATCGTTGCTTGTGAGAGAATTTTTGGCCAAATCCAACACTACAATCATGCCTCAGTCACCATATTCATCGAACTTAGTCTCCTGCGACTTTTCTTTGTTCCAAAGCTCAAGAAATCTATGAAAAGACGGTGTGTTGTAACGATTGAAGAGATAAAGAATGCATCTCTGGAAGAACTCAAGGTTTATATTAAAATGTGATTATCAGAACTGCTTCGACGATTGGAAGAAGTGTTGGCATAAGTGTATTTTTGTATTTGTATTATATCCGAGGGGGATTACTTTGAAGGGGAAAATATAAATATTGATAAATAAATAAATATTTTTTTGTATAATCATAAAGTCACCTTACTTTTTGATCACACCTCGTATGTACATACATTATTTATTTCCAAACAAATCTATCATTTGTAGATCCACTACATACCCTCATATTTAAAATATTGTAATTGACGTCACAAATCTAAAAGATAAATAAATATAAATTGTATGATTAAAATATCCAATTATTCTTATCAGTTTTACCAAAAAAAGCTCATGCTCACTGTTTGCACACAAAAAGAATGTTCGTGCTTGTAATTCAAGTATGCTTCTTCGTGATCCACAGGACCACGAATTTTTGGGAGGGTACAGTCTATGGCACCCAGTACTCCAGGAAATCCCAAGCGCTCTTCGAACCTGTAATAGTTATAAAATATTCAGACATTTGCAAAATTTTATCAACAAATAATATAAAATAGTATTTATATACCCTTGCTGGACAATCTCACGTTCTTCTCTTATCGAAGGGAACTTCACAAACAAATTAGATAATCGAAGAATAGCAGGCACTACATGGTGAAGGTATTTGCTAAAAGTTATTTGGCTCATCGGATGATATAAATCATAACAAGCTCCTTTTTGGTAGGAACCTTCAGCAAGGAAGCGAAGAACTGCAAGCACTTGAAGATGTGGTGGTATTCCTCTTGAGTGATCTTCCAAAAATGGTCTCAATAACTCAATAAGCTCTATCGCCACCCAAGGATACATTCTATAGCATTGTTGAAAAATATGATCTCCCATCATAAATGGAAACATTTTTTTGGACCAGATCAGTTTGTAGGGCTCAAAAAACCCTATAATTGAAAAAAAAATGTCTCTCTAAGTCAAAAATTGACCGAGATATCGCGGGAAAACCGAAAACCACGTATAGGGACTTTCTGGGGTCCCTAATGCGTTTTAGGTTCTGAAAATTTAGGGATCTTGGCCATTTTCCATGCTGAATATCGGGGTTCAATTGGTTTCCCGGATCATTCAAGGGCACTTTTGACCATCTTACCCGGCTAGACCCTTTGGAAGAATACTCAACGCACATATTATGTCATACACTATTGAAGTAATTGATTGCTCCGTTGTTTTGTTACGTCTCGTGCATAAACTACGAATAGCAAATGTGCGAAACGTACCAATATAGTACTAGTGGCTGATTGAGGCTCACAAGTAATGAATAATATACGATGTATGAATAAGAATGAATGTATTTATTTATTTTGTTATACTTACAGTTTTTAGAGTACTTTCCGTATTGTAGATCTTGATATTTGGATGGGTTCAATAATGTAATTGCACGTTCTCACTTTTAATGGATCGCGTATTTATTGAAATCAAATAATATAGTTTGACAAATAATAGTTGAATAGTTAGCCAAATTGTCGAACAGGCTTGCACGCGACTGTAGTGTCGATATGTAGAGTTTTATTCGTCAATTGTCGAACTGACGTGTACGGAGTAACGATAATTGCTGAATTACCTCTCGAGTGGTTCATCTTATATACATAAATTTGTGCTCAATAAATCGCTGATGTTTCTTGTGTAGTTGAGTAATTTTCTTTTTGAGTTCATTGTGTGTTGTGTAATGCTGAGTAGGGTCTTTGTGTTTTGCTGCCGTATCGTTTTCTGGTGGACGTGTATATAGTTTTAATTTTGCGAAATTCGGGATTGCACTTTTAAAGAATGTAAATGAGTAAAGATACGTCTTGAGACGTAACACCTCGGGGCATAAGATATTGCAAATATGTATTAATTGCAATGGTTGGTTTTCGGTGAAGAGATTATTTCGTTATGTGCATTTCCGAGTTTCGGAAGTGTTGGAATTTGATTGCGTCGGTGGGATCATTTTTCTGCAAGGTGTACAAATTATTTGGTATATAAAGGCTGCGTCGCTTCGATAATTTACAAAGTGTTCTCTGCGCTTGTGATCAGAATTCAACATGTATGGGTTTTCTAGAAAACGCTGTTTGATGGTTTGCGTAAGTATTTTACAATTTGATTTCTTATTCATTTTTATTATTATCATTGTATTTCTTTGTTCTAGTTTGCGGATTGGCAGTATTCTCGTGCGGTAAAAAAGGCCAGACGGGAGGGCTTGCCTTTACCGGTTGCACCTAGGCCTGGGACCCGAAAATATGTGAAAATAGATGTAAGTGTTTTACAATGTATGTTTGTATATTGGTATATTGATATGTCTAATTAATTTGTTTCCTATTTGCTTGTTAGTTTCAGAGATGGCAGTTGGTGCGTACTCTGAGGCATTGCGATCGAGTGACGCAGACGGCCTTTTTCTTGGGGGAGTATGGTCCGGATGAAGACACTTGGAATTTGCGCGAATTATTTTTTTATGATTTATTAGTGTATTGTAATGGTTTTCGTCGAGTGTGCGTGGAGGTTTTTAGTAAGTTTTACAATGTAGTTGTAGGTCCTAGTGTAGATCATCGATACAATTGTAATTGTATATAAATGTAAATGTAGACATAATTGTAATTTATATATATATATTATAATGTAGTAAATATAATGTAATAAATATATATATTATAATGTAAAAATATATTTTTCTTTTGTTTTTTTTTTCTTATAGCGAGCATCTCGCTTCCCTCCCCGCTTAAAATGTAGCAACATTTGAGGAGTGTCATGTCTGTATTAGTCCAATTCTAGTGAAAACAAATGATTGTGTGTAGTTGAAAGAGCGGTTTGATTGTTGAAGCTAAAAGGTGGTCTGTTTGGTAGAGGAGGTGGTGTTATGCATCTAGGTGTTGAGATGGGTATTGTGGGGATAATCTTGATTTCTTGTAGTTCTATATGTTCTTTTTTGTCATTGTCTGTTTTGTTTTTGCTTGGTTTCTCGAGTTTGATGAGGAGGTGTGTAATCGAGCTGAAGATGGCTCCGAGTAGGTGGAGCGACCAGCCGAAGATTGCGTGTAGTGCATATCCTCTAATTATTGTATCTATTATTAATTTCATTGTGTTTATTAAGATCAATGTCATAATTATAACTGAAGAGACTGATCCGCAAGTGATCATTTTGTTTATGATCATATTCCAGGTGCTGACTGCAATGTTTTTTATGGTATTTTCTGAGAAGATGCTCCCACTCGTTGTCGCGTCTCCTGTTATTTCTCTTGCTATGTCGTTGAGTATTGATGTTCTCTCCATAGGGAACATTATTTGTTGTTGTAGTTCGTCTAGTTCGTCTTGAGAGTATACTCCACTTGTTGCTAGTGAATTTATTGCTTTGAAATTCCATCCTATTTTTGTGTTAGGTCTGAGTGTATTTGGTGCTACGCATGGTTGAGGTTTGGGTGTGAGTCTTACCCATTCTTCTTCGAGTTTGTAGTATGTTGGGACGAGTGCGTTGCAGTTTATCTGTTCCCCTTTCTTTTTGAGGATGTGTGTTTTTGGTGTCAGGAACCACGTTTCGTTTCCAGAGGTTACTGGGAGTTCGTTGTAGCATTCTTCTAATTTAATTATTTTTACTGTCTTTGGTACACATTTTATTAAGTGTACTGCTTCTCCTGCAACTCTTGCAATGTATCCTGGTTTTTTCATGATGTCATATGCAAATTCGTCAGGGGAGAGGGTGGCAATGGATAGGGCATTTTGTATTACCTTCCTTTCAACTTCGCATCTTTCTGTTATTAAATTTAAGTATAGTTTGTTCAATTGACTCCTTAAATGTTTTTCTACGTATACAAATTTTGAATTGACATATGTAAATAGATCTAGGTTTATGGTGCTTCTTGTGCTTACTAAATCATTTTCTAGTTGGTATGTGTTTATGTAATTGTCTTTTTCTACGATGAATAGTTTCGGGTGTTCCGTTCTTACAAGTTCTCTGTTGCAGCGTTGTATTTTGTTTCTGGCACTTAGAGCAAATGTTATTTCACTATGATTTAATGCGTAAATTATTTCGTGATCGTAGTCACTAGAATATTTTGATTGAGACGTAACAGTTTAAGAATTTGTTTTTGTTTATATATGTCTTGGCGGATATCGGGCCTTGGTACGCTGTTAACTAGCGACGGAAAAAATGGTCAGAAAATTGTTGTAATACATTTTTTTTGGAGGGAGCAATCATATTTTTATAAGAGTATGGTCTGGCCGACATGTAGGTCAATTTTATTGATCAATGTTAATGAAAATGAGCCTGTAACTTCGATATCGAGGCATTCATGTTTTTCCAGCGAAGAGCCTAAGCACTCGATTGACTTATATGTTTGAGATGAAAAATATGTTTAGGGAGCAATCGAATTTCTCATAGGGAAATATTTATAGAATACGTAGTATTAATTAAAAAAAAATTTCTAAAGATGGTGATTTTTGTTGAATTAATTGTAACCTTGTTTAGAGTGGAATGAGTACATTGTAACGGGGGGGAAATATCATTTTCCGTCGTTATTTTTGATTTCGATGCGAGGCTAACCGCCGCCTCGTTGCTGTGGCTCGATGACTTTTCTCGCTCCTTCTCGTTGACAGCTATGGGCACGAAAAGTATAAAAGTTCGTGCATTGGAGAGAAGGGTATTCTAACTACTAACGAAAACACTCGGGATGTATATTCACTAACTTTCGTATATTGTCAGTATACTAAGAATATACATGTCCAGATCGTACTGGAAAATATTGGCCGAGAGTCTTACGCTATGTTCATTTCACTCACACACGCGTAAACACACGAGAGACAGTTTTTGGACGCGAACTAATATTCTGCGATTCGCACACAATAATCTCGCTCAATTGACGTTGACTTACGTAAAATCGGGGTAACGTTGATCAGACGTTACCCGAGCGGCGATGGAATCGTCGTTCTCTCCTGGAAGTTTTCTGGGTGCTGAAGTGTGTAATGGCGGTAGCGCTTGTAGTCGTATTCGGCGTCGGAGGCACGCCGAGAGAAGAGGTTTCTCGCTGTTGGTCCGCGATGTCACCTCGGATTTCCTCTGCGTCGCTGCTCACTTGATGTTGCTGAATCTAACTGCACCTTTTTTTTGCCATTTGTACGGTGTCTTTTTGCACTCGGAACCGATTTCTTTTTTCTTTCTCCGGACAGCGAGACGCGCACGGTCAAGACCGAACTTCCTATCTCCCTCTCTTCTCCTCCGCGCTCTCTCTCCTTCGTCGCCGGCTACGCACGCCAACTCGGCTGACGAAGCGCGTCCCCACATCCATACACAGGCATCGCGCGCGTTCAAATATTCGACGCGATTACCGACTCGCGTGACAACATATAGCGTGTTTTTCTGAAATTTCGCGTTTGTTTTCTCTTTAAGCCTTTGAAAAAATCTTGAACGTAAGGTTTTTGGAAAAGCAATTAATTATTATATTTAATTCATTTTATAATTAATAGCGTTTGTTATTCAATATTTGCACGCGTTTCATAGCTTATACTAATGCCTATGAAACGCGTGCAAATATTGAATAACAATCGCTATTAATTATAAAATGAATTAAATATAATAATTAATCACTATAGTTAGCGTACGCAGGCCACGTTCTACAGTATGATACCTAATACATGTATTATACGTCACCTGACGTTACTCACTACCGTACCGAGCATGGGAGGTTAGTTGACGTTATTTGTTCTTAACTTTTTGCAAATATGAATGAATTTAGCGAGATTTGACTTTGGGAGCAATGATGTGTATCGTTTATGGAACGTAATTAGCCTACTTTGGTCTGTAAATGTTGTATAATTAATTAGAAAATTATAAACAAAGCCTTAATTTGTTAATAACTTTTATTAAACGATTCCTGCGAAGGGAGCAATGTGTTTTTTGGAGGGAGCCCATCGGAAGCTTTCGATTAAGCCTTCGTACGACTTTATACGTTGATTAATAAAAAAAGTTGGATGGAGCTATGAGAGAAGTGGTTTACCTTCATCTTGTCATTTCATTCACTGTTCTGAAATTGCCATACCTCACAGTAATATTTTTAACTAGCTTTGAATTTAAAACTCTTGATTGTCATAATAACCTTTCATATTTGTTTCAGATTGAAGTCAAATTCATAACAATGGAAGAGGATAACCAGAAGTCTTTTTTGTTTTTGAAAAACTCATTAGCATTATTACCAAAAGTTGATGAAAATGGAAAAAGTATCCTATGTATATATTGCAATATTTTATTGAAAAACGATAACTCAGACATACAAGCACACATAGATAGTGAAGAACATGATATACCACTATCACTGAACAGCGATAATTTCGACGCAAGTCATTCCTCTGTATATTATCATGAACATATGGGCGCGTTCTTATCAGATGATGAAAAAGAAAAATTAACAAAACATTTCTTTTGTTTTCTTTGCTCTTTTTATTCAAATAATGCGAATAGCATGAAATATCACCTTGATTGTAGGAGTCATAAAAATATGTGAACAGCCCCGCTTCTAAATGAATTGAAACAATGTAATATTTGCCATGGTTTATACACCCTGAAGAAACATGATAATTCAAAATTCCATCTGAACTTTATTCATCTACAAGAAACTTTGGAAAATGAAATTGACTATTTGCCAATTCCACAATTTCCTACAATTTTTACACAAGAAACGTACGTAGATACATGGTTCATTGTTCTGGAAATGTTAGCCAAGGAACACAAAGATTTTCTCAAGAAATGTTGTTTTTCCGGCTTCTATATCGACAGGTGGATTCTAGCAAAAGACCGACAGTGAGTATTGTTTAATTTTTAATGTTTCAATAAGAGAACTGACTAAAATTGTATGAAAAATTACCATATCACGTAGTAGAGCAGGAACATACTTTCATTATAGGATCTATCGATATAAACTGTATTAAATTTGACATGTGGACGTAGTAAATTTTACTGGGATCTGGGAAGAGGCTGAATGTTGGTCCGTGAGATAGAGAACAGCGGTTTGTGTGCTATATTCAGATCTGAAACCGGATTGAAGTGGTGAAAAATTCTATTCTTTCGTACAATTTCTAATTCGAATTTATTAATAGCTTTAATCCTTTAAGGGGGTATCCCTCAATAGATCACAAAAAATCGCAGCAAACTTTGGGAATTTTTTTAAAGAAAACTATTTAATATTTTTAATTGAAATTTGGACTGTAGTTTATTGAAGTTAATTGGAATAAGGAGAAATTTTTTTATAACAATATATGTATAAACAAATGAGCTACAGGCGGTGGAAGTAGAAAAATTTTTTTTTTCCTTATTGGCGGGCGATCTCCTGGGTTTGGAAAAAATCTGTAACGTAAAAAATACATTTTTGTATTATTATAAGATACATATCTCGTCGATATACCTATTTTTAAAACGGGGAAAAATTATTTGAAAAAATGGCGGACTTTAAAAAAAAAATAAAAAATTTTTTTTCATTGTTTATGCAAAAAAACGGATAAACAATAACTTGGCACATTACTCGATAGGTATATGGACTAGGTAATTAAATTATCTTTAAAATGTTTTTCTTTTTCGAAATGTTGAAAATTCGCTGAGTTATGACTCCCGCAGACTCGAAAAATTGAAAAAAAATGATTTTGAGATTAACGCGTTTAAAGTTTGCGGCATAAAAAAACGGCTTTTTTTCGAAACTTACGTGCGTAAAAATTTTTTTTTGTTTAATCAGCAATACCAGGACCATAGAGAACTCCTTCTTCTTCTTCATAAAACTACGTAGTCTTGGCAGCTTTCTTTTTTTTGGCAATTCTAGCGGCTCTCGTTGATTCTTGGCTACGCATGTCCTGGCGTTTGACGCGCTCCTCGTCCGATGTAGTAGCGTAATTCGCAGCTGCAGAGCCTATATTGAACTCAAGGCACTGCATGACCTTAAGAATACCATGGAACCCATCATTGAAAAGCACACCAGCAATTGATGCAGCAATTTCCACTGTTTTTGGTCCACAGTGCAAATGTTTTGGAGAAAATTTCCAAACTAGAGCGTTGAAACTTTCGTTTGCGTTTTGAGTGTATCCTTCCAAACATCTTTTCAATAAATCCTCTTTTGATAAATCTTCGTAGATCGGGAGTATATGTTCTTGTACATCAGGATGAAGTGGAGGGGGATGCTCGTAAACATTAGCACCGACTAGTTGAGATGATTGCCATTCGCACCAGCTATCTATACCTTGAGGGCAATGTTGGTGCATCGGATTCTCGTCAGTTGAACAGAAATGATGATAAGTAGCCATTATAGCATTTTTCATGCCTTCTACTGAATTTACGTTCCTTCTAATGGCCAAACCATAATATTGAGATAATTTGTTTATGAGACTGCCAGTTAGTTTCCCCTTTGCACCTATCTTTTCGTTTTTCTTCAAGTTACGCAGTCTAGTACCCATGCGTTTTTGGACATGGCCAATGCACTCTCGTTTTTCTACTATAAACTCTTCGCCGTATGGATTCGCCTTCAAAATGGCAAGAAACGTTTTTGAGTCTCCTTCACCGATCTATACAGTATAGTACACGCCATAATACTCGACAGATCTGCCAAACATTTCTAGTACGGCGTCAACCTCCATTTTTCCAGACGACCCATCGTGATTGGCAGTGCACTCATCGGCATGATCATCAAACCACGTTTCATATTCGGGTGTACCTTCTTTATAAGGACACGTGGCACAACCTTGGCAAATACTGCTTTTGACAATTAAATCCACGACTTTTCCAGTTTCATATTCGATAAGAGTGGTTACACCGAGTTTAGATACAAATCCTCGTTTCTTCCATGATCCGTCGCCTGAAACCTTTAGTTGTAAAAGAGGTCTTGAGTTTTGTTCATTGAGTTTTTTTGCTTCCTCAATTGCACTTTTACAACTAAGATTGAAACATATTTTTGTTGCGTCTTGTATATGTTGGAGGATGCGGTCGTAGCCGCCTTTACTGATTCCTATTCCGAAGTCCATCAATCCGGCAAACAGAGTTATACCTTTCAAGCCAATGCCTAAAAACCGCATCACAAACACCATGCTCCGATTCACTTCAAAGCCATTATTTATGTAAGGGCTTGTGTCAACTGTTACTGATCCGCATCGGCAAGTCAGAACTAATTTCCAGCCGAACCCAGATTGTTTGAGTTGTTCTTGAAATTTTACTCCTCCTTTACAACTTTTGCAACACAATATTTCTGAGAGCGCTGTAAAGAGTGTCATGAACTCTATGATTCGAAATCGATGTGCTGCATTAACTGCTACACCTTCACTAGCAGCTGAAGCCAATTTTTTAGCACTTGCGCTTATGCCTATTTGTTCGCCTTCTTTCGATGAAAACTGATTACCTTGGAATGACTTTCTGCGCTTTGATGCACGATAATTATCTTCTTTCTCACCTTTTGGATAACTAGACATTTTTACAGTTCAAAAAATGCTACTAGAGATGCTTACTATTCCAAAGCCGGAATAAAACTGAGCAGACTGTAGTAACAGTCTCCAAAACGGATGCTCACCTATACACTGATATCCTTCCCCCTACTACACTACTACCATTACAGAATCTGTATACGAATATATAATCTGTACAATGAAAGGTCGAGAAAGATCTATTGTATTGTAACTTATAAGTGGGGAGCGTTTCAACTCAGCGGGGCGCCTACTGCTCGAGCGCGCACCTGCCTACCTGCTCAGCGCGCCGAAGGCCGTACACAAAAATAGCCACACTGCCAAACCGCTCGGAATTTCGTTTTGAAATTTGAACAGCATATTTTTGAAATGTTATACTTTCGATTTATGCAATAAAAAAATTGACTTTTTTCATCGATCTATTGAGGGATACCCCCTTAACCTTATTAAGTGATGGCTATATCATAGACTTATATTAACCTGGTATCTTTCTTCCTTTCATGAATACTCCCTCAGTTTCGAAACTTTCAGTTTGTTTATCAACTTCCTCACTTTTATATATCCCAAATTGGTTTATCCTCCCTCATTTTCAAAGCTCGTTTGTAAATACAAACTTTTAGTTAATTAAAATGTCTACATTTACAGCTTCAGTCTACTTATGTTATATATTTCATACTTTGTAATAAAAGTTGTTTCTAAATGCATAGGTTGTAACGGGTGTTAATATAATTTATTCAAGATTATATACAATCTCAAAAATATCAAAAAACGGTATTTTTTGCACTTTTAGGTTAGGATATCTCGAAAACCTAACATGATGGAGCCATTCTGAGGCCCGATTCGGATTCAGCGCATCAAATTCCTCCGGATACACTATGTCTGGTCTCTGGGTCTGGACTTTCATCAAATTTTGTCGGCCTGTGAAATTATTTAACTCCAAGGAACCCTTTGTCGAATATTTATCCATAGTAATCCTTTTTTCACTCGGAACCGCCGTTAGGCACTACTTCACGGGAAAGGTTTGGCACCTCTTCTTTCTTGTACTACTCCCCTACTTCCCCCAATCGTATCCGCTGCAGCCTTAGAACTGGCATGCTCTACTTGGTCTTCGAAATTGAGACGTGCATCTATCATTACCCCTAGGTAGCGGATAGATGGTTTTGAGTTAATTTCGTGCTCACCAACTTTGATCGAGTGCTTCCATGATTTGGTCCCACCTCGTAGAATTGAACGCGTTCTGCACATCCAGCGTCACTACTGCGCAGACGAGTGTGATGGGCGTGTGTGCGCATGTTCGTGCGTGCATACGTGAAGGTCCTACTTATATTATCTAATGTCACGTGTGTGGACTCCACCGGAGATACACCCAATGTAGCGAATAAAAAGAGGAGAGCAACTCTCCGATTACTATAAGTAGACAATAAAAAGTTAGCTAGCGGTTGGCGGACCGTGGCTGTGTGGTTAGGTCACTAGACTTGCAAGTCGGGGGTCTCGGGTTCGATCCCCGGGACCGACCGTCACTTTATATAATTTATTTGATGGATTCTTCATCCGTTACACTAATTTATATTAGTTTATATCTTGGTTTTTTTTTTTTCTTTAGCTTGTCTAAAAAAAAAAATTATTTTATTTTTTTATAAAATTCGAAATTTCGATCGATAAAAGTCTTTCCTGTATTGAGTTTTACGAAATAAACACTTTCAGATTATAACGAACGGCATGTAAGTTCGTTATGTCTGTCTCTTCCCAGGAAGTCATCAAATAATAATTATCTATAATAATTAATTATCATGTAAACATGTTTAAATAATTGCAGCGTGGACGTCAGCGAACCGGTAAGTGACGCGATTATAGTTCGATTATCGATATCGACTCGCGGCGCGAACCTCGCGGAGAGGCGAGCCCTTCGAGGAGAGAGAGAGAGTAGGGACAAAAAGTAAGTCTGCTTCCGACCGGCAACGAACAAGCAACCGGCAACGCGAGCTCGCTAATTACTCGAGAGAGCAATTAGGTTTAATAGCCACACACGTGACAACCATCGACGCTGTTCCCGAAAAGCCCAGCGAACACTCGGTGATAGAAGCAGAGAGAAAAAGCGTAAACGCAAGAAGCGATAACGCGATTAACAAATCCTTTGTAAGCGAGCGCGCCGAGAACTACTTGCGAATCTACTGTAGAGCGACTCGTCAGTTCCAGCATTGTAAGTACCAGTCTGTTAACTTGGCTTCTCTCTCTATGGCTCTCTCCTCCTGCGTTGCTTAAATTGCGTATCCTTGTTGATACCTTACCGCATAGTTGCTTATTTCTTTTCTGTTTTCGTTCGGCCTACGAACAGGCTTCCGTTATACGCGTATTGTCGCTTCGTCCGATTTACAACGAGCAAGTGCGGTTGCCGTTTTCATCTAAGTCGAGTGACCGAGACATTTCGACCGGCTAAAGAGCCGACACGAGTAAGCGATGTAGGTTTCTCGTTCAAATGGTGCGCGCCGGTTGGCCGTCGCCATTGTGCCTAGCCGCTCTTAACAGGGCGTGCGCGTGCAAGTCCTCGCTGCGTAGCGTGTGCGCAGCTCGTCGGCTGCACTGAAATCTGACGCGAGGCTATCCACGCTGCTATTTGTACTGCGCGCGAACTACGCTATTCTATGCTTGTGTTATGAATAAATGAATTCAATTCACTCCTTTGCTATGTGTCATTTTCCCTCGATTCCTAGTCGTATATGCGATTATGCGCTTTAGCTTCTCCTTGGCTGTCGCGCCTTGTCACACGAAAGCTTACGACACTCTCCGCGGGCCAAGTTTTCGACTCGAGAAGGAGGCAACTGAGCTGCTGGACCCAGGACGTTCGGTGCAGGAGTGCCGATCTGCTCTGGAGAGCCATTCATCTACTTTTCCGCAGTTACTTTTATATAGCGTGTCCCGCTCGAGCAAAGCTGAGCAGGAACCCCGTTATAAGATAGTCTATTCTAATAGTTATTTATAAACAAATTAAAACAAAGCCAAGTACTATTTTCTAGTTGGGTTATGAATGTAAGTTACGTTGACGCTATGAAACTCAGGTTTTCCCTAATTCGTAATCATTCAATTCTAGATTAGTAGTCCAATGTTAGAAAAAGTCAGATGTATCTTAAAATGTACCAAATGTTGCAAACTCAATGGATCTAAACCCGTACAAAAAGTTGACTAAGTAAATAAAATATGATTACTAGAAAAATGTCGCCTTTATTGAATTGGAACTTATAAATTTGCAGGGACTCTCCAGTAGCAGTTATAAAAACTGAGGACCTGATCAACGATTCCTACGAACTGAAATACATGGATGAAATTGTCATAAGTAGCAGTGAACCAAGATATGCTATGTCAGGTAGGGTGGAAATTAATTTTTTTTTTACTTCGGGGACCCGCTCCCCGGGCAAAAATCTCTTCTATGTCCTCTAAAAACTCTGCGCAAACATAAATCAGAACTTAAAAATTGATTTAACCCGTGCCGCACAACATCTTAAGATTTCCCATGTATTTTAAATGGGAAAAATGAGTAAGTTTGTTCATCCTCACAAAGGCTAGTCTAAATTTCGGATTTCCATTTTTAAAACTATATTTTCTCGTGTATTTTGAGCCGCTGAATCGAATGACCGTGTCAGTTTTTGTCTAGACAGCGATACAAAAATGTTATAACCAAAAATTGTCGGAAAATCCGAAAAATGAGTGACAAAAGGGACTTCTAGCTGACCTTCAACGGCCGTAATCAATGAATTTCGTTATCAGCAGTATATGTTTTCATGTATTTTCAGCCGCTGAATCGAATGGTGCCATTAGTTTTTGACCAGCTGTGCGATAAACCAGAGTTACAAACCTACATCGTTTAAAAACTTCGAAAATTAGTCAAAAATGCAGATCATTTGCTTACAACCATAGCAGTGATTAAAAGAATCCATAATTCTTTTTCATCAACATGTATTTTTGTATATTTTGAGCTGCTGAATCGAATGGTGTCGGTAGATTTTCTCTAGGTAGCGATAAACAAAAGTTATAAGCGAAATTTGTCGAAAAATTCCAAAAATTAGCGAAAAAAAAGAGAATTATCAAAATTATGACGGTAAAAACGATCAATTTTTTTTCAATAATATATATTTCTATGTATTTTGAGTCACTGAATCGAGTGGTATTATTTGTTTCCTGCTAGCTACGCGATAAATCAAAGTTACAAGCCAAAACCGTTGGAAAACTTCAAGAATTCACTGAAGAAAGCAGATAATTTGTTTATAACCTAGCTATTCAGCAAGACAAAATTGTTATTTTTCTCGTGAACATGTATTCTTGTTAATATGCGAGCTATAATATAGAGTCTTATTATTATATGAAATATTCGTAAATAAATGATGGTATTTATACTTGGCGAAGCGGCCTAAGAACCTGACTTGTGGCTCATGAGTTTGACCGATAGGGGCGCTGAAGCTCACTATTCCGACAGTTCGTAGTTCAAGACCATCAATGTTCGTTTTCATTCCTCGACTCGAAAAGGTTTCTATGCATCGAGTCATGTCACTTGTCTCTCTACGGTTAATGGTTTAAGAAAAATTGTAAACAATGTTCATTCTCCAATGTGTTATATTGAAAAATCTTTTACAAGAGAATTATAAATGCATGTGTGTTAATCAAAAGTTATAGTCATGACGTGGTTAGGAAATAACTGTACTTTGAAATAATGATGAAAGTCACAAGTCATTTATATGTAATTGAAGTGATTGTTATTTCATAAATATATTTTGTATGTAACGTTTTTCAAAGTGTCTTTCATATTACAATGAAGATAGTTCTGTACTCACTTATTCATTGTGTGTAATAACACAATTTATAAATTGATCTGAGTATGCAAACTGCCAAGATTAGCAGATGCATGTTATATTTATCTCTGATTTTCAATTTGGATGAAATACGTGCAAGAATATTTTTAGGTATGTTTCATAATTTTAATATTGTTATCATTATTCATGATATTTTATTCAATGTTCCATTGAAGGGACCAGTCAGTATTAATGATAGAAACTGGAAAATTGTAAGTTCTAGCGATTAAAGTTCTACAATATAGAAATATCTGAAAACACTTTATCCCAGACTTACAAAAATCTGCTAGCACTTTGGACCAGTACTTTCTACTCCGTGTTTATTGTAGTCAATCGACTTAAACGTAATACTTTGACGTGTAATCTTTTTTTCTACGTTCTACTTATCTTCTATATTTATCATAGAATGTCGGATCAACATTTCAGCTCTATACATTAAAAGCTGATTTCAGAATTTTGCAGCAAATGTGTCAACTTTGGTGAAAATCAAACGCTAAGGATTTGCGCACTAAAAAAATAATTCCTCCCCCGTTCGAGTGTGTACAATCTTTTCTTACAGTTGAAAATCCAGGAAACTGAAGATTAGTTTCGGCTTTGAGCCATGTTTCAACACAAACAAGAATATCAACGTATATTAGTACCTTTTCCAATTCAGTGCGATGTTTTTGAAAACTTCTACAGTTCCAGTAAAAGATTCTCAGATTCTTGTGATCTTCTTTATCCATCTCGGGATTCAGCATTCTCTTCCATAACTTCATCTATATCTGTGGCGAGATCACTTTGAGAGTCGGAGAAATCCGTAACTTCTTGAGCATTTAGACGTTTGATTATTCTTCGATGCAATTTTTCAGGTTTTTATCGATCGGCTGATTTCGTACGTCGTCAAGCATTTTTTTGAGTCCCTCAATATCAGATGAATAATCTGCAGCAAGAGCTGGTATGTCTGTTTTGCCATATGCGTTTACAAGGAACTTAATTAAGTTTTCGAAATCGAGTGGATAAACAGTGGAATTTAATATAATAGAGTCTTTTGCTGCTGCCAGCTGCTGCTTTACATTTTCGATGGTTATTGATCTTTTTGCGATGAGTGGAGGTTTTTTATCCTTGGAGAGGGATTTTCCCTTAAGGACATCATTATTATTTTTGGCTTCACTTTTGGAAGTTGAGGAAGAATTGCTTTGCGTGTCTTGCTGTATCGGTGTGGCATGAGCAGAGTCGTGGCTTGTTGTTATGACGGTAGGTAAAATCGCTGTGTTGAGCGCCGCTGCGGTCGGATCGGAGATAGACTTATCAAGCGTATTGTCTGTAGTGCTTGTGTTTACATTTGGTTTCCTTGTTTTAGTGTTAGGAATTTCAGGTCCACTTTGCGTGGGAGTTTCAACGTTTTTACAGTATTTTGCCAAGTGGCCCTCTTCTTTACATAAGAGGCAAGTCATTTTTTCAGCGGAAAGATAAATATGATAGGTAGTATCCTCGAAATTCACCGGTATGCAAGGAGGAATTTTTTCCGTATCTTCAGGGTTCACATACATCTGTCGCCGAAAGCTTAGTACATGAGAGAAACTAGGGTCATTTATCCCCGCTCGTATGTATGTAATATGCGAGCAAGGAATGATATTTATTTTGTGTAGTTCATCCATAATGACGTCATTTGGGATAATAGGACAAGCATTTGAGATAATAATGCGTTTTGCAACTTTTTTATTAATTCTTGGAATATTATATACATTATTTTCGGGGAAATCACTTGTATCAAACTTGACGATATTGCGTTTTATTATTTCATACACATCATCGCAAGTAAATTTGTAGACTAACGAGTCGGTGTCAGTATAACATAGTATCAAATTGTCGAACGCATGCTTTACATAATCGTAATGAAATTCATACATAAATGTTTTTGAAATGTCTAAAATACACATTCCCAAGTAAACTGGTTTATCTATCGTTACAGATAATTGTTTCATTTGCAACGCAATTTAATTTCCGTCGAAAATTACGGACCTATAAAAATTTGGTTTTGATATATATGCTTGCGTTCCATAACGACCCTCCCATTTATTTTTTATATAAACATTTATGTGTTTTCGCACATTTTCCATAGTCTTACCAAAAAACGCATTATTTATTAATTTGAACAAATTTTTTTCAAATTCGTTTGTGGCACGGGTCCGCAATTCTGTATTTAAATCAATGTATGGCTTGAGCCATTTTGATTGTTTAAATTTTATAATGCGGTGAACTTTCTTCAATAGAAGCCCGTGAGTGAATGCTTGCTGCAAATTTTTAAAATGTATAACATAAAACATATTTTTCCTTGTCGTATAAAGTGGTGAGCAATTTTTTTTGTTTCGAGCCGGGTGGAACAGTTGTCTCGGGACAAAATGGAAAATCAGCATAATCATCGTGTAAATGAGTAGGATAACTCAAGTCTACTCCTACAATATAACCAATTTCCCCATCAACATTAGCTGTTAAAAAGTCTCGAGACAATGGATCTCCCCATTGAAATTCACCCGTTGGCAAGCTAGATTGCACCGCATAACCATATACATTATTACAATCATAGTATTGTAAATACTTTGATGGTTTGGTTTCATCGTAATTTTCCATATATTTGTTGTTTGCTCTAGCATATCTTTTTGAGCAATGAACAAGACCGCCGTGAATATCAGCTTCAAACATCATTAACATATCAATATCCGTTAAAAGCTATAATTCTACTCGAGTGCGCAACAAATAACATGAAAAAGTATAAGAGGGGAGCGTGATAAAATGTGCAGGGTCTGATTGATATGTTCGATGACACGCCGTTCGAAAATTTTCAAAAATATCAGCCAAGAGTAAAACATCAGTTTTTAAATATAAATTGCTGTATTCACCTAATGTTTTTATGTTGAATACACGCCATACGTTTTACGCATGTGAATAATCTTCATCGCTGATGGTCGATGCAGTTAAACGATTATAAAAGGCTTGTCGAGGAGGTAGACAGGATTCACTCAGTACATTAACATTCGTAATATAATCATGAGGTAGCACTCCATAAAACGTTTTTTACGCCCTGTGGTGCTATGTGGAAGTCTGTGTTGCGAATACGCTATTTGAGCATTTGAAACGGTACACTAATTCCAAATGTCCGGCATTTTGTCTCAAATAAACTTATCGGGGCAAATTTTTTTTTTAAATGTGCGTAATTTACTCTACTTGAAAATGTCACGTTTGAGCGCACACAGACACTTAGTGTATAAGTCAACTTAGTATAAGAAAGCGAGGAGTCGAAGGAGCTTCAATTACAGAAAAATAGTGACTAGCATGAGTAGCAGCGTGGCGGCCGTGGCCAAGTGGACAGCGCATTAGACTTACAAACCTGGGGACGCGGGTTCGAGACCCGATCCCGCCACAATTTTACTTTTAAGAAATAAATACAACACGTAACAAAAATTATATTATTGGATTTGATATTCACTCCGAAATTTTCCGGGATGAATCGTAATGAGTTTATCATAGTTCTCTTCGCAAGCACTTCTCGTACGAAATACTCTTCTCTTGGTATATTCTGCCCATAACTTTACTATGACTTCCGTGGCGAAGTTTGCTGTAGCGTTCCAAACCTTCTCTGACACAATCATTTGTCGAACCAAGTTTTCTGGCGTGATTGCTGTGTCAGTTGCATTTTCAAGTTTTCGTCGTTATATCTGAAATCTAGAATATGTAAAGAACATATGCCTTGGGTTCTCTTCTATACGAGGACATGTTGAGCACTCTGGTGAGTCGTCATGCTTGTACTTATGCAAGTATTCACGGAAACAATCATGTCCGGTGAGCATCTGTGTCAGGTAGTAGCTAGGATTACCGTGTTAACAGTTGACCTTAAAATTCTTACTATTCTGTATTCTTGATATAACGGAGAGTAGATAATTTATTCATTTCGAAATTTCATGATAAAGCTTACTATTAATAAACAGGAAACATGTAATTGATGAAAAAAATTTCTCAGGTAAAGTCAATCCATAACCATATAACTTACATTGGAATTTCGAAATCAAAGTTAGCCGGGATTAAATTAAATAGATTTTCATATTTGTATTCAGAAGTGAGATAACCATCCTAGTCAACCTTTCAAGGTACATGATGACTGTTGTCTCAAAATCCAGCTCGATATGATGTAGGTATAATATTGGGAGTATATATAATTCAAGGGAAAGATGTCGATTAATAAAGTACACAGGCATTCTGGTGAAATCCCAAACAAAAACTAATAGAGGGTATAAGACCAGGATAACAAGGAGCGTAATGTTGTACTGAATAGGAATAAAATTCGTCCAATGAAAGAAAAAATGCTGCTCGGTTAACAAATTAGCGAAAAACCGGTTGAAAAAACGTTTTTCCCTCTTTTGACAGTGTTCTTTTATATGGAAATCCATACGCTTCCCACCCTATTTCGGCGCTGAAAATACCTGCAAAATGATGTGTTGAACGTCAAAATCGGATAAATGGTTTTTAAGTTATTGCAAATAAACCACTTAAATAAGCTAATTGTTAATTAATTAATAGTATTTGTAACTTACAAAATTATATTTGTTGATACCATTGAATGTACGTGTTTTTCGAAGAAGAAGTTACGATTCAAATTAAAAAAAAAATATTTATAACTTTTCCTGTAAAAGCTATTGTTATTAAAAATAGGCTTTAGTTAAAAATTAATTTCTATCGATTGGGAGTGTCGTACAGGTGCCAGTAAGGGTTTGTTCTGTTCGTTGGGAGTTCTAGTTTAACGTAGGTCTATTTCCATGTTCATTTTTTCAATTTAAATTGTTTAAAAATATCCCTGAATTATGTGCTAAAAAGAACTCTATAAACATTGGGAATATCTTTCATTGTAAACGCGATTTTTATTATTGATTAATGCAGTTATAAAGTTTGAATTTTTTAACGAATTTACAAAGAAGAATGGATTTGCTAAGTGCAATAGGAGCAAAGATAGGATTTTTATTCTAAAAATCCTATTATTAACTTTTTACGATGCAGTTTTCGGCAATGTTTTAAGCGAGAATTGAAGTTTTGTAAAAAAAATCATGTCTCCAATCGTACTGAAACATCGTCCTTCAATTCATCATCAAACGCGAGATGAGAATGAGGCTATGGACCAGAGTTCGCTGGTCGGTGGTGGGGGAAGAGAGCTCGGAGGCTGCTTCCGCGCTGCTGAAAAAGTTGTCGCGCGCCTTTTAATTGAAACTCAGCGAAATTTACGCATTTTCTCAGCGACACCCGGGCCGGAGAAGGCGAGCCAGTCACCAAGGAACGAGTCCCTGTTACGCCGAGTCGCGGTGTTTTTGCTCTCGTTGTTGCCGTTTGTTCAAGGGCAGGTCGTTCCGTGGAGGCGTGAGCCGAGGCACATGAATGAGAGCGCGGTGGCAGAGGGACGACCGGTGATGATGCATGTTTCTGAACCGAGCGTCTCTCCGTCGCCTGCTGCAGCGGCGGCAGAAAAGTCGGTGAAGCCTGCAGCAGACGAAGAAGTGGGGAACGACGAGCTGTTAATCGTTGCTTGGCAGCGTGAATATTCTGACGTTCCCGAGGCCGCGCGGCGCGCTGGGCTGTCGTCCCTGACAGGAGAGATCGAGGCGATAGGCTTGGCGATTTCGGGGATAGCAAAAATAGGTGGGGCATCAACGCCCAAGCACAAGCAGATGAGCTCCCACAAGGAGGGTCGCTCGGGTGAATCGGATCCGGCGGATCGGGGGCACAAGAAGCGACAGGGACCGAAGCGGGAGAGGTCGGGCACGGACGTCGCTAATGAGGATTCGCGCGGGCCGCGAGTGTTGTTGAACGGGCGTCCGGCGGATGCTTTCGCCGCATTTAGGGCATGGAAGATTGCATTCATAGATGAAGCTGGGTCGACGGCTGAGAGGTTTGTGGAGAAGTTCCGGAAATACGTACGGATTTATAGCCTGCCTGATGAGGAGGTACTCTCGGCCCTCAATACCGTTTTCTCCGGCAAAGCTGAGGTATGGTTCGCGAACAATGACAGAGAATGAGACACTCTCGAGGAGTTCCTTGTCGATTTTCGCAGCAGTTTTGCGGTGAGACCGACGACGAGGATCTCTATGAGGATGAGATGTGGGGGACGCAGGGCCAGGACGAGCCGATCACAAAATATGTGAGCGCGTTTCAATAAATCGTTCGCTGGATGAGGTCGGTGCCGCCGATGGCAATGCAGCTCAAATAGTTGATAAGCCGGCTGCACCTCGACTACCAGCGGTTTTCCGCGGACAGGCGGGTAAAAAATGTGCATGACGTGCTTGCAGTCGGTGATGAATTTGAGAGGTTGCGTAGGCGTGAGAAAAGGTGGCGACCGCCTGCTGCCAATGAGGACATGCTTGTCCAGGAAGCTGCGTACCAGGGAGTGGCGCCGAAATAGACGAAAGCGGCCGTAGCAGCTGTGGTGGGCCCGGGCGGTAGCTCGGGAAAATCAGAGCGTGGTAAGTATGGTAGTAAGAGAGAAAAGGGGCGGCTGCCGCGGCGGCGGTAGTGGATGACTCGGGGTTGGATTCGGGTCCGGGGGAGCAGGTCGCTGCAGTAACGCAGCGGCTAAATTCCGGGGGCTCGGGACCGCTGAGGAATACGAAGCCGCTGACGCCGATGCAGACTGCGCCTTCCCTGCGGCCGGCGGCGCAGCCCACGCAGCAGCGCAAACAACAGCTACAAGCACGAACACCGAACAGGGAGGGTGAAACATATAATATTAAATATTGCTTAAGGTGGATGCACCAAATATAAAAATAATTAATATTTGGTGCATCCACCTTAAGCAATATTTTTTAATTCCTGGAGTTGCAAAAATTACCGTAGAGCTGATTTAATTTCCCAATTGACTGCAATAACAATTAATAAATTTTTCATGAGAAAATTATTAATTATTAACTTCAGGAATTAAAACATATTGCTTAATTCTGAGATATTGACGGTCGAATTTTGTAGACGAGGTATAATTATTAATTTTTGCAAAAAAAACTAAAAGTGAGCAAATAAGACAAATAACACAGTTGAATTAGGTAATTAACGATCTACAGATTTACATGTTTAAATATTTTTTTAATAATTACGCAGGCCAGGTTAGGGTAGGTCGTAACAGTTACATCATGAGATACAACCTTGATTAGATTGCGCATGCGCAACGCGTGTATCTTATCAACAAATTTTCATATAAAAAATTTATTACATATTTGCAATTGACTGGACAAATTAAATCACTTCGTGTCCAATTTTTTTACAGTTTCGTGACTTACACAATATGCTTTATTACCAAAATATCAATGTTTGTTGATGTTAGTAGAGAAATAGGGCGTTATTGTTAATTATTTGAGAAAAACTAAAAGTTAGCAAATAAAACAAATCACGCGGTTGAATTGAGCAATTAAAAATGTATAGACTTCCATGTTTGAAATTTTTTTTTATTGATTAATTATGCAAGCTGAACTGTGGTAGGTTAAGCAGTGCTGTTTTGATGTTTGGTTTTGAATAACAGTGAGAAATTGTTTTGCTTGCATTTGGAGACTATTTTTTAGATGAGTATTGGTTTATAGATAAATATTTTTAGCAAATAATTGTTACGTCCTGTCCAATGCCTATTTATAGACACTAAATAAGACGTACCATATGTGTTAGTGGGAAGGCTCTAATATGTCAAGCGTTAGTTAACTAGATTGTAGGTTTTACAGTACCTTGTCGTAGTCTTTATGCAGTTGTAGAAATCAGAGAATGCGAGGCAGGCTTTAACTGCAGGTTGAAGATTGTAGAGTAGTTGAACAGATTGATGAGAGGCAGGCTTGAACTGCTCGTATTAGATTGAAGTTTAGATCAGCAGATTGTAGCTTTGTAGGAATGCGGCAGGCTCGAACTGCAGTAGTTTCTTGATAGATTTATTTTCTTTGATGCAATAGTAGTATCGAGGTAGGTTGAATAAATGAGACACAGCACAATTTCACCAGTGAACAAATCGCGGATTTATTGTAAAAGTATTCAAATGCTCAACGTACAAAAGTAGAATAGAAATGTAGAATTGAAAACAGGCGTGGTATGTAAAGTATGTAGAATAAATGTCGCAATATCGATTTGAGTTCGATTTAGATCGCGCCAATTGTCGGACCGACGTGTACGGAGCTCGCGGTAGGAACTGATGCGCTGATGATTTTCGGTGTGGCGCGAAGCTTCGTATTTCGCACAAAATGCTTACGTTGTATTTTCTTTAGCTCTGCTCGTGACCGACTTACATACATTGTGTATTATATTTCATTATACCGAAAAATAAAAAGGAAACGTCTTAGGACGTAACACCTCGGGGGCCAAGATTATTGCAATGATCTAATTGCAATAAGAGGAAAAAAAAGAAAAGATAGTCGGGTGTGAGTCGGTTACGAACAATTCATATAAATTTAGTTTAGCGTGACAAAATTTGGTTCGATTTTACAAAGTTTTAAAGATCAGATGTCGCCTGGTTATTTATACCTGTTACAAAATTTCATTGTTTTTCTTGCGCTCAATTTAAGTGACCGGGCGCGCGCTTTGTATCTTTTTCTGCATATAGATATTCAAATGATACGATTCAAAGTTTGTTTTTCGATGAACTATTTTGGTTTGCTGACATTTATTTTTGGAGTTGCTAAAGCTAATATGTCACAAGGCGTAACTGTTACGACGGAGTTTTACAGATTTTGGAAAGCGATCTTATTACCGTTTTATTTTGGCTTTTTCACAATTTTTATATACATATACCCATATTAGGTTGTTCTTTTGCTTATTAAAGTTAAAAGTTTATTCCAATTTCAATCTTAAATAATGATAATATAAAAGTCTGACTTGTAAAAGTTAACGATTTTGATTTATGCCTTAGTTTTACGTTAGTTTAAAATAAAAATAATAGCGAGTATCTCGCTTCCCTCCCCGCTTAAAATAATAGCAACTCTCGAAGCATCTAGGGAGGTAATAAAAAAGAAACAGTTGGAGAAAATGACTTAATCTAAGCTTAGTGAGAATATGTCGTGAGGTTTTGATGGTTTTCTGCGGTTATTTTGAAGGTTTGAGACGGCTGGGGGTCTATTTGGAATTGGAGGGGGAGTAATTTTGGATGTCTGTGTTTTGATAGTTGTTGGTTCTACTTTGATTTCTTGCAGTTCTATTTGTTCCTTATGTTGCAGAGGTATTCTTTTGCTTGTTCTTGAATCGTTTGAATCTTCAAATCTGTTTCTAATGTAAGAAGGTGTGTGACGGAGCTAAATATTGCTCCTAGCAAATGCATGGACCAGCCATATATTGTGTGTAGTGTGTATCCTCTGATTATAGTGTCAATAACTAATTTTACTATGTGCAGGATAATCAGCAGCATGATGAACGCTGAAGAGATCGACCCATATGTGATAAGCTTATTGATAATTATGTTCCACGTGCTTTCAGCTAGTTTTTTCAACGAATTCTCCGTGAAAATGTCCTCGGATGTTTGCTCTCCGGCCATTTCTCGGGCTATGTTGTTTAGCAGCGATGCTTTTTCCATTGGGAACATTATCTGTTGCTGTAGTTGGTCTAGCTCGTCTTGAGAATATACGCCACTGGTTGCTAAGGATTCGATAGACTCAAAAGTCCATCCGATTTTTGTGTTGGGTTTTAGGATGCGAGGTGATGCTGTCTTGGTTGGAGTGGGTGTAAGTTTTATCCATTCTTTCCCAATTTTGTAGTATGTTGGCACTATCGAATTGCAGTTTACTTGGACACCCTTCTTCTTCAGAATATGTGTCCTCGGCGTTAGGAACCAAGTTTCGTTTCCTGACAGTACTGGCAATTTGTTGAAGCACTCTTTTAGATGTAGGATTTTGACTGTGGTTGGCACACACTTTATTAAGTGTACTACCTCGCCTGCCCGTCTTGCGATGTACCCAGGCTTCTTCATTATGTTATACGCAAACTCATCCGGGGAAAGGGTGGCTATGGACAGGGAATTTTGGATCGTTTTCCTCTCGACTTCACACTTTTCTGTGATTAGACTTAAATATAGGTTATGAAATTGTCTCCTGAAATGCTTCTCGACGTATACGAACTTTGAATTTACATATGTAAGTAAGTCTAAATTAACACTATTTCTATCGCTAACCACGTCATTGAGGAATTCATACGCGTTTAAGTAACTGCCCTTTTCGGCAATAAATAGTTTTGGGTGTTCTGTTCGTATAAATTCCCTATGACATCTTACTACCCTATCTTTAGCTGTTAAGGCGAACGTTATTTCGCTTGAATTGAGTGTATAAACAACTTCTTGATTCTTGTCGCTAGAATATTTAGTGGCTAATCCCTTATATAAAATATCATATGAATTTTTAAAACATTCTCCTTGGGGTAGAATATCCCAAAATGTGTAGCCTCCTTCCATGTCCAAACAAGATTTTTCTGAGAATTTACATACCGTACCCGAACTTAATCTCAACTTATCACTACCTAAGCTGACTTTTGCGCTATTTTGTATAAGGGTAATTGTAATTGTTCCCTGAACAAAAGCTTTATGATATGATCCAAAGCTATCCGCGTAGAACGCGCCATTACAACCTTTCGCGCTGCCGGCAAAATCTACGCCTTTTGATGTTGTGGCGTTTATTTTTAAATTTGCTATTGTGTGTAGATTATCATATTCAAATATACCCGTTTTGTGAATAAGTCGACATTTATCATAGTTTAATTCGTAGAGGTACTCTGCAGCTCCGTCGGGCTCGGGTATGAGGTGCCCGTCCCAGCCGCAGCTGTACGCTGTTCTGTGAATTTGTATTTTACATTGGAGTACCTTTACTTGTCGGAAGTCGGCCGCTTGGATGAGCTCGATGCTTACTGTTGTTGCGTTTACCGGTATGTCGTGGAAGTCGCATTCTCCAGAGTCCAGCAGGGAAATGGTCGTAATGTTTGGTGTAGTTGATCCGCAATGGTATCCAATGAAGGCGTTGCTTATTCTAAAGATTGTAGCTAATAAAGTTATATTAAAAATCATGGTTCGAAAATCCTAGAACAGAATAAAAGAGATTAGATTTTCTTTTTATGTAAAACAAGTTTATTGGCATGAACTGTATTCGGTTTTCCACCTTTATCTATAATGACATTGCTATTTTCTGTAACGTCTAAAATCTCGAAAGGGCCTAGATTTATGTCTAATTTTCCGGGTTTCGGTTCTTTAGTTAGCCAAACTTGATCACCTTTTTCAAAGGTTACTGGATTTATGAAACGATCATGGTATTTCTTTGATCTTTCTTTTGACAATATGAGATTTTCCCTTGCTAGGCCGGCAATGTCTTTAATGTTTGTCATTAGATTTGATAAATAGTTATTGAACGTTGGAAGTTGCTCAGACAATTTTAGAGATTCGCTGGATGTCAACCTAAGTGGAAAAGCAAAAACCAGTTCATGCGGGGTAAATCTATGGGCACTATGAATACTTGTATTATAATGAAATTGCGCTAATTCTAACAAGCTGTCCCATGCAATCTTTTTTGTAGAAAAATTCTTTAAGTATTCGCAGAGGGGATGGTGCACTCTGTCTAATGACCCGTTAGATTGGGGAGAGAAAGCGGTCGTTTCTATTTTTGAAAATTTGAATCTACGAGCGACAGCTTTCAATATTTTGCTTGTAAAATTCGCTCCTCTATCTGTAAGTACTATTTTTGGTGAACTGAAAACACATATGAATCTCTTTATAAATGCGTCTGCTATTGATTCCGCGGTCTGATCTTGTAGAGGCACTAAAATTACGAATTTTGAAAAGAGGTCTTGTATAGACAGGATGTATTTATTTAGATTCTTAGTTATGTTCAGCGGTCCTACTATATCCATGGCTATTTTGTCAAAAGATCTCATCGGTGTATCCGTAATGACCATTGGTAACTTTGTCTTATTTCTTTTTAACTTATTTCTTTGACAATCTTCGCAATTCTTTATTCGTCTTTCGATATCTGTTTTCAAATTTTCCCAACCCAATAGTATTTGTCTCTTATACGATTCCAAGTTCTAGTTACTCCTGAATGTCCCCCTAGTGCGCTTGAATGATTTAAGTCGAATATTCTATCGCGATCCTTTGATTTTACATATTCTATATAGTTTAAGCAAATAACAATATTGATATTGGAGTTCTCGAAAACTTGTGCTATTATTTCCTTTATATTTTTCCAGGTAAGACTATTTATTTGCAGGTCTTTTCATATGCTGAACCTGTCAATTTTTTGTCTTATTAAAATTTCTTTTAGTAGTCTAAAATTTACTTTAATATTATCTTTAATGCTTATCGTGGATTGACACGTATCAATGCATATTACGAAAAATTTTATGCATATAATTTATATCAAACAAAGCATTATTAACGACTATTAATCACATTGTTCACGATATAGTCCATTTTTTTTCAATGGTTCAGAATCATGTTGAATAAGATGCGCTAAATACTTTACACGCCAGATAGTTAAACTCAAATACTAAAATCCAAAAAACCTGGGACCTGCGAGTTTCATATGCCAGAGAAATGGAACCCAGATACTGAACCCCAATAACCCTGGACGCTGCAAACCTTACACGCCAGATAGATCAATCCAAATACTGAACCCCATGGAACCTCAGCGCTGCGAGTTCTATACTCCCGAACGGGAAAACCCAAATCCTAAACCCTCATAACCCTGTACTGCAGAACTTTACACGCCAGGAAAGTATACCCCAAATACTAATCCCCAAGAAAACTAGGCGCTGCAGACCTTACACGCCAGATAGATTAACCGAAATACTCAACCTCATGAAACCTGGGCGCGGCAGACCTTACACGCCAGATGACTGAACCCAAATACTAAACCCCAAATACTCTGGGCGCTGCGAGTTTCATACGCCAGGAAGGTGAGAAACCCGAATACTAAACCCCAATAACTTTGGGCGCTTCGTACGTTACGCTCCAGAAAGGTAAAGTCCAAGTACTATACCCCAAGAACACTAGATGCCTTGCATGCCAAATAGTTTAACCCAAAGACTAAAACTCAAGAACCCTGGGCGCTGCGAGTTTTGTACGGCAGGGAGGTAAACCTCAAGTACTAAATCTCAAAAACCTTGGGCGCTGCAGACCTTACACACCAGATAGTTTAACCCCAATACCAAAACCCATGAAACCCTGGGCGCTGCAGATCTTACAGGCCAGGAAAATATACCTCAAATACTAAACCCGAAGAACTCTGGGCGCTGAATACCTCACACGCCAGATAGATTAACCGAAATACTCAACCTCATGAAACCTGGGCGCGGCAGACCTTACACGCCAGATGACTGAACCCAAATACTAAACCCCAAATACTCTGGGCGCTGCGAGTTTCATACGCCAGGAAGGTGAGAAACCCGAATACTAAACCCCAATAACTTTGGGCGCTTCGTACGTTACGCTCCAGAAAGGTAAAGTCCAAGTACTATACCCCAAGAACACTAGATGCCTTGTACGCCAAATAATTTAACCCAAAGACTAAAACTCAAGAACCCTAGTCGCTGCGAGTTTTGTACGGCAGGGAGGTAAACCCCAAGTACTAAAAATCAAAAACCTTGGGCGCTGCAGACCTTACACGCCAGAAAGTTTAACCCCAATACCAAAACCCATGAAACCCTGTGCGCTGCGAGTTTCATATGCCAGATAGGTGAAGCCCAGATACTAAACCCCAATAACCCTGGGCGCTGCAGACCTTACAGGCCAGGAAAATATTCCCCAAATACTAAACCCGAAGAACTCTGGGCGCTGAATACCTCACACGGCAGATAGATTAACCCAAATACTGAACCCTATGAAACCTGGACGCTGCAGACCTTACACGCACGATGTATACCTTACAACCCTGGGCGCGAGATAGCTTGAATCATATACTAGGCCCCGAAATCCCTGAGCGCTGCGTGACGTAAGGATTTAAAAATCCAAATAATTATTTCCGCTCCTCAACTTAAGGGGACAAGCCGGTGTTAAGTGCCCCTTCGAGTACTTAGTGATGAAAACTGTTTCAAACCGATTACAGCCGTTGATACAGACTAATAAAAGGAAATTTCTGTTTTCAGGTTTTAATACCGGCTGGTCCCCTGTTTCATTCATTGCGTGTGAGGTGTGTAGGGTTCGTGGGGATAGTATTTGGGTTTTACTTTCCTAAAACACGGGGTAGGGTTCTTGAGGTTGAGTATTTGGGGTTTACTTTCATGACGTGTAAGGTATGGAGCGCCCGGGTTCTTCACCTTCCTGGCGTATGAAACTCGCAGCGCCCAGGGTATTTGCGGTTTAGTATTTGGGTTCAATCATCTGGCGTGTAAGATCTGCAGCGCCCAGATTTCATGGGGTTCAATATTTGGGTTAATCTATCTGGCGTGTAAGGTATTCAGCGCCCAGAGTTCTTTGGGTTTAGCATTTAGGGTATACTATCCTGTCGCGTAAAGTTCTGCAGCGCCCAGTGTTATTCGGGTTTAGTATTCGGGTTTTCCCTTCCTGGAGTATAGAACTTGTAGCGGTCAGAATTCATATTATATTTGTACTTATTATGTCTAGTTCTCTTTTGATATAAACAAATTGTTTTTTTATATATTTTTTTACATATTTTGATTATAAAACTTTTAATAGGCATCTTATTCTGTGCTCGAAATATCTAGCACATGTAACAGGATCATTTTGAATCAGTAAAGCTTTCTCACGCCATTCTAAATAGGAAGCTTCTTGTATGTAATTTCTGTTTTATCCTTGACGTATCTTAGTATTCTTATTAATTCTGGCCACTGGGTTTCTGCAGCTGAAAGTGTCATGAAGAAAGTAGGTTTTCCTATTTGTCGGATCATTGCTAATAATTCTTTTTTTTTTTTTTTTGATTCCCAAAATGATGGACTTGATTGGTCACAATTAAAAATTCTGAAACAGTCATCATCTCGTATCAAATTATTTACTATTGAGTTGCTTAGTACATCGTTAACTGTAACGTGCCCTTGTTTTCTTTTCATTTGTAAACTTATTTGTATATTTGAAGATAGTCTTTCTAATCTAACTCGGCTATGAAGTGCGAATATAAGATATTTTGCACATCTTCTGTCGTGCATTCTGATTTCTGATTTTGCAATGTCTGCTAATGTAATTCTATTGTGTGTTGTATTTCTGTAATTTCTTTCTTTTCCTCCATAGATTGCTGGAAATGATTAAGGGGGGAGTCTGGTTTACCGGCTTCAAAAAATCGATTTTTTTTTGCCTTAAATCTATTCAAAAACTATCCAAGAATATGTCTTCAAAATTTCAGAGGCCAATTCGACATATTACCGAAGCTAGAATAGTTTTAGTGGCCGAGCGTCGAGCAGGTAGTGCTAGAGGCAGCCCGTTGGGCAGACCCGAGTGCGCGCGCTCCACCCCTCGTTGTATTCTATTATTCGACGATACTCGTGTTTACCTGAAAAGGTCCAACCATTGTTTACAACATCATTTGGAGTTATAGTTCCATATAACGGTATACCATATACTATAGCTCTCGGCATCGGCTTCTACGCAGCTGCTTGTAGCGTTAGTTTGCAGTTTCATTTTTGATTTTACCGAGTACGCATCGAAATGTCAAGCTATCCGAAAGGAGATAAAACTAATAGATCGCGTGCTGCGGCAGCACGAAAGCGGAAATTTCACGGCAACCGTTATAAAAGTGCTCGATCAGAAAGCGAAGATTCACATACGAGCCGCAGTCAGCAAAAGTTAACGACAGCAAGCAGCGATGATATCATTATTCATTCTGCGTACTGCTACCGCATCATTGAATTCATTTCGGAGCTCGCAATTTGTAGCACGTGCAATCAGAAATTAACGTTTACAGAAAGCGGTCATCGAGGCCTAGGATTTAGAATTATTGTCCAGTGTATGTGCGGTCGACGCGAAATCCCATCAGGACCATTCGTAGGTACCGGTTACGAAATCAACAGACGTATTGTTTTTGTTATGAGGCTTCTTGGTGTCGCACGAGAAGGGATAAACGTATTCTGTAGTCTCATGGATATGTCTGCAGGTTTTTCAAAATCTACCTACCAAGGAATCGTTGAGCATTTGCACGCAGCGTCAAAAACAATGTTCGAGAGCACCTGTGAAAAAGCCGTCAAGGAAGAAAAAGAAAAAAACGTTGAACATGAAAGACCTGCGAATCATTTGAAGGTGTCGGGCGATGAATCGTGGAAAAAGCGCGGTTATACTTCTTTGTACGGTGTAACAATGCTCATCCCGACACTACAGTGGCAAAATAATCGATCTCGTAGTAAAAAGTGGATATTGTCATTCGTGTGCCATAAATAAAAATTCGTTGGACGACGACGCATTTGAGGAGTGGTATGAAAATCATAAAGAGTCTTGCTCCTCAAATTATAGAGGTTCGGCAGGGAAGATGGAGGTGGATTCCATACTGGAGATGTTTTCGAGATCGGTCGAGAAATTCGGAGTTATATACACCAACTATATCGGCGATGGTGACTCCAAAACGTTTACTGGAATCTTAAATAGCAATCCTTACGGCGACGAGTGTACAGCGACGAAAAATGAGTGTGTTGGACATGTGCAAAAGCGTATGGGTACGCGTTTGCGTAATAAAAGAAAAGCCGAGAAACTCGGAGGGAAGAAGCGGCTAACGGAGACTGTAATCAAGAAACTAACGATATACTATGGTCTGGAAATTCGTCGAAATATTGATTCAGTGGAAGATATGAAGAAAGCTATTATAGCGACTTTAGACCACTACTGTTCCACGGATGAGAATCCTCGGCATGAAAATTGTCCTGAAGGCGCCGAGAGTTGGTGCGAGTGGCGCAAGGCTGAAGCGGCAAATAATCTTTCATCTTATAAACATCCGGCGAGATTAATCGATGAAACCGTGGAAAAGCACATTCGTCCAATTTATAAAGAGCTCTCTAATGACGATTTAATGACGCGGTGCTTAGGCGGCCACACTCAAAATTCTAACGAATCGTACAATTCGATTGTGTGGCGCCTAAGTCCGAAACACTTGAATTCGGGCTATAAAATCGTCGAAATTGCAGCATACATGGCTGCAGGAATGTTTAACGAGAGCTACTCTGCTGTACTTTCCACCATGCAGCACCTCAATATTATTGTCGGACAGCAGTGCAAAAATTTTGCTGACGCCGCCGATGCTGAGCGTGTAATACGAGAGAACCGGCGCACATCACTTTCAAGCAAGGAGGCTCGTACAGCCCGAAAATTGGATACACTTAGCCAAAACGAGTTTTTTGAAGAAGAGGAAGGATCAATGTATGGCCCAGGGATAGCTGATTAACCTCTCATTACTGTAAGTACCCAAAAACTTAAATTTTTTTGGACCGAAAACTTTAAAGCGCGTTTTCTCGAGTTTTCATTTTTCCGATTTTTAGAAAACGGCCCAGATGATAGCAAAAAAAAATATACGTCCGATCGAAAAAAATCAAAGTTATCTAGCTTCAGTATTAAATTATGCTCTAGTTGTACTAAAAAAGTTTGACAAAAGTGTTATTTAAACTACTTTTTTTGCAACTTAAAGTGATATTTTTTTTTAAAAAAAGGGAATTTTTTTTTAAACTTCGAAAAAAATTTGGAATTTGACAACTTCTTCAGTATTTTTTTAGTTCATATAGAAAATACACTTATAAAATTTAATAAAAAATTTGTTTCGACTGTTTCAGATGCACCGCACGACCTCCATCACCAGGGCCGATTAGAAAGTGAAATACTAGGCGCTCCGGCAAAACGATCATAAATTGAATAACTTTTAATGGTTTTTAATAATAAAAATTGCATTTTAAAGCTAAAATATAATACATTATGTTCTCAAAATTTCGTTTACCGCAGCATTTTCTTCCTTTTCAAAAAAATTGCTGAAAAACGCTTTTTTTTCGGCTCCTAAACCAGACTCCCCCCTTAAGTTAGGAAATCTTTATCATGTATGATGGAAATTGGTATTTTATTTTCTCCTGGAGCTATTTTTACTTCTTTGGTATAGATATTTTTGTCTTCTAGTAATGTTTCTGTATTTCCTGGATTTAATGGTTCCTCTTCTTCATCTTTTTCATTATGTGATAATTCGTGTTCTATATTTGGGTTTATTTTCATTTCATCATTGTTAATTCTGTCATAATTGTTCAAGATATTCATCCATTCTTCATCTAATGTTATATTGTGTTTTTCGTATAAATCTGTCTTTATTAAAAAATTTAAAGCTTCTAAAATTCTTCGTGAACGTATTACTTGATAACTATAATGATGTTTATCTGTTATCCTTCGACAGAGTTTTATATGAATCATTTGTAAATTATCAATTTGTCTTGGTAATTTTGTTATGAAAGAATTTACTTCTACTGGAATATTTACACAATTTCCTTTTAAGCCATATTGTTTATCTATTCCTAATTTCCTTATTTGGAGGAATGGTAATCGAGGAGATATAAATCTTTCTTCCATTGTTGTAAGATCTATTAAACTGTCATCTATATTATCAAATTGAAATCCATTCACCAAAGCTAATTTAGGTATTCTTTTGTGTTACGTAGGGCCGAAGGGCGTACGTAATTGTGCCTTTTATAGCAACAAGCGGCACGTATCTCGTTGTGGGCAAAACTACTTCGGCAAGATCCCACTTGCCTTCACGCTAATATTAACTAAACCCTCTTAATTTGAATACTTATCAACTTTGTTATATTATTTAAATAATTTAATGTAATCTATTATTAATTTGTTCGTAGGGTCGAAGGGCATACGTAAATGTACCCTTTCTTCAGCAACGAGCGGTACGTTTCTCGTTGTGGAGTAAACTGCACAAGTCCCCGCTTGTCTTCGCGTTATTGTCGAGCAATCTAGCTCAAATAATAATATTAATCATTAACCCTAATTCATAATACCCAAAATATATGTATAATTATTTAATTATACAACACTATGACCGATATTAACCAATATTTGCCTATAATAACTAAATTGTCCCGTATGTCTATAAATCTGACTATATGCTAAACCTATCCCCTATATAGATATATATAGAAAACGAATAATTGTAATTTATCTAAACGTGAGAATTATATGTAAATATATGTAATTACGTATTCAAGTGTAGAATACAATGGTACGCTAGGTGTAGTTCGGCTCAATTCCGTCCAAGTGGCACGCGTTTGCATGGGTCAACGCGTGGACCTTAAGACGGTGCGATTCGAGTGGCGCGCAAGTGTTGCGCCGGCGCGTGCACCTTAAGACGGTCCGATTCGATCGGCTCCCAAGTATTTGCTGCGCCAGCCGTGGAGCGCTGAATTAGACTGCGCGGGATCGGGTTCCGTTGCCACGAGGAATATCGTGGCCGAACCGACGCCTCGTTGTAGATGACGCAATCGACTTCG
Source organism: Phymastichus coffea (assembly GCF_024137745.1). NCBI lineage: Eukaryota > Metazoa > Arthropoda > Insecta > Hymenoptera > Eulophidae > Phymastichus > Phymastichus coffea. Next base: position 974,789 of record NW_026706853.1, on the reverse strand, counting down.
TTTGCGATTTATATATATATGTATAAATGTATCGATACGAATCGATACTGCACGGCGATATATTAACTCGATTCGATTTGTTAATAGATATATTACCGATAAATGACCGGTATTTTAATATAATAAAATGAACAATGTACACTATTTTCATGCACGCGGTATAGGTTAAAAGAAATCCTACGACGATTCTACTCACCCGCGAATGCCGCGTGGAAAGGAAATAATCAGTATATAGATAAATTGATATAATGATACTTTTATTGTTACTACTCACTTTGATTAATTGTCCTGATTAATACAGTATTCAATGAATTCGATAATAGACTTTTATCTTTTTCTCTCTTTCTCTCTCTCTCTGGAGATAATTGTGATAATTCAAAATAATAATGGTCCAAAATAATCTTGGTCCTCTTTAATCTTTTCTTGAGATAGTTTTATTCAAAATAATAATGGTGCTCTTTAATCTGATATACTTCACTTGTATATTAACTTGTAATAATTTCTGCACGTGGCCCGTGCGTGGCACTGAATTAACTTTATTGTATGAAAATACTTTGTTCCGAGCTCAATGGCTTCCGGTAAGGAATAGAACGAGGCAGTACGTTGCACACTGGCTCCCAGCACTGATTTCCCCCTCCCAAGGAGCAACTGCAGTGCTGGCAATGCACACATGCACATGCTCGCTTGCTATGCTCGAGAGTGAGAAAGTGAGAGTGAGATAGAAGTCGTTCTATGTCTATCTATGTATACGTATATATATATATATATATTAAATCGGCAAGCGCACCCGGTGTCGCATTTCTATAATCGCATTAGCTGACGTAGAAAGGACCGTCGGAAGGGCAGCTGACTTCCATTTTTGATTAATATACAATATAAACAACCTTTTGTTTCAGTTTCACAATATTCGCGATGACTCGATTTTTTTAGTATTTCGCGAACGGCCAGCTGACCGGCTCGGCCGCGTCGGATAGCCAGCTGACTGTTATTTTCCGATAATACAGAGTATAAACAACCTGTCATTTCAATTTCATCCAATCCGCAATCACACAATTTTTTAAATCACTTTACAAGTTGGTGGGTGGGCGGTTTGGGTGGGCCGCGCTACTTTGGCTTATAACCACTGACTAACTCTTAGTTAAGGTAACTATCATACAAATAAATTTCAAGCGATCCAAAATGACTGCCCTGTTTTGCAGCTGGCTCCCTGACTATAAGATGTGCACGGAGCGAATAGCCAATACTACCTTAACTTTGGCACAATCTTGAATCACGTATTGAAAACCATAAGACAAGTATTTTTCGCGGAAAATAGCAGTGTAGAAACGCCCACGTGTTAAATTTCGTATTGATTTGTCTAAATTTATCAGAACTTCATTTTTTAACGTTTTTTTTTATTTTCAACAGGGCAGCATACAACGCGGCAGTAAATGCAGTGTGCCAAAACGCACAGGTCATTTGTTGCACTTGCAATAGTGCATCAGCTGAGGAAATGAAAAAGTTTAAAATCCAACTCTTGTTCATCGACGAAGCGGGTCAAGCCCACGAGCCAGAATGCCTCGTTCCAATCATCCATAAGTTACCGAAACGTATAATTTTGCTCGGTGACCATCATCAGTTGGGTCCAACCATAATATCTAAAGATTTCCGTCAAAGCTTGTTCGGGAGATCTCTATTCGAACGCTTTATAAATCAAGACGTTCCAAGTATCACTTTGCGGATTCAGTATCGAATGGATGAATTAATATCAAAATTTCCGTCCATTGAATTTTACAATGGTCTCTTGATTGACAAAAACCTACCAAAATCAATATTCAAATTTGAAAATTGTTCTTACCCACTCGTGTTCTTCAACGTCAAAAACAGCAAAGAAAAAACTGTCTGTAAATCTAGAATAAATCTGGAAGAAGCGAACATAGTTATATCGCTTTTGAAAGGTCTTTATAACCAGAAAAAAATAAAAGCTAAACAAATAGGAATCATAACACCTTACCAAGCGCAAGCAAAATTGATAAGAAACAAGCTTAATTCCGAAATTATAAAAGATGATGAGCTCTCCATCAAACCTATACATGGTTTTCAAGGCCAAGAGAAGGATATCATATTGATATCATTGGTGAGAACGCAAACATTAGGTATAAAAAATATTATTTTTGTATCTGATCCATTCGAATTCATGCCGGCTGTAAATATTGATATTAATATTTTACTTTTTGGGTCTCGTTTTTAGTACGAAGTCATATAGGGGTCGAGACCCTATGCGATTGACCGAAAAATCAAATTTCCATATACTTAGGATTTGAGTTTTTTATGCCCAAAAAAATACTTATTTAGTGGTAAAACTTTACCAACTGCTTTCTAAAATTTTTCCGTCCGTGCAAGACCCTATCATGACAATATTAGTTAGACTCGGGTGATTTTTTATTAACTATGTGGATTAAATACATAGTTTTCTGAATAATTAAAATAAATAATGTCAGTTATATATATATATATATATATATATATATATATATATATATATATATATATATATTCGATGACCAATAACGAAGATGAGCAAAGTCCACGCGCATTGCTTCTGAGAGATTCAAAGAAAAATTTGAGAAACAATGAACTTTTGATAAAATGACCTACTAAAACGTGAAAAATTATGAGACATCGAAAATTTTTCGAAAAAAGTAAAAATTCTTGAAATTTCGTCAAATTAACGAAGATGAGTAAAGTCCATGCGCATTGCTTTTATGAGGTTCAAAAAAAATTTTGAGAAATCTTGAAATTTCGATAAAATAAGCAAAAAAGTGAAAAAAGTGAAAATTCATGAAATTTCGTCAAGTTTACGAAAAACGTTACAAAAAGTGAAAAATCTTGAAATTTCGTCAAATTTACGAAAAATGTGAAAAATCTTGAAATTTCGTGAAATTAAAAAAAAGTGAAAAAAGTGAAAAATCATGAAATTTCGTGAAAATAAAAAAAATTAATAAAGTCAAAAATCATGAAATTTCGTGAAAATGACGAAGGTGATCAAAGTCCATGCGCATTGCTTCGTGGGATGTAACGAAATGTCAAAGTCCATGCGCATTAATTTTGAGATGTTCAAAAAAAATTTTGCGAAATCTTGAAATTTCGACAAAATAAGCATACAGTGCCGCTCACGCACTTTTACCCCCCCACGGGCAAAATCAGGCTAACTTCAAAGTTTTATATCTCTGGAAGAAATTAACGTACAGAGACGCGCATCGGTGCGTTTGAAAGGTCTTTCGGAGAGCTTTCAAATGATATGACTTACGGTTGCCATCGATTGTTTTTTTAAATTTTGCAACAATTATGCAAAATTGAAAATTCTGAAATTTTTTTATTATTTTTGACAATTAGCCAATTTTGGAAAAAAAATCGTACGAAAATTTGAAGTACACCATTTTTTAGCTATTACCAAGCCCTATCTGAATCACTCATCAAAAATTTATTTTCGTCAAATATGACGCACGCACGGGCATTTTTTCCTGGAAGTGACAGTTTTTTTCAACATTTTTTATCTCCGTCAAATTGTAACAATCGAAAAAAATTTATAGGAGAAAAAATGTTTGTTTTTTCACGTACAATACTGCAATAATTTTTTTTTTGGTTTTTCGAAAAATTGTTCTTTTCGGTTTAAATTATTTTTCAAGGTCGAAAAAAAAAAGATTTTTTTTTTAATGTAATTTACGATACTTGTTATGTAGTATTATTGAATGGGTGAAAAAAATTTTTTTTTGTGGTTTCTCATCTTTTTAGCGTACCGACTGTGAGAAAAAAAAATTGAAAAAAACCGAAAAAAAAAATTTTTAGAAAAGCCAAAAAAAAAATTATTGCAGTATTGTACGTGAAAAAACAAACATTTTTTCTCCTATAAATTTTTTTCGATTGTTACAATTTGACGGAGATAAAAAATGTTGAAAAAAACTGTCACTTCCAGGAAAAAATGCCCGTGCGAGCGTCATATTTGACGAAAATAAATTTTTGATGAGTGATTCAGATAGGGCTTGGTAATAGCTAAAAAATGGTGTACTTCAAATTTTCGTACGATTTTTTTTCCAAAATTGGCTAATTGTCAAAAATAATAAAAAAATTTCAGAATTTTCAATTTTGCATAATTGTAGCAAAATTTAAAAAAACAATCGATGGCAACCGTGAGTCATATTATTTGAAAGCTCTCCGAAAGACCTTTCAAACGCACCCACGCGCGTCTCTGTACGTTAATTTCTACCAGAGATATAAAACTTTGAAGTTAGTCTGATTTTGCCCGTGGGGGGGTAAAAGTGCGTGAGCGGCACTGTAAAAGTGAAAAAAGTGAAAGTTCATGAAATTTCGAAAAATTCAGGAAAAAAGTGAAAATCATGAAATTTCGTGAAAATGTCGAAAAAACTTAAAATTCATGAAATTACGAAAAGTGAAAAATCTTGAAATTTCGTACAATTGACGAAGGTGATATATATATATATATACAATATTGTGACGGTAAACGTCAAGTTAGCGCTAACCATTTAACTTCATTGCTGTCTGTGAGGGTAGCACCTCCCGGGGGGACAAAATACGTAACGAAGGAATTCGGCACGCGAGCAGACGGAACGCACGCGGTAGAATTCGAACCAGTGAAGCATAGACCATCGTAGTGTCCGCCCGCTATCGCTATTATCACCGCCAAATCACGCATCCTCGACGAATATAACGCGACAGAGCAGCAGCAGTCAGTGATCCGGGATCGCAGCCTCCAAGGAGCCATCAAGTACGAGCCAGAGGCCAGAACGAGAGTGAGAGAGAGTGTGTGAGGTTTCGCCATCGAGGGCGAAACCAGTGTGTGCGCGCATTCGCGACTCGCGAACAATAAAACGATAAACCACTGTTCCGTGCTGTGTGACCTGCCGTAGTTTTTCTCCGATCGCCTGCGAGTAAAAGGTAAGCTGGCCAGCTTAATTACGCGATCGGAATTGCATGACTGATAAATGATTCTCGATATTCGATGCGTGCATGTAGCGTCGGCTCTATTAACAAAGAGCAGCGAGCGTACCGGCGAAGTGTGTCGTCGACGAGCGAGCGTGCATGTAAACAAACGCGCGGGCCGACCTTTTGTGAGTTTTGAGGGACAATAAAAGATCCGATCTACATTACTAACAAGTGTTTTCATTGATTCTCTCATTTCGCATAGCTTCCACTCAGTTTAGTATAGGTTATTAACGATTATCGGTTGACTGACGCATACTTTCTCGTGCTCTCCCGGAATAGTAGCGAGCATTGACTATTTAGGTAATTGCGCGATATAAATTTATTAAACGGTCCCACCCCGTTACAATATATATATATATATTCTTCGTTATTGGTCATCGAATATATATATATATATATACAATATATTATTATTGGTCATCGAATATATATATATATATATACAATATATATATATTCGATGACCAATAACGAAGATGAGCAAAGTCCATGCGCATTGCTTTTATGAGGTTCAAAAAAAATTTTGAGAAATCTTGAAATTTCGATAAAATAAGCAAAAAAGTGAAAAAAGTGAAAATTCATGAAATTTCGTCAAATTTACGAAAAACGTGAAAAATCATGAAATTTCGTGAAATTGACGAAGATGATCAAAGTCCATGCGCATTGCTATTGAGAGGTTCAAAAAAAATTTTGAGAAATTTGGAAATTTCGAAAAATTTACGATAAAAGTTAATAATCATGAAATTTAGACAAAATGACGAAAAAACTGAAAAAAGTAAACATTCGAAAAATTTACGAAAAAAGTGAAAAATCATGAAATTTCGTGAAATTGACGAAGATGATCAAAGTCCATGCGCATTGCTTCTGAGAGATTCAAAGAAAAATTTGAGAAACAATGAACTTTTGACAAAATGACCTACTAAAACGTGAAAAATTATGAGACATCGAAAATTTTTCGAAAAAAGTAAAAATTCTTGAAATTTCGTCAAATTAACGAAGATGAGCAAAGTCCATGCGCATTGCTCTTATGAGGTTCAAAACAAATTTTGAGAAATCTTAAAATTTCGATAAAATAAGCAAAAAAGTGAAAAAAGTGAAAATTCATGAAATTTCGTCAAATTTACGAAAAACGTGAAAAATCATGAAATTTCGTGAAATTGACGAAGATGATCAAAGTCCATGCGCATTGCTATTGAGAGGTTCAAAAAAAATTTTGAGAAATTTGGAAATTTCGAAAAATTTACGATAAAAGTTAATAATCATGAAATTTAGACAAAATGACGAAAAAACTGAAAAAAGTAAACATTCGAAAAATTTACGAAAAATGTGAAAAATCATGAAATTTCGTAAAATTGACGAAGATGATCAAAGTCCATGCGCATTGCTTTTGTGAGCTTCAAAAAGAAATGTGGGAAATAATGAAATTACGACAAAATGACCTAAAAAGGGAAAAATTGGGAAATGTTTTCTCGAAAAAGTATTTTCAATTATCGTATGCGGCGAATTCATTAATAATACATTTTCACAGGGAAGGAGTGGTTAAACGAAAAAAAGTAGATGGATAATAATAGTAGATTTCTTGGTTTAGTGATTAAATACAGCTACCTACGTTATCTCTGCACCGAGGTATTTACCCTCATCCATACCGAAAACGCAAAATTGATAACACATGGAAGATTCAAACGATCGAGCCCCGGCAGATCTCCGGGGGTTTGGTTGATCGGAAAGGATGAAAATCGAGTACCAGTGAAGGAGCAAGAGAGCCACCAAGCAACAGAAAAAAACCTGGAATAGGACAAGGAGAAATCATCCAACACTAAACTCACCAATACTTCTTAATAAAAAAAGATATAGTAAGCTAATAAGAAAAATCAGTAGGTAAACTAGAGGGGCATCAACTCAGAGGGGTACTAGCTCACTGAGTTGAAGCGTGTGAGTTGAGGTGTGTGCATATTCACCTCACCCCCCCCCCCCTCCCGATCGGCCCGTGCACTGTCGATTCACCCCCCCCCCTCCTACTGAGTTATACCGATGCGTTCTACGCACTCCCCCCTCCCCTACTGAGTTGATCTGATGTGGCGTATACCGGTGCGTTCTACGCACTCCCCCTCCCCTACTGAGTTGATCTGATGTGGCTTGATCTGATGTGGCGTGCGTTCTCTGCATTTCCCCCTCTCCCACTGATTTGATTCCTATGCACTACGCGCGTGTTCTGTGTTACGCGTTTTGATTGTTTTATTGTGTGTGTGTGTGTGTGTGTGTGTGTGTGCGCGCGTGTGCGCGCGTGTGTTAAAAATTTTTAGATTTATCTGAAAAAAAACGGACGGATCGGGGGATCGAACGCGCGTCCTCCGGATCCGCAGGCCGATGCTCTACCGCTAGAGCTACAGCCACTGTTACCACGGGCAATACCGTATTGTGTATACTGGCTACACACGCGATTGATATGTGGGGGGCGGCGGCGCCGGCGGCTGCTGCTGCTGCTGCTGGGGAGGGCCCAAGCGCTAATACATACAAATGATAATAAATTTTAATAAATATTTATTATAATTGGTATATAACGAATAATAATTTTTTATGTTCGATGTGTGCGCGCGGGCGCGCGTGTGTGCGTGCATGCGTGTCTCATCTACCGAAGATGGTTTAATAGAAAAAAACGTGCAAGTACCTGCTTACTTTCTTTTATTTGTAGACTTCGTGGTTGTAAGCTACTATAAATAGCACAGTGTAAGAATTATCGAATCTTTCATCAACCAGCATTCCAATAAAATGGATCGCTACTCTAAAGTAAAGTACTCTCGTCTTCCACAGGAAGACCCGGACGAAAAGAAGAACAAAGAATCATCGACATGGAAACAAAGTATTTCCAAATTTTCGAGCAATACTAAAAATTTTCCTGGACAAAAAGGCTATCAGCAGTTCAATAACGAAAAGAAGAAATAATCATATTTATACATGTCATCATTGTACACCACCTCAACTAATAAATAAACATTTTTTTGTCTAAATTCTATGTTGTATAAATTTTTTTTTGTTGATAAAAAAATACAAAATTTATTATAAAAAAGATGAACTGCTGCTGCTGCTGCTGCTGCTGTCATCGTCAGAGTCAGCGAAGAATTTCGCTTTTTTTTTTTGTTGGATGGTTTAATAAAAAATAAAAGAATATTTTTTTGTATCAATTGAAACAAAATTTTTTTATTGATAAAAAATATATCTTATTCTACATGTTCTTAAAAAAAAATACATATTATTCTACAAAGTATTTACTTAAAAACAAAATCACTATAGAAATCCTTCAACGACTTCATCGCTCTCTTCCCAATCCATACAACAGCCATCAATATAAAACTTTTTCATTATTTTAACGTTTTGATGTGCACATGTCGTTACGTATTTGCCGTTATGATTAGGGCACACGGTAACTGATTTTAATTTTTCGAAAGGCGAATAGCCCCAATCATTCAAATCGAAAACTTTGAGGCCATATCGTTCTAACCACTCTTTTTTCAAATCTCCAGAAACGAAAATTTTTGTGGCATCTTTGAGTGTATCCGTGATGATGAATTTATGCTCTTCGTATTTATAATCGCCAGAGTTCCATGTTAATCCATGATAGTAGAGTTCTAACCAGAGATTTTCTCGCTTATATTTCTCCGTTAGCCTTCGCCATGGAAAGGGAGGTTTGAACAAGCGTACGAGCGGTTCTTCGTTGTAGTTTAGTGGGAGTATCGCTAACTCTTTCACGGCATAAGTTTTGCCAGGCATCATGAAGCCTTGCATATCCACTACGTACTCCATTGCGATAGAAAGCTACTACTGAGCTGCTTAAGGAAAGAGTCAATTCTTTAATACCCCCCCCCCCCCTCCTAAATAAGTTTCTTCACATCTCCATTTATCGGATTATACTGAACGATGCGATCGTGTAGAATAAGACAATACGCTGTAGTTCCTTCGGGAATATTTTCTCTGGTTTCGAACTCCAAGCGCACATCTACTGGAGCAGTCTTTAATGATTCTTTTTGTTTCGAACAGTCAATCACTACGAGTGGCATGTAATTTTTATATTCGAGTTTTTTGAGCATCGGTTCGGCATCCTTACCGTAGTATACGTTTTGAAAATTGGCATACATATCGTACAACATTGCGTACTGGTTCTTACTGAAATCAATGTTGAGATTACCGTATGGATAGCACTGAGAGTTGAGGTACAGTTTTACATTTCTGATGTTACAATGATCAAATATACTAGCGTTAGAGTTTGGTTCATTTTTTCGATTGATTTGGAAGGCTAAGATGACGTAGCGTGGTTTCTCCAACTGATTTGTCGTTTTAACTGTCCAGACGTGATTTGTGTTTGCAGGCAGCGCTGGATATTCGTACAGTTCCCAACTACGAAAACTCATTGAAATACTTCGTTCGCTTTTTAGAAAGTCGAGTAGACGTATTTTCGTTGCATTCGATGCAGTCACATAGGGCATAAGCCATTCGAGACGTGTTACATTAATCTTGAATTCTTCGTAAGCTTCAACGTTGGCCACGGTCTTCTTCGTTTGATAAACTGCATTTAAATCAGTACTCGATCTTACGAGAATTAATTCATGTTTCATATTCACTAGCACTTTGCGATAGTCCTCAGCGAATCCAAGTATGAAGCTCAGAGGAATCAAAATGTCAAAGTCGCCATTCGCATTAGTTATTTTACGGTCCTCTTGTTCTAAGGTATTTATCCATCCGGCATTTTCCGCAATCAAGGTTTGACTTGGAGTGAGAGATAACCAGTTCTTCATAACGGTTGTGAGACCAACGTTCTTACATTTATCTATTTCTATAGCATTCAGCTCATACCTAATTTCTTCAAACATGTGACAAATGGCATTATTAACAAAATCAGTATTCGTTAACAAAGTGTTATTGTTGCTGCGTAATCGTCCACAAATGTGTAACGAGCTGCGAGATGGTAAAAGGCACAAGTCTTGATGTTGAATTGATATACGAATCTCGTCACTATTTTTGAACGATGAATTGGTGTAAGGTTGATGAGCGTGGATCTCGTAATGAGCCAAAGATTCATCGAAGACGACAGGTGACTGTATTTCGAGAATGTTCTCCATTGTTTCGTTGAAAGCAGCAGCAAAAAGAAAATATTAGGCAATTTATTTTCCACCTGGAACTACTCTTAACCCAAGACTTTTTAGGAACTTTATGCTTTGACGTGTTAAAGCTTTCGCTTTCCGATGACGATTGATGACTGGAGTTCGTCGTGTTGACGTTTTCAATTTCAGTCGACGACTGATGATGGGTTTGCATTTTTCAATGCTTATATAGTCCCTACCACTCTTTGAATCGTAAACAATTCCCATTATACGCTTTTGAGGTGTAATCTGATGGTTATGACTTCACCGCGAAAATTAATTAAATTTCCGTCTTGATCGACGATGCGTAATTGTAAATAATCTATAGACTTTTTCGTAACTGGAAGATAAATCACGCGAGAGGGAATTTCAATAATTTTATATCCAGGCGGTACTGCTGGAAAAAATTCGTGAATATCGTGAACGGTGTTTCCGTTCAAGTAAGCTCCAGCGGTTATATTACACTCGACTCTCACAGCGTTCACTCTGAGAATACTGACGGGAAGATCAGAGTTGTGAGAAACGTTTGCCTCTAATGTACGTTGTGAAAAACCCAACAATCGTCCGATAGAATTCTGCGGACGAAAATCGATAGGTTCGGAACACTTGATTGTACAATGTAAGGTGTTGTTGTTTGGTTTCAAACTAAATATTATATTATTATTATTATCAGTACGGAGAGGCTGCACAGCTTTGCGAAGAAATTTATCAATGTCGTCGATCTCGTAGGTCCCGACAGGTATGTCGATAATTTGATTTGCGACGTAAAATTTATTATTATGTACGTCGATATTAGGTATCGAGTTGAACGTTAGAAACTCGACTAAGCCCAACTTGTAATGTTTATGCTGTGATAGTTCGATTGGTGGGAAATAGTGCGCTTCCAACAGTGAAGAATTACCCGAGAGTGTCAGAGTTAACGAATCCTCCATGACTGTGTGAACATGACTACCGATATTTTCACGTTGCCTTTACTTTTATACCCTCGCACAAAAACTGTAAGCAAAGATGACCGCATACGTGAGAATTGAAATCTTGATATCTTTTCGTATTATATTTGATCTCAATATCGCCAAGATACATCATTAAATCAATAGGTGGTCTAAGATCTCCAAAGCTATCGAAATATGTGACGTTTTTTCCGATTTTGCGATAAGCCACCCAGTGCGTTCCTGCTCCTTCGACGCCGTCAAGATTGACTATAGCTGATTCGTGATAATATGGTCCAGAACTCGGTAAGTCATTTCTCATGAAGACTCCGCGAAAATTTGGTATACTCAAAACTTTTGCATACTTCATCAAGTCGGCATTTGTGAGGGCTCTATCTGGTAAATTTATTTCGAACTTTTTTTTTTTTTCAAACCTGATCCCAGATAAGGTTTGAGATAAAGTCCATACCCTTTTTTATAAGGTTTGAGATACAGACCTTTTCCCAGAGTAATGGTCTCCATCGTTTTGTTGTGTCTCTTGTTCTCTTCCAATTGCTGTTTTGCAGACTTTGCATCGTTCACGGCTTTTGCGATTCCCGCGGCGCCACCAGCTAGAGCGCCAGTTGCACTCAAGCCTGCAAAAAGTGGTATGAGGAAGGGCAAAGCTCCACCCATCTTAGTTGATATTGGCAGAATTCGTGGAACATTGATGTTTGCTTTTCCACCAGCTTTTTTAACGGTTGTACGAGCTTTTTTCAAAGCAGAACCAATGACTTTGCGCGCACATTTACCCTTGGACCATTTGAATGTGGCCGCTTTGATCACGCTTTTCAAATTAACTAACTTTTTCGTTTTCTTGCGTCCTTTCGTCTTGGTTTTCTTTCTTCTCTTCGCGAGACCCATACCAAACTTTGATTTTAATTTCATGGCGTTAGATATAGCGTAAGCAGCTGCTTTCTCATCAAAACTAGAATCCTTAGCGAAGACTCTTTTGATCGCTTTTTCAGCTAAAATTTTGTCTGCGATATTTCTAGCCTGGATATTTTCTCGATTTTTCGAGTACGCTATATCGTGTTGCTTGCAAGCTGCGTCGAGAGGATTGATTCCTGGATCGCCGCGAGCTAAACGTGTCTGTAACTTAGTTCCTGGTCCGCAATATTGATAGCCTGGAATATGGAGTTCAAACGGAAGTTTATTAATGATATTATTGACGAATCCTCGTCCTTTCTTTGCTCTTTGACATTTGCATATGATCATCCCTCGACCAAGCCCAACACACGACTAACGTTTTAAACTATAAAAACAGGTATATATATAGCCATGTGGTCAGTTATCGTTCGAACTCTGTCTCGTGAGTATGAATTTCAAGAAACAAACTGTGAAACTTCCCGTAGAAAATTTTGACGTTATCGTGCGGGAGGATAAGCAACCAAAGCGTCATGGAGATTTACTGCCGAATAGCATCAGAGCTATTTTTTGTGGTCCGTCCAACTGTGGCAAGACCAACAGTCTTTTGGCGCTTATCACTCACCCCAATGGCGTTAGATTCGAAAATGTTTACGTGTACTCGAAATCGCTCGATCAGCCAAAGTATAAATTATTGGAAGAGATGTTAAAGCCGATAGACGGAGTGAAGTATTTTCCGTTCAAGGAGCACGAATCCGTGATCGATCCCGAGCATGCATTGCCTAATTCAATTATGATATTCGACGACATCGCTTGTGAGAAACAGGACAATGTACGCGCTTTCTTTTGTATGGGCAGACATAGGAGCGTCGACTGTTTCTATCTCTCGCAAACGTACGCGCGTATTCCTAAGCATCTCGTGAGAGATAACGTCAATTTATTAGCAATTTTTCGACAAGACGAAGCAAATATGAAACATATATACGACGATCATGTGAATTCAGATATGACGTACAATCAATTTAAAGAACTTTGTGCAAAATGCTGGTTGGATGATAAATATGGGTTTTTAGTGATCGACAAAGACAGTACTATAAATTGTGGAAGATATCGAAAGGGCTTTGATTGTTTTGTTATAAATATATCACGATAGTAATGCGGTACACAGTCTCTCGATGATCGTCGAAGCGTTAACATGGCTGATCATCAAAGGGAAAAACATGTGCTTTCTCAACTCGTAAAAGCGCAAGACGCGATAAGACGAAAATATAGTTTATTGAAGCATAACCGAGAGTATACCGACGAAGTCTTGAATAAGACATTCAAACCAATAGTCGATCCTCTTAAAGTCATAATAAGTGAGAAGGAACAAAAAAAAAATCTTCCCCCCGAAACTCCCGTTACAGTTATTAAAAAGCCGAAATTTCTAAACAAAAAAAAATTAAAATACGAAATCAATTCGGCTGATAATGTCGACAAGTACGAAACCGCTCAGTCTAGTGGCGGAGATAGCGATGCTACTGTCACGCACAATACTACACAATTTTATAACAGTTTATCCGACGAACCGAGCGAGGATGAGCATTTAGCTGGCGACAAGTACACGAATGCATTGGATAAAAGTGATTCGAATTTTGTGGACTTGATTTATGGAGTACGTAAAGAACGAAATGGATCATACACGCTTGGTAAATCTACGGTGATTTTTGACAAAGATAACGTAGACGTCGATGATTTCAAGTATCCAAAAACACAGGGTTTGATGGAGTTACTGGTTGCAAAGCAACCTGATCAAAGTTTAATCACTTCCAATGATCTCAAGAGCTACAAAGAAATCTTGGAGATATCTAATATTCATAGGAAGAAAAATAATCCAAACGAGGCTATACGAGCGCACAATAGTAATAAATTCAATAACATAATTGGTCCGTTATTTGGTTTGACTAAAAAAAATACAAAAGGAGGCGAGGGGCTGCTACAGACGACTGATACGTCTTTGCCTACCTACAAGATTGCTCGAAACAATACTTCTATGGATTACATATACTGGGATGATCCGAATGAGCTCGTTGATCGTCTTCGATTGTTATTGGCTGAGCAATCAGCTGGTAACAATAATCACATCAACGAAATTCATTCGATAATCGAAGAATTACGCGAGGGTGGATATATATATACTAAGAGCACACCTATCGTTCGAGCATTATCAAAATGAACGTCGACGTATTCGGACGTAAATATAAAGAGCAAGGAGTTCACGGTCTTCGCGGTCCGCCCGGTATTGGGTTCAAGCTCACGAGCGAGTACCATTACGATCTAGAGAATAAAAGATTGGAAAATCTTGCTCCTCCGCGGAAGGCTAAAGATGCTATAAATTGGGAAACTGCGGAAAACATTGTTCAGATGGCAATCAAATCTACGAGAGACGTGATCGCACGATTAAGGAGTGATCTTGAGGATTTGGATGCAATTATCAAAGAGGAATTTTTTGAGGAGGAAAAAATCAAAGAGGAAAGAAGGCAAAGCGGTCGGCGGCTCGACGGCGGCGGTCGGCGGCTCGACGGCGTCGGTCGGCGGCTCGACGGCGTCGGCCGGCGGCTCGATGGCGGCGGTGGCGGCTCGACGGCGGCGGTCGGCGGCTCGACGGCGTCGGTCGGCGGCAGCAGCGACCGTTGGCTCGACTGCGATCAATCCCAACGCCTCTATCCGCCCCTCCCTCTCCACCAACGGAATGCCGTAATGGCCCCAAGGAAGCGTATCGGTGGTTCCGGGCAGCAAGAAGCGTTTATCGTCGTGCGCGCTGAGCGCGATCTTTGTTTGTCTCTCGCTGTACAATTGATGATGACGCGATCTGATGAACTTTTGCTGTCGGCTCATAATCACATTTTCTCGGAGACATTTGACGTAGTCGGCGAACGTAATCGTGGTATTCAGCACCGAATTCTTGATCCCCTTTGCCTTCTTTATCGCATCTCTATTCCGAACTCTCACGCTGTACATTTTGCTTCTGAGTCCCACGAACTCGAGCATGAGCATTCCGGCGTTCTCGTCCTTCATCTTGCCGACCACCTTCTTATTGGCTCTGGGAATCGCGAAGCGATTCGGCTCTGGAAAATCCGACGTATCGAATTCGTGAATATCACGACGCATGACCTCGTACATGTCTACATTGGTGATCTCGTACACGAGACTGTCCGTGTCGGTGTACAGAAGCTTGCAACGCTCCTCGCCAATGGCGGCACCGAGCATGTAGTCGTAGTGGAATCGATACACGAGCGTCTTGGACAAGTCGAGAACAGCGAGACCTATGTAAATGGGTTTTCTCACGGTGATTTCCGTACGCAACAGTTGAATCGCCACCAGTTCGTCGTCGAAAATGTCGCTACTGTGGAAATTTGGTCGAGCTATCAGAGCCTCGGCACCGTATCGCCCCTCCCACTTGTTCACCAACTTCACGTCGATGTGTTTCTTCTCGTTTTCCATGGTCTTACCGTACACCGCATTGTTGAACAGTTTGTACAGCATTTTTTCGAATTCGTTTGCCGCTCGCTTACGCAACTCGCTATTCAAATCGATGTACGTCTTGAGCCATGGGCTCTGCTTAAACTTTAAAACCCGATGTATCTTCGCGAGGTGCAAGCCATGCCCTATTGCTTGTTTCAGAGCTCTGTAGTGGATTACGTAACGCTCCTTATCATGGAGAGTCGTCATGAGCTTTTTCTGCTTGGATCCCGGAGCGGCTTTGTGCTCCGGACAAAATGGCATATCTCTGTGCGCATCGTGAATTTCTTCTGGATACTCCAAATCCACCTCGAGTATGTAACCGAAGGCTGAGTCATCGGGAATATCGAAGGAAAAGTTGGCGGTGGCGTCAATGTCGCACCATTCGAAATCACCGAGTGGAAGTGGCTCGGTCATACTCCAACCGTAAAGGTTATTGACGTCAAAATACATCAAATATTTGTCATCTTTCTGTGGATCGTAGTTGTCGTCGTCGTCGTCGTCGTCGTCGTCGTCCATGTATGGATTGTTCGCGGCAGCGTACCTATTACAACACTGGCTAACTCCACCGCGAATGCCGCGCTCGACAAACATGAGCATGTCGATATCCGTCAAGAGCTCCAACCTTACACCCGTATACTTCAACATGGCGTCCGAACTCAGTCCGGGCGTCGTATAGTAGTGGGCCGGATCCAAACGATACGCCGTTCGACACTTGGCTCTGAAATTTTCAAAAACTTCGGCCAACAAGAGAACGTCCGTCTTGAGATACAAATCCGAATAGTTGCCGAGATCGGCGATGTCGAACGTTCTCCAAACGTTCTCCGCGTGACTGTACTCTTCGTCGCTGATATCCGAATCGTACAGACTGCTGTAAAAATCTTGCTTTTGTGGAAGCGTCGTCGTCTCCTCGAGTTTTGTAAACGACGACACATAGTCATACGGAAATACACCTTTTCTCTTGAGTAGGGCAATCTGCGGCAGTGTGTATCCGTCATCATGCTGAAAATGTCGCTCTAGAATATCGTGTTTTTCCAAGTACGACGATAGTTTGTCGAGCGAGGACGCCATAAATCGAAACGAATCGACGAAACGCAGCTTTATATCGGTACCTTCCACGTACTTCGTAAAAGATATGTATTTTTCCTTGGTTTGAGGAATGAGGCTCACTCGACCGGGAAATTCGTTCGCGATTTCCCGGATAAATAGATGCGCATCGTATCCGCTGAGATTGTGAAAAAAAACGGGTATAGTTCGCGATTCTTGATAAGCAATGTTACACGTGCTGTGAGCAGCTCCACGATACTTTCCCGTAAAGTGACAATGATCGCGAACTTTTCTGTCTTTTTTTTTTTTTCATTCTCGACAAAAGGCCTATTACATATATGACATAGCGTAGCACGAAGAAAGCTAAGTGCCTCTTGAAACGTTAAATTTTCCATAGGCTGCGGGCTTCTGTACAACTCTTGCAGATACTTGGCCAAATCGTGAAGATTGCGAACGAACCACTTGGCCGGACCAACGTCATCGACGGTTTTCTGTCTGTAGCTTCGATAACGCGAAAGAGAGTCATCGTAGCTACACTTGACGAAAAAGCCAACGCTGTACGGTTTGTGACGTTGATAGATCCGCTCGTCGTTGGACACCGCTTCCAAGAGACTCTCAAAATCGGCGTACACGACGAACGGTACCGCGCACTCATTTTTAAAGTTTTCAAATTGTAAATATTTATCCTTGACACTGGGAAGCACAATTTTACACATATTCACATTTTTACAGTCGATCTCGTGCGTTTTCAATCTCTCTTCAGTTAGAAAATAGTGCAAGCAACGATCGCATATGTACGACTTACATTTGCGAAATGACAACTGTCGATACATCAATCGAGATAAGTCTTTTATCCAAACGTAGTGCACTTTGTATGGTATACCGGGACGTTCCATTTGCTGCTGCTGCTGCTGCTGCTGCTTTTCGTTTACATCGATATAATAATTTTCCACTAGAAGAAGATTCACATGCCTGTCTTTTTTCTCATCGGTCAAATGTTGCGGCAACACATCGTAGGATCCATTATTCAAATTTAAAAAGTACACGTTCACTGAAACGTTGTTTTGCTTTTCAAATTTCACGATTTCTTTCGGGTGTACCGGAAATGATAGATTTTTGAAATTATATTTATCTTGATGTGCAGTATAGGCAGTGACACGGCATGCATTCCTTGCGACTGGATGTAACGCCGAAAGGATGGCCCATTTGAAGCATTCGTTATCGTTGTTCCGCACGTTCACACAGGCTTTCTTATTTTTAACAGGCTTGGGCAATTCAACGTAAGAACCAACTCTCATAGGATTGTACTTGCTGATATTTACGGTTAAGTTTAATATAACGCGAAGAGACCAGCCTGAGTCTTGCTCTTGAAATTCTTCCGTGCTCTTACTAATTGGTTGTAAAACGTTTTCGACGAACCACTCGTCTATGTCTGTGGTTAGGTATATCGGCGCCATCTTCGTATTGAAATGCTTCACATCGAGCTTTTCATCGCAATTATTCTTTTCGACTGCATACTCGGCATCCAGTACGGCATTAACTTTTAAAGAACTATGTTTCTCCAAGGTCTCCTTAATTTGAGCATGGAATAATGGTTTGGCATGCCTCAAAAACGCATTCAAATCCAGATGTTTCAGATTGGTTATCACACCAGTCTTTATTCTGCCTTTGAACGCACTATTGATGTCGTTCCAGTGAACTGTTGAGTCTTGAGCTGGATTAACAACAGCCGGTGTAGTGGTAGTAGTAGAAGTAGTAGTAGTAGTAGTAGTAGTAGTAGTAGTAGTAGTAGTAGTAGTAGTACTAGCCGGTTCGAGACCTTCACCAACTACATCTAAAATAACGAGAGGTTCGTATATGGATTGTTCGCTATGTTTGCTCACCACAGGTTCGGCAATCGATGAGGTGGCAATGGGGGGCTGTGCCAACAGCCTACTCTTGTATTCGTTTAGCAGATGTAAAACGCTTCTAATCATACACATAGCTGCCTGCAGCTTCTGTTTGCCAGACACGATCAAGCTAGGCGAACGAGAAAGCTCATCGGCTTTGCGCAAAGCCAATGAACCCAGTGTCAACCATCTTTCGATGTCTTCGACACTAGCATCACCTGCATTCGCCAGACGATGTGCGCGCAAGAGCAACAAAGCTGTGTTCTTGAAATACTCAGCCATGATGCTAGTTACTCAACTGAGCAGATTTGACAAATCCATCGCGTTATATTCATTACTCGTCAATGCTGATTGGTTGGAAAAAGTATAGAGGGGGGTGAACGATTGTGATTGATCGAAAAATTATAGTGGGGCATCAACAAGTGCAAGCTCAGTATAAAAAGACATTCATTCGTCTGTATTGACGCAGTCGTCGACGTCGATTCCTCAGTTACTACGATGGATTTTGTTGTAGACGTACAGGGCTTCAAAACTAGCTTAAACGAATTCGTATTCAAGGAGATTGCTGTTTGTCCTCTGGAAGAAGATCCAACTCCATCGGTGCTTCTGTTTAAACCACCTTACCCATGGGAGTGGTTATTAAAGAAAAATCAGTGTGAAAACCGGTGGTTAGCGAGAAATTTTCATGGTATTCCGTGGGAATCTGGCGATTTACCGTACGACGATCTTGGAAAAATAATCAAAAAAACACTTTTTGGAGCAACTATTTTTGTCAAAGGTCTTGAAAAAACAAAATGGCTGAGAAATTTGTTGACCAATGCACAGTAAGTGTCTTTTCGTCGCGTATCATCTTAAAGAGAAAAAAAAATGATATCTAATGATTTTTTTTACAGAACGACTGTGGTTAACGTTGAAGATTTGGGTTGTCCATCACTCAAGAATATTTCAAACGATAGCATTTCCGTATGCAGTAACCACAACGCGTATCTATCAAATCCACCGTGTGCCTTTAAAAACGCGCTGGCTATCAGTAGATGGATGCTCGCTCGCAAAAGTCGTGATATGTAATTTGATTTTTTTATATTTAAGTTTGAAAAATAAATTTTAAAAATTAACGTATCGATCAATCCTTGTTTTTACTCACTTATAATATATAAATTTTAGAAACAAAAAAATATAACATTAAAATACAAAAAAAATATTAGATTAAAAGAGAAAAAAAAAGTACACAAACATTTTTTAAAAATAATAGGAACTTTATTAAAACCAAACAAGAACAAATTTACGCAAAATAAGCACGAACGCGTTTGCTAATAGTTTGACGACATATTGGACAATCGTCAATTCTTGATGCACATTCCATGCATACAGTGATATGTCCACAAGGTAAAAAAAGTACAGCGATCCTAGCATCCAAACATATCTTACATCTGGTAATTTCAAGTTGACGCAAAATATTGCCTATATCTCGCTGAGACTTTTCAACCCTTTCGCGAATTTTATTCATTTTTTCATTTTGTTTATCGATACTCTTCTTATAACCGCGTACAAATTCTTCGCAAACAGATACCATACCAACAGTTGCATTTGCTATGGTTTTCGAAGCACATTTCTCCGTCAAATGTAAATCGGAAAAAAGCTTTGTAACAAGACTCTCAATCGATAACGATAACGCAGGCTCGTCTGTACTCGAAGGTAGGCTAGTTGTTGCGCACGCTGTTGCTGCCCGATACTCGAGCTTATACGGTCCACAAACATCTTTACTTTTTCTTCGAGGAGGAGGTACCGGTACGGGGCTCAATCCGATCGGCACATTGCCACAACTTCTGTTACGAATGAAAAGGCAGCCGCCATCCCAGCGCTTATGTTCCGTCATAGGGTCGTCACCTTCTTCCCAACGACAGATTTCCATACCACATTCAAAACAGCGTACTTGATCGATCTGCCCCGTATAATAAAAGCCGGCCGCAGCAAGATCTGCTGGTCGTACGTGTGCGCATGTCCATTGAGACGTGAAGCTATCCAGCCTCGCTTGCTCAAATCTGCACAAATAAAAAAATTTTAAAAAAATATATAAAGTGTGTTCTATAAACAATAAAACAAATAATTACCTATAGTCAATCTTGTTGGAGCTCATTGTAGAATGTTCGTATAACCTTTCTTCTTTCACACTTTACACTAGTTTACTCTGGATGCGAATGCAACTGCTGATGAGATGCAGCTCATTTTTATAACGAACGATTGAGATTTCCCCTTCCATCCTCCATTAAAAAATTCCATACATGCCATACGTGCCATACATTCCATTCATTCCATACATGCCATACATTGCATAAAAAAATTCATTTAATTTTTATGAGTTATACATACACGTGCGCACGCGTATGCGTATGTAAAGCATACAACTTGTGGGGAATTGACTCAACGGCCTATGCGAGTGACGTCATTTAAAACTGTCGCATATACGCACTGATTTTTAATAACGATATTTTAATTATTTTTAATTGAGAAGAAATTACCTATCCTTTCTGTTGAATTTAATTGTTGACAATTTACATATAAATAATTAATTGTCTACATCTAATACGCTATAAGAAAAAATTAGTAACATTATTTATCGAATTTTTTCTCGTAATAATCTTTCGGTAATATTAAAACTGTCGCATATACGCACTGATTTTTAGAGACATTTTTTTTGTTGTTGTTATTTTTAATAACGATATTTTAATTATTTTTAATTATTTATCGAATTTTTTTTCTCGTAATAATCTTTCGGTAATAGATATACAGGAGAATCGAACCTAGCCTCCTTTGCATCTATACGACAGTGCTCTACCGTCTGAGTTATTGTCGCTCTTTCTAAAAATAGTGCATACTAACTGTATATTATTTTATGATTTAGGAAAAAAAAATTATCGTTTTTTTTAGTATTATTTTGTACACTGAATTAAACGAACTATTTTTATTGTGTATATTTTTTAACTAATTAAAAAAATACTTACCTTATACTTACCTGCTCGTTTCGCTGAAAATGGGGGGGGGGGGGGGGGGGGGGGGTAAGAATAAAGAAAAACACAAGGTTGAATTTATTCGTAATTTCAAATTGTTATTGTTTTAGTACTTACCTTTGCGGCTACGATATATTTGCACATACGTTTGAATAGCACTTAAAAGTGCTGATTTTAAAAAAAAAATTATATAAGTTTTTTTTATTAAACAAATAGTTAGTCTATGTTATATTTAACCATACGTTTGAATAGCACTGAAAAGTGCTGATTTATAAAAAAATAATATATATTTTTTTTTATTGAAAATTTAGCACTGATATATTTGCACATACGTTTGAATAGCACTTAAAAGTGCTGATTTATAGAAAAATAATATAAATTTTTTTTATTGAAAATTTAGCACTGCAAAAAAAAGTGGCCCAGAAAAGGGAAAAAATACTTACCTTATACTTACCTGCTTGTTTCGCTGAAAATGGGAGGGGTGGGGGTAAGAATAAAGAAAAACACAAGGTTGAATTTATTCGTAATTTCAAATTGTTATTGTTTTAGTACTTACCTTTGCAGCTACGATATATTTGCACATACGTTTGAATAGCACTTAAAAGTGCTGATTTTTTAAAAAAATTATATAAGTTTTTTTATTAAACAAATAGTTAGTCTATGTTATATTTAACCATACGTTTGAATAGCACTGAAAAGTGCTGCTTTATAAAAAAATAATATAAATTTTTTTATTGAAAATTTAGCACTGAAAAGTGCTGTTTTAAATTGATCATGATATCGATTAACTGTCGGGATTGTACAGCTTCGTCAACTTGAAAAAAAAAAAAAAAAAAGTGGCCCAGAAAAGGGCCGATCGTTCGTTCGCTGCAACTTGTCACTGCCAACGGCTTGCCACCACCTACTCTTCGTCCGTTGCGTGAGAAATAAAGAGCGTACGCGCTATCGCGATCCTATATTAATACACATTGGCGTCTCTTCTCCGCACTAATCACATTTTCATTAGCTACTCCCACCACTAATTATGATTGTCTTATGCGTGCGACAAAATCAGTGCTGTCGCGTATCTCGCATCCCTACTCCCAAATCTTCGACCAATGACCGAAACGCGGCTAGTGTTTCAAAAGATGAATAAAAATTCGAACGCCTTGCAACGATACGTCATTGTGATTTTTTTGTCGTGGAGTTGTGAAGTGTTTAGTAAAATGAGTGAAGAACGGGTGGAAAATTTGTTTTCCTTGGACGATGCGTCGTGGCAAGACGCACTTAATGAAGCGATCGAGGCGTTGGGCGAGGACATCGATCTTTCCGAAGATGAAGTCTTCGGATTGATCGGTTTACCGGTGCAAGAAGCAGCGGTGGACGAAGTCGTCGTCGAGCAGCCGCGAACACCTTCGCCGAGGAGGAGGAACGACGACGACGACATCCACGAAGCGGCAACCATTCGGATGCCGCTGACACCTCCACCTTCAATATTGTAAGTACATTTTTTTCATTCTCTTTTACCCTCTCTCTCTCATTCTGTTTTTTTATAATTAATACCATTATACTAATAAAATGTTATTAGTTATACATAAATTTTTTAAAAATAATAAGAGCATATATGTTCTTAAATTAAAAAAAGAGGTTCTGTTCTTTTTTTTTCTGTATACTAATAACACAATTATATATCTAATAATATTGTATTAATAAATTGATAAAATTTTATATAGATAATTTATCAATTTATTAATGTAAAAGTATTATTCGTTATATAATATGTATGTACGTGTGTATATGAGAGAGAGTATATACTCCAATTTTAAATTTAACATTCTTTTCTCTCGCGTACTTAAAATTTCTTATTTTGCGATGTCCGGTTTTCGTCGTCGTAGTCGCGTTATCGGCATAATATAAATATAAGTGTTTCCGATTACAGCACGCATCGGACAGCGCCACTCCAATTACCGCCACCGTCTCCATGCTCCCGATCATCTTCAACGGTGAATGTGTAAGTTGAATATTTATTATACAGATAGATATATGAAACGATTTTTTTTCAAAATAAAGAATCTTTTTTTTTTTTTTTTTTTTTTTTTTTGCAGGTCTGATGACGACGACGACGACGTGGAGATGGTCTGCGAGGTGATTGTCTCGCGTCGACCACCACCACCACCACCATCACGACGCGTGACATGCGTCGACCTGGTGACGCCTCGAGGAGCACCCGTGATGATGATCGACATCACAACGCCACAACAGCCGCTCTTGGTGAACTTAGTTTCACCACCAGCGATACAAGAGACGTCCTGCCGCCAACGAGAACAGGTATGATTCTTTTTTTCTCTTTTCTTTTTTTTTTAATCGGCAGTAGTATGTTCTAAGTTTTTTTTTCATTTTTTTGTTGCAGGTCGGCGATCACAACAACACCATGCCAGTATGCGGGGGCTGGGAGTGCGCACACTGCGTCGCTGGTCGCTGCAGTCGGCAGCCGCAGTGGGTGGAATCACCACCGCAGCGCGGCAGCAGGCGGCACGTCGATCGGAACGGGCCGGTCAGACAGGTGGTGCGAAGATTATTCGCATCACGGTCGAGCAGTCCCGAAGATTCCCCCGCTGTGCGCCAGCCTTCTCGGTCGCCGTCGCCAGCTCCGTTGAGTAGGCAGCTTTCTAGATCGCCCGCGGAATTATCCACAACGGCGCTCATGCAGAGTCTCCGCATCGCGGGGAAAAAGCGCCTGCGCGTCACGGACGAAACCGTCGACGGCGCCCCGCGGTACAAAATAGCAAAATTTTTCACCGCTGACGACGACGACGCCGACGACGACGACGGCGACGACGACGGCGACGACGACGGCGACGACGACGACGACAACGACGCCGACGACGACGACGACGACGACGACGACGACGACGACGACGACGACGCCGACGACGACGACGACGACGACGACGACGACGACGACGCCGACGACGACGACGCCGATGATAATGATGATGGCGAAAACTAGGCGTTAGTTTTTTATACATTTTTGTACATTTTTTGTATTTTTTGTAGATTTTTTATATTTTGTTATATAATAAATAATTATTAATAACAATGTCTTTTCTTATAAATAATTATTAATAATATATCTATATAATAAATATCTATTTATAACATTTATTAAAATTTATTGTATTAGCGCTTGGGCCCTCCCCAGCAGCAGCAGCAGCCGCCGGCGCCGCCGCCCCCCACATATCAATCGCGTGTGTAGCCAGTATACACAATACGGTATTGCCCGTGGTAACAGTGGCTGTAGCTCTAGCGGTAGAGCATCGGCCTGCGGATCCGGAGGACGCGCGTTCGATCCCCCGATCCGTCCGTTTTTTTTCAGATAAATCTAAAAATTTTTAACACACGCGCGCACACGCGCGCACACACACACACACACACACACACACACAATAAAACAATCAAAACGCGTAACACAGAACACGCGCGTAGTGCATAGGAATCAAATCAGTGGGAGAGGGGGAAATGCAGAGAACGCACGCCACATCAGATCAAGCCACATCAGATCAACTCAGTAGGGGAGGGGGAGTGCGTAGAACGCACCGGTATACGCCACATCAGATCAACTCAGTAGGGGAGGGGGGAGTGCGTAGAACGCATCGGTATAACTCAGTAGGAGGGGGGGGTTGAATCGACAGTGCACGGGCCGATCGGGAGGGGGGGGGGTGAGGTGAATATGCACACACCTCAACTCACACGCTTCAACTCAGTGAGCTAGTACCCCTCTGAGTTGATGCCCCTCTAGTTTACCTACTAAAATCTTTTATTTCTTTACTTTTATCTCTCTTTCCTCTAGTGAAGTAATAGCTCGTGCTTCCCTTTCTTTTTTTTAGACTACTTTCGAGGAGTGTAGGCTCTGGGACAACGAAACCTGAGGCTGCGCTAAGCCTCTGGCGCACCTGATCTGTGTCGTTGCCACTTCGTCACAATGTAAAGGAGGTGAAGTTACTTATCTGGAATAAATGCAAGCGAGCCGTCAACACACAAAAATAATTTGTTTTTTTTTTATTAATTTTTATTTATTACAGCACTTAATATTTAATATATATATTTTACATAACTTAATTTACATGGGTGCACCTACCCTGCGGTGCAATTACGGTGATCAGCCGTAATTGTTGAAGCAAATTAAAGGTGCTCCTCAGATCAGAATCAGCTGTGCTGCCTCGATCGCAAATCTGCTGTATAATATCTGTTGCTTTTGCTGCTGCTTCCGTGATGCTGCTACTATCGCTGCATCCTCGCTCACCCTTGCACACGTATCCAAAATCCAGGTAAACTTTTTTTATTGGCAAATCGGTGAAACACTGTGCTAACTTATTTTGGCGGTACTACTCAAGGAACAGCTGAGGCTTAACTGCTAATTCAAAAGATCGCGCGCCCCCCCTCTCTCTCTCAATACTTAGAACTAACGCGCGAAAATCAGAATCGCGAACGGTTCGATTAATTGAATCGACTACCGTTGCATATTATATATTATATTATATTATATGCTATTATATTATATTATATTATATTATATTATATGCTATTATATTATATTATATTATATTATATTATAAGCTATGTGTAATTAATACAAAGAATTATATCTATAATTTATTTATATATTATACCTGCATCCATATATATGTATGCCGCGACAATTCCGTGATAGATTTTACATTTCCACTGCTTCTTCCATGGGTAAATATAAGGTTAAAATCCAAAAAAATAATTATTATTAATTGTTTTCAGTGAATAACATTAATTTTTATTAAATGAATTATAAATTAATACCTGTCAGAGATACGGATACTAAGCAGAACTGACACCAGTAGATATAGTCGTTGATTGAACAGGAATATTTTAATTTTTCCAGTGGACCTGTAAAGTAAAAATAATACAGCCAGCAAAATTCTTTACACGCAACAAAATAGTATATGTGCCAATAAAATATAAGGAAAAAAGATTTTTTTTAATATAAAATTATTATAAAATTACAATGGCAAAAAATGAATCCAACAAACAAACTGATAGTATATTATCATAATATAACAAATAAATATTCATAAAATATATGAACATATTGTTTATACAATTTTGGTTTCTAATAAATTTTATACTAAATATCTAATTTCTTTATTGTCGTGGATTGTGTTTTGTTTTTGATACAAACACTAACATCTGGTAATTCGTTGTTTGTAATCACAAATAAAATTTCTACTTTTATTTACAATGACAGTCTTGAATGTACTAGTCTTCAATGCACAAGTTTACAAAACCATATGTACTTTTTCACCATGATTGTAGCAAAACTATATCAAACTTTGATTAGCTTGAGTATGCACTTAATTATGAAAAATCTAAACTATAGAAAAACAATTTCATTTTTTACCTTAGTTTACTTACTTATTTTATAAACTATTTCGATTTTTTGAAAAAATTGTTTATAACAGTGGCATAAATAAATGATTTGGTATTTTATTATTTACATTTTAAAAGTGAAACTCTTTCCGCGTCTTTTAAAAAAAGAATCATGTCCATATCTTTATTAGTCTCCTTATTCTAGAAATCGAATTAATAAAAAAAAGTCCAATATTTGTTTAACAGTTATGGAAGATATAGAAACTTCTTGCTTATTACTGCTGAAAGATACAGTGCCGCTTACGCACTTTTACCCCCCCACGGGCATAATTAGTCTAACTTCAAAGTTTTATATCTCTGGTAGAAATTAACGTAAAGAGACGCGCGTGGGTGCGTTTGAAAGGTCTTTTGGAGAGCTTTCAAATGATATGACTCACGGTTGCCATCGATTGTTTTTTTATATTTTGCAACAATTATGCAAAATTGAAAATTCTGAAACTTTTTTATTATTTTTGACAATTAGCCAATTTTGGAAAAAAAATAGTACGAAAATTTGAAGTACACCATTTTTTAGCTATTACCAAGCCCTATCTGAATCACTCATCAAAAATTTATTTTCGTCAAATATGACGCGCGCACGGGCATTTTTTCCTGGAAGTGACAGTTTTTTTCAACATTTTTTATCTCCATCAAATTGTAACAATCGAAAAAAATTTATAAGAGAAAAAATGTTTGTTTTTTCACGTAGAATACTGCAATAATTTTTTTTTTGGTTTTTCGAAAAATTTTTTTTTTCGGTTTTTTTCAATTTTTTTTTCTCACAGTTGGTACGCTAAAAAGATGAGAAACCACAAAAAAAAATTTTTTTCCACCCATTCAATAATACTACATAACAAGTATCGTAAATTACATAAAAAAAAAACTCTTTTTTTTTCGATCTTGAAAAATAATTTAAACCGAAAAAAAAAATTTTTCGAAAAACCAAAAAAAAATTATTGCAGTATTCTACGTGAAACAACAAACATTTTTTCTCTTATAAATTTTTTTCGATTGTTACAATTTGACGGAGATAAAAAATGTTGAAAAAAACTATCACTTCCAGGAAAAAATGCCCGTGCGCGCGTCATATTTGATGAAAATAAATTTTTGATGAGTGATTCAGATAGGGCTTGGTAATAGCTAAAAAATGGTGTACTTCAAATTTTCGTACGATTTTTTTTCCAAAATTGGCTAATTGTCAAAAATAATAAAAAAATTTCAGAATTTTCAATTTTGCATAATTGTTGCAAAATTTAAAAAAACAATCGATGGCAACCGTAAGTCATATCATTTGAAAGCTCTCCGAAAGACCTTTCAAACGCACCGATGCGCGTCTCTGTACGTTAATTTCTTCCAGAGATATAAAACTTTGAAGTTAGCCTGATTTTGCCCGTGGGGGGGTAAAAGTGCGTGAGCGGCACTGTAAATACAATTGTAACTTTCTATTTTATTATAGATATGTTGATGACACTATATTGTGTATAAAGAAGGAAAATATCAATATTGTTTTACAGGTTTTTAATAGTTACAATAACCATTTAAAATTCACATATGAATTTGAGAATAATGGTAGAATTCCATTTCTAGATTTGACTTTGTCTATTGTGGGAAATAAAATTATTACGAATTGGTACCAAAAATCAACGTGTTCAGGTAGAGTTCTGATTTTTTATTCCAATCACACTGTACATTTAAAACGCAATATTATTTATAATATGTTAGACAGAGCTGTTTTACTGTCTCACGAGTCCTTTAAAAAACAAAACATAGCTAAAGTTATAAGCATTTTGATTGATAAATGATTACCCTATGGACTTTATTAACTCGGTTCTGGTTTTAATTGTTGGCCTTTTTACCAGCAAATTCCGAAGGGTTGACTGTTCCAATCTTGGATCTAACTAATAATAATATTATAAATATTATAAATTTAAATATATATATAAATTATTTATTAACAATAATTTCATTAATTATATCTTTGCAACGATTGCCGAAAATCGTTTGACTCGCGCGAGGTAATTAGCGGTTAAGCGAGGTGAGCCGCGTTCGGTTCGCGAGAGAGAGAGAGCGCGTAAGGGGCACTGACCGGGAGGGGAGGTAGCAACCGGCAGTACGACTGTGTCACTCAGTCAATCTGTGCGCCTAACCTCTATCCGTCCCGAGTTTTCGCGCTGTGTTTTGTTTTGCCACTGACATTGTTCCGGGTGATATTGCGAACTTGCGTGGGTGAGTGCCAGCAGCAGCAGCAGTAGCAGCAGCAGTAGCGGTAGCGGTGATTACTGCAGTGGCAACAGCAGCAACAGCAATAACAGCAGCATCAGCGGCGGCAACAGCATTAGGTGCGGCGAGCAGCGTAGCGGCGTTTCGACGATTCGTAATCGGATACGGTTGGCCACCGTATCCACATCGTCCTTGCGGTAGGTGCACCTTCCTTTTTCTGAACTGTTGTTACAATTTGGCGTGCGAATCCGCGCAGCGAGCGCGAAGAGTTTATACATTGCGTGCGAGCAGGTAGTTCGCGTTACTCGCGGTCTTTTCTCTCTCTCTCGCAGTCAGCGTGTTTTGTCAATCACGCGTGCGTGCGTAAGTCTCTCGGCCAATTTCCCGTGTAAGTTAATTCGTTTAATAAAGTGCATCTGAATCGTTATTTCCGAGTAAGATTGTCGTTATTTTGTCATTCCTTTGTCCGGAGGTCGCGCCTAGCTTTGTTTACATTGTATTCGAATTCGCCGGTAACACAGCACGAAGTGCGTGAGACGTTAGGCGGGAATCCTCAACCTAGGTTCCAGTAGCGGCCGCACGAGCGCTATTAGTTAGAGCGACAGCGCCGCTAAGTGGCGAGTTGGGGGAACCCAACTCGGAACCTCGAAGAGACTCTGCGCAGGCGCACTCCGAGGCAAGGTAGGTCACTGTGCTTTGAGCACATAGATAACAAGGCGTCGTATAGTCACTTTTAGGTGGATTCAACGATTTATTGACTAAATGACAGCCTGTTACATGGCGCCCAACTAATTTAAGACTCACACACGGGGGAAACTATACGAAAAAAAGAGAGCAACGCGCGCGAGAGAGAGACGTTTGCGCGCGTGCGTAATAAGGTGCGAGCGGGTAAAATAACGCGTGGCTCGTCCGGTACGTGCTCTGCGGTAGGGGAAAGACGCCTCTCCGACCCAATAATAACTGCTTTTGTGAGCCGAGAGCACACTAACCCCAGGGGTCGAAGAGACGTCCGTAGTCGCTCTAACGTGAAAATAAAAGGTGACTAACTGTATTTGGGTTAACTTTTTGCTTTTTAAGTGTTTTATTACACATTAGAGTAAGTAAGTGGGGGTTAGTCACCGAGCGACAGTACCAGCAGAGCGCGCAATTAGGGTGTGTGTAGGGTTAGACTAACTAACCCGGTGGAGCTAACAAACAGTTAGCTTCCACCTATAGGCAGGTAGCTGCGAAGCGGAAGTTCGTACTTCCTTAGACTACGCGATACCTGCACACACCCACAAGCCACGCGTATTGTTGCCTTGTAAATAAAGGCGTAATTGGGTAGTTGGCGATAAAAATCGCAACACCCCGCTCGCGCCTTGGGCGATAGGAGGCGGTAGTGGTCGAATAGGAAAACTAACCTCAACCGTCACCTAGGCCCCAACATAAGCGTTATGGAGGATACCGCCGACGCGATAACCCGGTGGGCTTCGGAACTGCCTTCGACACAGCTGGACAGATACCTGACGCAACTGGAGTTGCGCACAGATGGTCCCAGGCTGATGCAGGCAGTCCGATTAGCATATTGGTTGCTAGGCGAGTACATCGACCTAGACTTCCAAGGAGCGGCGTTGGATAGGGAGGCCATACAACGCAGGCGACGGAGCCGAGAGAGGTGGCTGGAGACCAAGCGACGGGAGTTGGAAGCAGCCGACGCCGAGGATCTTGTCGCCCACCCACTCATGCTGCTATATAGGGATGAGGCGGTGGAGGCGAACCTGACGCGGACTCTCGCCGTCTACGAGAACTTGGAAGAGGAGAGCCAGAGCGAGATGGGGGAGCGAGAGCCCGCAGAGGAAGGGGGGACCGGCGAGGTCAAGGGGCCCACGGAGGGGGTCGGTAGTGAGCACAAGGGCTCCACCGGATCGCCGGATAGGCGAAGAGCCCGTCGCTTCGAGAACGCGGAGCTACAACCTCCAGAGGAAGAGGAAGAGCGGTGCGTGACCGAGCGACTAAAGGAGGAGATCGAGTGCAACCGGGTCGGGATAAACCGCATATTGGAGATACTGGAAAAGCACGACCAGGTATGCGCTCGGTGGAGCGACCAGTTGACCGCTCTGCAGGTGGAATTCCAGCAGTTTAGAAGCAGGGACCCCACTAATCGACGAACGGTCATACCAGAGCGGCCCCGGAGGACCGTGGACTTCCAGTCCACGTATACGTGCCACTACGACCCAAAGGTACCAGGTAGTATCCCGGAGCCCCAGCGATCGACCCCTGGCGAACCTCGAGAGGCTCCCCAACGGCAGGTGCCTGCAAGGACGGAGCAGCCACCGACAAGAGGACCAAGAGACTCCGACAGTGGTGAAGGGCAGATGATTCCAGAAGGATCCGCCTGGTACGACGCCAATGCGGCGTCGGGGTACTACGCGACTCGGGACGCGGGTAGGATTGTGAGAGGGTGGAAGCTGCGATACTCTGGTACGGCTTCAGAGTGCGTAGACACCTTCTTGTCTAGGCTAGAAGATCTACGCGCGGGGTCTGGGCTAACGGACGGCGAAATCTTGTGCTCGGTATCAGAGCTCCTCGAAGGCGTTGCGAGGACATGGTACGAGCTTAACAAGCTTAAGTGGAGGAATTACGCCGACTTCGTGGCAGGCGCTCGACGTTGGTTTGGGTCGAGTGAGCTTCAGCAACAGAGGTTGCTGCAAGAGGCCCAAGCTCGGTACCAGGAGAAAGGAGAGCTGGTACGAGAATATGCCTGCCACCTCCTCTTCATGTTAGCTCAGCTGCGTCCGCCGTTACCAGAGCAGAGGCAGTTAGATTTGCTGTACGCAAATCTCCTACCCGCCATCCGGATGCAGCTGCGAAGGAATGCGTTTTCCAACGTGGACGAATTTCACGCCCGGGCGACCGAAATCGAAACCGCTTTGCGGGACGACGAGCGCCCGAGGACCAGGTTGGAGCCAACGTCCACGTTGTACCCCGAGCACATGGGGGTGTCAGCTAAGGCACCACCGCCCGGGCAGGACCCCGAACGGCGGCCATGTCCAGCAAGTCTCGGGGTAGGGATCAGCGGCAACCCGAGTCGCCGGTTAAAACCCCAGCCAAGAGACCCGAGGACCGGCCCACAATCGCTGCAACGCAGGTAACAGACCCTATCGAGGATCTGTCGTCGCAGATTGCGACCCTGCGGCGCGATATGGACCGGTACTTTAAGGAGAGGAAGGCTAACTCTCCCAGGCGGCCGAGGGGTCGGCCACAAGAGAAGGGGAGGAATAAAACCCCCCCAGGGTCTCCTGGCCAGCGACGAGAGGGTCAGCGGAAGAAAATAGATTACTCCCAACCCATCAAGTGCTCGTCTTGTGGCAAACTGGGCTTTACCAGAAGGTACTGCCCGGATTGCAACAAGGGAAACGGGCAGGGAAGCGGAGGACGGAGGTCCCCTCCGCGTCCCCAGTAAAGGTGACCTCTCGTCGCAGGTCGTTTGAACGTGGCAGGGGCCTGTCAACGACCTCAGGGTTCAGGGAAGTCTCGACAGGGGTACCGGACCCCACGAGACCCAGCAGTGCAGCGGCGTTAGAAGCGACAGCGACCGAACAGATGCCTGATCTGGGTAACCGGGCATTTTGTATCCTCGAAGGGTACGGAGGCCGGATTCAGGTGGTGGAGCAGGGGTTTGAGTGGGCCGGAGAGCAGACCACCAGACCCAAAAGCTCCAGGAGACCACCTGACGCTCCGGAGGATATGCCGGCGACCCAGACACCTGCGGGCGAGAGCACGTCGACGCGAGTAGCGGCTGCCCAAGGCAAGAAGAGCCGTGAAAGCCTCCCGTCCACAGAGGGGAGAGAGGCGGCGAAAGCTCCCCGCAGGTACAGACCCGAGGATGAGACCAGGTGGTGGCTCCAGGTGGGGATAGGTGCCTATAAATTAAGGGCACTCTACGACACCGGGGCCTCATCGACGGTAATGGGTCAACTCGGGCTTAGGTTGGCATCTGATATGGGACTGGGCCTGGACGTCACGCGAGCGGGAGAGGCGAAGCTCGCTGACGGCCGTCCATGTCCCATCTTGGGTCATGTGATTTTCCCCTTCACAGTAGGGGGAATCACAAAAGATGTAAGGGTCGCTATAACGCCACTGCTGTCTGATGACTGCTACGTCGGCGCGAATTTCGTGAGGGAATTCAGCGCCAACCTGAACCCTGATACGGACCAGCTGTACTTGGCGAAAGCCAAAGTGGCGGTACCGTTGGAAGTGGCAAGCGTCACTGGTACGTCGTGCCTCGCACCCGTAGGCCTGGCAGAAGCCACGGAAGCACAGCGTCAAGAAGTGGCTAGCCTCGTCGATGGATTAATTCCAGACGGAGGCGAGTGTTTAGGCTGTGCTGTGGGGGTCGAGCATGAGATAGACATCGGAGACGCTCGACCCTGTAAACAGAAATACTACCCGGTCTCCGACAGGGTGCGAGACGAAATGCACGCGCTGGTCAAGGCCATGCTGGACAACGACGTCATTGAACCAGCAACCAGCGGGTGGTCAAGTCCAGTGGTGATGGTTAAGAAGGCAGACGGCGAATATCGGTTCTGCGTAAATTACCAGAAGGTAAACGCACTAACCAAGCCGGACGCCTACCCATTACCCTTCATGAGCGACATCCTGCGAAGGATCAGGGATCCTAAGTTCATCTCGACACTGGACTTGAGTAGCGCGTACCACCAGATACCTCTTAAAAAGGAGTCGCGCCCCATTACGGCGTTCACAGTCCCCGGCCTGGGGCATTTTCAGTTCAAGAGAATGCCCTTCGGATTGTCCTACGCCGGCGCGACTTTCCAGAGGTTGATGGACAGAGTGATTGGCCCGGATTTAGATCCTTTCGCTTTTGCGTACCTCGACGACGTGATTATTATCTCGCCGTCTTTTGAGGAGCATAAGCGACACCTGGGATTGGTTTTACAACGAATCCTGGGTGCGGGCCTCACTGTGAATAAGACCAAAAGCCACTTCTGTAAGTCGGAAGTCAAGTACCTGGGAGTCCTAGTGAACCGTGAAGGGGTAAGGCCAGATCCAGAGAAGATCAAGCCCATAATGGAGTACCCAGTACCACGGACGATCAGACAGGTGAAGCGATTCATGGGGATGATGTCGTGGTATCGTCGCTTCATACCCGACTTCGCAACAATCGCTGAGCCGATAAACCGCCTGACGAAGAAGAGCATCCCGTTTGCGTGGCAGCAGGAACAGGAGCAGGCTTTCGAACGGTTACGAGACGCAATGGTCTCGGCACCGATCTTGCAGTCGCCAGATCCCAACGCGCAGTTCGTGTTACAAACGGACGCGAGCGATAGCGGGATAGGCGCGGTATTGACGCAAGAAGTCGATGGACAGGAGCGCGTAATTGAGTACGCCAGTCGCTCCTTGAACAGCGCGGCGAGGAACTATACAGTCTCCGAACGAGAGTGCCTGGCAGTAGTATGGGCTATCGGGAAGTTCCGGCCTTATGTTGAGGGGCACCACTTCAAAGTCATCACCGATCATAGTTGCCTTAAGTGGCTCCACAGTATGAGGAATCCTACAGGAAGGCTAGCGCGTTGGGCGTTAGCACTACAAAGACACGTGTTCGATATAGAGTATCGAAAAGGAGACCTCAACGTGGTGCCAGACGCTTTATCTAGGGCCTATGAGGAGGGGGTGGTAGAAGTGGGTGCCATGACTCATCAGCCGGAAACTGCCGATGCCTGGTACCTTCAGAGATACAGGGAGGTATGCCAGGACCCACATTCTCAGCCTACCTGGAAGGTAGTGGGTGGGAGACTGTACCATTACCATCCGACTGAGGAGAGCGAAGGGTCCATCGACAACGAGGAAGCCTGGAAGCTAGTGGTTCCTGCCGAGAAGAGGCATCAAGTACTTGAGGAGGTGCACGATGCGCCAGCAGCGGGACACCAGGGGAGAGAACGAACGTTCTCCCGGGCTAGGCACCTGTATTTCTGGCCAAAGATGTACGATCAGGTCAGAGAGTACGTGAGGAGTTGCCCGGTATGTCAGCAATGCAAGGCAGAGCAAAGGCCGCCTTGTGGGCTGATGGGTCGTCAAGAGGTCTCGCGACCCTGGCAGGTGGTGGCCAGTGACATCACTGGCCCCTTCCCAAAGAGCTCGAGAGGGTTCGAGTATATTTTGGTCTTTTTAGACCTGTTCACTCGGTGGGTGGAGTGCGTGCCCGTACGCAAGGCCAACGGAAGGACCATCGTACGGGAATTGCACGAGAGGGTGGTCACCAGGTTTGGGGCGCCAGAGATTTTTCTTTCGGACAACGGGACCGAATTTAAAAATCAAGAGGTCGATGCCTACCTGTCGAGGAACGGCATCCAGCGCGCCCTTACCCCAGTTTACCACCCACAGGCAAACCCCACGGAGCGAGTGAACCGAACCCTCAAGGCCATGCTCATATCGTATGTGGAGCGGGACCATAAAAGCTGGGACGAGCACCTGCCTGAGTTCAACTTTGCGTTGAACTCGGCAACTCACAGCGCGACAGGGTACAGCCCGGCCATGCTGGTCTTCGGTAGACAGCCCACTCCCCCCTCGACCTTTAGAAGGGCCCAGGATCAGTTGGCTCGGGAAGCTTCCGAGGGCCAAGAACTGACCGAATGGGGCGAGCACATGCGCCAGTTACCAAACTTGTGGAAACGCGCTAGCTCTAAGTCCAGGGAGGAGGCGGCTCGTCAGGCGGTCTACTACAACCGGAGGAGATGTCAGGCCGACTTTAGGGTTGGGGACTGGGTGTGGAAGCGGAACCGCATCTTGTCTTCCGCAGCTCAGGGCGTTTCGGCGAAGTTGGCACCGAAGTATGCTGGTCCCTACGTGATTCTGGAGGTATGCGGGACGAATACCTACCGCCTAGGTAACCAGCAGGAAGAGTTGCCCGAGCTGATCCACGCCAAGGACCTCAAGCCCTATTTCGGTCCATACTTTGATGAGGACGACGAGGAACCAGGAGGCGGGGACTCAGCACCGTTGGACGAAGAGGAGGGCGTAGGCGACCCGCCAGCGAAGATCGAGGAATCCAGCGAGGATCCGATATGCGAGCGCGTCGCGAATGCAGCCCCCTCGAACGAGCGTGAGAAACCCGCGGCGGCTCTTGAGGTACCCATCGAGGCGCCGGTTAAGCGTGGCCGAGGAAGGCCGCGCAAGAACCCCGCGTGCGAACCTCGAGAACCAGGTGGAGACGACCTGGATGGCAATGCGGCAAGGGGAAGGGGCAGACCACGTAGAACCGCTCAGCACGTGCGGAAGGTGGTGCTGCCAGCTGCCCCCGCAAATGGGCCATGTTCGCGAGGAAAGCGCCGGGGACCGGGACGTCCTCGTAAAGAATAGCGTCGAGCGTTACACGGCGACGGGTAGGTTAAGGGCTGAGCCTGAGAAATCCCTTGACCCCACTTCTTCTCTTTTTCAGACGGAGAGGAAGCTGGTCATCAGCGAGGAGGCCCTCGAGCCGGCAACCCAGCTGCTGCTCGACCTGGGATTGGGCCCGGGCGCCGATCGGCTGATCGGCGACCTTCGTAGGTTCGTCCGGGCCCAGGTCGAGGCGTCCGCTCGAGAGGGCCGATCGCGCCAGCGGGTGGACGACTTCCTCCGGGAAGGGATGAGGGCCCAAACCTCTAGGCCCGTGACCCGGGAAGCATCCACCCAGACCGACGGTCCATCCGAAGAGGGCCGTCGGTCTCAGTCCACTACGGACCAGGGTGTGCAGACCCAAGGGTCGAGCACGACAACAGTGGAGAGCTCGACCCAGTGCCCCGGGCCAAGGGAGGCCTGCGGCCAACAGCACTGGGTCTGCACCCACCCACGAGTCCCCCAGCAGGTAGGTCTCGAAAACACCTGGAGGCACGTGAGGTTGGGCCTCCAGGAGCTCGAGAACGCCTGGGAATTCGTCGGGGAACTCCAGCGCCAGGTACACGCACACCTGGGGGAGTTCCTCGACTTCCGAGGCGCCCAGGAGATGCTGGGGGAGTGGGCTCCGGTAGTCCGGCGGCAGAGGGCCTACGGTGAGGCCCTCCTGCGCGTTGACCGGGGGTTGGAGTCCCCAGAGGCCGCGGGCCCGCCGGCAGTGCTGCCACCGGCGGCCCCGACAAGTAGGGATGCGGCCAGGACTCCGGCCAAGCCCCCGACCAAGACCCAACCCAAGAAGGTCTCGGGGGCCCCCGGTCCCGGGCAGGAGTTCGTGGTCCGGGTGGACGGGTCGGTTTCCGACCCTACCGTGGTGGTGCGGACCGTAGGGGGACGCACATCCGCCACGGTGGGCGGCGTTACATTTATCGCCGCCCCGGCGTCAGCAGCCACGCCGCCCCAGCAACCATCAGCTGGAAGCCAGGGCCATGGGGCGGAGCCCAGCCTCACCAGGAGACCGGGCAGGGGCTGCTACATTTGCGGCCATCCCGGCATCACCACAACATCAAAATGCCCCAACAAAGCGGAGCACTGGCGCTACCCCAGGCACAAGGCGCCAGGGGGCTCCGGCAGGTGACGGGGGGGCATCGGTGGCCCGGGATAGGCCAATAAAGTGTATATATTGAGAATAGGATGTGTTGGTTTCTCTCCTTTCTCAATCCTATCCTTGGGGCGCGAGTCAATAGGGTAGTTCGATCCGGTAGTTCGAAGCTAGGAGGGGGCTGCAACGATTGCCGAAAATCGTTTGACTCGCGCGAGGTAATTAGCGGTTAAGCGAGGTGAGCCGCGTTCGGTTCGCGAGAGAGAGAGAGCGCGTAAGGGGCACTGACCGGGAGGAGAGGTAGCAACCGGCAGTACGACTGTGTCACTCAGTCAATCTGTGCGCCTAACCTCCATCCGTCCCGAGTTTTCGCGCTGTGTTTTGTTTTGCCACTGACATTGTTCCGGGTGATATTGCGAACTTGCGTGGGTGAGTGCCAGCAGCAGCAGCAGTAGCAGCAGCAGTAGCGGTAGCGGTGATTACTGCAGTGGCAACAGCAGCAACAGCAATAACAGCAGCATCAGCGGCGGCAACAGCATTAGGTGCGGCGAGCAGCGTAGCGGCGTTTCGACGATTCGTAATCGGATACGGTTGGCCACCGTATCCACATCGTCCTTGCGGTAGGTGCACCTTCCTTTTTCTGAACTGTTGTTACAATTTGGCGTGCGAATCCGCGCAGCGAGCGCGAAGAGTTTATACATTGCGTGCGAGCAGGTAGTTCGCGTTACTCGCGGTCTTTTCTCTCTCTCTCGCAGTCAGCGTGTTTTGTCAATCACGCGTGCGTGCGTAAGTCTCTCGGCCAATTTCCCGTGTAAGTTAATTCGTTTAATAAAGTGCATCTGAATCGTTATTTCCGAGTAAGATTGTCGTTATTTTGTCATTCCTTTGTCCGGAGGTCGCGCCTAGCTTTGTTTACATTGTATTCGAATTCGCCGGTAACACAGCACGAAGTGCGTGAGACGTTAGGCGGGAATCCTCAACCTAGGTTCCAGTAGCGGCCGCACGAGCGCTATTAGTTAGAGCGACAGCGCCGCTAAGTGGCGAGTTGGGGGAACCCAACTCGGAACCTCGAAGAGACTCTGCGCAGGCGCACTCCGAG
The DNA here is from genome assembly GCF_024137745.1 of Phymastichus coffea. Classification (NCBI taxonomy): domain Eukaryota; kingdom Metazoa; phylum Arthropoda; class Insecta; order Hymenoptera; family Eulophidae; genus Phymastichus; species Phymastichus coffea. Next base: position 936,184 of record NW_026706853.1, on the reverse strand, counting down.
GCAAGGTAGGTCACTGTGCTTTGAGCACATAGATAACAAGGCGTCGTATAGTCACTTTTAGGTGGATTCAACGATTTATTGACTAAATGACAGCCTGTTACATCTTCTATTTTCGGAATAAATCAAATAAATATGAAATTATTAATATGTTATACTTCTATAATTCAATTATGTTGATTAATTATTATAATAAATTTATTATTAATAATAATATTAATATTTATATCATTATCTGGTATTCCTCCATTTTTAAGATTTTTTATAAAATGAATTAATATTCAATTATTAATTAGCATAAAAATTAAATTTATTTATATTTTAATTTATATTTGTAATTCATTAATTAGATTATATTTTTATTTTCGAATTATCTTTAATATAATAATAAATTATAATAATAATAAATAATAAATAATAAATATAATATAATAATAAATCGATAGGTAGTTATCTTTTGTTACGCCATGGTACTATTTCTTCGGATAGCCGACAACCGATCATATCTTTTGTTTACGAAATTGAGCTCTGCTGTTGCTTGGCTTATTTACACGTTTGGCACATATGTCACAGGGCGCGCGCGGAAAATTCCGATAACAACTACGGTCCAAGCGTCTCAAATTTTGAAATTTTTTCCAACCCTAAATTATATGTGAAAGTTTCTTATGTGGTCATGAAAAATGTTTTAATTTATTTATCTATTTACTGTCAAAATTCGTTCGTAACGTATTGTTACGCCATGGTACTATTTCATCGGCCGTTCAATAGGTTAGTGAGTTCTAGGAAGAGATTTTACTGAAAAAATATCAACTATTAGAAAAAATTGTATAGAAAAAAAATTGCTGGAAAGTAGTCGAGAAATACGTATTATATTACACTTCCATACTAAAACCACCAGATTTTCGGTGGGTATTTTCCGCACGGTTGTCATTAGTGGGGGAAAGGGAAGCGCGTTGCACCGATATTGCATACTCAGTGGGGATACCCACGACGGCGCGGAAAAACATTCGGCGGGATTGCGTCTCGTATGAAAGTACTTGTAATAGGTGTGTAGCTAATTACCTCTCTTGGGTATATAAGTCAGCTCCTCTGATTTCCTTTCCATACTAGTTTCAGTTAGCTTATGCGTCAACAGCCCGATGAAGATCTTCACTTCTTCTTTGAAAGAGTCAAGAAACAATTCGCCAAGTGTGCCTTCCCAGAGGACTGCCGGGATTGGATACTTCGTGATAAAGTGATCGCAAGAGCATCTTCGAAGGAGCGCGAAGAATTGCTGGCAGCTGATTTGACGAGCTCCCTTCAGGATCTAGTCAATGGAGTGAGCGGCTATAATAATCGCAATGGTAAATTATAATTTAATAAATAATTTTAAATTGTTTAATAATAAAATATAAAAATTAATATTTTTTACCATATTATCTTTTACAAATCCATACGACGTTCATGACACGTCGAAGGATTTATTTAGCGACGACGACGACGAGGAGGTCACCAGGCCATCAACGTACTTATCATCATCGCCGATGGCGTTGGAAGTTACACCTTCACCGCAGCCACAGCCTCAACCGGCGATTGACGAAGGGGGTAAATGGGTAAGTGAGCTGTCGAGGAACAGGAAATTACAGGATTAAATAGCGATTGAAAGATAATTTTTAAAAAGTAACACAAATAATTGAATGAATTTGGACAAGTCCGTAAAAGGTTATTGGATTATTCGGTAATCGAAATATCAACATGTCCGAATAAAGTTATTGGTTTATTCGGTCATCGAAATTGTAACGGTGCCGGTGGATTCGACCTGCACCGTGTGTTCCCCATCTCTCCCTACCATCGGCGTGGACTCATGGCAGACCTATAGCACATAATTCACGTGCCTGATGCATGCCTGTATGTTTTCAGCATCGCCACCGCAACGAGCAAGAAGAAGAAGGATAGAGAGAGGCAGTGGCATTGGTCGACAAGAGCGCCTGTTACTATGCGCTCTTGTAGGAGAGAAAGAGAGAGAGTGAGAGAAAGAGAGAGATAAGAGAGAGGGAAAGAATACGATTAGTGCAGGCAGGCGCGTGACACTAGCCGCACTTGACGGTGCCGCGTGCCGCCGATTAGGCAAGAGAGTAGGGAGAGCGTGAGAAGCAGTCTCTCACGCACTCGGAGGCGTACTCGCGATGAGTAGTAGAAAGTGACCATTAGCAGAGCGAGGTGTGCTGACCCCCTGCAGTCAACCGCAAAGAAAAGATTAGAGGAAACCGAGACGACATCAGTATCGGCTACGGATCTAGCTAATCTTCCGCCCAGTTCTTCCGACCACGGGCAGATTTGCCTGTAATCAGACGCCATCACCATCTTCGGTGAGGCCCTGCATCGAAGATCTTCAATCGTCAGGTCAATTTCTAATCTCTCTCTCTCTAATTCTCACTCTAAGGCTACTCACGGCTTGTGCGCTGCGCCAGGCTCTCACGGGCCGGCGCGGCGCCGCTGGTTCGGTTATTAGCCTAAGTTAAATTATATCGAGTCGGTATCGAGATGGCAAGGCGCTAACGTGCCGGCCATCTCTTTTAGCGATCGTAGATTGTAGTGTAGATAATAAGACGCGCATTTGAATGTCCGAACTGTATGCTCAGGGTAGCATGATGTAATAAATGGTTTATTAAGATATGAGGAATGATAATTGCGTCCACCTTTCTCTTTACCTTGTCAGGAGCGATATACCGCCTCCCTTGCCCTCCCCCTTCTAAATAATTGGTAATAGCGATAGGTACATCGGCGTTGCAAGCCGACTCTATTACAAAATTTAAACAAGTCCGAATAAGGTTTATTGTTTATTCGACCACCGATATTTTGACAAGTACGCAAAAGGTTATTGGTTTATTTGGTTATCGAAATTTTTACAAGTCCCGACAAGGTTATTGGTTTATTAGGTTATGCAATAACCTTAAACGAACGGTAAAAATGAAACACCGATTTACATGCTTATTTTTGGCTAAAAAACAGTTTCCACTTGGTCCCGTCTCGATACCGCGCTTTCCCTCGATTTTCACCGATTCCATATATATAAACCCTTGATGGTTTGGTCTGCTTGGATCGAAGAGACGTCTACTTGGGTTATTGGGTTATTTAACCCGATTTGTTCATTGGCCTAAGGGGTTATAAATATGCGACTAACACAAGTTACATAAGTCAGACGTGTCAAAGTCCATGCGCATTCCTTTAGTGAGGTACAAAAAAATATATTAGCAATAATGTTATTTCGACAAAACGACCTTAAAAGCGAGAAATCATAAGACATCCAATAATTTACGAAAAAAGTGAAAAATCTTGAAATTTCATCAAAATTACGGAAAATGCGAAAATTCTTGAAATACCATCAAATTTTCGAAAAATATGAAAAAAGTGAAAAATCTTGAAATTTCGTGAAAATGACGAAAAAAGTGAAAAATCATGAAATTTCGACAAATATACGAAAAATATGAATTATCATGAAATTACGTGAAAATGACGAAAAAAGTGAAAAATCTTGAAATTTCGCCAAAATGATGAAAAATGTGAAAAAAGTGAAAAATCTTGAATTTTCGTCAAATTTACGAAAAATGTGAAAAATCTTGAATTATCGTCAAATTTACAAAAAATATGAAAATTCATGAAATTTTGTTAAATTCATAAAAAGAGTAAAAAACTTTGAAATATTCGAAAATTTGTGAAAAAAGTCTTGAAAATTTTGAAATTTGACATTAACCCAAGATCGCTCAAAGATCGCTCATCCTCGGTTTCCAAATCGACCTAAACCCATTTATCCCGTTCTTGCCATTGCATTAAGTGAATGAATATTGTAACAGGCTGTCGTTTAGTCGATAATCTCCTAAAAGTACCCGTATTTCAACTATACGAAGCCTTGTTATCTATGCGCTTGATGCGCATTATCCTACCTTACCTCGGAGTGCGCCTGCGCAGAGTCTCTTCAAAGTTCCGAGTTGGGTTCCCCCAACTCGCCACTTGGCGGCGCTGTCGCTCTTGCTAGTAGCGCTCGTGCGGCCGCCGCTGGAACTCAAGTCGTCGGTTCGCCTCTACCTATATTAGCGAGCTCCGTGCTACGCTACCGGCGAATTCGAACGAAATGTAAACAAGGCTGGGCGCGACCTCCGGACAAAGGATTAAACACAATAACGGAAAACTCGTCTGAATACAAAACCACGAATGATTTATTTAATGCAATCAATTACACGGAGGGTATGCCGAGAGTCTCACGCACGCACGCGTGAATGACAACACGCCAATCGAGAGAGAGAGAAAAGAAAACCGCGATTATCGCGAACTACCTACTCGCTCGCAACAACAAATTCTTCGCGCTCGCTGCGCGGATTCGCACGCCAAAACGTTACAACAGTTAGAAAGGGGAAGGTGCACCTACCGCGATACCGCTGAGGATACGGTGGCCAACCGTATCCAAATGACAAGTGGCTGAAACGCCGCTTCGTTTGTCGCTGCACCGCCTCGATCGCTGTTGTTGTTGTTGTCGCTACTGCTGTTGCTGCTGTTGTTGCTATTGCTACTGTTGATGCTGCTGCTGCTGCAGTTGCTGCTACCAACGCACCCACGCACTCAGTACCGCAATATCACCGGCAACAACGAAAGTTCGGAAGGCACGGTAACAGGTTAGGCGCACGGACTGACTGAGTAGCACAGTCATACTGCCGGTTGCCACCTCCCCTCCCGGTCAATGCCCCTTACGCGCTCTCTCTCTCGCGAACCGAGCGCGGCTACTTACATTTAGCCGCTCGTTAACCTCGCGCGAGTCACACGATTTTCGGCAATCGTTGCAGCCCCCTCCTAGCTTCGAACTACCGGATCGAACTACCCTATTGACTCGCGACCCAAGGATAGGATGGGGAAAGGAGAGAAACCAACACATCCTATTCTCAAAAAATACGCTTTATTGGGCCATCCCGGACCACCGATGCCCCCCCGTCACTTGCCGGAGCCCCCTGGCGCCTTATGCCTGGGGTAGCGCCAGTGCTCCGCCTTGTTGGGGCACTTTGATGTTGTGGTGATGCCGGGGTGGCCGCAAATGTAGCAGCCCCGGCCCGGTCTCCTGGCGAGGCTGGGCTCCGCCCCGTGGCCCTGGCTTCCGGACGGTTGTTGGGGCGGCGTGGCTGCTGACGCCGGGGCGGCGATGAAGGTAACGCCGCCCACCGTGGCGGATGTGCGTCCCCCTACGGTTCGCACCACCACGGTCGGGTCGGAAACCGACCCGTCCACGCGGACCACAAATTCCTGCCCGGCTCCGGGGGCCCCCGAGACCCTCTTGGGTTGGGTCTTGGTCGGGGGCTTGGCTGAAGTCCTGGCCGCATCCCTGTTCGATGGGGCCGCCGGTGGCAACACTGCCGGCGGGCCCGCGGCCTCAGGGGACTCCAGCCCCCGGTCGATGCGCATGAGGGCCTCTCCATAGGCCCTCTGCCGCCGGATTACAGGGGCCCACTCCCCCAGCATTTCCTGGGCGCCTCGGAAATCGAGGAACTCCTCCAGGTGGGCGTGCACCTGGCGCTGGAGTTCCCCGACAAACTCCCAGGCGTTCTCGAGTTCCTGGAGGCCTAACCTCACGTGCCTCCAGGTATTCTCGAGACCCACCTGCTGGGGGACTCGTGGGTGTGTGCAGACCCAGTGCTGCTGGCCGCAGGCCTCCCTTGGCCCGGGGCACTGGGTCGAGCTCTCTACCGTGGTTGCGCTCGACCCTGGGGTCTGCACACCTTGGTCCCGCGTGGACTGAGACCGACGGCCCTCTTCTGATGGACCGCCGGTCTGGGTGGATGCTTCCCGGGTCGAGGGTCTGGAGGTTTGGGCCCTCAGACCTTCCCGGAGGAAGTCATCCACCCGCTGGCGCGATCGGCCCTCGCGAGCGGCCGTCTCGACCTGGGCCCGGACAAATCTTCTTAAATCGCCGATCAGGCGATCGGCGCCCGGACCCAATCCCAGGTCGAGCAGCAGCTGGGTGGCCGTCTCGAGGGCCTCCTCACTGATGACCAGCTTCCTCTCCATCTGCAAAAGAGAAGAAGTGGGGTCAAGGGATTTCTCAGGCTCAGCCCTTAACCTACCCGTCGCCGTGTAACGCTCGACGCTATTCTTTACGAGGACGTCCCGGTCCCCGGCGCTTTCCTCGTGAACATGGCCCATTTGCGGGGGTAGCTGGCAGCACCACCTTCCGCACGTGCTGAGCGGTTCTACGTGGTCTGCCCCTTCCCCTTACCGCATTGCTATCCAGGTCGTCTCCACCTGGTTCTCGAGGTTCGCCCGCGGGGTTTTTGCGCGGCCTTCCTCGGCCCCGCTTAACCGGCGCCTCGATCGGTACTTCAGGAGCCTCCGCGGGCTTCTCACGCTCGTTCGAGGAGGCTGCATTCGCGACGCGCTCGCATATCGGATCCTCCCTGGATTCCTCGATCTTCGCTGGCGGGTCGCCTACGCCCTCCTCTTCGTCCAACGGTGCTGAGTCCCCGCCTCCTGGCTCCTCGTTGTCCTCATCCGAAAAGGGGCCGAGATAGGGCTTGAGGTCCTTGGCGTGGATTAGCTCGGGCAACTCTTCCTGCTGGTTACCTAGGCGGTAGGTATTCGTGCCACATACCTCCTGAATTACATAGGGACCAGCATACTTCGGCGCCAACTTCGCCGAAACGCCCTGAGCTGCGGAAGACAGGATGCGGTTCCGCTTCCACACCCAGTCCCCAACCCTAAAGTCGGCCTGACGTCTCTTCCGGTTGTAATAGACCGCCTGACGGTCCGCCTCCTCCCTAGACTTAGAGCCAGCGCGTTCCCATAAGTTGGGCAACCGGCGCATGTGCTCACCCCATTCGATCTGTTCTTGGCCCTCGGAAGCTTCCCGAGCCAACTGATCCTGGGCCCTCTTGAAGGTCGAGGGGGGAGTGGGCTGTCTACCGAAGACCAGCATGGCCGGGCTGTATCCTGTCGCGCTGTGAGTTGCCGAGTTCAACGCGAAGTTGAACTCTGGCAGGTGCTCATCCCAGCTCTTATGGTCACGCTCCACGTACGACATGAGCATGACCTTGAGGGTTCTGTTCACTCGCTCGGTTGGGTTCGCCTGCGGGTGGTAAACTGGGGTCAGGGCGCGTCGGATGCCATTTTTCATCAAATAGGCATCGACCTCTTGATTTTTAAATTCGGTCCCGTTGTCCGAAAGAAAAATCTCGGGCGCGCCGAACCTGGTTACCACCCTCTCGTGCAATTCCCGTACGATGGTCCTTCCGTTGGCCTTGCGTACGGGTACACATTCCACCCACCGAGTGAACAGGTCTATGAATACCAAGATATATTCAAACCCTCTCGAGCTCTTTGGGAAAGGGCCAGTAATGTCGCTGGCCACCACCTGCCAGGGTCGCGAGACCTCTCGACGACCCATCAGCCCGCAAGGTGGCCGTTGTTCCGCCTTGCATTGCTGACATACCGGGCAACTCCGCACGTACTCTCTGACCTGATCATACATCTTCGGCCAGAAATACAGGTGCCTAGCCCGGGAGAACGTTCGTTCTCTCCCCTGGTGTCCCGCTGCCGGCGCATCATGTACCTCCTCAAGTACTTGATGCCTCTTCTCGGCAGGAACCACAAGCTTCCAGGCTTCCTCGTTGTCGATGGATCCTTCGCTCTCCTCAGCCGGATGGTAATGGTACAGTCTCCCACCCACTACCTTCCAGGTAGGCTGAGAATGTGGGTCCTGGCATACCTCTCTGTACCTTTGAAGGTACCAGGCATCGGCGGTTTCCGGCTGATGCGTCATGGCACCCACTTCTACCACCCCCTCCTCATAGGCCCTAGATAAAGCGTCTGGCACCACGTTGAGGTCTCCTTTTCGATACTCGATATCGAAAACCTGTCCTTGTAGCGCTAGCGCCCAACGCGCTAGCCTTCCTGTAGGATTCCTCATACTGTGGAGCCACTTAAGGCAACTATGATCGGTGATGACTTTGAAGTGGTGCCCCTCGACATATGGCCGGAACTTTCCGATAGCCCATACTACTGCCAAGCATTCTCTTTCGGAGACTGTATAGTTCCTTTCCGCGCTGTTTAAGGAGCGACTGGCGTACTCTATTACGCGCTCCTGTCCATCGACTTCTTGCGTCAATACCGCGCCTATCCCACTATCGCTCGCGTCAGTTTGTAACACGAACTGCGCGTTGGGATCTGGCGACTGCAAGATCGGTGCCGAAACCATTGCGTCTCGCAACCGTTCGAAAGCCTGCTCCTGTTCCTGCTGCCAAGCAAACGGGACGCTCTTCTTCGTCAGGCGGTTTATCGGTTCAGCGATGGTTGCGAAGTCGGGTATGAAGCGACGATACCACGACATCATCCCCATGAATCGCTTCACCTGTCTGATCGTCCGTGGTACTGGGTACTCCATTATGGGCCTGATCTTTTCTGGGTCTGGCCTTACCCCTTCACGGTTCACTAGGACCCCCAGGTACTTGACTTCCGACTTACAGAAGTGGCTTTTGGTCTTATTCACAGTGAGGCCCGCACTCAGGATTCGTTGTAAAACCAACCCCAAGTGTCGCTTATGCTCCTCGAATGACGGCGAGATGATGATCACGTCGTCGAGGTACGCAAAAGCGAAAGGATCTAAATCCGGGCCAATCACTCTGTCCATCAACCTCTGGAAAGTCGCGCCGGCGTAGGACAATCCAAAGGGCATTCTCTTGAACTGAAAATGCCCCAGGCCGGGGACTGTAAACGCCGTAATTGGGCGCGACTCCTTTTTGAGAGGTATCTGGTGGTACGCGCTACTCAAGTCCAGCGTCGAGATGAACTTAGCATCCCTGATCCTTCGCAGGATGTCGCTCATGAAGGGTAATGGGTAGGCGTCCGGCTTGGTTACTGCGTTTACCTTCTGGTAATTTACGCAGAACCGGTATTTGCCGTCTGCCTTCTTAACCATCACCACTGGACTTGACCACCCGCTGGTTGCTGGTTCAATGACGTCGTTGTCCAGCATGGCCTTGACCAGCGCGTGCATTTCGTCTCGCACCCTGTCGGAGACCGGGTAGTATTTCTGTTTACAGGGTCGAGCGTCTCCGATGTCAATCTCATGCTCGACCCCCACAGCACAGCCTAAACATTCGCCTCCGTCGGGAATTAATCCGTCGACGAGGCTAGCCACTTCTTGGCGCTGTGCTTCCGTGGCTTCTACCAGGCCTACGGGTGCGAGGCACGACGTACCAGTGACGCTTGCCACTTCTAACGGTACCGCCACTTTGGCTTTTGCCAAGTACAGCTGGTCCGTGTCAGGGTTCAGGTTGGCGCTGAATTCCCTTACGAAATTCGCGCCGACGTAGCAGTCATCAGACAGCAGTGGCGTTATAGCGACCCTTACATCTTTTGTGATTCCCCCTACCGTGAAGGGGAAAATCACATGACCCAGGATGGGACACGGACGGCCGTCAGCGAGCTTCGCATCTCCCGCTCGAGTGACGTCCAGGCCCAGTCCCATATCAGATGCCAACCTTAGCCCGAGTTGACCCATCACCGTTGATGAGGCCCCGGTGTCGTAGAGTGCCCTTAATTTATAGGCACCTATTCCCACCTGAAGCCACCACCTGGTCTCATCCTCGGGTCTGTACCTGCGGGGAGCTTTCGCCGTCCCTCTCCCCTCTGTGGACGGGGGGCTTCCACGGCTCTTCTTGCCTTGGGCAGCCGCAACTCGCGTCGATGTGCTCTTTCCCGCCGGTGTCTGGGTCGCCGGCGTATCCTCCGGAGCGTCAGGTGGTCTCCTGGAGCTTTTGGGTCCGGTGGTCTCCTCTCCGGCCCACTCAAACCCCTGCTCCACCACCTGAATCCGGCCTCCGTATCCTTCGAGGATACAAAATGCCCGGTCACCCAGATCAGGCATCTGTTCGGTCGCTGTCGCTTCTAATGCCGCTGTCCTGCTGGGTCTCGTGGGGTCCGATACCCCTGTCGAGACCTCCCTGAACCCTGAGGTCGTTGACGGGCCTCTGCCACGCTCAAACGACCTGCGACGAGAGGCCACCTTTACTGGGGACGCGGAGGGGACCTCCGTCCTCCGCTTCCCTGCCCGTTTCCCTTGTTGCAATCCGGGCAGTACCTTCTGGTAAAGCCCAGTTTGCCACAAGACGAGCACTTGATGGGTTGGGAGTAATCTATTTTCCTCCGCTGACCCTCTCGTCGCTGGCCAGGAGACCCTGGGGGGGTTTTATTCCTCCCCTTTTCTTGCGGCCGACCCCTCGGCCGCCTGGGAGAGTTAGCCTTCCTCTCCTTAAAGTACCGGTCCATATCGCGCCGCAGGGTCGCAATCTGCGACGACAGATCCTCAATGGGGTCTGTTGCCTGCGTCGCAGCGATTGTGGGCCGGTCCTCGGGTCTCTTGGCCGGGGTTTTAACCGGTGACTCGGGTTGCCGCTGCTCCCTACCCCGAGGCTTGCTGGTCATGGCCGCCGTACGGGGTCCTGCCCGGGGCGGTGGTGCCTTAGCTGGCACCCCCATGTGCTCGGGGTACAACGTGGACGTTGGCTCCAACCTGGTCCTCGGGCGCTCGTCGTCCCGCAAAGCGGTCTCAATTTCGGTCGCCCGGGCATGGAATTCGTCCACGCTGGAGAATGCATTCCTCCGCAGCTGCATCCGGATGGCGGGTAGGAGATTTGCATATAGCAAATCCAACTGCCTCTGCTCTGGTAACGGCGGACGCAGCTGGGCTAACATGAAGAGAAGGTGGCAGGCATATTATCGTACCAGCTCTCCTTTCTCCTGGTACCGAGCTTGGGCCTCTTGCAGCAACCTTTGTTGCTGAAGCTCGCTCGACCCAAACCAACGTCGAGCGCCTGCCACGAAGTCGGCGTAACTTCTCCATTTAAGCTTGTTAAGCTCGTACCAGGTCCTCGCTACGCCTTCGAGGAGCTCTGATACCGAGCACAAGATTTCGCCATCTGTTAGCCCAGAACCTGCGCGTAGATCTTCTAGCCTCGACAAGAAGGTGTCTACGCACTCTGAGGCCGTGCCAGAGTATCGCAGCTTCCACCCTCTCACAATCCTACCCGCGTCCCGAGTCGCGTAGTACCCTGACGCCGCATTAGCGTCGTACCAGGCGGATCCTTCGGTGGTTGCCTGCCTTTCATCCATGTCGGCGTCTATTGGTCCTCTTCTCGGTGGCTGCTCCATCCTTGAAGGCACCTGCCTTTGGGGAGCCTCTCGAGGTTCGCCAGGGGTCGGTCGCTGGGGTTCCGGGGTACTAACCGGTACCCTTGGGTCGTAGTGGCACGTATACGTGGATTGGAAATCCACGGTTCTCCTGGGCCGCTCTGGTACGACCGTTCGTCGACCGGTGGGGTCCCTGTTTCTCAACTGCTGGACCTCCACCTGCAGAGCGGTGACCTGGTCACTCCACCGTGCGCATACTTGGTCGTGCCTTTCCAGCATCTCAAGTATGCGGTTGATCCCGACACGGTTGCGCTCGATTTCCTCTTTCAATCGTTCAGTTACGCACCGTTCCTCTTCTTCTTCCTGAGGCTGTAACTCCTCATTCTCGAAGCGTCGGGCTCTTCGCCTATCTGGCGATCCGGTGGAGCCCTTGTGCTCACCTTCGACCCCCTCCGTGGGCCCCTTAACCTCGCCGGTCCCCCCTTCCTCTGCGGGCTCTCGCTCCCCCATCTCGCTCTGGCTCTCCTCTTCGAGGTTCTCGTAGACGGCGAGAGTCCGCGTTAGGTTCGCCTCCACCGCCTCATCTCTATATAGCAGCATGAGTGGGTGGGCGACAAGATCCTCGGCGTCGGCTGCTTCCAACTCGCGTCGCTTGGTCTCCAGCCACCTCTCGCGGCTCCGTCGCCTGCGTTGTGTGGCCTCCCTATCCAACGCCGCTCCTTGGAAGTCTAGGTCGATGTACTCGCCTAGCAACCAATATGCTAATCGGACTGCCTGCATCAGCCTAGGACCATCTGTGCGCAACTCCAGTTGCGTCAGGTATCTGTCCAGCTGTGTCGAAGGCAGTTCCGAAGCCCACCGGGTTATCGCGTCGGCGGTATCCTCCATGACGCTTATGCTGGGGCGTAGGTGACGGTTGAGGTTAATTTACCCTAGTCGACCACTACCGCCTCCTATCGCCCAAGGCGCGAGCGGGGTGTTGCGATTATTATCGCCAACCACCCAATTACGCCTTTATTCACAAGGCAACAATACGCGTGGCTTGTGGGTGTGTGCAGGTATCGCGCACTCTAAGGAAGTTCGAACTTCCGCTTCGCAACTACCTGCCTATAGGTGGAGGCTAACTGTTTGTTAGCTCCACCGGGTTAGTTAATCTAACCCTACACACACCCCTATTCCGCGCTCTGCTGGTACTGTCGCTCGGTGACTCACCCCCACTTAATTACCTTAATGTGTAATTAAAACACTTAAAAAAGTAAAAAGTTAACCTATATACCCTTAGTCACCTTTTATTTTCTCGTTAGAGCGACTACGGACGTCTCTTCGACCCTTGGGGTTAGTGTGCTCTCGGCTCACAAAAGCAGGTATTATTGGGTCGGAGAGGCGTCTTTCCCCTACCGCAGAGCACGTACCGAACGAGCCACGCGCTATTTTACCCGCTCGCACCTTATTACGCGCGCGCGCAAACGTCTCTCTCTCGCGCGCGTTGCTCTCTTTATTTGTGCACTTTCCCTCGTGTGTGAGTCCTAAATTAGTTGGGCGCCATGTAACAGGCTGTCGTTTAGTCGATAATCTCCTAAAAGTACCCGTATTTCAACTATACGAAGCCTTGTTATCTATGCGCTTGATGCGCATTATCCTACCTTACCTCGGAGTGCGCCTGCGCAGAGTCTCTTCAAAGTTCCGAGTTGGGTTCCCCCAACTCGCCACTTGGCGGCGCTGTCGCTCTTGCTAGTAGCGCTCGTGCGGCCGCCGCTGGAACTCAAGTCGTCGGTTCGCCTCTACCTATATTAGCGAGCTCCGTGCTACGCTACCGGCGAATTCGAACGAAATGTAAACAAGGCTGGGCGCGACCTCCGGACAAAGGATTAAACACAATAACGGAAAACTCGTCTGAATACAAAACCACGAATGATTTATTTAATGCAATCAATTACACGGAGGGTATGCCGAGAGTCTCACGCACGCACGCGTGAATGACAACACGCCAATCGAGAGAGAGAGAAAAGAAAACCGCGATTATCGCGAACTACCTACTCGCTCGCAACAACAAATTCTTCGCGCTCGCTGCGCGGATTCGCACGCCAAAACGTTACAACAGTTAGAAAGGGGAAGGTGCACCTACCGCGATACCGCTGAGGATACGGTGGCCAACCGTATCCAAATGACAAGTGGCTGAAACGCCGCTTCGTTTGTCGCTGCACCGCCTCGATCGCTGTTGTTGTTGTTGTCGCTACTGCTGTTGCTGCTGTTGTTGCTATTGCTACTGTTGATGCTGCTGCTGCTGCAGTTGCTGCTACCAACGCACCCACGCACTCAGTACCGCAATATCACCGGCAACAACGAAAGTTCGGAAGGCACGGTAACAGGTTAGGCGCACGGACTGACTGAGTAGCACAGTCATACTGCCGGTTGCCACCTCCCCTCCCGGTCAATGCCCCTTACGCGCTCTTTCTCTCGCGAACCGAGCGCGGCTACTTACATTTAGCCGCTCGTTAACCTCGCGCGAGTCACACGATTTTCGGCAATCGTTGCAATATATAACTTTAATAAAAGTTAATTCAACTTTAATAAACTAATATATTATCATATACATCATAATTTTTATATTTATAATTTAAATATAAATTCTAACTTTATTAAGTATGAAGTTAGACCGACGTCTCGAGTTGGGTTCAATTTCTACTCAATGTTATGCTTTTCCTTTGGTTTTAACTTTTTTTTAGATATAATTTATAACGGTTATTTCAGAAAATAACTCATGTCTATTTATACAGCTCTTATTTGTGACGTCGGTTGACGAAACAATTCTCAGGCGCACTTTTTGGTTTATCCTTGCGGACAATAACCGGGACGTGCGTTACCACTATCGCGGGAAATTCCTTTTTTTCGGCGACGGAGGATCGAAGCTTTGCTGTACCACACGCTAGGCAATATAGCAATACTTCGCGTTATTTTACCACACTCTTGGCAATAAAATAACGTAAAGGGAGCCTATCTAATATGCACTCGACCACACGCTTGGCAATCGAGTGTAACTATCTAAGAAAGAAAATCCCGTACGCGAAACTAGGAAGAGTAAGGAGAGAGAAGTTAAAGGAGAGTAGTTAGAATGTAAAAAAATTTTATTTAATTTTTCTTACTCACTTTTATAATGGTTTTCCCACACACACACTAAAAGATTGACTGGGTCTGGACGAACTTGAAGAACAGCTAACGAATTCAAATAAATTGTACGAACTGAATGAACTAAATCTGAGCTACTAACTTTGAACAAACTGAATTTCGAAAAAATTAATAATGTAATGCCTGAATTTTCGTGAAAAGATCTCTTTTATACTTTTTTACAAGAGACTCCCACTCGAAAATCTTTGTCATTTTTGGGCAGGAAGAACTAAAATTTTCTCAACTTAATTGGTTGGAAAATTTGGGGAGTATCTCAGCGTAAGCAAGGTTCGAATCCTAATTGGCCGGGGGCGGAGTATGCGGGTGTGGCTTCATTTTAGTGTTTTGGGCCCTCTTCGCATAGATGGCCCTCTATGTACTATTCTGGCCTTTATCTATTTAAACTAATTTTATTTAAAATTAATTGTGTGTGTGGTACTCTAATTTTACAAAAATGTTTCTTAATCTATAATAAAACTAAATGATAGAACAAAAGTTAAGAATTACATTTATCTAAGAACAATTAGGATATTAATAGTTTTAACTACTAATTGATTATTAAAAAGTTTTGAGAAATGTTGAAAAAAAAAATCAGAGTTAATTGCAACAAACATAATTAATAACTATCATTCAAGTCATTCTTAATTTGTCTAACGCAAAGTTGAGCGCACCCAACAATTATATATACGAAACTCGTAAAGAAAATGAACCAATAAATACGGGAAGACAAATTTCGCAATTTTTCGAGAGACCTGCAAGCAAATCTGTTTCCTTTAATTTAAAATAAATTAGCAAAAATGAAAATAAATTATTTAAAATAAAATAATAGTACTGTTGGCAGGATGCACATGTGCGCTACAGATCTCTTCTTTCTAAACATGCGCGCAATCTGACTACTCCGGATGACGCGATCGTAAAATCGCCCTGATAATCTCCAGTACCCGAAAGTCGCCAGATGCACGAGCCGAAAACTGCCGTTCACAGGAAAAATCGTTTTTATTCATCCGCACGCAGTTTTTCATCTTAATTTACGAGCTAAATGTGTGGTCGGTATTTTTTTCTTTATTCTCTCTTTTTTTTTTTTTAAACCGCCGTTACATATTAATTATCTGGGTATGAGATTGCAGTTCCTTTTGACAGGTGCAACGATTACCGAAAATCGTTCAACTCGCGGAGGTTAGTAAGCGGCTGAGCGGAATAGCCGTGATCGGTTCGAGAGAGAGAGAGGGCGCGTAGGTGCAATGACCGGGAGGGGAGAGTTCGGTAAGCAGTACGACTGTGTTACTCAGTCCGGTGAGATCGTCTCTACGTTTTGTGCGCCAAAGAACTAGACATTGTTTATCGCCAAGTGAGATCCAGGGAGCAAGGATTAGTGGAAGTGAGTGGAGTGCGGAGTGTGCGTGCGCAGCCACAGCAGCAACAACAGCAGCAGCAACAACCACAGCAGCAACAACCTCAGCAGCAACACCAACAGCAACAGTAATAACAGCGTCAGTGCAGCGAGCAGAGAAGCAGCGAATCTGCGACTCGCGTATCGGATACGGTTGGCCACCGTATCCTCAACTATCTCGCGGTAGGTGCACCTTCCCTTATTGTTGTCAGCGTGCGATTCCGCGCAGCGTGCGCGAGGAAATTATTTATTGCGTGCGGGCGGATAGTTCGCGTCGATCGCGATTTTCTCTCTCTCTCCCACCTAGCGTATTGTCAATTGTATTTGCGTGCGTAAGATTCTCGGCGAATCCCCCGTGTATTAAATTCACTCGAATAAAGCGTTTAACTGAGATTCTTAATCGAGTCATTGTTTCGTCTATCCTTTGTCCGGAGGTCGCGTTTGTTTACATTCGGTTCGAATTAGCCGGTAATCTGGCACGGACCGCGTGGAGATAGCTAGAGGCGCATTGCAAGTCAAGTTTCAAGCAGCGGCCACAGGAGCGCTGCTAGGTAAGAGCGACAGCGCCGCCAAGTGGCGAGTTGGGGAACTCAACTCGGATTGGCGAGGAGACTCTGCGCAGGCGCACTCACGGACAAGGTAGGTTAATGTGCTTCGAGCACATAGATAACTAGGCGTCGTTTAGCCATCAAATAGGTAAATTCTAGGGAAATTACCAGTTAAACGGCAGCCTGTTACATGGTGCCCATTTAATATTAGGACTCACACACAAGGGGAGTCAATTTGCACAAAAGAGAGAGCGACGCACGGGAGAGAGAGACGTTTTCGCGCGTGCGTATTAAGGTGCGAGCGGGTAAAATAACGCGTGGCTCGTTCGGCACGTGCTCTGCGGTAGGGAAAAGACGCCTCTCCGACCCAATAACACCTGCTTTTGTAAGCCGAGAGCATACTAACCCCAGGGGTCGAAGAGACGTCCGGAGTCGCTCTAACGTGAATAAAAGAGGTGACAAATTGTGTTTTGGTTTACTTTTTGCTTTTTCGAGCGGCTATACACACGTTAAAGTATTTAGGTGGGGGTTAGTCACCGAGCGACAGTACCTGCAGAGCGCGCATTTGGGGTGTGTGTAGGGTTAGATTTACTAACCCGGTGGAGCTAGCAAACAGTTAGTCTCCACCTATAGGCAGGTAGTTGCGAGTGGAAGTTCGTACTTCCTTAGGGTACGCGGCACCTGCTCATACCCACGAGCCACGTGGATTGTTGCCTTGGAATTGAAGGCGTATTAGGGTAGTTGCCGATAAAAATCGCAACACCCCGCTCGCGCCTTAGGCGATAGGAGGCGGTAGTGGTCGACTAGGTAAATTAACCTCAACCGTCACCTACGCCCCAGCATAAGCGATATGGAGGATACCGCCGACGCGATAACCCGGTGGGCATCGGAGCTGCCTTCGACACAGCTGGATAGATATCTGACGCAACTGGAGTTGCGTACAGACGGTCCCAAGCTGATGCAGGCAGTCCGGCTAGCGTATTGGTTGTTAGGCGAATATATCGACCTGGACTTCCAAGGAGCGGCGTTGGATAGGGAGGCGACACAACGCAGGCGAAGAAGCCGAGAGAGGTGGCTGGAGTCCAGGCGACAGGAATTAGAAGCAGCTGATGCTGAGGATCTTGTCGCCCACCCACTCATGCTGCTATACTGAGATGAGGTGGTAGAGGCGAACCTGACGAGGACTCTCGCGGTCTTTGACAATCTAGAGGAGGATAGTCGGAGCGAAATGGGGGAGCGAGAGCCCGTTGAGGAAGGGGGGACCGGCGAGGTCAAGGGGCCATCGGAGGGGGTCAGTAGTGAACACAAGGGTTCCACCGGATCGCCAGATAGGCGAAGAGCTCGTCGTTTCGAGAACGCGGAGCTACAACCGCAAGAAGAAGAGGAGAAGCGGTGCGTGACCGAACGATTAAAGGAGGAAATCGAGCGCAACCGAGTCGGGATTAACCGCATATTAGAGATGCTGGAAAGGCACGACCAGGTATGCGCGCGGTGGTGCGACCAGGTGACCGCCCTGCAGGTGGAGGTCCAGCAGTTAAGGAACAGAGACCCCACCAATCGACAAACTACGATATCGGAGCGGCCCAGAAGAACCGTGGATTTCCAGTCCACGTATACGTGTCACTACGACCCGAGGGTATCAGGAAGTACCCCGGAACCAAAGCGACCGACCCCTGGCGAACCTCGAGAGGCTCCCCAAAGGCAGGTGCCTTTACGGACGGAGCAGCCAGAAAGAAGAGGACCAAGAGACGCCGACATAGACGAAGAGCAGGCGATCCCGGAAGGATCCGCATGGTACGACGCCAATGCGGAGTCAGGGTACTACGCGACTCGGGATGCGGGCAGGATAGTCGGTGGATAGCAGCTGCGATACTCAGGTACGGCTTCAGAGTGCGTGGACACCTTCCTGTCAAGACTGGAGGATCTACGCGCGGGCTCCGGGCTAACGGACGGCGAAATCTTGTGCTCGGTATCAGAGCTCCTCGAAGGTGTTGCGAGGACCTGGTACGAGCTTAACAAGTTTAAGTGGAGAAGTTACGCCGATTTCGTGGCTGGTGCTCGACGTTGGTTTGGGTCGAGTGAGTTGCAGCAACAAAGATTGCTGCAAGAAGCCCAAGCCCGATACCAGGAGAAAGGAGAGCTGGTACGAGAATATGCCTGCCACATCCTCTTCATGCTAGCCCAACTACGCCCGCCGTTACCAGAGCAGCGGCAATTAGATTTGCTATGCGCAAATCTCCTGCTCGCTATCCGTATGCAGCTCAGGAGGAACGCGTTCTCCAACGTGGACGAATTCCACGCCCGGGCGACGGAAATCGAGACCGCTTTGCGGGACGACGAGCGCCCGAGGACCAGGCTGGAGCCTACGTCCACGTTATACCCCGAGCACATGGGGGTGTCAGCAAAGGCACCACCGCCTCGGGCAGGACCCCGAACGGCGGCCATGTCCAATAAACCTCGGGGTAGGGAACAGCTGCAACCCGAGTCACCGGTCAAATCCCAGGCCAGGAAACCCGAGGACCGGTCCACAATCGCCGCAACGCAGGTGACAGACCGCATCGAAGATCTGTCGTCGCAAATTGCGACATTGCGACGCGAAATGGACCGGTACTTTAAGGAGAGGAAGGTTAACTCTCCCAAGCGGCCGAGGGGTCGGCTGCAAGAAAAGGGGAGGAATAAAACTCCCCCCCCGGGTCTCCTGGCCAGCGACGAGAGGGTCAGCGGAGAAAAATAGATTACTCCCAACCGATTAAGTGCTCGTCTTGCGGCAAGCTGGGCTTCACCAGGAGGTACTGCCCGGATTGCAACAAGGGAAACGGGCAGGGAAACGGAGGACGGAGGTCCACTCCGCGTCCCCAGTAAAAGTGACCTCTCGTCGCGGGTCGCTTGAACGTGGCAGGGGCCCGTCAGTGACCCCAGGGTTCAGGAAGATCTCGCCAGGGATATCAGACCCCACGAGACCTGGCAGTGCGGTGGCGTTGGAAGCGACAGCGACCGAGCAGATGCCTGATCTGGGTAACCGGGCATTTAGTATCCTCGAAGGGTATGGAGGTCGAATTCAGGTGGTGGAGCATGGGTATGAATGGGTCGGAGAGGATACCGTCGGACCCAAAAGCTCCAGGAGACCACCTGACGCTCCAGAGGATACGCCGGCGACCCAGAAACCAGCGGTTGAGAGCACGTCGACGCGAGTAGCCGCGACCCAAGGCAAGAGGAGCCGTGAAAGCCTCTGGACCATGGAGGAAAAAGGGACGGAGAAAGCTCCCCGCAGGTATAATCCCGAGGATGAGACCAGATGGTGGCTTCAGGTGGGGATAGGTGCCTACAAGTTGAGGGCACTCTACGATACCAGGGCCTCATCGACGGTAATGGGTCAACTCGGGCTTAGATTGGCATCGGACATGGGGCTGGGCCTGGATGTGACACGTGCTGGAGAAGCAAAACTCGCCGACGGTCGCCCATGTCCCATCTTGGGTCATATGATTTTCCCCTTCACGGTAGGGGGAATCACGAGAGACGTAAGGGTCGCTATAACGCCACTGTTGTCTGATGACTGCTATGTGGGCGCGAATTTGGTGAGGGAATTCAGCGCCAACCTGAACCCTGACACGGACCAGCTGTACTTGGCGAAAGCCAAAGTGGCGGTACCGTTAGAAGTGGCAAGCGTCACTGGTACGTCGTGCCTCGTACCCGTAGGCCTGGTAGAAGCCACGGAAGTACAGCGTCAAGAAGTAGCCTCGTCGACGGATTAATTCCAGACGGAGGCGAGTGTTTATGCTGTGCTGTGGGGGTCGAGCATGAGATAGACATCGGAGACGCTCGACCCTGTAAACAAAAGTACTAACCGGTCTCCGACAGGGTGCGAGACGAAATGCACGCGCTGGTCAAGGCCATGCTGGACAACGACGTCATTGAACCAGCAACCAGCGGGTGGTCAAGTCCAGTGGTAATGGTGAAGAAGGCAGATATCGGTTCTGCGTAAATTACCAGAAGGTAAACGCGGTAACCAAGCCGGACGCCTATCCATTACCCTTCATGAGCGACATCCTACGAAGGATCAGGGATGCTAAGTTCATCTCGACGCTGGACTTGAGTAGCGCGTACCACCAGATACCTCTTAAAAAGGAGTCGCGCCCCATTACGGCGTTCACAGTCCCCGGCCTGGGGCATTTTCAGTTTAAGAGAATGCCCTTTGGATTGTCTTACGCCGGCGCGACCTTCCAGAGGTTGATGGACAGAGTGATTGGCCCGGATTTAGATCCTTTCGCTTTTGCGTACCTCGACGACGTGATTATTATCTCGCCGTCATTTGAGGAGCATAAGCGACACCTGGGATTAGTTTTACAACGAATCCTGGGTGCGGGCCTCACTGTGAATAAGACCAAAAGCCACTTCTGTAAGTCGGAAGTCAAGTACCTGGGGGTCCTAGTGAACCGCGAAGGGGTAAGACCAGATCCAGAGAAGATCAAGCCCATCATGGAGTACCCAGTACCACGGACGATCAGACAGGTGAAGCGATTCATGGGGATGATGTCGTGGTATCGTCGCTTTATACCCGACTTCGCGACAATCGCTGAGCCGATAAACCGAATGACGAAGAAGAGCATCCCGTTTGCTTGGCAGCAGGAACAGGAGCAGGCTTTCGAAAGGCTACGAGACGCCATGGTCTTGGCACCAATCTTGCAGTTGCCAGATCCCAGCGCACAGTTCATGTTACAAACGGATGCGAGCGATAGTGGGATAGGCGCGGTGTTGACGCAAAAAATCGATGGACAGGAGCGCGTAATTGAGTACGCCAGTCGCTCCCTAAACAGTGCGGAAAGGAATTATACAGTCTCCGAACGAGAGTGCCTGGCAGTAGTATGGGCTATCGGGAAGTTCCGGCCATATGTTAAGGGGCACCACTTCAAAGTCATCACCGATCATAGTTGCCTTAGGTGGCTCCACAGTATGAGGAATCCTACAGGAAGGCTAGCGCGTTGGGCGTTAGCACTGCAAGGCATGTTTTCGATATAGAGTATCGAAAAGGAGACCTCAACGTGGTGCCAGACGCTTTATCTAGGGCCTATGAGGAGGGGGTGGTAGAAGTGGGTGCCATGACTCATCAGCCGGAAACTGCCGATGCCTGGTACCTTCAAAAGTATAGGGAAGTATGCCAGGATCCACATTCTCAACCTACCTGGAAGGTGGCTGGAAGGAGATTGTATCACTACAATGCGACTGAGGAGAGCGAAGGGTCCATCGACAATGAGGAAGCCTGGAAGCTAGTGGTTTCTGCCGAGAATAGACCTCAAGTGCTCAAAGAGATACACGACGCGCCAGCAGCGGGACACCATGGGAGAGAACGAACGTTCTCCCGGGCTAGGCACCTGTATTTCTGGCCAAAGATGTACGAGCAGGTCAGAGAGTACGTGAGGAGTTGCCCGGTATGTCAGCAGTGCAAGGCGGAACAAAGGCCGCCTTGCGGGCTGATGGGTCGTCAAGAAGTCTCGCGACCCTGGCAGGTGGTGGCCAGTGATATTACTGGCCCTTTCCCAAAGAGCTCGAGAGGGTTCGAGTATATTTTGGTCTTCTTAGACCTGTTCACTCGGTGGGTGGAGTGTGTACCCGTACGTAAGGCCAATGGAAGGACCATCGTACGGGAATTGCACGAGAGAGTGGTAACCAGGTTCGGCGCGCCCGAGATATTTCTTTCGGACAACGGGACCGAATTTAAAAACCAGGAGGTCGATGCCTACTTGTCGAGGAACGGCATCCGGCGCGCCCTTACTCCAAGTTACCACCCACAGGCAAACCCTGCAGAGCGAGTGAATAAAACCCTTAAGGCCATGCTCATGTCGTACGTGGAGCGGGACCATAAGAGCTGGGATGAGCACCTGCCAGAGTTCAACTTCGCGTTGAACTCGGCAATTCATAGCGCGACAGGTTATAGCCCGGCTATGCTGGTCTTCGGTAGACAGCCCACTCCCCCCTCGACCTTTAGGAGAGCCCAGGATCAGTTGGCTCGGGAAGCTTCTGAGGACCAAGAACTGACCGAATGGGGCGAGCACATGCGCCAGTTACCCAATTTATGGGAACGCGCTGGCTCTAAGTCCAGGGAGGAGGCTGACCGTCAGGCGGTCTACTATAACCGGAGGAGACGCCAGGCCGACTTTAGGGTTGGGGACTGGGTGTGGAAGCGGAACCGTATCTTGTCTTCCGCAGCTCAGGGCGTTTCGGCGAAGTTGGCGCCGAAGTATGCTGGTCCATATGTCATAGAGGAGGTATGTGGGACTAATACCTACCGCCTCGGTAACCAGCAGGAAGAGTTGCCCGAGCTGATCCACGCCAAGGATCTCAATCCCTATTTCGGCCCATTCTCGGACCAGGATGACGAGGAACCGGGAGTAGGGGACTCAAGACCGTTGGAGGAAGAGGAGGGCGCAGGCGACCCGCCAGCGAAGATTGAGGAATCCAGCGAGAATCCGATATGCGGGCGCGTCGCGATTGCAGCCCCCGCGAACGAGTGTGGGGAACCCGTGGCGGCCCTAAAGGTACCGATCGAGGCGCCGGCTAAGCGAGGCCGTGGTAGGCCGCGCAAGAACCCTGCATGCGAATCTCAGGCACCAGGTGGTGATGACCTGAATGACAATGCGGCAAGGGAAAGAGGCAGGCCCCGTAGAACCACTCAGCACGTGCGGAAGGTGGTCCTGCCAGCTACACCCGCAAATGGGCCACATTCGCGAGGAAATCGCAGGGGACCGGGACGTCCTCGTAAACAGTAGCGTCGAGCGTGACGCAGCGACGGTTAGGTTAATGGCTAAACCTGAGACATCCCTTAACTCCCCTCTTCTTCTTTTACAGATGGAGAGGAAGCTGGTAGTGAGCGAAGAGGCCTTTGAGACGGCCACTCAGATGTTGCTCGACCTAAGGCTGGGTCCGGACGCCGATCGGCTCATCGGCGACGTCAGAAGATTTGTCCGGGCCCAGGTCGAGGTGGCCGCCAGAGATGGCCGCTCGCGCCAGCGGGTGGATGACTTCCTCCGGAAAGGTATAAGGGCCCAGACCAGTAGGCCTGAGACCCGGGAAGCGTCCACCCAGACCGACGGCCCGTCCGAAGAGGGCCGTCGGTCTAAGTCCACGACGGACCAGGGGGTGCAGACCCCAGAGCCGAACAAGCCGACGACGGCTGACGGCTCAACGCAGTGCCCCAGGCCGAAAGAGGCCTGTGGCCAGGAACAGTGGGTCTGCAACCACCCCCGGGTCCCCCAGCAGGTTTGGCTCGAAAATTCCTGGAGGCACGTGAGGTTGGGCCTCCAGGAATTGGAGAACGCATGGGAGTTGTTCGGGGAACTTCAGCGCCGGGTGCACGCACACCTGGGGGAGTTCCTCGACTTCCGCGGCGCCCAAGAGATACTGGGGGAGTGGGCTCCTGTGGTCCGGCGGCAGAGGGCATATGGCCCTGCTGCGCGTAGACCGAGGACCGGAGTCCCCAGCGGCCGCGGGCCCGCCGGCGGTATTACCACCGACGGCATCAACTGATAGGGCCGCGGCCAGGACTCCGGCCAGGCCCCCGACGCAGACTCAGGCCAAGAGAGTCTCGGGGGCCCCCGGCGCCGGGCAGGAGTTTACGGTCCGCGTGGACGGGTCGGTTTCCGACCCTACCGTGGTGGTGCGCACCCAAGGAGGGCGCACATCCGCCACGGTGGGCGGCGTTACATTTATCGCCGCACCGGTAGCTCCAGCCCAGCCGCCTCATCCACCAGCAGGGAGCCAGGGCCATGGAGCGGAGCCTGGCCCCAGTGGGCGGCCGAAGAAGGGCTGCTACATCTGCGGCCATCCCGAGATAACCACAACGTCCAAGTGCCCCAACAAGTCGGAGCACTGGCGCTATCCCAGGCATAAGGCGCCAGGAGGCTCCGGCAGATGAGGTAGGGGAGTGGTGGCCCGGGATGGCGAATAAAGTATGATGGTAACGAGGATGGATTGTGTCAGTTTCTCCCCTTTCCCAATCCTGTCCTTAGGGTCGCGAGTCGGTGAAGTAGTTCGGTCCGGTAGTCCGAAGCTAGGAGGGGGCTGCAACGATTACCGAAAATCGTTCGACTCGCGCAAGGTTAATGAGCGGCTGAACGAGAGAAGCCGCGATCGGTTCGCGAGAGGGAGAGGGCGCGTCGGGCAATGACCGGGAGGGGAGCGTTCAACAGGCTGTATGACTGTGTCACTCAGTCCGCCTGTGTCGAGCTAACCCCTTTTTTCCGAGCCGTTTACGTTTTCGTTTGGTGGTGCGAAGATAGTGGTGAGGACGGTAGTGCGGTGCACTGAGTGCAGCAACAGCAGCAATAGCAGCAGCAGTAATAGCAGCAACAGCAGTAGCAGCGACAGCAGCAACAGCAACAGCAACAACAGTAATCGCGGCGGTGCAGCGAGCAGCGAAGCAGCTTTTCAGCGGCTTGTTGAGCGGATACGGTTGGCCACCGTATCCTCTACTATCTCGCGGTAGGTGCACCTTCCCATTATTGTTAAGAGCGTGCGATCCCGCGCAGCGTGCGCGAGGAAATTAATTGTTGCGTGCGAGCGGTTAGTTCGCGGTGATCACGGTTTTCTCTCTCTCTCTCGTACAGCGTGTGTTGTCATTCGCGCTAGCGTGCGCAAGTCTCTCGGCAAAACCCCCGTGTAATTGAATTACATGAATAAAGTGAACGATAGTCTTTACCGAATCTAGTCATCGTTATTTTGTCTTTCCTTTGTCTGAAGGTCGCGTCTGTTTACATTCGATTCGAATTTGCCGGTAGTACAGCATGGATCACGCGGATACCGGTAGGGGGGAATCGTCAACATAGTTTCCAGTAGCGGCCGCGCGAGCGCCACCAAGCAAGTGCGACAGCGCCGCCAAGCGGCGAGTTGGGGGAACCCAACTCGGAGTATCGAAGAGACTCTGCGCAGGCGCACTCCAAGACAAGGTAGGTCGATGTGCTTCGAGCACATAGATAACTAGGCGTCGTTTAGTCTTTATATAGGTACGTTCAAGAGATATTATAGACTAAACGGCAGCCTGTTACAATATACAGATGTTACATCCAAATAATATAAATGGGTAACGTAGATATATCAATATACTTTTGTTTATATAGAAAACTAAACAACACTATCGCATAACAGTTAACAGCCATTGCCTTATTTCACGTATACGCCACTCCTATAAATTATTTTCTCCTTTAATAATAATATTACTTTAATTATTTGCATAATTATGTAAAAAAACGAAAAAATTCCATTATATCCGTCTTGTAGATGTTTAAAAAATAAAAGACACGTATTTTTTGTTTATTTAATCAATCAAAAACTGGCTGAGAAAGAGCGCGATAAAGCTTTCCGTGACGTCACGATAACATAGCATTTGCATATATCCGAATAATCGTGGGTACCTTTGGCACGCCGTAACTCAGTCAATTTTCTATTAATCGAAAAAAGAAAAAATACGTGTCTTTTAATTTTGTAAAATCTACAAGACGGATATAATGGAATTTTTTCGTTTTTTTTACATAATTATGCAAATAATCAAAGTAATATTATTAATAAAGGAGAAAATAATTTATAGGAGTGGCGTATACGTGAAATAAGGCAATGGCTGTTAATTGTTATGCGATAGTGTTGTTTAGTTTTCTATATAAACAAAAGTATATTGATATACGTTACCCATTTATATTATTTGTATGTAACATATGTATATGTATACTATAAAAGCTACAATTTATTAAGCTTAACTTTATATGTATACTATAAAAACTATAATTTATGAAGTTGCTTATTAAATTGATTAGTTTATTAATCATTAATATTAACGCGTGTATTATGTTAAAGCACGCAGATTAACAGAAGAATGCTTGATTTGCAAAGTATCAATTCCAGTAATTATCGAAACGCTATTGACTATAAAAAGACGTGTGATCTTTAAAATATTAACGTCAATGTCAGATGCTTTCTACGTTCGAAATTTGAAGTCAAATCACGTGTACCAATGTGTTCTCTGGACATAAAATCAATATTATAACCGTTCAAGAAATAAATATTATTTCTCATTACGATTATGTACTTGAAAAAGATCAGTCGGTAGTATAAATTTACACTTTTGTGTGATAATACCCTGTCAAAAGGAACTGCAATCTCATACCCAGATAATTAATAAGAGCTGTATAAATAGACATGAGTTATTTTCTGAAATAACCGTTATAAATTATATCTAAAAAAAAGTTAAAACCAAAGGAAAAGCATAACATTGAGTAGAAATTGAACCCAACTCGAGACGTCGGTCTAACTTCATACTTAATGAAGTTAGAATTTATATTGAAATTATAAATATAAAAATTATGATGTATATGATAATATATTAGTTTATTAAAGTTGAATTAACTTTTATTAAAGTTATATATTCATTCACTTAATGCAATGGCAAGAACGGGATAAATGGCAAATAATAAGAAAACTTGTGATTGTACTTTTTATTAATCTCGTTATCATACAAATTAATTGTGAGTTAATTGTGAAAAAAAAAAATTTTATCTATGGTATCTACGTGGACTGGAACCCGGGACGACAAAAATGAAACCAAGCAGCACGCGTTAGCCATCTAGGCTATCAACGCACTAGGATCGTATAGTACGAAAGTTACATATGTTCATAGAAATGTACGAGGGTTTGTGATTAAAAAAAGGGCTTACGTTGTAGATATTTGCTGTAATAATTAAGATATTTCGAGATATTTAATTATGAAAAAAAAAAAAAAATTGCATCAAGTGGGAATCGAAGCCTCTATTCTGGTCGAAGAGAAAAGATTTGCCGAGACGAAATTCTCTTCGAGTGTTCAAACTCGCACTCTTGCTTCGCCCCGCCCATCGGCTAACGTGGTTGGTCAGACGCACATTCTCTTCTTCTCCTCTGTATATTAGACGCACGTTTGGTACAGTGCT
The DNA here is from genome assembly GCF_024137745.1 of Phymastichus coffea. Lineage (NCBI taxonomy): Eukaryota > Metazoa > Arthropoda > Insecta > Hymenoptera > Eulophidae > Phymastichus > Phymastichus coffea. Next base: position 908,993 of record NW_026706853.1, on the reverse strand, counting down.
GGGCATCGATGGTTTATATCGAAAAAAAGAGCTCCCTAGAGCTGACTTCAGTTTGTACACTGAAAGAGCTCTTTCCGATTCCACTCGTTCCACGGTTCCGTTCAGTTTTGAATTGAGAAAAAAAAGATTGTCATGCACTTGCATGTAAAAAGTTATAACGGGGTTCCTGCTCAGCTTCGCTCGAGCGGGACACGCTATATAAAAGTAACCGCAGAAAAGTAGATGAATGGCTCTCCAGAGCAGATCGGCGCTCCTGCACCGAACGTCCTGGGTCCAGCAGCTCAGTTGCCTCCTTCTCGAGTCGAAAACTTGGCCCGCGGAGAGTGTCGTAAGCTTTCGTATGACAAGGCGCGACAGCCAAGGAGAAGCTAAAGCGCATAATCGCATATACGACTAGGAATCGAGGGAAAATGACATATAGCAAAGGAGTGAATTGAATTCATTTATTCACAACACAAGCATAGAATAGCTTAGTTCGCGCGCAGTACAAATAGCAGCGTGGATAGCCTCGCGTCAGATTTCAGTGCAGCCGACGAGCCGCGCACACGCTACGCAGCGAGGAACTTGCCCGCGCACGCCCTGTAAGAGCGGTTAGGCACAATGGCGACGGCTAGCCGGCGCGCACCGTTCGAACGAGAAACCTACATCGCTTACTCGTGTCGGCTCTTTAGCCGGTCGAAACGTCTCGGTCACTCGACTTAGACGAAAACGGCAACCGCACTTGCTCGTTGTAAATCGGACGAAGCGACAATACGCGTATAACGGAAGCCTGTTCGTAGGCCGAACGAAAACAGAAAAGAAATAAGCAACTATGCAGTAAGGTATCGACAAGGATACGCAATTTAAGCAACGCAGGAGGAGAGAGCCATAGAGAGAGAAGCCAAGTTAACAGACTGGTACTTACAATGCTGGAACTGACGAGTCGCTCTACGGTAGATTCGCAAGTAGTTCTCGGCGCGCTCGCTTGCATAGGATTTGTTAATCGCGTTATCGCTTCTTGCGTTTACGCTTTTTCTTTCTGCTTCTATCACCGAGTGTTCGCTGGGCTTTTCGGGAACAGCGTCGATGGTTGTCACGTGTGTGGCTATCAAACCTGATTGCTCTCTCGAGTAATTAGCGAGCTCGCGTTGCCGGTTACTTGCTCGTTGCCGGTCGGAAGCAGACTTACTTTTTGTCCCTACTCTCTCTCTCTCCTCGAAGGGCTCGCCTCTCCGCGAGGTTCGCGCCGCGAGTCGATATCGATAATCGAACTATAATCGCGTCACTTACCGGTTCGCTGACGTCCACGCTGCAATTATTTAAACATGTTTACATGATAATTAATTATTATAGATAATTATTATTTGATGGCTTCCTGGGGAGAGAGAGACATAACGAACTTACATACCGTTCGTTATATCCCCCTTCCCCAGACGCTAGTTGCCAGTCGGGTACCAGCTCGAAACCTGGTCTCTCTCTCTGCATGCATATGAGTTTATTTACCTCATAATATTTAAGACGCGGGCCATCATATTGGGGCGGAATAAGCGCAACCACAAAAGGATAGGAAGGGTAAGGTAGTTAGAGTAACTCTCTCCTTTACAAAAATAGGCGTAATTAGGTCGCTTAATTTCGGTTGGATCGGAGTCGTCCCGGTGACGGTGGATTCTCACGCAACGCGAGTCTCTTCTTGCCTTTCGGTCGGCCACGTTTTCTCCGCGGTTCGGAGTTCGTCTCGCAGTTTTCCGACCTATTTGGTTTAGACACGCTCTCGACGGGTACTGGAGAAAACAGATCGTTGACATCAAACTCTTCTTCGAACTTAGGTTCCTCTTCTACTTCTTTGTCCGCGTCCGGACATTGATCCTCGTCGTGGCAAGGTCGTAAGTCGCAAACGGCAACTTTACCCACATCGTGGCCTTTTTCGGTACTCAATTGGTATGAGTTCATGCCTAGACGAGCAGTCACGACGAAAGGTCCCGCAAACTTCGGGCTCAGTTTAGCAGCTATTTTCATCGCTGCTGAAGAGAGTAGGCGGTTCTTAGCCCAGACTTTATCTCCAATGCAATACTCTACGTTTCTTCGTTTTAGGTTATAATACTTCTCTTGGCGATCTTGCGCGATTCGAGTGTTCTCTCTAGCGACAGCGCGAAAATCATCTAGCTTCTCCATCTTTGTGTGCCAGTGTTCCACGGCGGCGGCTTCAAGGTTACGGACTCGGTCCCTATCCTCCTTCCTTTTCTTGGTATCGGGGAGTTCGGGGTGCCGCCCGTAATTAAGGAAAGCGGGACTAGCGCGCGTCGCTTCATGTATCGCCGTGTTGTAAGCGAAAGCGAATTCCGCTATGTGTGCGTCCCAGGTGGTGTGATTCTCTTGAATGAAGGCACTAATCATGGTTTTGATAGTGCGATTCTCTCTTTCCGTCGGGTTGCTCTTAGGTGAATACGGCGCGCACGTGCTATGCGTTACGCCAGAAGAGTCCAAGAACTCATCCACCAACTTATTTTTAAACGGCGTACCGTTATCCGATAAAAATTTATCGGGCACTCCGAATCGCAAAAAGATTCGTTCCTTCAACTCGCGGCGAATCTCTTTCCCATTAGCCTTGCGTAATGGAATACACTCTATCCAGCGAGTGAAGAGGTCGATGAAGATTAATAGGTGCTCATAGCCCTGCGCTGACTTAGGAAAAGGGCCCATGGTGACACCTGCCACAATCTCCCATGGCCGAGTGACTATGTGCCGTACCATCAGTCCTGCTGGAGCAACTTGCTCCACTTTAGTTTGTTGTCAAACGAGGCAGTTGCGAACGTAGTGGGCTACGTCCCTGTGTATGCCAGGCCAATAGTACTTAAGCGCGGCTCGCTTTTGCATCTTATACCGTCCTTGGTGTCCCGCAGTAAGACTATCATGACACTCTGATAAGACTTGAGCTCTCTGTTCTCGAGGAAGCACAAGCTTCCAAGCATCTTCATCAGTACCCATTATATCGTCCACGATAATATCTGGTTTATAAATATATAACTTGTCTCCTATATACTTCCAATATGGGTGATCGGTAGGGTTTTCTTGAACTTTTTCCACCCATTTCAAGTACCATGGGTCCTTGACTTGCGGAGACGCTTTAAGCGAAGCCAGGCTAGCGATAGCCGTTTCTTCATCCTCTTCGTACATTCGCGATAAAGCGTCCGGGACTACGTTGTGTTTTCCTCTTCTATGCACGATGTCGAAGCTGTAGGACTGTAGAATCAGCGACCATCGTCCTAGCTTGCCATTTGGATGTTTAAGGTTTCGCAACCATTTTAAGCTATAATGGTCGGTTATCACCGTAAAGTGATAGCCTTCTATATAGGGTCTGAACTTTTCAACTGCCCATATTACAGCGAGACACTCTCTTTCTGTGACCGAGAGCCTTCGCTCGGTAACACTGAGTGTTCGACTCGCGAAGCAGAGTACTCTGTCTTCGTCTCCGACGTGCTGCAAGAGTACACTGCCTAATCCTGTATCGCTGGCATCACATTCTACAATAAATGGAGCCGTAAAGTCTGGCCTAGCCAAGACGGGGGCAGTAGCGATCAGGCCTCTTATGCGCTCGAAGGCGTCTTGTTGCGCTTCGGTCCATTCGTACTTAGTGTCTTTTCGGGTTAGCAAGGTAAGCGGATCCGCTATGCTCGCAAAATCGGGCAAAAACTTCCGATACCAGGACGCCATGCCGAGGAATCTGCGCAACTGCTTCAGATTCTTTGGCGGCGGATAGTCCAAAATAGGACGAACCCTTTCAGGATCAGGACGAGTCCCATCCTTGTTGACTAAAACACCTAAGTAGCGAACTTCTGTCATACAAATGCGCGACTTCTTGTAGTTGATGGTTAGGCCCGCCTTTTTGATCCGATTAAGGATACACGAAAGCCATTTCAGATGTTCATCATAGGTCTCGGTGGCTATGATCAAATCATCTATATATGCGAAGTCGTAGGGCTCCATCTCAGGCGGTATCAGCATATCTGCCAGCACTTGGAAGGTAGCTGGTCCTCCAGCCACTCCATAGGGCATTCGCACAAACTCGAATAGCCCGAGGCCAGGAACAGTAAATGCTGTAATCGGCGTGGATCGCTCCGTAAGAGGGATCTGGTGAAAGGCCCCTGAGCAGTCAAGAGCGCTAATGTACTTAGCGTGCTGCAGTTTTCGCAGAATCACGTCCATGAAGGGAAGCGGATATGCGCTAACCTTGGACACTGCGTTGACCTTTCTAAAATCTACGCAAAAGCGATACGAATCGTCTGGTTTTTTAACCATAACGACAGGGCTCGACCATTCGCTTTTCGAACGCCGAATTATCTTCGCCTCAAGCATCTTATATACCTGCGCATGCATCTCCATTTCGATAACATGCGAAACAGGATAGTATTTCTGCTTGATCGGCCGGGCATCTCCAACGTCAATGTCATGGGAAATCCATGAAGTACATCCAATGTGGCCATTCTTTGATTCCGGCAGTATCTCTTCAATTACTCGGTCGATCCCTTTTCGTTGCTCTGGAGTAATCTCTGCAATACCAAGTGCGGACAGAGCGAGCGGACTATCAACGCTCAAAGACGAGAGGGTAAGTGACACGTGTTGATCACACCCTTTTACCCGTAAGGTATTCGTCTCGGGATCAAGACAAGCGGAAAACGCACGAATGAAGTATCCTCCTAGAGTACATTCAGACTCGGCTTCGCTTAAAATAAGGGCATCTATCATATAAGACGCTCCTGCGACTGAAAATGGTAATTGAACACTGCCAATGATGGGCACGTAATGTCCATCGATAGCGCGAGCTCCTGGGCCGTCGTACAATGTGACCGGACGATCCAGAGCCGCAGCTATTTGAAGGCCAATAGGACTTAGTACAGTTCGAGAAGCACCGGTATCATAAAGTGCTCTAAAAGTGAAGTGGCCTACTTGTACTGGTAGCCACCACCGAGGGTATGTTTCAAACAAAGCGCACGTCGCAGTACTTTGGTCTGGCAGAAGCGTAATCACTTGATCGTTCTGTGCCGGCGAACAGACGACTTTTGCTGATTGCTGTGCCTGACGGTCTCCTGAGTCGGCGTTAGTTGATGAGGCCCTCGGAATCAGGGGAGCGATAGGGACCCCGTCTACTCGCTCCTGTCTGCGTTTTTTGCAGGCTCATTTTTAAAGCATTCAGGGCAAGTAGCCTTAGTATAACCGGACCAACTACACTCCCAGCAGAGTAACTTATCTGCGTCTGGTCCAGGAGTTTTATCTTTATTCTTGTCTGAGCGTGGTGTGATAACTCTTGCTCGACCTCCAGGCAGTCGATCACCTCCTCGACCACCTCTAGCGTTCCATCGCCCTCCATTCCTGCCCCCTCTGCCACGAGAATCGGATCCTCTTCGTGGAGAAGTAGGTGACTGTCGTGCTGCAGCTTTCGTTGAAGTTGGAGTGGTGTCCACACTGGCAATAGGCAAGTTCTTGGGCGAGGTCACGGTAAACTCCTGGTATTTCTTCGTTAGATAATTATGAAGAGATTTTTCTAAATCAGCGTCTGACAAACTAGCAGTTTCCGCCATTGAAGCGACATTCGCCTTTGGCTTCCCTGTCGTCTTAGTCTTTGGCTTATATGCGGCCTCTGGCAGCAAGCTTTGCTCTGGAGACGGCGGCGGCTTCCAAAGTTCGTCAGACTCAGCGATTTCCACTTCTTGCGCTCGGGCAAGGAACTGTACTAACGATGTGATGGCATGTTGTTGTTTCTTCAGCTCCTTGTTGAGTCTTGGAACCATGTTATCGATTGCCAAACTGACTTGGTCAGGGATACTCCATGGTCGCTCAAAGCGGCTGAAAATCGTATGTAAGGCTGATAAGTAATCTCTCACGGGTTCATCAGGTCCTTGCGTCCTTAAATGCGCTTCAACTGACAAGTTTCGGTTGTACCGACGTGACTTGCTGTAAGCGGTTAGCGCTGCATCTCGAAACTCTTGGTAAGTGTGCCATGTTGGTCTCAAGAGGCGGTACCAGTGGAGCGCTTGACCTCTGAAAAGAGTAGATAATGAGTCTAGGATTTCATCCTCAGTGATGCGATCCAAACAGCAGTTCTCTTCTACACGCTCTAAGAATTCCTCAATGCTGGTATTTGAGTCATTGGAGAACTGGATTTTCCAGTCTCTGACCGTTTTTCCCAGGTTTCTTGTTTGAATTCGTATATTATCTGAGCTGTTGGCGCTTGTTCTCCAATTTGGAAGTCCATAACTAGTCGCTTGCCGTGTCGCATTTGTTGGTTGCGATCCCGTCGCATGCGAGAGCGAAAACGCTTCGTCTCTTAGAACCCCCCTACCCCAGCTCGAAGCTGCGGGGGTAGAAGTCATTCCGCAAGGCCGAAAGTCTTGCGTACTTTTCGCATTAGCTGTGTCGATTGGCATCCCATTCCTTAGTATGCTTGTTCTATCGGTAGCTATTTGCGATCTTCTTGTTGATGAGAACACTGCTGCATCTGGGTTTAGTTTTGGCTTTTCAATTACTGTTAAGTCAAACTCTGGATCTATAAGACTATAGGTTTCTCGAAAGTTTACGTTTTTGTCCTGTCTTGTTGCTTTCCAGTTACCCATGGTTTCAGACAACGACTTTATCTGTTGTTGCTGTGACTCGATTTTGTTTACGAGTCTAGCGTTCTCGCTTTGCACTCTTGATAAATCGTTCTGTAAATTATCTACCTCTTCTTGAAGCGTAGTCGCATTAATCATAAATCTTTTTAGCTCTCTAGCCGTAGATTCTGGTATGTATTGTGTTTTTCCTGTTGGCAATAAACACCACACCATTCTTTCTGGCGTTTGTGACATTTCGCTTATCGATTGGTTTTCCGATGTTGATGCTCTTGGCCGTGTGTTGACAAAGCTTGTTGTTGTCATTGTCTGCGCCGTGTGTGTGCTCTCTGCGTTCATATTATTTGTTGAAGTCTCTCTTGTTAAAATTTGTGTTGTATTAGATGTCGGCGTTAGCGACATGTCCTCGTGTACGCTATTATCTTCAGTGTTGGTGTTATTTGTATTCTCAAAATCCTCTTCATTATCCAATTCTGCAATAAGCTTGAGGTCATCGCGTAATGACTTCGGTATGACTTCCGATTGCATCAGTGTCACACATAATTTATCGCGTCTTTCTTTCGCTTTTAGCGTTAAATTGTCGATCGTTTCCACGAAGTCATCCGTCGAATAGTCTCCTTGTAGTCGTCTGTAAAATTTATTCGCGCGCTCGTATATTGAACCGTTATTATCTATTTCAAGGTCATTTAAAATGTTATTTAACGTGTCACTGGGTAAAGATTTTATCCAATCTTTAATTTTGTTGTCAATTTCATCTTTAAATATCGTTAAATCGCTAATATTTTCCATTTTTATTTAATTGGTTGATTATTTATAATTATTTGTTATTTATTATTGTTTTCTTGTTATAATCCTTGATTTGGTTCTTGTTATTCTTCTTTGTTAAATTCTTATTTTAATTTTGAATTATTTATTAAGAATTTTAGCGAAATACATGCGCGTTATAAATATATGATTATATATATACATATAAATTGTTGGGTATTTATGGATAATGTTATTATCGTTAATTGTTGACGATATATAAATTGGGATTGTCATATGTACACGGTACTTTCAAAATATTCGCTTATACATGTGGTGACTATATACGTAATATATAGCACAAACACTTAAATTGAAAATATTCGGACTGTCGTATTAACATATATATACCTTTGCGTGGCGATTCTCGCTTCGAACGCCTTTATTACAGAGTATATCTGTACGATATAAACACTCTGAACTCCACGATGTTGTTTATACTGTGAGAAGCCTTTGTGACTGTCCTCTACAGTTTGTCGTGTTTACGTTTTTACACGTACGCTTCACTTAAATTTTCCGCGAAGGGTACCGCAGCAAAGTCATACGTAAATCGATGGACACGTTGGGCGCCAAAATATAACGGGGTTCCTGCTCAGCTTCGCTCGAGCGGGACACGCTATATAAAAGTAACCGCAGAAAAGTAGATGAATGGCTCTCCAGAGCAGATCGGCGCTCCTGCACCGAACGTCCTGGGTCCAGCAGCTCAGTTGCCTCCTTCTCGAGTCGAAAACTTGGCCCGCGGAGAGTGTCGTAAGCTTTCGTATGACAAGGCGCGACAGCCAAGGAGAAGCTAAAGCGCATAATCGCATATACGACTAGGAATCGAGGGAAAATGACATATAGCAAAGGAGTGAATTGAATTCATTTATTCACAACACAAGCATAGAATAGCTTAGTTCGCGCGCAGTACAAATAGCAGCGTGGATAGCCTCGCGTCAGATTTCAGTGCAGCCGACGAGCCGCGCACACGCTACGCAGCGAGGAACTTGCCCGCGCACGCCCTGTAAGAGCGGTTAGGCACAATGGCGACGGCTAGCCGGCGCGCACCGTTCGAACGAGAAACCTACATCGCTTACTCGTGTCGGCTCTTTAGCCGGTCGAAACGTCTCGGTCACTCGACTTAGACGAAAACGGCAACCGCACTTGCTCGTTGTAAATCGGACGAAGCGACAATACGCGTATAACGGAAGCCTGTTCGTAGGCCGAACGAAAACAGAAAAGAAATAAGCAACTATGCAGTAAGGTATCGACAAGGATACGCAATTTAAGCAACGCAGGAGGAGAGAGCCATAGAGAGAGAAGCCAAGTTAACAGACTGGTACTTACAATGCTGGAACTGACGAGTCGCTCTACGGTAGATTCGCAAGTAGTTCTCGGCGCGCTCGCTTGCATAGGATTTGTTAATCGCGTTATCGCTTCTTGCGTTTACGCTTTTTCTTTCTGCTTCTATCACCGAGTGTTCGCTGGGCTTTTCGGGAACAGCGTCGATGGTTGTCACGTGTGTGGCTATCAAACCTGATTGCTCTCTCGAGTAATTAGCGAGCTCGCGTTGCCGGTTACTTGCTCGTTGCCGGTCGGAAGCAGACTTACTTTTTGTCCCTACTCTCTCTCTCTCCTCGAAGGGCTCGCCTCTCCGCGAGGTTCGCGCCGCGAGTCGATATCGATAATCGAACTATAATCGCGTCACTTACCGGTTCGCTGACGTCCACGCTGCAATTATTTAAACATGTTTACATGATAATTAATTATTATAGATAATTATTATTTGATGGCTTCCTGGGGAGAGAGAGACATAACGAACTTACATGCCGTTCGTTATAAAGTATTAAATTACAATTATTTTCTAATTTTTTTTTGTATATCTTAATTTTTGTATTAATAATTTTATTTACTTTATTTGGATTATTGTTTATATTTTTGTTTTATAAATTACTGAATTGTATAATGCAGAAAATTTATTACTAGTTATTATTATTGTTATTATAAAAATGTTCTAATTAAAAAAATAAAATGATACTATCAGTTATTATATTTTGTTATAGATTATCTAGAAGAAATTATGATAGGAGTAGTATAATTATAATTTATATAATAATTTATAATAAATACACATTTTTCTTACGTTACTTATTCAACATTATTAACCGAATATCGAAAATTATGAAAAATATACATAGCTAAATTGCTTAGATGTTTAAATTTATATTTATTATTTGCTTAATTGTTGAAATTGCAACGATTGCCGAAAATCGTTTGACTCGCGCGAGGTAATTAGCGGTTAAGCGAGGTGAGCCGCGTTCGGTTCGCGAGAGAGAGAGAGCGCGTACGGGGCACTGACCGGGAGGGGAGGTAGCAACCGGCAGTATGACTGTGCTACTCAGTCAATCCGTGCGCCTAACCTCCATCCGTCCCGAGTTTTCTCGTTTCGTTTTGCCATTGACTGTTCCTGGTGAGCGTGCGTGGGTGAGGTGCAGCAGCAGCAGCAGCAGCAGCAATAGCAGTAGCAGCAACTGCGAGCGCAGCAGCAGCAACAGCAACAGCATCAAAGGCGGCAACAGCAACAGCAATAGCGGCATTCGAGGCGGTGCAGCGAGCAGCGTAGCGGCGTTTCAGCCACTTGTCATTTGGATACGGTTGGCCACCGTATCCCCTGCGGTATTGCGGTAGGTGCACCTTCCCCTTTTGTAGATTGTTATAACGATTTTGCGTGCGAATCCGCGCAGCGAGCGCGAAGAGTTTATTGTTTTGCGTGCGAGCAGGTAGTTCGCGGCAATCGCGGTTTTTTCTCTCTCTCTCGAAAAGCGTGTGTTGTCATTCACGCGTGCGCGCGTCAGTCTCTCGGCCAAATCCCCGTGTAATTGATTTTATCAAATAAATCATCCCTTGGTTTTTATTCAAACGAGTTTCCGTTATTGTGTTTTCCCTTTGTCCGGAGGTCGCGCATAGATTTGTTTACATTCCGATTCGAATTCGCCGGTTGCGAAGCACGAATCGTGCGAGTATTGATAGACGCGAGTCGATAACCTAGGTTCCGGTGGCGACCGCACGAGCGCTACTAGCGAGGAGCGACAGCGCCGCCAAGTGGCGAGCTGGGGGAACCCAACTCGGAACATCGAGGAGACTCTGCGCAGGCGCACTCCGAGGCAAGGTAGGTCACTGTGCTTCGTGCACATAGATAACTAGGCGACGTCTGATCACTTTTAGGTTTATTCAAGAATTCATTGATTAGACGGCGGCCTGTTACAAAATATACAATATGCATGTCGGTCCAGACGATCTCCTTGCAATGAATGCAATAAAAATACATTTTCAATTATTAGCAGATCATAAATGTTGCATAAAACTAAAGAAATAGTTGATTCAACAGGTTTCCATACTTTTTTTTGAAGAAGTATTCGTTTTACAATTATCCTAGAATAAACAGCTGTTAACAGTCTAATAGTCGGCCCAGATGATCTCCGTGCAAAGGGTGCATGAAAAATACATTTGCAATTGTTAGCAGATCATAAATGTTTTATAAAACTACGGAAATAGTCCATTAAACAGTTTTCCATACCTTTTTCAGAAGAAATACTCATTTTACAATTTACGCCAGAATAAACAGCGATTGATACTCCAAAACTTTGTCCAGACGATCTCCGTGCAATGAGTACATAAAAAATAAATATGTCAACTTTAGCAGATCATAAATGTTTTATAAAAGGTTACAGCCGGTAGGGTCAAGACGTTCATCGTATTATTTCGTATTGAAGCCAATAAATTTTTAGAAATGATTTATATACAGATGGAAGAGTTATTTGCGCATCACTTTTGTTAATAATTAATTATAATTCACTCATTATGAATTATGTTATGTTGACATTTATTAAAAGTAGAAATAAAATTGCGGACTGGAAAACTGATGATCATAAATGAATGAAAATGTAGTATTTCTGCAGTTACACAATTGTAAATTATATTTATATTCATTATACAACATTATTTATATAATTACAGGTGATGAAAACTAACCTTGATAACAGAAAATCTGTATTTTTAATTCTTTTTACCCCTTCGAAATCAGTACATTTACCTGGAAAATAACATAAGTTAAACTCATTTCAATTATAAATAATTTTCAGATTACTTCAAACAAACACACTACTATTTCAACTAATTCTTAATTTATCTATTTCTTACCACCTTCTGTCCATAATCTTATCTACGTTGAACCACAAGGCTTGGATCTCAGGTTAATTTTCAGGGAGGCTCTCTATTCTCAGGTTATAGACTATATACTACTATCAATCTCCATATGATATATTAATTTTATTCTACTTATATATATAATTTCTTTTCATTATCTTTTCATTATTTTGATATATGAAATTTATTTATGTTTATCTACCATGGTACAGGTAACAGAACCACAAGGTGAAAACAATTAGAACCGTACACCGCGAGAAATTATAAATATATATACGAGGAGTCAGTTATAATGTGATTTTAAATATGTAGAAATATGATTTATTAAAAAAAATATTATTAATAGATATTAATTTTTTAATAAAATGTTTTTAATTAATTTGATTAGAAAAAATGGATGAGTTATTAATTATTTAATAATACTTTACGTTTACTCAGTAATACTTTTTATATTATTATTAAAAGGAACTTACAAGCTAGTTTCGATTAATTTAGTATTGTTACCCGTCGTTTATCAGATATTAAATATTAAATAATTTCAAGTGTATTTAGAAAACTTTTAAATTTGTATGTCACGAGTAACTCTCGAGATCGTTTTAATTAGTTTATTATTAGTAATAGATAATTTTTGTATTTGGAAGTAATTATAGTGCGAGGGATTTAATGGAACGGCAATGCGAAGCTGCAAATCCACGCGCTCAAGTAACTGCTGTCACGTAAGATGAACGTTCAACCAACACATTTTGAATGAGTATCTTGATCTTCTCTCTTCATTAATATTTCTATCACAGTATGTGTGTCATTCACAGTCCAATTTGACTCACCTGTAATTTTCCGCACGAGCCTACATGCGCGGCAATGTAAAACTCCAATCTCACTTGAAAGCTCAAGATACTGCTATCACACATTCTTATGCAACAAACGGATTCTTTCCTTGTAGCGTTGAATATCTTAATCGATTCTTTTCCTTCATGTCTCTAATCCTCAGTGTTTACCAGTCTCTGTTAAATCTGCCTACCCACGGATACTCAGTACGAGCTTACATGCACGGCAATGTGAAACTCCAATCTCACTGGAAAGCTCAAGAAACTACTATCACACATAAGATTCTTATGCAACAAACGGATTCTTTCTTTGTAGCCTTGAATATCTCAATTGTCTCTCTTCTTCGATGTCGCTAATTCCCTGTTTTTCTCAATTTTTGTCCACTCTGACTCACCTGCGATTTTCCGCACGAGCTCACACGCACTGCAATGTGATACTTCAAAAGTCTGCTGAATGTTCGCCTAACTGCTATTACGCAAGATTCTTCTTATCAATCGGATTCTTTCCTTGAATCCTTGAATATCTGAATAGTCTCTCTTCCTTCATATCTCTAATGCTCAGTGTTTCCCAGTCTCGGTTCAATCTGTTTACCCACGAGTGTCAGGACGAGTTTACATGCACGGCAATGTGAAACTCCATACAGGCGAAAGTTCGTGTAACTACTATCGCACTTGTAATTGTTTAATGAAAGATTTAATTTGTTGTAGCCTTGAATATCTTACTCTTTTCGCTTGATACAGGTAACAGAACCACAAGATGAAAAAAATTAGATCCCTGCACCATGAGAAATTATAAATATATATACGAGGAGTCAGTTATAATGTGATTTTAAATATGTAGAAATATGATTTATTAAAAAAAATATTATTAATAGATATTAATTTTTTAATAAAATGTTTTTAATTAATTTGATTAGAAAAAATGGATGAGTTATTAATTATTTAATAATACTTTACGTTTACTCAGTAATACTTTTTATATTATTATTAAAAGGAACTTACAAGCTAGTTTCGATTAATTTAGTATTGTTACCCGTCGTTTATCAGATATTAAATATTAAATAATTTCAAGTGTATTTAGAAAACTTTTAAATTTGTATGTTACGAGTAACTCTCAAGATCGTTTTAATTAGTTTATTATTAATCATAGATGATTTTTGTATTTGGAAGTAATTATAGTGTGAGGGATTTAATGGAACGGCAATGCGAAGCTGCAAATCCACGCGCTCAAGTAACTGCTGTCACGTAAGATGAACGTTCAATCAACACATTTTGAATGAATATCTTGATCTTCTCTCTTCATAAATATTTCTATCACAGAATGTGTGTCTCATTCACAGTCCAATTTTATTCACCTGCGATTTTCCGCACGAGCCTACATGCGCGGAAATGTAAAACTCCAATCTCACTTGGAAGCTCAAGAAACTACTATCACACACAAGATTCTTATGCGACAAACGGATTCTTTCTTTGTAGCCTTGAATATCTCAATCGTCTCTCTTCTTCGATGTCGCTAATTCCCTGTTTTTCTCAATTTTTGTCCACTCTGACTCACCTGCGATTTTCCGCACGAGCTCACACGCACTGCAATGTGATACTTCAAAAGTCTGCTGAATGTTCGCCTAACTGCAATCACGTAAGATTCTTCTTATCAATCGAATTCTTTCTTTGAAGCCTTGAATATCTTAATCTTTTTTCTACTTCGATGTCTCTAGTGCACTGTCATTCCCAATCTCCGTCTAATTTGACTCACCTGCAATTTTTCGAACAAGCTTACACGCACAGCAATATAAACTTGGCGTACTATAAGAAACTTATTTCTTTCATAGTATAATGTGCAGTTATATTTTTTTCTTTTGTTTACTTCTTGCTGGAAAATCTTTGCTTACAGGTGCATATGACCTTTTATTAGCTTGCTTATTTAATCTGCTCATTATTCCATTGCAATCTTTATCACTAACTTCTTCTGTAGTCATTTGTCGCGCTACTTCCATTTTTTTAATTTCAATTTGTTCTATTCGATGACAGAACGGGCATATAATTTTATTATCCGATTTTTCAGGAATAAATTTACAATTTGGTAAGTGCATAGGTCTATTACAAACCATGCAGTACTCTTTTAGCCTCATTGTTCTTTTACTCAGGAGGCGCTCCAACAACCGGTGCAAGGACACGAGACGTACGCGCGAGAAACTGAGCGGCCATCTTGAAGCGCCGATATAGACTGAGAGCGAGCGAGCGAGACAGACTGAGACAGAGCGAGCGAGACAGAGCGAGCGAAGCAGACTAAACAAGAGCGAGCGAGACAGACTGAGACAGAGCGAGCGAGACAGAGCGAGCGAAATAGACGAAACAAGAGCGAGCGAGACAGACAATATAAAATAATAGAATAATATGTAAATGCGAAGATGAGGGCGCTACAAATGAAACGGCGTATATTATATACGTATTTCTGAGATTAAAATTAAATTATAAATTGAAAAAGAATGAACACGAAACAAATATCGAATTGTAAAATTCGCACGCGACCGACACCCCTATTATGATGGCGAGCGACAACTACCCCCTTTAGGTTTAAATGATAATTTAACTAACTGAATTCGAACATCTGACAAAATTCGCTAGTGACATCACGACCAATAGGCAAATTAGAATAAAATTTGATTTCCGTCCGCATAGACGAATAGATAAGAGTAGGGGTAGATCTTTTCCGACAATTAATGATAGATACCTTAGTGGGGGGTGAGAGAGAGTAAATAACGACGAAAGTAGGAGAGTTAAGGAGGGCGCTGTATTATTCTAATTTACATACGGACCAATGATAAAAATTCGGAGGGCGCTACCGATATCCGAATTAGCATACCGACCAATAATAACATTTCTTCTCGGAAAGAGGAGAAGAGAAACGATCTTTGACCGCGAGAAGCCGATTCTCGTCCATTTTGCCACTGGATATCCGCAAGGAAGGAGCCTCTCTCAGCTAATCGTTGTCGAAATTATTAGCGCTAGGCGCCTCAGATATTCCTATCAATTTGTTTGCTAATACTGCAAGGAGAAAATTGTAAGTGGGCAAAGTGCCACTTATTTTTAATTAATCGCGGAGTGCGGGGATCAATAGTTCGGTGCTGTAGGTCGTCGCGACGCGTGGATCCGTCGACGCCGGTGCCTACCGGATCGTGCTGACCTGTCCGCCATTCCGTGAATGTAAATTGAGTGTTCGGTTACGAGAGAAAGTCGCGACTTAGTATTCGCGCTGACCCTTCGTCAACCTCTGTTAAGTGTTCGGTTACGAGAAAAAATCGCGACTTAGTATTCGCGCTGACCTTTCGTCGACTTTTATTAAGTGTTCGTTTTATGAAAGAAAATCGCTACTTGGTGTTCGCGCTGACCTTTCGTCAACGTTTATTAAGTTTCGTCTTACAAAAGAAAATTGCAATTTAGTATTCGCGCTGACCTTTCGTTAGTTACTTAGTACAAACGTAGGTTCAATTGAATTAAATTGTTTTGACTAATTAGTTGTGCTGACCTTTCCGCCATTTCGCAAACCGAATTTGAGCGTTAGGTCTTATAAAAGAAAATTGCGATTTGTTACTCGCGCTGACCTTTCCGCCATTTTAGGAACCGTTTAAATTGTATTTTAGGGATTAATGAAAATTCAGAATTTTACCGACCATATTTATTCCGACCTCGTATGTAAGAAATTTTAATGCATCAATAAAACGATTAATTATCTTTATATTTATATATATATAATTTACTGGATAACCTACCCCTGTTGCATGCTAGCGATTTTCAGCCGCGAGCGGTTATATACGGGTCTCATTAATTCGCTATATTTTCGGGTCACTCGTTAGGTAATATACGCGCGTCCTCACGACCTGACTTAAGGAGTCATCACCTGAGCTGCCGGCGTACTCTAGTCAAGGAGAAATCGAAGGAAAGTTGGACACCAAAGGCCTGAACCGCGGACACAACGTGTATCCCCCCATCTGCTTACTCTATGCAGTCGCCGTTAGGCAGACCGGGATACGCATAACCCGACTGGCCTTACCCCCGACGTTCGCCGTAATCAGCCGACGGTCTGGTGCCCTAAATAATTGGGGGTAGAGCCAAACAGGCCTTGTGGCGGAAGAACTCGGAGCGCGGTCAAACCCCCCGAAATTCCCTGCCACAAGCTTTTATAGAACGTTTATCGGTACCTAAGCTCGAAACGAACATTCATGCCCTTGATGTGAAAGACATCGCAAATAAAAAGAAACATCGTTGAAGACAAACTATTCATGTAAAATTCGACAGTTTTCATAACCCTGATTTAACAGCTAATTTGTATAACAAACTTCCTCGTTCCTCTCTTTGAAGCATCGATGTTCGATTGAATGCTACAGTGAGCAAAGATAACTTGAATTCAATAAGACGAGAAAAAAAGCTTACTATTAAAACACCATTTACATTATTGGCTTAATTTTTTAAAATTACTCACCACTGTTAGTTTACCTTAAAGTTGAATAAAAATATAAAAGTCTTAAAGAAGCCTTTATGAACGATAGATCGTTTGCAACCTGAAAAATGCATTGATAATATTTTAATATTTACCAATTAATTACGTATTCGTAAAACGCTTGAAAAAAAATTTATAAATGAATCTTTCTTTGACTCTGCATTAATTGTATATATAATTATAAATATTATTAAAGAAATGTTTATTACTTACGTGTATTGCAATGTACGTATAACTTTTTAAATAAAATCCACACCTATCAAAAAATGAATTTACACAATAATATCAATAATGTCAATTTCTGAAATTAATACAATTTTTATGCACAATAAACACTCTTTATAACCGTTAAAAAAACAACTGATACTAATAGAAGCACGATGTTGCTCTCTAGCCGGCACAAAAGAAACAAATTCGCTCGTTCGATCGTCATTCGGCGGGAAGGCTCGGGTTGTTTTGTTTACATTGCGAATTGCGGAAGTCGTGTATATCATGATAGAATAGAAGTCTGGTATTTAAATAATTTTTATAATTTCATTTCAATATTTAATGACAAATTAAATAATACTCTGTAAATGCTAGAGAATAATTCATTTTTAATAATTATAAAATCAGAAAAGAGTGAAAACAAGGTTACTAAAAAATAACTTTTTATAATTAATTACAGTTTTTATTATTTATTATTTATTACTCTTCAACAATTTTACAATACATTGTATATATAAATAAAATTTTTTTACATGCTAATATGCGAAAAGTATTTTCTTTTAGAATTCATAATTCAGTGGAACCTTGGAACGAACGGAATCGGAAAGAGCTCTTTCAGTGTACAAACTGAAGTCAGCTCTAGGGAGCTCTTTTTTTCGATATAAACCATCGATGCCCAGCCCTGGTTTGGTATTCCCCTCTCGCGCCGAACGAAAATGTGCGTCAGCTTCGGTGTTTGGCCACTACGGGGCGCTCGAACCAGTAACATTTGTCGGGCACGCTCGGAAGCATTGCCGTCAGCAATCTCCCTACTAATCTCTGGTTATTATACCTAACGCAGCTCAAGTGTATAAAGAGGAAATCGATAAGTAATCGATGAACATCACGTCAATATTTAGCAATGAAAAAAATTCTCTGTACTCTTTGAATATAGTAGTTGGTAAGTCTAAATAATTCTACTTTATTATTTTTATTATACAAGCCGAATATAAATATTTATTATAAGTTCTATATGTTGTAGGTTAGCTCGTAGCACATATCATTCCACATCTAATTTATTTTATTTGAAGATAAAAGCTAAATAAATATCAATTAGTAAATTACTGGAGCCAATGTTATTTGGAAATTTCGAGGCAATCTAGAAATAAACAAAAGTATTACATTATTAAGGTAAGAATAATGCATATTTATATATATATATATGTAATATATACAATTCTGTCTTCATTTTTTTACTTTTTATCGTTTTCCTCTTTCATTTAATACAATTATTTATTCTGTTTTCATTT
This sequence comes from Phymastichus coffea, assembly GCF_024137745.1. Classification (NCBI taxonomy): domain Eukaryota; kingdom Metazoa; phylum Arthropoda; class Insecta; order Hymenoptera; family Eulophidae; genus Phymastichus; species Phymastichus coffea. Next base: position 890,605 of record NW_026706853.1, on the reverse strand, counting down.
CTCTCATTTTATTATCGATGCTTGACTTAATAAATTTTATATGGTTGATTGATAATTTACATTTCATGTAGTGTTTTCTTTTTTTCAAATGGGCATGTTGCTAACTATCTTTTACTGAGAGAATGCATGTATCCAGGCAGGCTTAGTTACTCAATCACACAGGTTCTCCGAAGGAAGTTTAATTATATTCCAGTAGACAAAGGCTAATAGAAAAGATCTTGGGATATCACTATTTAGTCTGGTAGTTGTACGTTGACTTGAAAAGTGTTGAAAGTACTGTGCGCATGTGCGCGGGCGCCCACCACGCCACCTTTCTTTTTGCTGCACTGCCGCTCAAACTAGCGCGGCACTCCAGCAGCAACCACCAGTGGATATAGAGCTCCTTTTTAATAATATAACTTTACTTTGTACCTTTGTTTATTAGAGACCGTAATAAATCATACTTTCACTAGTTTAATATTTATAAATTTAGCGTTCACAATCATTTGCTCCAATCCAACAGGTTATCGGCCCTGACACGCTTCCCCTGCGTATCTATCAAAAAAATCTATAGAGGTATGTTAACTAAAATACTAAAGTGTCGCAAATTAAAAAAAAAAAATTACTCGCTTGAGCCACATGAGCTCGCAACAAAGAGCAATTGAGCACTCTCCTTTGTGTAGTAGCTGGAAGCTCTACAGACAAAAGAAAGTATTATATAGTGCCGTGTAAATTCTTTATCTTTTTGCGTTTCGTTTTGTTGACATAAAAAGTAATAACGTAAGTTGCTGGAATCGTAATAGAGACAAATATAGTAACAATCAAGTAGAGCTGTAGAATAGTTAAACACGATTAGAGAATAAACAGAAAAGTGCGGATTTTCTGTCGCGTTCGTCCTTAAGAATTAAAGCAATAAAGAAAATTGATAGAAGTGTAAAATAATCAGATGAAATCGAAAGAGTGAAAGTTAGATGCGTTCCGGGAGTGACACATAATAGTTCGCGAATTACAGGCGAAACAAATTTCGGTGTCATGTGCGACCGTTAAACAAAGGGTTCGACGCCATGACACCCGGCTAAACATGTGCGCACGAAAAAGCGCGCGACAAAGACAACACTCTGCGCACGCGTCACAAAGAGGAAGCCAAAGAGAGACAGAGAGATAGAGTGCGCGCGAATCAGATAGAGGGAGAATTATTCGAGAACGCATGCTGCTAAGGTGTGTTCACGTTGATAAAGTGACACAACCTAAAGTCGGTACACATAGAGTGATGTGTCAGATACGAGGCAGTGACCCGGTATGGGAACGCCTGCGCGTTATAGCAGGCACTTCATAAAATAAGAATACCGAATATTATTTTAATCAATTTAATTAATATATGAATGCAATAATTTAATTATAATAAATATCATTATATATATACATACATATGTTTAAAATGTGTAAATCAAATTAAATTTCAACAAATTAATATTAATATAATTAGGGATATTTAGAGATTAAACTCAAACAAATAGAGCTTATCATTTAGGGCATGAATAGAGCATTGACAAATATATACATATATATATATTGTAACAGGCTGCCGTCTAATCAATGAATCCTTAAATAAACCTAGAAATGATCAAACGTCGCCTAGTTATCTATGCGCTCGATGCGCACTGACCTACCTTGCCCGAAGTGCGCCTGCGCAGAGTCTCTTCGATGTTCCGAGCTGGGTTCCCCCAACTCGCCACTTGGCGGCGCTGTAGCTCGTACTATTAGCGCTCGTGCGGCCGCCACCGGAACCTAGGATGTCGACTCGCGTCTAGTGATACTTACGCGATTCGTGCTTCGCAACCGGCGAATTCGAATCGGAATGTAAACAAACATGCGCGACCTCCGGACAAAGGAAAAACACAATAACGGAAACTCGTTCGAATAAAGACCAAGGGATGATTTATTTAATAAAATCAATTACACGGGGAAATAGCCGAGAGTCTAACGCACGCACGCGTGAATGACAATACACGCTATTCGAGAGAGAGAGAAAAAACCGCGATGCCGCGAACTACCTGCTCGCACGCAATGTATAAACTCTTCGCGCTCGCTGCGCGGATTCGCACGCCAAATTGTAACAACAGTTCAGAAAAAGGAAGGTGCACCTACCGCAAGGACGATGTGAATACGGTGGCCAACCGTATCCGATTACGAATCGTCGAAACGCCGCTACGCTGCTCGCCGCACCTAATGCTGTTGCCGCTGTTGTTGTTGCCGCCACTGATGCTGCTGTTATTGCTGTTGCTGCTGTTGCCACTGCAGTAATCACCGCTACCGCTACTGCTGCTGCTGCTGCTGCTGCTGCTGCTGGCACTCACCCACGCAAGCTCGCAATATCACCCGGAACAATGTCAGTGGCAAAACAAAACACAGCGCGAAAACTCGGGACGGATGGAGGTTAGGCGCACAGATTGACTGAGTGACACAGTCGTACTGCCGGTTGCTACCTCCCCTCCCGGTCATTGCCCCTTACGCGCTCTCTCTCTCGCGAACCGAGCGCGGCTACTTTCGTTTAGCCGCTCGTTAACCTCGCGCGAGTCCTACGATTTTCGGCAATCGTTGCAATATATATATATATATATATATGTATATGACGAGCCGAATGAGACGACTTTTCTACTGGCGATAAGCCGATTCAGACGACTTTTTCCGCTTAAGACGACGACGTCTAAGCGGATTCATACGATTAACCGAATAAGGCGACTTTTGATGGAAAGACGAGTAGGACGATTTTTCCGGTTCAGACGACTTTTGACAGATACACGAATCAGACGACTTGTATAAAGAAAAGAGGACCGCTACAGACGATTTATGCATAAGATACCTGAAATCTAGAATTATCGAAATACTTTAACGTACATTTGGACGTTATAGGATTTCGTTATAGAACTAAAAAAAAATTCTATTTATAAAATGAAAATAACGTTTAAAATAGTGTTTGCTATCACGTAAAAAAAAATTATAATATACTATGGAACAGTTATAAACCCCCCGCATAACTATGAGTACCTATTCAGATCAATCATCATCATAAGAATACAGAATCATTTGCCTAAAGACTGAAAGACCAGAATCTTGATACAAACCATATTCATTAATTGAATAAGCTTTTATTAGAATCGTTGGTAACGGGTTTTCACTTATTATACTTATGAGTATGTTGCATAGTACATCAATTAACTGATAGGAATCATAGTATCCTGACTCGAAATCGACCAACGGTAAAATATGCATAATAATTAATCAAATTCACAGCATATGCAAGTCGTCTGGTACGGTTATAAAATGATTATATTGACAAATATTTTCTAATTGACTAAATAAAATTACTAGACTATTCATAACTCCTCATACACTGATGTATGGAAAGGAACATTCCAAAGTCGTCTTAACCGGTTGCGAATTAATTATATTTATAAATATATCATTAGATACAAGATAATTCACCAATCGACTAACTAATGGGACTATCAATACTTCATGACAGAAACATCTTTATGCCTGTATTATTTGTGAGTGTTCGCTCATTGACCAAAGGTGCTCCTTGAGAACGACCACTGGAGCTTATGATATTCTAAATTATACAGTACAAACTTATACGACATAAATTACGATAGTCATCGCATCTTAACGAGTAATAGGGACACTCACAGGCTCGCTCATTTGATCGTCGAAAATCAGCCAACCAAAGTCGTCTTACTCGGTTGCGTTTCAATTATATTTTCATTTTTTCTTAGATTTTCCCAATTGCAAGATAATTAACAACAGTTTGGCTAACGTCTTAGTACGATATTGAACAATTATAAAGTAAGATTATGGATAAAAAAAATTCTTTATCAAGTCGTCGGTACCGGCCTTACACTCCTAATATTTTTGAGTATGTTGTATGAGGTATCGACTGACTGATGGAACTTTTAGTACTGTATATACACAATTGCTTTGAAAATATGTGTAGCCTATTTATAATCTGGAGCATATGCTAATTTAAATTATAGAGTACAAACTTATAGGACACAATTTTTCAATAGTCATGGCAACTTAACGAGCGATCGGAAAATTTATAGACTCGCTCATTTGATCGTCGAAAATCAGCCAACCAAAGTCGCCTTACTCGGTTGCGTTTCAATTATATTTTCATTTATTCCTAGATTTTCCCAGTTGGAAGGTATCTCACAGCAGTTTGCCTAACGTCTAAGTACGATATTGAAACAATTATAAAGTAAGATTATCTATAGATAAAACTTTTTAACAAGTCGTCGGTACCGGCCTTACACGACTAATATTTTTGAGTATGTTGTATGACGTATCGAAAGACTGAAGGAACTTTCAGTACTGTATATACACAATTGCTTAGAAAATATGTGTAGCCTATTTATAATCGATAAACTATTTCATAGTATTGGCAGTATGACAGGGACAGCTTTAACCCTGTTTTATTTGTGATAATGTTCCCTCATTGACCAAAGGTGCCCCTTTGGAACGACCACTGGAGCGTATGCTAGTTTAAATTATAGAGTACAAACTTATACGACACAATTTACAATAGTCATCGCATCTTAACGAGCGATCAGAAAATTTATAGACTCGCTCATTTAGTCGTTGAAAATCAGCCATCCAAAGTCGTCTTACTCGGTTGCGTTTCAATTATATTTTCATTTTTTCCTAGATTTTCCCAGTTGAAACGTAATTCACAACAGTTTGGTTAACGTCTAAGTACGATATTGAAACAATTATAAAGTAAGATTATCTATAGATAAAACTTTTTAACAAGTCGTCGGTACCGGCCCTACACTCCTAATATTTTTGAGTATGTTGTATGACGTATCGACAGACTGATGGAACTTTTAGTACTGTATATACACATTTGCTTAGAAAATATGTGTAGCCTATTTACAATCGATAATCTATTTCATAGTATTGGCAGTATGACACGGACAGCTTTAAGCCTGTTTTAATTATGAGAGTGTTCCCTCATTGACCAAAGGTGCTCCCTGAGAACGACCACTAGAGACTATGATAATTCAAATTATACAGTACAACCTTATACGACACAAATTACGATAGTCACCGCATCTCAACGAGCGATCGGAAAATTTATAGACTCGCTCATTTGATCGTCGAAAATCAGCCAACCAAAGTCGTCTTACTCGGTTACGTTTCAATAATATTTTGATTTTTTCTCAGATTTTCCCAATTGCAAGATAATTAACAACAGTTTGGCTAACGTCTTAGTACGATATTGAACAATTATAAAGTAAGATTATGGATAAAAAAAATTCTTTATCAAGTCGTCGGTACCGGCCTTACACTCCTAATATTTTTGAGTATGTTGTTTGACGTATCGACAGACTGAAGGAACTTTTAGTACTGTATATACACAATTGCTTAGAAAATATGTGTAGCGTATTTATAATCGATAATCTATTTCATAGTATTGGCAGTATGACAGGGACAGCTTTAAGCATGTTTTAATTATGAGAGTGTTCCCTCATTGACCAAAGGTGCTCCCTGAGAACGACCACTAGAGACTATGATAATTCAAATTATACAGTACAACCTTATACGACACAAATTACGATAGTCACCGCATCTCAACGAGCGATCGGAAAATTTATAGACTCGCTCATTTGATCGTCGAAAATCAGCCAACCAAAGTCGTCTTACTCGGTTGCGTTTCAATTATATTTTCATTTTTTCTTAGATTTTCCCAATTGCAAGATAATTCACAACAGTTTGGCTAACGTCTAAGTACGATATTGAAACAATTATAAAGTAAGATTATGGATAGAAAAAATTCTTTATCAAGTCGTCGATACCGGCCTTACACTCCTAATATTTTTGAGTATGTTGTATGACGTATCGACAGACTAAAGGAACTTTCAGTACTGTATATACACAATTGCTTAGAAAATATGTGTAGCCTATTTATAATCGATAATCTATTTCATAGTATTGGCAGTATGACAGGGACAGCTTTAACCCTGTTTTATTTGTGATAATAATCCCTCATTGACCAAAGGTGCCCCTTTGGAACGACCACTGGAGCATATGCTAGTTTAAATTATACAGTACAACCTTATACGACACAAATTACGATAGTCATCGCATCTTAGCGAGCGATCGGAAAATTTATAGACTCGCTCATTTGATCGTCGAAAATCAGACAATAAAAGTCGTCTTACTCGGTTGCGTTTCAATTATATTTTAATTTTTTCCTAGATTTTCCCAGTTGGAAGGTATCTCACAGCAGTTTGCCTAACGTCTAAGTACGATATTGAAACAATTATAAAGTAAGATTATGGATAGAAAAAATTCTTTATCAAGTCGTCGGTACCGGCCCTACACTCCTAATATTTTTGAGTATGTTGTATGACGTATCGACAGACTGATGGAACTTCTAGTACTGTATATACACATTTGCTTAGAAAATATGTGTAGCCTATTTACAATCGATAATGTATTTCATAGTATTGGCAGTATGACAGGGACAGCTTTAACCCTGTTTTATTTGTGATAATGTTCCCTCATTGACCAAAGGTGCCCCTTTGGAACGACCACTGGAGCATATGCTAGTTTAAATTATACAGTACAACCTTATACGACACAAATTACGATAGTCATCGGATCTTAACGAGCGATCGGAAAATTTATAGACTCGCTCATTTGATCGTCGAAAATCAGACAATAAAAGTCGTCTTACTCGGTTGCGTTTCAATTATATTTTAATTTTTTTCTAGATTTTCCCAGTTGGAAGGTATCTCACAGCAGTTTGCCTAACGTCTAAGTACGATATTGAAACAATTATAAAGTAAGATTATGGATAGAAAAAATTCTTTATCAAGTCGTCGGTACCGGCCCTACACTCCTAATATTTTTGAGTATGTTGTATGACGTATCGACAGACTGATGGAACTTTTAGTACTGTATATACACATTTGCTTAGAAAATATGTGTAGCCTATTTACAATCGATAATCTATTTCATAGTATTGGCAGTATGACAGGGACAGCTTTAAGCCTGTTTTAATTATGAGAGTGTTCCCTCATTGACCAAAGGTGCTCCCTGAGAGCGACCACTAGAGACTATTATATTTCAAATTATACAGTACAACCTTATACGACACAAATTACGATAGTCATCGCATCTTAACGAGCGATCGGAAAATTTATAGACTCGCTCATTTGATCGTCGAAAATCAGCCAACCAAAGTCGCCTTACTCGGTTGCGTTTCAATTATATTTTCATTTTTTCCTAGATTTTCCCAGTTGGAAGGTATCTCACAGCAGTTTGGTTAACGTCTAAGTACGATATTGAAACAATTATAAAGTAAGATTATCTATAGATAAAACTTTTTAACAAGTCGTCGGTACCGGCCTTACACGACTAATATTTTTGAGTATGTTGTATGACGTATCGACAGACTGAAGGAACTTTTAGTACTGTATATACACAATTGCTTAGAAAATATGTGTAGCCTATTTATAATCGATAATCTATTTCATAGTATTGGCAGTATGACAGGGACAGCTTTAACCCTGTTTTATTTGTGATAATCTTCCCTCATTGACCAAAGGTGCCCCTTTGGAACGACCACTGGAGCATATGCTAGTTTAAATTATACAGTACAACCTTATACGACACATATTACGATAGTCATCGCATCTTAACGAGCGATCGGAAAATTTATAGACTCGCTCATTTGATCGTCGAAAATCAGCCAACCAAAGTCGCCTTACTCGGTTGCGTTTCAATTATATTTTCATTTTTTCCTAGATTTTCCCAGTTGGAAGGTATCTCACAGCAGTTTGGTTAACATCTAAGTACGATATTGAAACAATTATAAAGTAAGATTATCTATAGATAAAACTTTTTAACAAGTCGTCGGTACCGGCCTTACACGACTAATATTTTTGAGTATGTTGTATGACGTATCGACAGACTGAAGGAACTTTTAGTACTGTATATACACAATTGCTTAGAAAATATGTGTAGCCTATTTATAATCGATAATCTATTTCATAGTATTGGCAGTATGACAGGGACAGCTTTAACCCTGTTTTATTTGTGATAATGTTCCCTCATTGACCAAAGGTGCCCCTTTGGAACGACCACTGGAGCATATGCTAGTTTAAATTATACAGTACAACCTTATACGACACAAATTACGATAGTCATCGCATCTTAACGAGCGATCGGAAAATTTATAGACTCGTTCATTTGATCGTCGAAAATCAGACAATAAAAGTCGTCTTACTCGGTTGCGTTTCAATTATATTTTAATTTTTTCCTAGATTTTCCCAGTTGGAAGGTATCTCACAGCAGTTTGCCTAACGTCTAAGTACGATATTGAAACAATTATAAAGTAAGATTATGGATAGAAAAAATTCTTTATCAAGTCGTCGGTACCGGCCTTACACTCTTAATATTTTTGAGTATGTTGTATGACGTATCGACTGACTGATGGAACTTTTAGTACTGTATATACACATTTGCTTAGAAAATATATGTAGCCTATTTATAATCGATAATCTATTTCATAGTATTAGCAGTATGACAGGGACAGCTTTAAGCCTGTTTTAATTATGAGAGTGTTCCCTCATTGACCAAAGGTGCTCCCTGGGAACGACCACTAGAGACTATGATATTTCAAATTATACAGTACAACCTTATACGACACAAATTACGATAGTCATCGCATCTTAACGAGCGATCGGTAAATTTATAGACTCGCTCATTTGATCGTCGAAATCAGACAATAAAAGTCGTCTTACTCGGTTGCGTTTCAATTATATTTTAATTTTTTCCTAGGGGTACCCATTAAAAAAAATGAGGTTGACCTCAAAATAACCTTGAAAATGAGGTTCAAGGACAAATTAAAGAGCATCGTTGAAAGTTACCTGGGGTTATCCTTTTGTTTGTTTTGTTTAACCACTGAATTGGCGAGATTTTTAAGAATTCATGCTTTGACCTCCAGTTGACCTCTAGGGGTTACCTTAACCTCATACCTCAATACATATCTGGACGTAAAATTTTCCGCTCTTTCCGATTCCGCCATAAAAAATAGGGGTTTCCATTTAAAAAAATGAGGTTGACCTCAAAATAACCTTGAAAATGAGGTTCAAGGTCAAATCCAAGGTTACCATCGGATTCCTCGTAAAAAGTTACTTCAAGAACAACCTTCACCCGGTTGAAAAAATAACCGGCTTAGAAAATTTCTCAGGTGTATCGTTACCTTTGGACACCCTGTATAGTAAGATTATCGATAGAAAAACCTCATTATGAAGTCGTCGGTACCGGCCTTACACTCATTATATTTTTGAGTTTGTTTTATGACGTATCGACGAACTGAAGGAACTTTCAGCATTTTATATCCGCAAATGGCTAGAAAATATGTGTAGCCTTTTGATTGACTGTAGACTAGTTCATCGTATTCGCAGTATGACAGGTACCGTTATAAGCCTGTTTCATTTGTGAGAGTATTCCGTTATTGAAATCGTACAGTACAAACTTATATGACTCAATTTACGATAGTTATAGTATCTTACCGAGTGATCGGAAAAGTCATAGACTGTCATATTTCCAACAAATATTGCAGAAATATTTCACGAAAGATGGCAGAAAGGTTTCTTGTAAAATATCAATGAAAGATGCAGACGATATTTCCGGGAAACGTTTCTGAAATATTTTCGAATTATTTCAATGGAAGATTTCATTATCTTCCCAAGCAATGTTTCACGCAATGTTTCAAAAATATTTCTGCATCACAATGTAAAAGATTTTAACAAATCTTGGAGAAGTATTCCACGAAATATGGCAAAAAGGTTTTTTGTAATATATGAATTCAAACTGCCTATAACTTTTAGTACTTAGCAATGCTTGAGGTCTACTACTTGGTTATTTCTACTTGTGATTCATTAATGTACGCTAAACCATGTAAAAACCCTCCATCGTTTCTTACTATAATATTTTTGAAATATGATGTGCAATGTTTCGTAAAATGTTAATGGAATCTGACCTTGAAATTTTCCGAAAATCATTCAGAAACGTTTCCGGGAAATATGGTCTGCATCTTTCATACATATATTACAATATTGTTATTAACTTGTTGTTATCGTTCGTGAAATATTGCGTGAAACATTTCGTGGAAGGATTCTAAAATTTTCCATTGAAATAATTCGGAAATCTTTTAGAAATATTATACTGAAACATATCTACTTACCTTTCAGACATTCAGTGAAAGCTTTCCGAAATATGTTTGGATAATATTTTAAGAAATATTTCAGGTGTCTTTTAGAAATATTTACGTATTATTCGAATGAAATATTTCAGAAAATTTTGAGAATATCTTCTTGAAATATTTCGAAATCTTACAAGTATATTGCTTGTTTATCTTAGAATTCGGTCATGAAATATTTCATAAAATATTCATCTTGAAATATTTCATGCTATTGTAACGTCGGGCCGTTTATTAACAATAAATTATTTTTTTTTCCCTCATGTACTTTTGTGTAGCTTAAATTTTAACTCGGTAAACTAGCAAAGGAGAGCCTTCAGCTGAAGCAGCTGGAGGACACGTGAAAATAGTCGTCCCTTTATCGCGCGCTTTCCGATGTTTACCTCGCACGATCATAAAGTTTTTTGAGTAGGTTTAGATAAAGAGTAAAGGAGCCGCGGAATTCCACCTGCATCCTGTTATTCGATTTCACCCAAAAGATTTCCACTTTTAGAAGTCAAAACTTTTGCTATATAAAAAAAGACCTTAATAACTAATTTTACATAAATGAATCGGGAAAATAACAGCATGATAGGAAAATTTCGCAGCTTCTTGAAACCTCCCACACACTTTTTGATTAGAAACATAGTTGCCGCGCAATCATTGAAAATAACTCGAAGTTTTAAAATTACAAATTAGAAAAATGAGGTAAATAGTCGAAAACAGTTACTTGAACGAATTTTAGCAAATCAGTTATACAGTCCACAATTAAATAATACCCTTTTTTCGTTCGAACTTATTTAAACAACGAAGTGAGTTAATTAATTAAGTTACTAATTGTAAACATGTAGGATCAACAGATTTTCGCGTAAAATATGTTAAATAATAAGGAACTTGCGTTATTTTTAAGAATTAATTGTAATAATTTTATATAATAAATAACTTAATAATTATAAGAGAAACTGTACTAAAAATGGTACTTGGAGAGTCATCTAGCGAGATAAGGCCCAAACTCTTGAACGCGCGCCCCCAATTCTCACCACGCCCCCGAACCAATTAGGGCCCGAAATCCGAAAGAGAAAAGGAGGGAAAATCTCGGTTGGCCAATTAGAATTCACTGGCATTTCCACTCTTCCCAAATTTCGAGGGACTGAAAGAGGGATTTTCCTCCCAACCACCCCCAGGGTTTAAAAGGGCATGCGCAAGCGAAAATCGCTCTCTCACGCTCTCACGCTCCACACAAGGTTTTAAGTGCATCTCATTGACCAAGTGCCAGGTCCAGATTGACTTCTCCAGTACCAGTTAACTAAATAAAAGAAAAGTAAGTTGAAACAAAATTTTATTCACTATCTCTCCTTTTCCTCTTCTTGTTAGAGTAGCTGATCGAAACTCGTGAGAAATAGGTCTTCGAAAAAGTATTTCAGCAGGAATTGGGATACTTTTTCAATAAGACAGTCGCGCCGTTAAACTAAAATAAAATACTTTTTATGTGATAATTCCGGCAAGGTTTGGGATTTTCACATCCAAGTCCCGATTCCATTGGACCCTGGTGTTTGATGGAAGGCTTGTAGTCCAGTTTAATTTTTTCACTCTTTTTACGCGAAACGCGAAGTAGAAAAGCTCTAATTCTCCAATCGCTCGTCCCGGTTTAAGCGTACGCACGCAAACCAAATAGAGCGCCTGAGATTACGTCCACCTCAGACGTACCTGAAATAGTGACCCGGATGTCACACTATGTTGGTTCACGAGATGCGACGAGAGAATTTATATATTTTCATTTTATAGTTAATTAGTTAGCTTATTTATTTACAACTTATATGTTACATTTGGTTTACATTTCTTAAATTTCTATTTGTGTCTCGTATCCAGTTTGTGTAGTTGATTATGTATGTGTTGTGTGTGTGTGTGTGAGTGCGCGCGTGCGTGTGTGTGTATATGTGTTGTGTAAATATGTGCCTTTGTAGGTGTGTCTGCAACTCTTGTGTCCCTGTCTTCTGCGCCTGCCTGTTCCTCTTTTCTTCTCATTTTTCTTCTGATTAATCTTCTCTTCCTCTTTCTCTCTCCAAGATCTGCCTTTTCCGCTTTTCTGCTTTCTTTTCATCTTTTCCTTTATTACTTTCTTTTACCTTTTCACCTTTGCCTTTCCTTTGCTTTTGCTCTCCTTCTTGCTAATCATTTCATCTATCTTTCTTCTTGTTAAGACTTTGACACCTTTTTCTTGTTTCCTATTGCTTCCTCTGCCTTTCCTTTCCTCAACCTCACTTATTTTTCCTTAGTATCTTATGATTTGCCTTCTAGTTTACATTTTTCTTTCTCTTCTTTGATTCTTCTTCTTTTCCATTTTGCTCCATCCTCCAATACCTGCTTCCTCTCATTTGTGTAGTTGCTTTTACTTATGTCTTGTGTGTGTGTGCATGTGTATGTTTATGTTTGCGCGTATGTTTGTGTTTTGTGTGTATGTGTGTGTATGTATGTGTGTGTAGATGTGTCTGCGAGTCTTGCTTCTCTGTCTTCTGTTTCCGTCTCTCCTTAGGGTCTTGTAGCTTCGTCTTCTTGCTTCTCTTTTTCTTTCTTCTCTTCATTTCTTCTTCTTGTCCATTTTATCTCCATCATCCACGCTATCTTTTCTTTGCTTCCTATTATTATTTTTTCCCATTCTTCCCCTTCCTTTCTGCTTTTTTCACATTTTTCTACCATGTGCTTCCAATTTTCTTCCTCTTTCATACACATTCTGCATCTCTTATTTTCTTTTTTTTCCCAATACCTGCTTCCTCTCGATTCATTACCTAACCTTAACCTTTCCCTTCTTTGCAGGCCTTTTATTCTTCCCTCTCCTTGAATTTCCTTTAACCTATACCTTTTCATTTCTTCTTTCAGCTCTTTCCACTCGTTTATGTATCTTGATTTTTCTAGCTTTTCTTCTAATTCTTTTTCATCTTTTTTCTTCAGCTCATCTCTTATTTCTTCCCAAAACTCTTCCCTCATTTCATCTCCCTCTTCTCTCTCTCTCTCTGTATATTTTACTTTTTTCCAGCCTTTCCTCTCTCTCCTCCTTCTTATCCTTTTTATCTTTTTCATTTCTTTCCCTTTTCTTTAATTCTCTCCATGCTTCTTTTCTTATTAAGCCATCTCTTTCTTTTCTTATTTTTTCATACTTCATTGCTTTTTCTAATGCTGTTTCTTTCATTTCTTGTCTTCCTGTTTCCCATCGAATTAGGTAACTTGGCGTGTTTCTATCTAATCCCAATACCCACTTTATGTATTTTAGTTGTAGTCTCTCTATTTCCTCATATCTCTTCCATCCCCAGATTTCTGCTCCATACATAATCACGCTTTTCGCCAGAGCATCGAACAGGTTCATCCTTAGCTCCCAGTTTTCTCTAAATAGCCTTTCTCCTAGCCCCCATAACTTTCCGAGTCCCATATTTATTTACCCTTCTACTATCTTTATCTGCTTTTTATTTCCGTTATTTCTGCTTATCACATATCCTAAGTAGTTGTACTCTTTTACCATCTCTATCTTCTCATCTTCCCATTAGAATTCTTCTTCCTTCCCCCTTCCTCTTCCTCTCCTGCATTTCATCATCTTTGATTTTCCTACATTTAACTCTAACCCCCTTTCTTCCAGGTATCTTTTTAATTTTTTCAGCATTGCTTTCATTCCACTTTCACTCTTTATATATGATCACTATATCATCTGCGTATTCTAATGTCCATATTTTCTTCCTTCCTATCACTACCCCTCCTTCCTGCACCTGCTTGATCTTCACTTCCAGGTCGGCGAAGGCAAGATTAAATAGCGTAGTGCTCAAAGGGCACCCTTGCCTTACGCCTTTGTAAGTCTCAAACTCCCCAATTATTTCTCCTCCAACTTTTACCTTACTCCCTGTTTTCTTGTATATTTCTTCTATTCTTTTCCTAATTTTTCTATTTATCCGTTTCTCTTTCATTGTTTCCCATATTTTCTTCCTCTTTATTTTATCAAAAGCGGCCTTCATATCTGCAAAGAATACAAACATTGTTCCTCTTTTCTTCCTAAATCCCATCTGCGTATCACTTAGCGTTTCTTTAGCTTCTAGTTCTCTTTCCAGCTTTTTTCTCAGTATTTCCGCATATATTTTATATCCCGTATCCATCAGCGTTATTCCTCTATAGTTTCCTACTTCTTCTTTCCTCCCTTTCTTATATATTGGTAGTATTATTCCCTTCCTCCATTCTTCCGGGATATCCTTCTCCGTTCCATATTCCATTTAAGCATTTTGTCATATCTTTTATCAAGCCTTCCGTGCCTTCCACCCACGCTTCATTTGCTATACCATCTTCTCCTGTCGCCTTTTTCTTTTTCATTTTTCTTATTACCTCTTTTACTTCTCTTTCTTTAATTTCTTCACCTTCCTCTCCTTCGCTGTCTTCGGTTTCTTCCCCTTTAATTTCTTCCTGTTCTTTCTCTCCCAATTGTTCCTTGAAGTGCTTTATCCATTCTTCTTTTCTATATTTTCGTCTAATCCAATTATTTTCTACCTATTTCCATTCAGTTTATCCCAGAATTTTCTTTTCGTCTTATCTGTTCTTATTTCTTCTGCCACTCTTTTCCCTTCATCTTCTTTTGCTTTTCTTATTTCCTCTCTGTATTCTCTCTTTGCTTCTAGGTATTTGCCTCTGTCTCCTTCCCCTTTTCTTACCTTATTTAACTCTGCCATCACCCTATCCCTTTTTGCCTTACATTCTTTTCTCCACCAGCTTTTTTTTTGATCCTTTTTTTTTCCTTATTTTCTTTTTTACAACTGCGTTCTTCACTCTATTTTTTATATCTTTCCATTTATCTGTTCCCTCTATTACGTCTATCCATCTCTGATACTCCCTTATACCTTCTTCACTCCAGTCGTCTATCATTCTTTCTTCCTCTTCTTTTCTTTCTCCCGCTATTTTGTCTCCCAGTTCCACCTCTATTGGTAAGTGGTCCGACTTTACCCTCTCCTTTATTTGAACCTTTTTTATCGACTAATCACTTTCCTCGTTACCTACTACATAGTCTATCGTTGACATTCCTCTCGCTCCTATATATGTTATTTCTCCCTCTTCATCTCCTTATTTTCTCCCATTCGTTATCACTAAGCCCGTTTCTCCTAGCAATTTTATCATTTCTTCTCCCTCTGCGTTTAACACTTTATCCTTGGCCTTAATTTCTTCTAGGTTTTCTTCTGTCTCCCATTCCCTTTCTTCGTTTCCTGTTCTTGCGTTGAAGTCTCCTCCTATAATTATTGTTTTTCCTCTATTCTCCTCTATCTCTTCACTTAGGTATTCATAGTTTTCCTTCTTCTCATGTTGCATATACACCGATGCTATCATGTATTCCCCCCCTTCGATCTTTATTTCTCCTACTATTACCTCACTTGTCCTTTCTTTCTTCCATTCTACCTTATTCATCCCTTTCCTCTCTCTTACCGCCATTATTCCTCCCCCTATTTCTCTCCGCCTTCTTCCTTCTCTTCTTGAGTCCCTCCACTCTATACTATACCCTTTCAGTTGTTTCTCCACACCAGTACTTGCCCCTTGCCTCTTCACTCAGGTTTCCATTAGCCCTATTATGTCGAATTCCCTAACATATTCCCAGTCGTCTTCCTCCATGCTCCTCATCCCTGCCACGTTTCAGAATAGTATTTTTACTGCCTTTCTCCCCTCTCTCTCCCTTCTCTTTTCTCTCTCTTTTATCCCTATTGTTTTCGAAACCCTTCCACCCCCTTTCCTACCATTTTTCCCTCTCTCTCGCTCCACCACCATTCCTCTTCCTCTGATTTCACCCCGTTATGCCACATCTTTCCCGCTTTACCTTTACTTCTTATTTCTTTCGCTTTCCTTCTTACTTCCTCTCTTATCTTTCTCTGCTTCCACGTCCAGTCCTGATCTATGTATATCTTTTTCTGTGCCAGATTCTTTTTCTTCTTCATAATTCCTTCTTTTTGTTCCCATGACGCGCATCTAATTTGCCACATGTTTTTTCTTCTTTCTCTCCGATCATCTCTCTCCGCTGTTCCTCCTATTCTTCTCAGATTCACTATCTCTCCTTTCATTTCTAGTACCTCCCTCAACCAGACCTCTGCCTCTCCCTTCTTTTCCCACATTAACTCACCCTCTAAGTCTGTTACTATTATATTGTTTATCCTACTTTTTCTATCCATTTTTTCTCTCACATGCTCTAATTCTTCCTTATTGCCTACTTCTGTTCCTCTTTGCTTCTTGTTTCCTCCTTCTATGCTTTCTTTTAGTTTCACGCACTCCTCTTCCAACTGGTCCATCCTCTCTCTCCCCATTTTTCCTGCAGTTTCTTTTCTCTACGTTCTGCTTTTTCCCTTTCTTCTTTCGTCTCTTTCTTTCTTTCTTCTCTCTCTCTCTCTTGTTCTTTCCTAACTTTTCCTATTTCCTTCTCCCACCTTTCTTCTCTTCTTTTCCCCTCTGCCTCTAATCTTTCCATTTTTCCCATTATTTCTTTAAACATTTCTGTCCATTCTTTCCTTTCCTCCTCCCTTACCTCTCTTAATTCCCTTATGTCTGTCCGTATCTTTTCCATTATTTCTTGTGCACCACTACTTTTTCCCACTTCTCTTAACGTGTTGTCCAATCCTTCTCCTCCCTCCCCATCCATCTCGCTTCCCTCGCTCTCACTCTTGCATCTCTTTGCCTCTCTCATTTCTCCTCTATTATTCTCCCTCAACCCCTCCCCGCTCTCTCTCCCCCTCACCACCTTTACTCTTTTCTTCTTATCCTCCTCTGGGCCTTTCTTATCCAACCTTCCACCTTTATCTCTTAATTTTTCTGTTGTCACAAATCTTTCCATCTTATCCCGTACGCCTTAATTCGACTCTCTATAACTACCCGTGATTCCACCTTTATTCCCTGTCTTACGTTTTCTGTCTTTGCCTTTACTTCTTACCGCCCCTCCTCTCTGCCTGCCTTTCCCGCTTTCTGATTTTCTCTCTTAACCTCAACTTTTATTTTTTTCTTTATTCCTTTCTCTCTGCTTTTTCCTGCTCTTCTCCAGGCCTCTCTCTCTCTTCTCCACTCCTCCTCCACCTCCACGCTCTTTTCACCTCTATTTCTCTCCTCAAACACTTTTCCTCTTTGACTTTATCACCAAAACTCGCGCTCACATCCAAGACACGTCCACACTCCCCTCGAGTGAAATGTAACCCCTATTTTCATTTTATATAAACACACATTTTTCTTCAAAAATTTAATTGCATTGTTATAGAATTCTTTTAGACCTTAAAGCATAAAATGCACCTGCCGGTTTTAAGCGTTGCGGTAACGTAGCTAGTTAAACTTCAGCGAGTTACCCCATGCGATGATTCCCATCGCGAGCAAAAATTTTCTTCGGCAATAATTGTTTGATTACATTGCGAAAGTTGTAGATACAATTATAAAACGAACTATGATATACTGAATTCTACGATATAAAATTGTTAAATAAAAATAAGGTAAAATGTAAAATTTTAGGAAATATTTCTGAAACCTTACGGAAATCTTTTCCAGAATATTTCATGAACTTTTTCTGATAAAAAACTCTAATACTCGTTTAATCTTAATTTAATAAATGCTTAGGATTAAAATATTCTCTACGAGTAAAAAACTTCACATAACAATTACTTCGACGTTTCGGAGACTTTATTTGACTCCCTGTTCAGGCAATAAAAATTTTCCTGAATCAAGTCAAACTGTAGACTGCTTGCTTCCTTTGGGACCGTGACCATGTGTGATGTGTGTTTGTTAACTATTTGACATAAATAAGTTCATATAATGATTTTTGACTTGATTGAGGAAAATTTTGATTGCCTGAAGAGGGAGTCAAATAAAATCTTCGAAACGTCGAAGTAACTGTTTTGTGAAGTTTTTTACTCGTAGAGAATATTTTAGACCTAAGTATTTATTAATATTTCATGAAATATATCTGAAATATTTCAAAAACATGTTCTGTGGGTATGGCTACAGAAAAATTGCGAAACACCTTTGATATGCTTAGAAAATCTTTCGTGAAATATTTCAGGGAAACATTTAAATTGCGAAACATTTTAGAAATGTCTTTGAAAGGTATCATGAAAGCTAATTACAAAATACTTTTGAAAGATTTCGAAAATCTTTCTTGAAATATATATGAATGTTTTGAATAAGTCGTCTAAAATATTTCTTAAAATCTGTCAGTTCGATTTTTGCCCCTGACATTCCCGCATTTCAGAAATATTTCGTGCTATAAGGGACGTCAATTGAATAATGTAAGAAGTACATTTTTCGGCTAGTTTAATCTTTCAGTTCGTCACACACGAGTATTATAATTTTGTTTTGAAATAAAATTTAATATTAGTGAATCACTAGAAATTAATAATTTTAAATATTATATTAATAATTGTTTTTTAATTTCAGGTGAGTATTTTTGCAATTCCTAATATTATACTACTATGTGTCATGGGTAAGTGTTTAATTTGCAATTCATTTTTCCAACTCTACGTTATTCGTACACAATTTTTCGTGAAGTATTTTATATATTATATTTGAAGTGTTAATATTATGTATATATAAATACCTCGAGTGTTTTCATTTAAGAGATACCTCTTTCAAAAAAATTATTAATTTGATCGAGATACTTTATTTGTTACTATTGAGCAGTATCTCATCTGTGTAGCCAAGAGATTATTAGCGCGGTAGTAAAGGTATACAGAATTGCATAAAGGAGATAAAGAGAGAGCGCGAGAGAGGATTGAAGTTTTACAAACGTGCGTTGAAACCGTGAGATCGGGGTCCTATTGCTGCTTTTAGCGACGATTTAAAAGAATCGTGTATGAAAACAAATTTCGGAAATAAGCATTGGATTTTACTTTTTATGGGACGTTACCCCCAGCGGTCGCTCTTAGATGAAGCTGATGTTTTCTTCCTCTGACAAATTTGCTTAGTGCTCGCTCTGACAATCAGTAGTTCAAACTCACAGAATTCAGCATTTTCCACAGCACTACAAGTGCAAGTGCGTAATTACGATCCGCGGTTTTTGGTTGCTATTCAAGCAACTTCCATTTTAATACTCACATTATTTTTTCTTCTTACTTTCTTTTCTATGCTCTTGTTCGTGTACTAATTAAAACCGGTTTATCACAAAGTGTCATGCTTTTCTCTTCTCATCCGACAATTCGTTCACACACGGTCATATCTTCCAATTTCTCTTACCGCCTCTCTCTCTTTTTTTCTTTTGTTCGCGCACGCCTTTGTATTGCGTTTTAACTAACTTCGTTGTCTGAGGCACAAATAAAAATAATTAATGAGTTTACACTTTACAGTTTATATTATTTAAACTTTTTTTCCAAAAAGACCTCTGGCTGCATTTTCATTGTTACTCGATGATTTAGTTACTTGTTATTTTCAACCATGTATGATTCCAGCTCATGTTACCTAGCAATTGTGAGAATCATTTTGTAAAAATACTTTAGACATCTTACTTTATCGTAGTGTGCAGCTAATATATGAAAGTTATGTGATTATTTTTATTATGTGAAATGATAGAAACAGTTTTTGTAAATATTGGCAAACCTTGCTACATTTTTTAAAAAACGTTCCCTTTTTCCAATGAAATTTTTCAAGTTGAAATGCCAAAATGTTTGTAGAACATTTTTGTAACTTTTATAGAAAAAAAAAATTAAGTAAGTATGCATTATATCTCCTTCACAATTAGCATATCCAAAGGTAAGTACATTAAATTTTCTTTTAGTATTGTTATATGAAAATGATATTATCGTTAATGACCTCAGTTGAATTAAAAATTGTTTCAAAATTATTTTCATAAAGTAGTATTAGACCATTTACTCTTCTGAAAATTGTCAAAGTTTACTTTTATTTGTGGACATGTTTTCAATTCTTCTTAATAGATGTTTAATTTCATGTTGAAATTTTTTAAAAATTATAGAAAAATGCTACATTTACATGCTTATCCAAGTATAACTACGTGAGCTAACACACTTTCTTAATTTGATATATTGTTTGCGCATAAGTATCAAATATAGCAAAGGCTTCAAGATAGGATAACTGATATAAGGGTACAGAACAATTGTTATAAAAATTCGAAAGATGTTTTATACAAGAACAAGTAGGCAAAGTGTTTTATAAAAACGTTAATCATTACAAATATTATGTTGTACTAAAAATTCACTGTTCTTTAATTACATAGTTATTTATACATTACAGAATATTTAACGCATGCATGATTTTCAATTCGCCTCTAATTTAATCTTCATTACAAATTCCAATGATTGATGATTAAAGCATCTATTGAAACGTATTTGCGATAAGAGCCTACTCTGGCCTTATTTATGTAGTTTACAACTCTACCGGGTTTCTTGAAGATTCCCAAACCTGCGACGCTCGGCCAGACCCGAAAGTTTGGCGGACAAGTAGTATAGTTTCTCATGTATAGTATATTTATACTGACAAGTAGTATAGTACATGTTTCCCAGTTTTTCTCGACTCTAACACAAGAAACATCACATCCACACCCTCACTTTTCTAAACCTTCTCATCGTGTACTTAGTTTTTGTCTTGCCTAGAGTTGATTGTTTTCTAAAAAAGATTACATAGCGCAATGATTTTTCCAAGTTCAATCAAATTTAAATATTTTTTTCATATAAAATATTTACACAATTGGTGTAAGCGGTAACAAGAGATTTATCTATTCAATAATTTTTGTTTACAGTCGTGCTAATATTATGGGTCATATAACTAGAGTAGCTCCTGTGCTTATGGAGAACTAAACAATGAAATCGCGAAGCTCCGTCATACCTGACTGGGCACATACACTTATCTACATGTGTTTCACTTTTTCTCTTCCTCTCTTATATACACATACCTAGAATTCTAATCTTAACATTTTTTAATGTATGATGAAATGATTTCTGTAGGAAAATTATTAAGTTTTGGCATAATCGAATTCTCAAAGTATTTGTAAAAAAACTTATAGATATTAGTGCAACCAGAATTATTGAATCATCTACCAATTATTATATCTATATATATTTATACATACTCTACTGGAAAAGAGCTAAATTTTTATAGGAAGTTACATAATGGTGCATTGAGGTATTTGTTAAGTGCATCAAATTCAAACGTTTTTCAATAAGTGAATTGATTATGTTGGTTAATACGGCATTTAGCGAATATTCTGAACCCAAACCAAATATTTTTCGGTTCAAACCCGTATAAGAAATCATATCGAATCATCGTCTTTGGTTGTCGCGTATCCCTGCTATAAAAGTTCCATTGAAAACCATTGAAGAATTTCTGAATGGTTTTCAATCTTCGATCTGAACACTCCAAATGACCATTGAATATGATTCCTCATCCAACAAGAAATGTCAAGATATTAAATACTATTGGTTCCAATAATATAGATTACTATTGATTCCTAATCGAGATTAATCATTATCAATAGAAAAATATACTATTAAAGTAATGGTTTTCAATAGGATTCAATGAAATTTCTCATGTATGTTACCCAATCGATTTCAATGGTAAAATTCGTGGTCAAATCGAAGATTTGAAACCATTCGAATGCGATAATCAATTTGATTGAATTGATATCAATGGTTTGTTATTGCAACATTCAAGTCTCGTATCGTTGAATAATTTTCAATAGTTTTGAATATGAAAGTCCTAACATTTCAATAATATGCAATAGAAAATATCAATCTAATTGAATGGGTATTAATGGTCTTTTATCGCATGATCAACTTTTTTTCTGACGTTGAATAATTTTGAATAGTTTTTAATGTGAAGATCACATCAATCCAATATTATGCAATAACAGAAATTAATCTCATTGAATAGGTATGAATAGTTTGTTATTGCTTAATCAAGTGATTATTAATCGAGTGACTCATATCCGAAAAATGCAAAGCGAAAACGAGATTGATCTCATCAAACCCATTGGTGAAATAGATTGCAAAATAATTTTGGTAGACGTTAGAAATGCTAGATATTTATGCAAAATGCCCAATTCATTTGAAATCCAATAATAATGTTCATGTCAATTTTTGTAATTTGTTGATGTACATAAAAAACCATTTATTTACAATTGAAAAAAAATCGAATACCCATTAAAAATTATATTCGAATATGTTTTTACTTAAAAACTATTAAAATTGATAAAAGTCTATTCAATCAAATCATATACGGAGTTTTTTCATTCATGACCTATATAAAATTATAATATCCAAAGCATAAGATACGATTCTTCAATTATAGTATCGAACAACTATTCAAATTTATAAAAAATCATTCAATTATGGAAATTTTTTTTTTCATCATCCAATGAAAAATTATAGAATAAAATTATATTTGATAAGTTTGTAGAATGAAGGATTATTCAAAACTATACAAACAACTTCTCAATAGAATACGATTGAGTTTTACTTGCATTTACCAATCATTAGATTTCATTAAAAAATATTCAATTGAAAATATTTGAAATTTGTTTGTTTGCCTTTCATAAGAAATTATAGAATACTATACCTCATTGAATGCGATTGGGTTATTTTTATATTAACCAATCATTAAGATTAAAAAAAAACTATTAAATGAAATATTGCTAAAGTTACAGTATTGCTTTTGCTCATATTGGCATATATGGAAAACCATTCTATAAAATATTATTGACCAACCGTGTAATTGGATAAAAATTAATATCCATATAATATGATTCAATAAAATATGATTGGACAATTATTGTATCGAAAAATTATTAAAATTCATAGAAAGATATACAATAAAATATCATTGATTAATTATTTTATTGAACTGTGATTGATATTCATTCAATGCAATTGGATAGATTATCATTGAAACCATTCCTATACAAAGTATTATTCAGAAAGATTGAATTCTATTAAATTTAATGGTAAGTTTTACTATTAGTTATGCTTACCATGAAGTATTATTGAAAATCATTCAGTTTCAATCGTCATCGGAACATTGAACCATTCAGTTCATTGATTACCATTGAATATGAATGATCCCGAATAGGAATGAATGGAACTTTTTTAGCAGGGATCCGCAGTTCGTTGATCTTGTAAAAAATATGCTCAATGATAGTTTTAAAATTATTTTTTTAACTCAAACAATGATTAATTACAATAAGAATCAATAGAGCAAATTTAATAAACACTAGAACAAATGTTAAACAATTTTATAATGATGAATGAAGTTAGGAATGAAGAACGAAAACCAAAATCTAGAGCATACTTCAGGGCGTACTGTTTATCTAAAATCATGTTCAATTTTATTCTGTCTTTCTACGTATAGCTGGCAACGGAGACGTCACGGAATTTACTATTAACCCAAAATTCATCTACTAACATCATGTAATTTATAATTTTATTTATTTTAAAATTACAATTATTTGTTTATATTTTATTATTATTTTTATTTTGCATGATTATTTTTCATAATTATTATTTTATTATGTTATAATTTTTATTATGTTTCTAACAACAGCCATGATATAATTACTTAAAAATGGTGACTCACACTAATAATTTGTTGTTTTCAATTTATTTTTATTTATATAATTATTCATTGTTTATTTATATATTCATATATAATTGTTTATTTATATATTCGTTCATTTTATAATTATTCATTTTTCGTTATTATTTTTTATTTTCTGACAATATGACTAACACGTGGCTTTTTGTGCTTTGATTCATTTTTATTTTTATTTTATACATTCATCGGTAGAATAAAAAATGGGTATTCCCTGAGAAGCTTCTATCAATTAAATAAAATAAAAGGAAAAAATGAGCTACCTTTGATTAAGTGGAAACCTGAGAAAATTGATTTATAACCAATAAATAACTGATTTTTTTTTTTCAATATCTTTAAGTGTTATTTTTTTTAATTAAATAAACATTAATTAAATGATGATTGTTTAAATATACGACAAGTATTTAATTTAGCTGAATAATTTTGCATTGTGCGATGTTGAAGTATTTTATGCACAGATACTAGAATGTTTGACTCATTTTTCAACGCAGTGGAAAATGTATAGTATCTGGTATAAGTTGATTTTCTTAAAAGTTATTTATATATTCGATTTTCCAAGCTTTACATGGAGTTATTATTTTGAATTTGATTCTCCAAGCCTAACTAATATATGACTGATTTTTTTTTCAATATCTTAAAAGTGTTACTTTATTCAATAAACATTAGTGAAATATTGGAAAGTTGTAAGAACTATCAATGTTTTAATTAAATATAGCTTATATAAATAAGTATTTGATTTATATTTGTTTAAATATAGGACAAGTATTTGATTTAGCTGAATGACTTTGCATTGTTCGATGGAGAAATTATTTTTTACATAGGTACTAGAATGTTTGACTCATTTTTCAACGCAATGGGAATGTAGTATCTGGTATAAGTTTCTTTTTTTAAAAATTATTTTTATATTTCATTCTCCAAGTTTTACATGGAGTCTTTATTTTAAATTTGAATCTCCAAGCCTAACTAATATATAACTGATTTTTTTTCAATATCTTAAAAGTGTTACTTTATTCAATAAACATTAGTGAAATATTGGAAAGTTGGAAGAACTATCAATGTTTTAATTAAATATAGCTTATATAAATAAGTATTTGATTCATATTTGTTTAAATATAGGACAAGTATTTGATTTAGCTGAATGACTTTGCATTGTTCGATGTAGAAATTATTTTTTACATAGGTACTAGAATGTTTGACTCATTTTTCAACGCAGTGGGAAATGTGTAATATATGGAATAAGTTGATTTTCTTGAAACTTATTTATATATTTGATTCTCCAAGCATTACATGGAGTCTTTATTTTAAATTTGAATCTCCAAGCCTAACTAATATATGACTGATTTTTTTTTTCAATATCTTAAAATATTACTCCCTTTATTTAATAAACATTAATTGAATATTGGAAAGTTGGAAGAACTATTAATATTTTAATTAAATATAGCTTATATAAATAAGTATTTGATTCATATTTGTTTAAATATAGGACAAGTATTTGATTTAGCTGAATGACTTTGCATTGTTCGATGTAGAAATTATTTTTTACATAGGTACTAGAATGTTTGACTCATTTTTCAACGCAGTGGGAAATGTGTAATATATGGAATCAGTTGATTTTCTTGAAACTTATTTATATATTTGATTCTCCAAGCTTTACATGGAGTCTTTATTTTAAATTTGAATCTCCAAGCCTAACTAATATATGACTGATTTTTTTTTTCAATATCTTAAAATATTACTTCCTTTATTTAATAAACATTAATTAAATATTGGAAAGTTGGAAGAACTATTAATATTTTAATTAAATATAGCTTATATAAATAAGTATTTGATTCATATTTGTTTAAATATAGGACAAGTATTTGATTTAGCTGAATAACTTTGCATTGTTCGATGTAGAAATTATTTTTTATATAGGTACTAGAATGTTTGACTCATTTTTCAACGCAGTGGGAAATGTGTAATATATGGTATAAGTTGATTTTCTTGAAACTTATTTATATATTTGATTCTCCAAGCTTTACATGGAGTCTTTATTTTAAATTTGAATCTCCAAGCCTAACTAATATATTACTGATTTTTTTTTCAATATCTTAAAAGTGTTACTTTATTCAATAAACATTATTGAAATATTGGAAAGTTGGAAGAACTATCAATGTTTTAATTAAATATAGCTTATATAAATAAGTATTTGATTCATATTTGTTTAAATATAGGACAAGTATTTGATTTAGCTGAATGACTTTGCATTGTTCGATGTAGAAATTATTTTTTACATAGGTACTAGAATGTTTGACTCATTTTTCAATGCAGTGGGAAATGTGTAATATATGGTATAAGTTGATTTTCTTGAAACTTATTTATATATTTGATTCTCCAAGCTTTACATGGAGTCTTTATTTTAAATTTGATTCTCCAAGCCTAACTAATATATGACTGATTTTTTTTTTCAATATCTTAAAATATTACTTTCTTTATTTAATAAACATTAATTGAATATTGGAAAGTTGGAAGAACTATTAATATTTTAATTAAATATAGCTTATATAAATAAGTATTTGATTCATATTTGTTTAAATATAAGACAAGTATTTAAGTTAGCTGTAAGATTTTGCATTGTGCGAAGTGGAAGTATTTTATGCATAGATAATAGAAAGTTTGACTCATTTTTCAACGCACTGGAAAATGTATAGTATCTGGTATAAGTTGATTTTCTTAAAAGTTATTTATATATTCGATTTTCTAAGCTTTACATGTAGTCATTATTATAAATTTGATTTTCCAAGCCTCACATTTAGCAATATTTGACCATAATGTATACAATTCATCGTATTGGCAGTGACAGTTACATCTTTATGCCTGTTTCATTTATGAGAGTATTCCCTCATTGAACAATGGAGCCATCTTGAGAATGAGCACTGTAGCATATGATATTCTAATTCATACATTACAAACTTATACAACACAAATTACGATGGTCTTCGCATCTTACCGAGTGATCGGAAAATTTATAGACTCGCTCATTTGATCGTCGAAAATCAGCCATCCAAATTCGTCTTACTCGGTTGCGTTTCAATTATATTTTCATTTTTTCCATGATTTTTCCAGTTGCTAAGTAATTCACAACAGGTTTGCTAACGTCTGAATTCGAGGTTGAAACTATTATATAGTAAGCTTATCGATAGAAAAAACTCGTTAACAAGTCGTCGGTACCGGCCTTACACTCATTATATTTTTGAGTTTGTTGTATGACGTATCGACGAACTGAAGGAACTTGCAGCACTTTATATCCGCAAATAGCTATAAAATATGTGCAGCCTTTTGATTGACTGTAGACTAGTTCATCGTATTCGCAGTATGACAGGTACCGTTATAAGCCTGTTTCATTCGTGAGAGTATTCCGTTATTGAAATCGTACAGTACAAACTTATATTACCTAATTTACGATAGTTATAGTTTCTTACCGAGTGATCGGAAAACTCATAGACTGTCAGATTTCCAACAAATATTGCAGAAATATTTCACGAAAGATGACAAACAGGTTTCTTGTGAAATATCAATGAAAGATGCAGACGATATTTCCGGGAAACGTTTCTGAAAGATTTTCGAAATATTTCAATGAAAGATTTCCTTATCTTCCCAAGCAATGTTTCACGCAACGTTTCAAAAATATGTCTGCATCACAATGTAAAAGATTTCAACAAAACTTGGAGAAGTATTTCACGAAAGATGGCAAAAAGGTTTTTTGTAATATATGAATGAAAACTGCCTTTAACTTTCAGTACTTCGCAAAGCTTGAGGTTTACTACTTGGTTATTTCTACTTGTGATACATTATTGAACGCTAATCCATGTAAAAACCCTCCATCGATTCTTACTGTAATATTTTTGAAATATTTTTATTTATTGGATACATTTACCAGCATAATGAAAAATTCTAAGATTATATGGCTTAGATCTTTTAGTAATGAACTACAATAGAAGGAAGAAATGAGCTACCTTTGATTGAATGGAAACCTGAGAAAATTTATTCATAACTAATATATAACTGATCTTCTATTTTCAATATCTTAAAGTGATACTTTCCTTATTTTAATAAACATTAATCAAATATAGCTTATAATAATAAGTATTAGTTTGATTTTGTTTGAATATAAGCCAAGTATTTAAGTTATCTGTAAGATTTTGCATTCTTCGAATTGGAAGTATATTATGCATAGATACTAGAATGTTTGACTCATTTTTCAACGCAGTGGAAAATGTATAGTATCTGGTATAAGCCTATTCTCGAAACTTATTTATATGTTCGATTTTCCAAGCTTTACATGCCGTCATTATTTTGAATTTGATTCCCCAAGCCTCACATTTAGCAGTATTTGACCATAATGTATACAAATCATCTATTTTTTAAAATATATTTAAACTTGAACCTCACCAACAGCAATAGATGATTATCTTACTGTTAGATGTTTCAATAAAATCAATTTTTATTTATTTGATACATTTACCAGCATAATGGAAAATTCTAAGATTATTGGCTTAGATCTTCTAGTAATGAACTAGAATAGAAGGAAGAAATGAGCTACTTCTGATTGAATGGAAACCTGAGGAAATTGATTCATATCTAATACATATCTGATTTTTTTTTGCAATGTCTTAAAGTGTTTCTATCTTTATTTTAGTAAAAATTAATCAAATCTAGCTTATAGTAATTAGTATTAGTTTGATATTTGTTTAAATATAAGACAAGTATTTAAGTTAGCTGTAAGATTTTGTATTGTTCGAAGTGGAAGTATTTTATGCATAGATACTAGAAAGTTTGACTCATTTTTCAACGCACTGGAAAATGTATAGTATCTGGTATAAGTTGATTTTCTTAAAAGTTATTTATATATTCGATTTTCCAAGCTTTACATGGAGTCATTATTATAAATTTGATTTTCCAAGCCTCACATTTAGCAATATTTGACCATAATGTATACAATTCATCGTATTGGCAGTGACAGTTACATCTTTATGCCTGTTTCATTTATGAGAGTATTCCCTTATTGACCAATGGAGCCATCTTGAGAATGAGCACTGTAGCATATGATATTCTAATTCATACATTACAAACTTATACGACACAAATTACGATAGTCGTCGCATCTTACCGAGTGATCGGAAAATTTATAGACTCGCTCGTTTGATCGTCGAAAATTAGCCATCCAAAGACGTCTTACTCGGATGTGTTTCAATTATATTTTCATTTTTTCCAGATGATTTTTCCCAGTTGCAAAGTTATTCACAACAGGCTTGCTAACGTCTGAATTCGACGTTGAATCTATTATATAGTAAGCTTATCGATAGAAAAAACTCGTTAACAAGTCGTCGGTACCGGCCTTACACTCATTATATTTTTGAGTTTGTTGTATGACGTATCGACGAACTGAAGGAACTTGCAGCACTTTATATCCGCAAATAGCTATAAAATATGTGCAGCCTTTTGATTGACTGTAGACTAGTTCATCGTATTCGCAGTATGACAGGTACCGTTATAAGCCTGTTTCATTCGTGAGAGTATTCCGTTATTGAAATCGTACAGTACAAACTTATATTACCTAATTTACGATAGTTATAGTTTCTTACCGAGTGATCGGAAAACTCATAGACTGTCAGATTTCCAACAAATATTGCAGAAATATTTCACGAAAGATGACAAACAGGTTTCTTGTGAAATATCAATGAAAGATGCAGACGATATTTCCGGGAAACGTTTCTGAAAGATTTTCGAAATATTTCAATGAAAGATTTCCTTATCTTCCCAAGCAATGTTTCACGCAACGTTTCAAAAATATGTCTGCATCACAATGTAAAAGATTTCAACAAAACTTGGAGAAGTATTTCACGAAAGATGGCAAAAAGGTTTTTTGTAATATATGAATGAAAACTGCCTTTAACTTTCAGTACTTCGCAAAGCTTGAGGTTTACTACTTGGTTATTTCTACTTGTGATACATTATTGAACGCTAATCCATGTAAAAACCCTCCATCGATTCTTACTGTAATATTTTTGAAATATTTTTATTTATTGGATACATTTACCAGCATAATGAAAAATTCTAAGATTATATGGCTTAGATCTTTTAGTAATGAACTACAATAGAAGGAAGAAATGAGCTACCTTTGATTGAATGGAAACCTGAGAAAATTTATTCATAACTAATATATAACTGATCTTCTATTTTCAATATCTTAAAGTGATACTTTCCTTATTTTAATAAACATTAATCAAATATAGCTTATAATAATAAGTATTAGTTTGATTTTGTTTGAATATAAGCCAAGTATTTAAGTTATCTGTAAGATTTTGCATTCTTCGAATTGGAAGTATATTATGCATAGATACTAGAATGTTTGACTCATTTTTCAACGCAGTGGAAAATGTATAGTATCTGGTATAAGCCTATTCTCGAAACTTATTTATATGTTCGATTTTCCAAGCTTTACATGCCGTCATTATTTTGAATTTGATTCCCCAAGCCTCACATTTAGCAGTATTTGACCATAATGTATACAAATCATCTATTTTTTAAAATATATTTAAACTTGAACCTCACCAACAGCAATAGATGATTATCTTACTGTTAGATGTTTCAATAAAATCAATTTTTATTTATTTGATACATTTACCAGCATAATGGAAAATTCTAAGATTATTGGCTTAGATCTTCTAGTAATGAACTAGAATAGAAGGAAGAAATGAGCTACTTCTGATTGAATGGAAACCTGAGGAAATTGATTCATATCTAATACATATCTGATTTTTTTTTGCAATGTCTTAAAGTGTTTCTATCTTTATTTTAGTAAAAATTAATCAAATCTAGCTTATAGTAATTAGTATTAGTTTGATATTTGTTTAAATATAAGACAAGTATTTAAGTTAGCTGTAAGATTTTGTATTGTTCGAAGTGGAAGTATTTTATGCATAGATACTAGAAAGTTTGACTCATTTTTCAACGCACTGGAAAATGTATAGTATCTGGTATAAGTTGATTTTCTTAAAAGTTATTTATATATTCGATTTTCCAAGCTTTACATGGAGTCATTATTATAAATTTGATTTTCCAAGCCTCACATTTAGCAATATTTGACCATAATGTATACAATTCATCGTATTGGCAGTGACAGTTACATCTTTATGCCTGTTTCATTTATGAGAGTATTCCCTTATTGACCAATGGAGCCATCTTGAGAATGAGCACTGTAGCATATGATATTCTAATTCATACATTACAAACTTATACGACACAAATTACGATAGTCGTCGCATCTTACCGAGTGATCGGAAAATTTATAGACTCGCTCGTTTGATCGTCGAAAATTAGCCATCCAAAGACGTCTTACTCGGATGTGTTTCAATTATATTTTCATTTTTTCCAGATGATTTTTCCCAGTTGCAAAGTTATTCACAACAGGCTTGCTAACGTCTGAATTCGACGTTGAATCTATTATATAGTAAGCTTATCGATAGAAAAACCTCGTTATGAAGTCGTCGGTACCGGTCTTACACTCATTATATTTTTGAGTTTGTTGTATGACGTATCGACGAACTGAAGGAACTTGCAGCACTTTATATCCGCAAATAGCTATAAAATATGTGCAGCCTTTTGATTGACTGTAGACTAGTTCATCGTATTCGCAGTATGACAGGTACCGTTATAAGCCTGTTTCATTCGTGAGAGTATTCCGTTATTGAAATCGTACAGTACAAACTTATATTACCTAATTTACAATAGTTATAGTTTCTTACCGAGTGATCGGAAAACTCATAGACTGTCAGATTTCCAAC
The DNA here is from genome assembly GCF_024137745.1 of Phymastichus coffea. Taxonomy (NCBI): domain Eukaryota; kingdom Metazoa; phylum Arthropoda; class Insecta; order Hymenoptera; family Eulophidae; genus Phymastichus; species Phymastichus coffea. The sequence goes on along the minus strand of NW_026706853.1, from coordinate 858,979 downwards.
AAATATTGCAGAAATATTTCACGAAAGATGACAAACAGGTTTTTTGTGAAATATCAATGAAAGATACAGACGATATTTCCGGGAAACGTTTCTGAAAGATTTTCGAAATATTTCAATGAAAGATTTCCTTATCTTCCCAAGCAATGTTTCACGCAACGTTTCAAAAATATGTCTGCATCACAATGTAAAAGATTTCAACAAAACTTGGAGAAGTATTTCACGAAAGATGGCAAAAACGTTTTTTGTAATATATGAATGAAAACTGCCTTTAACTTTCAGTACTTAGCAAAGCTTGAGGTTTACTACTTGGTTATTTCTACTTGTGATACATTATTGAACGCTAATCCATGTAAAAACCCTCCATCGATTCTTACTGTAATATTTTTAAAATATTTTTATTTATTGGATACATTTACCAGCATAATGAAAAATTCTAAGATTATATGGCTTAGATCTTTTAGTAATGAACTACAATAGAAGGAAGAAATGAGCTACCTTTGATTGAATGGAAACCTGAGAAAATTTATTCATAACTAATATATAACTGATCTTCTATTTTCAATATCTTAAAGTGATACTTTCCTTATTTTAATAAACATTAATCAAATATAGCTTATAATAATGAGTATTAGTTTGATTTTGTTTGAATATAAGCCAAGTATTTAAGTTATCTGTAAGATTTTGCATTCGTCGAATTGGAAGTATATTATGCATAGATACTAGAATGTTTGACTCATTTTTCAACGCAGTGGAAAATGTATAGTATCTGGTATAAGCCTATTCTCGAAACTTATTTATATGTTCGATTTTCCAAGCTTTACATGCCGTCATTATTTTGAATTTGATTCCCCAAGCCTCACATTTAGCAGTATTTGACCATAATGTATACAAATCATCTATTTTTTAAAATATATTTAAACTTGAACCTCACCAACAGCAATAGATGATTATCTTACTGTTAAATGTTTCAATAAAATCAATTTTTATTTATTTGATACATTTACCAGCATAATGGAAAATTCTAAGATTATTGGCTTAGATCTTCTAGTAATGAACTAGAATAGAAGGAAGAAATGAGCTACTTCTGATTGAATGGAAACCTGAGGAAATTGATTCATATCTAATACATATCTGATTTTTTTTTGCAATGTCTTAAAGTGTTTCTATCTTTATTTTAGTAAAAATTAATCAAATCTAGCTTATAATAATTAGTATTAGTTTGATATTTGTTTAAATATAAGACAAGTATTTAAGTTAGCTGTAAGATTTTGTATTGTTCGAAGTGGAAGTATTTTATGCATAGATACTAGAAAGTTTGACTCATTTTTCAACGCACTGGAAAATGTATAGTATCTGGTATAAGTTGATTTTCTTAAAAGTTATTTATATATTCGATTTTCCAAGCTTTACATGGAGTCATTATTATAAATTTGATTTTCCAAGCCTCACATTTAGCAATATTTGACCATAATGTATACAATTCATCGTATTGGCAGTGACAGTTACATCTTTATGCCTGTTTCATTTATGAGAGTATTCCCTTATTGACCAATGGAGCCATCTTGAGAATGAGCACTGTAGCATATGATATTCTAATTCATATGTTACAAACTTATACGACACAAATTACGATAGTCGTCGCATCTTACCGAGTGAACGGAAAATTTATAGACTCGCTCATTTGATCGTCGAAAATTAGCCATCCAAAGACGTCTTACTCGGCTGTGTTTCAATTATATTTTCATTTTTTCCAGATGATTTTTCCCAGTTGCAAAGTAATTCACAACAGGCTTGCTAACGTCTGAATTCGACGTTGAAACTATTATATAGTGTGGGATGTCCGAGTGAGAATTTCAGGCAGTTTATTAAAAATGAGATTTTATTATAATCTAATACTACAATTAATGAAATCAGGTGAGGATACAAATTGTGATTGATTTATCACGAGTGCGTCTGATCGCTTAGAGCGCTGTCGCAAGAGAGCCCATGCGTCCGCGCTCGCCAGTTTTCAAAAATCGGCCAGGGACTCATCCCCTCCTCTCTCATGCCAGGGCACAAGCGCAAGCAGGACGACTGCGCGCAGACAGCCGCGCACGCAAAACAAAACAACCCTACAGTCGGCCATACTGACAATCAAGGCCGTCTCGGCCGTGTACATCCAAATACAATGTGTTTCACTTCACATATAATTTCATATGATCCGGTGAAACAACTCCAGAGTAACGGGATTGAGTTACTTGGAAACCATCTATGTCCTCTACGACATATCTATCTTTATCTAGTATTTTTGAAATTACATACGGTCCCTTAAACTTAGGTATAAGCTTTTTATTGATACCCGCGGTAGTGTCAACATTTTTGATCATGACGTAATCTCCAATTTTATAAACATTTGATCTTTTTCTTTTCTTGTTATAATATTGTTCGTTTTCCCGTTGGATCCGTTTTATATTTTCGTTAGCTTCTTGTCTCGTGATTTCAAAATTTTCTCTTTGATCGTTTTCAAAAATCAATCGCAATTTATCGTTGATTTTCCCAAGCTGTTGCATTCCGAACAATAATTGGCTCGGTGATTTCTTTGTAGCGCGAGAGACTGTATTGTTGAGCGCATATTCAACTTGATCGAGCACGCGATCCCATTTGCTAGGAATTTCACATAGTTTCGCTATCATTGGCGTAATTACGCGGTTAAAACGTTCAGCTTGACCGTTAGCACGGGGAGTACCTACGGCGATTAAAGTGTGTTTCACGGATTCACTTTTCAAAAATTCTTCAAAAGCTTCTGACGTGAACGCCGTTCCGCGGTCTGTTACAATCCGTTTTGGCTTACTATACGACCTAAAATAATCGAAAAATGTTTAATCACCTCATTGGTGGCCGTTGATTTGCAGGGGTACAGTCGGAGAAATTTAGTAAAACCGTCGACAATTTCGAATACATACTTATATCCTTTGCCTGTTTTCTCGAGTGGTCCAAGGTGGTCTGCATGGAGGGTTTGGAAGGGCACTTCCTCTTTTTCTAAACTGTGCAGAAAACCTTCACCTTTTCCGCTCGGAGATGAATACTCAATACATTTAAGACAGGCTAGAATGTAATCTCGGACTTTTTCCTGCATACGAGGATACCAATAAGCACGCGTGATATGCTCGATTACTTTCGCCGTTCCCATATGACCCAAGTCGTCGTGACTCGCTCGAATTACATTCGCTTCCATTGCCTTTGGCACATAAAACAATAATCCGCGTTGCTTATCTTTTCTATAAATCAATCCGTCGCGCATTTCATACAGTTTGTCCTCCTGCTTTTCTAAACGATCACGGATTTTAACAATTTCTTCGTCGCAATCTTGTCGGATCGAAAGGGTCTGCTCGAAGGTATTGCCTTCGACAACTAATATCGCGTGGCAACGACTTAGCGCATCCACATGGGCCATGCGTGAACCGGGCCTGTGCTGAATCGTATAATCATATGATTCTAAAAATAGAGCCCAGCGCGAAATTCGCTGGTTTATAGTTCTTTTGCTCAGCGTGAGCCGAAAACTATCGCAATCGGTGATTATTTTAAACTTTATGCCGGCCAAATAAATATGGAATCGCTTTATCGCGTAGACGACGGCGAGACATTCTAACTCGAAACTGTGGTACTTAGCCTCAACAGCTGTTGTCCGCTGACTGAAATAAAATACAGGCCTAAATGCTTGATCATTTTGTCGTTGTAATAATATTGCACCGAATCCGCTCGCACTAGCGTCACAATGTAATTCGGTTTCAAGATTCGGCGAGTAAATTGCAAGTACCGGTGACCTTGACAAACTCTTTTTAAGCGTGTTAAGACTCTTTAATTCAGTCGCACTTAGCTCGAAATTTTTTTCTTTCTTAGATTTCACCAAATCGTACAATGGCTTAGCTAATGTCGAGAAATTTCGTATAAATTTTCGGAAATAGCTCGCTAGGCACACAAATCTGTGTGTCTCTTTTACATTTCTCGGAGTAGGAAACTCCATCACTGATTTAATGTGTGCGTCGCTTGGCCGAATACCGTCTCGTGTCACATGGTAACCCAAATACTCGATTGCACTCTTCGCGAATTCGCACTTGTCGAGACGAAATGGTAAGTGATTTTTCCCTGCTAGCTGGAAAAGTTCTCGCAAGATATTTAAATGGTTTTCAATGGTTTCGGAGGCAACTAAGATGTCGTCTGCGAAAAGCAACATTTTTCTTTTTCTGATTAGATCGGCAAAAATATTAGTAAGGAATCGAACAAATACTCGTGGCGCGTTAGTTAACCCGAATGGGCATCGTAAGAATTCAAACTGTCCGAGAGGAGTTACAAACGCGGTGTATTTTATGGAATCCTCAGCCATCTTCACATGAAAATAACCGTCTCGAAGGTCTAGGCTTGAAAAATATTTTTTTTCTCTTAATTGGTCAAGGTTGTCTTCTATCAGTTGAGTCGGGTAATTATCTTTAACTGTAATCTTATTTAGTTCTCGAAAATCTACACATAGGCGAACTTCGCCGGTTTTCTTTCGTGTTAATACTATAGGACTAGCATAAGGAGATTTACTCGGTCGAATCACCTGCTTTTCCAACCAATCATCTAAAATAGCCTGTAACTTTTCTTTATCCGCAAAAGATATTCTTCTCGGTCTAAAACTAATGGGTTGTTCGTGCTTTAAACATATTGCCATTTCAAATTCATTTTGCCTTACATTAGTATTATAGATGTACAAATATTCGTTATAATATTCGCGAATCTTGTCAGCGTCTGTCTCTTTGATATCACCACTGATTTTCAACCAGTCATTGTCGCGAATGGGACTTTCTACATAGTTTATTTGTAACATGTTTTTTACAAAAGAAACAGCTTCGTCACTCTTGGGATTATCATGTTTAAAAACATTCAGATTTCCATTAATTTCGGGAATTGACAGAAAATCGCGACCTAAAATCGCGGGAAAAGTCATAGTACTATCAGGTACTATATAGAATTGAATTTTAGTTTTGAAAACATCGACATCGATTTCTACTTTGAAAATACTCTTAGTGTTCAGTCTCGAATTATTCAATCCTGTAAAATTACAATAATAAGAATCAACCGGAATTCTCGCATTTGTCGGAACTAAACTTTCTTTTATAATACTGATCGGAGAACCAGAATCAATCATCGCGCTTACTGTGAATTTACACGCAGTGCCGCTCGCATCGTTCGCAACGTAAACAATGTTCACCATATAAGGCGGCGGAAGATTCGTTGGTTGTACTGCCGCCAACGCTGAGGCAGTCGGCGCCGATGCTGATTGGAGCTTTCCTTGCCCTTGGCCGCTCGTCGAACTGCTAGATGCGTTGTTGTCCTTCTGACGCTTCGGCTTCGTACAATCCTTTGCCCGATGTCCATGTTCTCGGCAGTTGTAACAGCGGAGACGAGTAGATTTGTCCTGCGCTCCTAATGTTTTGGAGTAATCCTCGGAAATCTGTTCTTTGTTGACAAGTGTCTGTTTACTATTCACTGACTTTGAATTTTTAACATTCTCACTTTGTCCTGTCTTCTTAGTACTGATTTTAATCTTCTTGAATGCCTCTAATAATTGCTCCTTTTTCTCGTAACACATAACACGAGCTTGATTTTGGAGTTGGATATCCGTCATACCGTCAATCATGTAATCAACAATTTCTTCCTCGGAAATTGGCACTCGGTTTGCTAATATGATCTTGTCATGATAGTAGCTTGAAAAATTTTCCGGGTATGTCCATGTTCTTTCTTCGAACTCTTTCCTTAGCGCTAATTTGCTCGGTCTTGAGTCGAATATAGCTCGCATACTTCCTAAAAGCTCTTGTACACTTATCGTGAGATTCTCGGCCTTCGAATGGAACCAGTCCATTGCGCGTCCTTTTAATTTCGAGGAAATTAACACACGAGTGATATTCTCATCCAAGTTGTAATTCACGCGTAAAAGTTCTATTTGTTGTCTCCATTTCCAAAAAGTATTGTCGCTGCCGTCAAAATCGTTTAGCAGATCTCCTATTGCGCGAACACTCAGATTCGTGGAAACGATGCTTTGTCTCCCGGAGCTTGTCGTACTTACGGAATGACCGCGAATCAATGCTTGCTCTCGGTGAAGAATATCGAGCTCTTTTTGTAACAAATCTCTTTCCCGTAACGCGAGATTCAATTCGCGATCTCTCGCACTGTTACCTCTGATATCGTCATGTAATGGCGAATTGACTTCTTGAGCTCCTTCGTCATCTTCCTCGTTGATGTCTTGCTCGTCACGACGCTCCTCATTTAATTCCATCCAGACGTTTGGATGTACCGACTCCAACCTAGCGATCAACTCAGCTTTTGGTCCAGTTGTCGGTAAATTTCTTCGTCTTAACAGTTCTTTGAGTTCTATCACGGTGTAGTCGTTTGGTGCACGGTCCGCCATTTCTCGTCAAGGCTTTTCACACAGAAAAAAAAAAATTCACTGAAGAAATGCACGTTTGCACGCAAAGACACTTCACACACTCACGACAGCAATTGTTTCACGACAAACGTAGAAACACTCTTGATTTCGATTACGACACTTTCACAGTTTTTTCGGTTATGCACACAGCGATATGTCCGTACAGTGATGACACAAAGTCGTCTCGAATCGAAATTTCAGCGATAGCAACACACGACAGATAATAATCCCACTTCTGAATTTTGTGGGATGTCCGAGTGAGAATTTCAGGCAGTTTATTAAAAATGAGATTTTATTAAAATCTAATACTACAATTAATGAAATCAGGTGAGGATACAAATTGTGATTGATTTGTCACGAGTGCGCCTGATCGCTTAGAGCGCTGTCGCAAGAGAGCCCATGCGTCCGCGCTCGCCAGTTTTCAAAAATCGGCCAGGGACTCATCCCCTCCTCTCTCATGCCAGGGCACAAGCGCAAGCAGGACGACTGCGCGCAGACAGCCGCGCACGCAAAACAAAACAACCCTACAATAGTAAGCTTATCGATAGAAAAACCTCGTTATGAAATCGTCGGTACCGGTCTTACAATCATTATATTTTTGAGTTTGTTGTATGACGTATCGACGAACTGAAGGAACTTGCAGCACTTTATATCCGCAAATAGCTATAAAATATGTGCAGCCTTTTGATTGACTGTAGACTAGTTCATCGTATTCGCAGTATGACAGGTACCGTTATAAGCCTGTTTCATTCGTGAGAGTATTCCGTTATTGAAATCGTACAGTACAAACTTATATTACCTAATTTACGATAGTTATAGTTTCTTACCGAGTGATCGGAAAACTCATAGACTGTCAGATTTCCAACAAATATTGCAGAAATATTTCACGAAAGATGACAAACAGGTTTCTTGTGAAATATCAATGAAAGATGCAGACGATATTTCCGGGAAACGTTTCTGAAAGATTTTCGAAATATTTCAATGAAAGATTTCCTTATCTTCCCAAGCAATGTTTCACGCAACGTTTCAAAAATATGTCTGCATCACAATGTAAAAGATTTCAACAAAACTTGGAGAAGTATTTCACGAAAGATGGCAAAAAGGTTTTTTGTAATATATGAATGAAAACTGCCTTTAACTTTCAGTACTTAGCAAAGCTTGAGGTTTACTACTTGGTTATTTCTACTTGTGATACATTATTGAACGCTAATCCATGTAAAAACCCTCCATCGATTCTTACTGTAATATTTTTGAAATATTTTTATTTATTGGATACATTTACCAGCATAATGAAAAATTCTAAGATTATATGGCTTAGATCTTTTAGTAATGAACTACAATAGAAGGAAGAAATGAGCTACCTTTGATTGAATGGAAACCTGAGAAAATTTATTCATAACTAATATATAACTGATCTTCTATTTTCAATATCTTAAAGTGATACTTTCCTTATTTTAATAAACATTAATCAAATATAGCTTATAATAATGAGTATTAGTTTGATTTTGTTTGAATATAAGCCAAGTATTTAAGTTATCTGTAAGATTTTGCATTCTTCGAATTGGAAGTATATTATGCATAGATACTAGAATGTTTGACTCATTTTTCAACGCAGTGGAAAATGTATAGTATCTGGTATAAGCCTATTCTCGAAACTTATTTATATGTTCGATTTTCCAAGCTTTAAATGGCGTCATTATTTTGAATTTGATTCCCCAAGCCTCACATTTAGCAGTATTTGACCATAATGTATACAAATCATCTATTTTTTAAAATATATTTAAACTTGAACCTCACCTACAGCAATAAATGATTATCTTACTGTTAAATGTTTCAATAAAATCAATTTTTATTTATTTGATACATTTACCAGCATAATGGAAAATTCTAAGATTATTGGCTTAGATCTTCTAGTAATGAACTACAATAGAAGGACGAAATGAGCTACTTCTGATTGAATGGAAACCTGAGGAAATTGATTCATATCTAATACATATCTGATTTTTTTTTCAATGTCTTAAAGTGTTTCTATCTTTATTTTAGTAAAAATTAATCAAATCTAGCTTATAATAATTAGTATTAGTTTGATATTTGTTTAAATATAAGACAAGTATTTAAGTTAGCTGTAAGATTTTGCATTGTTCGAAGTGGAAGTATTTTATGCATAGATACTAGAATGTTTGACTCATTTTTCAACACAGTAGAAAATTTGAAAATTTATTGTAACTGGTATAAGTTGATTCTCAAAACTTATTGATATATTCGATTTTCCAAGCTTTACATGGAGTCATTATTTTGAATTTGATTCTCCAAGCCTAACTAATACATGACTGATTTTTTTTTCAATATCTTAAAATATTACTTTCTTTATTTAATAAACATTAATTAAATATCGGAAAGTTGGAAGAACTATTAATATTTTAATAAAATATAGCTTATATAAATAAGTATTTGGTTCATATTTGTTTAAATATAGGACAAGTATTTGATTTAGCTGAATGACTTTGCATTGTTCGATGTAGAAATTATTTTTTACATAGGTACTAGAATGTTTGACTCATTTTTCAACGCAGTGGGAAATGTGTAATATATGGAATAAGTTGATTCTCAAAACTTATTGATATATTCGATTTTCCAAGCTTTACATGGAGTCTTTATTTTAAATTTGAATCTCCAAGCCTAACTAATATTTGACTGATTTTTTTTTTTCAATATCTTAAAATATTACTTCCTTTATTTAATAAACATTAATTAAATATTGGAAAGTTTGAAGAACTATTAATATTTTAATTAAATATAGCTTATATAAATAAGGATTTGATTCATATTTGTTTAAATATAGGACAAGTATTTGATTTAGCTGAATGACTTTGCATTGTTCGATGTAGAAATTATTTTTTACATAGGTACTAGAATGTTTGACTCATTTTTCAACGCAGTGGGAAATGTGTAATATATGGAATAAGTTGATTTTCTTGAAACTTATTTATATATTTGATTCTCCAAGCTTTACATGGAGTCTTTGTTTTAAATTTGAATCTCCAAGCCTAACTAATATATGACTGATTTTTTTTTTCAATATCTTAAAATATTACTTCCTTTATTTAATAAACATTAATTAAATATTGGAAAGTTGGAAGAACTATTAATATTTTAATTAAATATAGCTTATATAAATAAGGATTTGATTCATATTTGTTTAAATATAGGACAAGTATTTGATTTAGCTGAATGACTTTGCATTGTTCGATGTAGAAATTATTTTTTACATAGGTACTAGAATGTTTGACTCATTTTTCAACCCAGTGGGAAATGTGTAATATATGGTATAAGTTGATCTTCTTAAAAGTTATTCATATATTTGATTCTCCAAGCTTTATATGTAGTCATTATTATAAATTTGATTTTCCAAGCCTCACATTTAGCAATATTTGACCATAATGTATACAATTCTTCCTATTGGCAGTGACAGTTACATCTTTATACCTGTTTCATTTATGAGAGTATTCCCTTATCGACCAATGGAGCCATCTTGAGAATGAGCACTGTAGCATATGATATTCTAATTCATACATTACAAACGTATACGACACAAATTACGATAGTCGTCGCATCTTTCCGAGTGATCGGAAAATTTATAGACTCGCTCATTTGATCGTCGAAAATCAGCCATCCAAATTCGTCTTACTCGGTTGCGTTTCAATTATATTTTCATTTTTTCCATGATTTTTCCAGTTGCTAAGTAATTCACAACAGGTTTGCTAACGTCTGAATTCGACGTTGAAACTATTATATAGTAAGATTATCGATAGAAAAAAATTCGTTATGAAGTCGTCGGTACCGGCCTTACACTCATTATATTTTTGAGTTTGTTGTATGACGTATCGACGAACTGAAGGAACTTGCAGCAATTTATATCCGGAAATAGCTATAAAATATGTGCAGCCTTTTGATAGACTGTAGACTAGTTCATCGTATTGGCAGTGACAGTTACATCTTTATGCCTGTTTCATTTATGAGAGTATTCCCTTATTGACCAATGGAGCCATCTTGAGAATGAGCACTGTAGCATATTGTTGGACTACTGGGATAAATTGAAAATAACAAACACCTTATATTATTTAAGAATATATATATATAAGTAAAGCCGTACAAATAGTTTTCTCTAATAATATTCAACCTCTAAATGTTTTTACTAATACACTAATTCAAATGTAACACAAAGAGAACAAGAATAATTGACAGAGCTCCGAGTCGATGGACGAATGCGGTTGGAATACAGGGCACGCCAGCCTAGCAGCGCCGCACAGCGAAGACGGCGCGGCGAGCTCCCGCGCACATGCGCACAGTATTCCGAACACTCCCTCCACTGTACGCATATGCGCGTGAGCACAAGCAGCTTACTTAGGTCCGTTGGTTTCCGCGTCTGCAAATAATCAAAGACATTCTCGAGCATAGTCAGTTATTAATTATATTATCTCTAACAGCTTTAAAAGAATCGAAAGGAAGAGGCTTTGTAAATATATCTGCTAAGTTTTCTTTAGATGGTACCCAAATCAATTTAATTTTTCCTTCAGTTACGCACTGTTTAATGTAGTCACCATGTACTTTAGACAATTTATTTTTAGTTCCTGTTTTCTCTCTATTCTCTAAGCTAACAATTATTTCTTTAACTGAATCATCAAAATTCTTTAGTTTATGGTTTCCTTCTTTTTGTGTGCAGCTGATTGAGGACTTATTATCGCATCTGATAATTATAGGGTACATAGTTTTTCCTAACATGTCTCTAAGAGCTTTATCTAATGAGATCATTTCTTGACATGCTTCGCTCATTGCGTAATATTCAGCATGACAGGTCGAGAGATTGATTACACTTTGTTTGTGACTTCTCCACATAACCGAGTCTCCAAATAGTCGTGCAACCATTCCGCTTGTTGAAGATGAATCAGCATTATCTCTAAAACTTGCATCTGTAAATACTTCTAAGTTTTCAGTGACTCCTCTATATATTAGTCCTATATCAGAACTTCCTCTAAGATATCGCATTATCCTCTTTACATCAATCCAATCCTCTATGGTGGGATTTGATTGTTTTCTAGCTAGTAAATTTACAGCAAATGCAATGTCAGGTCTTGTGACATTCGCAAGATACATTAAGCTACCTATTGCTTCCCTATAAGGAAATTCTGGTTTTCCCAGTTGTTTCGCTTTCTCCATATTTTTATTGTTTCTAACCTTGACTTGTCTAGTTATCATCGGCGTGTTTTGTGGTTTGCTTTCATTCATATTGAATCTCTCTAATACCTTTTCCGTATATCTGCTTTGACTTAATATTATTTGTTTAGACTCTCTGTCTCTAGTGATTTGAATACTTAAGTATTCTTTGGGTTCTCCTAATTCTTTCATTTTAAATACAGAGCTTAGGTGTCTCTTAACTTCATTAATCTTGTTAAAATTATTCCCTGCTAAAAGTATATCATCTACATATAAGATAAGTAATATCATTACGCCATTCTTTCTGTATGTAAATAAACAGGGTTCATTTATATCTCTCTGTAAACCTAATTTTTCTACCTCAGTTGAAAACCTTTGATTCCATTTTTTAGGACTTATTTTCAAACCGTATATAGCTCTATGTAATTTGCAAACTCTATTTTCTTTCGTGTGTTTATCTAACATTAATCCATCTGGTATTTCCATGTATATTTCTTCCTCTAGTTCACCGTTTAAGAATGCAGTTTTCACATCCAGTTGACATACTTCAAGATCTAATTTATTGATTATAGCGAATGCAGCTCTGATTATAGATAGCCTAGATACAGGTGCATACGTTTCTCTTAGTTCGTATTCATTGGTATCTTTAAATCCTCTAACTACTAGCCTAGCCTTAAATGTTGTTTTTCCTTCTGAGTCAATTTTTCTTTTAAGTACCCATCTACTGTCTATTATGTTGGCTTTATTGCCTTTCTGATTCATCGATGGTCTCTCTACTATACTCCATACATTATTTTCACGCATGGACTCTAATTCATCGTTTATTGCTTTAGACCAGTTCATTTTGTCTTTAGTCTCCATAGCTTCTTTATAATTAGTTGGGTCAGAGTTTAGCGTAGCCATCAAACAATAACCTTTTTCATCTTCTCCCAATGCTTCGGTTTCATTATATTGGGTTATAAAGGCAAAACTGTTATCTACTAGATTAGCTTTTCCTTCTGACATGGCTTTGTAGTCTCGTTTTATCTTGCTGTTTCGTTTAGGCTGCACTCTATTATGTTTTTCTGATATGCGATCAATCATTCTTTTTCTCTTGTTTGTTTTATCTGTCTCTAATTGTTTTCCTATGGATTCTGTGTCGTTTAATTGCTTTATGTTTTCCGAGTTACCGGCATTGAATATATCCATGGTCTCCTCTGGTGTTTCTTTATCATTGTTATTTGGAGTAGAGTTTGAATCCTTATTCCATTCTCTAGTAATTTCTTCATGTTTATCAATATTTTTATAGGTTAATTTTTCCCGGAATTTCACATGTTTGGTTAGAATTAATTTTCCGGACTGAGGATGCCATAGTATATATCCATTACTGGTTTGTCCTACTAAAATTCCTTTTATAGCCTTTTCGGATAATTTGTTTTCAGATAATGGTTTCTTAGCATAAGCTATACATCCAAAACGCCTGATCTTTTCTAAATGATTTTTCTTATTAGGGGATATCATATTCAAAGGAGTTTTGAATTCTATAGACGAATTTGGAGTTCTATTATATACATCTACAGCTACTTCCAGGGCTAAGTTCCATAAAGACTTTGGTAGTCCTGAATCTATCATTAATGATCTTAATTTTTCTAATATGGTTCTGTTGAATCTTTCAGCAGTACCATTATGGGGAGGTGTATATGGATTCGAAAAATTTGACTCTAAATTTTCCCTTTTCATGACTTCTAGAAATTCTCCTCCTGTAAATTCCCTAGCGTTATCTGCTCTTATATAGCAAGCTCTCAAATTTTTACCTGTCAAATTCCTCATGGTATTTAAATAGTTTTCTAAGCATTCTCCTGCTTCAGATTTGTTTGTTATTGCATACGTTTTGGCAAATTTTGAAAAATCGTCTATGAAAGCTATTATATATTTCTTTCGACCAGGGTAAGTAATTGTTTTAAATGGACCTATTATATCGGTGTGAGTCAGTTGAAGTGGATGATCGGCTCTGGTTCTTATTTCTTTAAAAGGTTGTTTATTCATTTTGGACATTGTGCATACTTCACAATTCTTAATATTTTCATTGAACTTTACATTGCTGAGTTCTTTATTTATCTTTTGCAATTTTAATAGGTAATCATATGATGGGTGTCCTAGTCTTACATGCCACAACATCCCTTCATCTAACTCCTCTGAATATCTTTTCTCGAGTTCGAAAGACGTGAATATATCATCCATTGGTTTTTCGTTCTTAAGATCATCTAGTGAATAATTTTCGAAGTCTCTATATTGGCTAAGTTTAGGTATAGATTCATTTGTAACTAACTCCCTCCCAACTTCTGAATCTATGTCTTTATTGTTTTCTGTTTCTGCATTTTGTGGGTCTTTTGAAATATTTTCTAGCGTTATTAACCGTGCTCTACAATAATATTTATTGTATGTTTGTCTATCCGGATTCTCTATTTTATTCTTTACTTCTAATTGTATAAGCCAGTTTGGTTTCTTATAGTACCCGGTTAGAAAAGTAGACCCGTCATTTTTATCGAATATTTTTAAATTTTTGTCATCTAGATATATACTAAATCCAGCATCGACAAATTTCCTAAGGGACATAAGGTTTTCGGATATATCAGGGGCTGCTATAACATTGGATAGTCTAATGGTATGACCTTCATTGTTTAAGCTCTTTAGGTATAAGTCTCCTTTTCCGTCTATCTCGATATCAGCCGATTTGTTTTTGTTCGCACTCTTGATATAAGTTCCTGAACTTTTCTTAAAGTTTCGCAAGATAAAAGCTTTGTTTGTAATATGTTCTGTGGCTCCGGAATCTAATAGGAAGGTTATTTTATTGTTTATTGTATCAATGTTGTTCTTACCTTCAGTAAGTGCTACTGCAGCGTTTGCCAGTTTCTGTTTATTTTTGTCTCCACTTGGGTAGTAGGTTCTGCTTGCGCCACGTTTGCCTACTCTACCGTTATTGCGACCTCTAGGGTTACGACTTTTGTTGTCTCTATTATTATCGTAATAACCTTTGCCTCTTTTACTATTACCGTTACCTCTATTATATTTTCCCCTGTTACCTCTATAATTAACTCTTCCTTTTGATTCTTTTGACTCTCTATTGTTATTATTATTATTTGCAACGTACTCTCCACCACGGTGCGACCCGTCTCCACGAGGACAGGTTCTGCCTGTGTGGTGTGCGAAATCTCTGCATATGTAGCAGAACCACAGCCCGTACTGGATCAGCGGGCAAGAGTCGGAGACGTGATCGACATTAAATCGATCACATCTAAAACACTTGCCGCCGGGACCAGCACCGGCCGTGGCTGCAGCACTCGGTCTAGCCACGTTTACTGAGGCTCCCTTTGTGGCGCCGGAACTGCGCAGATCGGCTTCGAGCTGTCGGATGAAATTTTTCATTTCTTCAAAGTTCATTCCTCTACCTTTGGTCTGTTTCGTAATTATATCCATTTCTCTAATCCGTGGATAAGTATCCTTCACAGCTTTCATAAAGGCAGACGTTTTCTCTGCGTCAGTGAGGGGAATGGCCGTATCGCATAGTTCATATTCTCTAATAATTGAATCAAATTTATCTATGAATACTGAAACTTTATCCTGTTTATTGATTTTAATGCTGTACAGCTCCTCTCTCACTTTAGCATCGTCTGTGTTTGCCTCTATTCTTCTGTGTTCTCTGATTTTTGTTAATATTTCTTTAGGGTCATTTATGTTGAGAATTATTTTGTGATAGTTTTCATCTAGATGATTTATTATAATGTCTCTAACTAATCTATTTCTTTTATCAACTTCGTCAACATCGAAGATTTTTTTGGGTCTAGTGTTTGAATCTATCACATCTAATAATTCTTTTGCCGATAGTTCAGAGTTTAATCGATCCAACCATACATTGATATTAGCTTTGGACGTAAGGGTATAATCTCTTTTAAAAGATGCTTTGGATGTGGAGTTAGTGCTCTCTATTGTTTTGGCTAATGCACCAAAGGTCTGGTTTATTTGGTTACTAATATCGGTAGTAAGGTTGTTTCGGTTGATCTCTGGATACGTTACATCAGGGTTAGTTACAATGTCTCGATCAGTTGATTCAGGAGCTCTAGTGTTATTATTAGATGTTGCATTGATATCAGGGTCTAAAATTCTTTCGATGGAAAACGGATGGTTTCCACCACTTGATAAAGGCGAGGAGGTTATCACGCTAGTGTTAGTACGGGCGTCTTTATGTTTTGATCCTACCTTGAGTTTTTGGATCTCGAGTCGCTTTGACTCGAGTGAGGCGTCCATAATGAGTCTTGCCTCTTTGATGGCCTCGTTAATCTGAGGCCAGGCTTTGGCCTGTAGCTCGGCCACTTTTTCGGCAGAGGCCATTATGGATTCGAGTCGGGTGGCGAGGACGGTGTTAGGGTCTTCCCTGGGCTGTGAGTAGGCCGGGCCAGCCCTTGGAGGGGGGCGAAGGGGCACAATCATGCGGGGATTACGGGTTCTCGTGCTGGTTGTTGCTGTGGGTCTCAAGGAGTTAGACGGCACGACGAACTCGGGGCCCTGGTCATCTGTTGTGTCGGAAGCGGGGGTTGACGACAATGCGTCACTGGTAACAGTTGAGGGTGCTAAGGAACAATATCTCCATTTAAACATTCGGTACTTGACTCTGATTAATCGCGGATCCGCACTCTATTACTCTAAGATTGTTCGATAGCTATCCAAGCTCTAAAACTTATTATATTTGTTAATATTTATGTATATACCTGTCTCATCCGCCTCCGTCTCCTGACCGACAACGCGGTCCCCCTCCATTGCCTCCCCCATCTCCTGATTAGCCTCGCTGTTCATCTATAAATAAAAAATTGACCGAATGTTTCTTCTAACTGTTTATAAAAGGCGGGCTAACAATAGGCTTCTTTCTTATATCTGTCGGGTACATCCGACAAATACAGTCAGAAAGCCAACAACTAATTGCCCAATAAACCGGTACTGCTCCCGTGATCCCTTCTTTTCTATTGACCATACATAGCGCAAATTACTGGGGAGGGGCGATCGCTCACGTTTACAATACCAGGCTCATCACGCAATCAATCGTTAAAGTCGCAAGAGGTGTTGACTATACATAGTGCAACAACCTCGACTTTATCAGGAGATATCACGGAATATATATATAAATTTTTGGCTCTTAATATCTCTAAAACGGTAAACTATTCTTCTAAGAATTTAAACTAATTTTAAGATTATAGTTTGCAAGAACATACGTAATTTAATATAATTATTATATGTATATGTATATATTAATGTTATATTTATAAATATTGAATGTTGATATTATATGTATTTAATTTTGTTTTATATATGGTATTGGTTTTATTTTGGTCTACATTAGCTTAATCGTAGTACATGTCATGTGCGCAGGCAGTCCCATACCGGGTCACTGTCTGGTATTTGACAATTCACTCCAAAGTTGCAACGGACCTTAGGTTGTGTCACAAGTACCGTTGTGAACACACCTTAGTAGCGCGCGCGATCACTACCTCTACTTTTTTTCTTTTTCCTCTAGCTGTTTGTTGCGCGCGCATTCTCTCTCGTTATACTACTCGTTTGGCGCATGCGCGATGCTACTCTTTTATCGCGCGCTTTCTTGTTGCTTCGTGTTTTAGCCGGGTGTCATGGCGTCGAGCCCTTTGTTCAACCGTCACTCATGATGCCGACTTTCAATTGCATTTAATTCTCTAACAAGGCTATGTCACTCGCGAGAAATCTAATGTTACTATTTCTCTATGTTTACGTTGTTGCCTCTAACCTTGATCCGAGCCATGTCTTTACGCCACTGCACGATAAAACGCGACAGAAAAACCGCACTATTCTGCAATTTTATTAATGTTGTAAATTTACTTTAGGATTCCAGCCTTCTTATTAATTCGCTCTAATATGTTATTCCGTCTCTTTTTCTAATGATTACGCGCTCGATATTTTTATTAGTCTACGACTGACTAAATGTTAAATAAAAGTATTCGTTCTTCGAGTATTTTGCGTATTCGGAATGCGACACTTTCCTTGTGTTTATTAGCTCACTTTGCTTTTTTTTATTTATCGCGAACTCGTGTTGCTCAGGTAGATTCTTTTTAGTTCACATTAATAATTTTTTAACATACCTCTATGGTTCGCAAAATTTTTTGTTGTTGCGCAGCGGAAGCGTGGCAGGGCCTATAACCTGTTGGACTACTGGGATAAATTGAAAATAACAAACACCTTATATTATTTAAGAATATATATATATAAGTAAAGCCGTACAAATAGTTTTCTCTAATAATATTCAACCTCTAAATGTTTTTACTAATACACTAATTCAAATGTAACACAAAGAGAACAAGAATAATTGACAGAGCTCCGAGTCGATGGACGAATGCGGTTGGAATACAGAGCACGCCAGCCTAGCAGCGCCGCACAGCGAAGACGGCGCGGCGAGCTCCCGCGCACATGCGCACAGTATTCCGAACACATATAATATTCTAATTCATACATTACAAATAATGTAACTAATATATGACTGATTTTTTTTTTCAATATCTTAAAATATTACTTTCTTTATTTAATAAACATTAATTAAATATTGGAAAGTTGGAAGAACTATTAATATTTTAATTAAATATAGCTTATATAAATAAGTATTTGATTCATATTTGTTTAAATATAGGACAAGTATTTGATTTAGCTGAATGACTTTGCATTGTTCGATGTAGAAATTATTTTTTACATAGGTACTAGAATGTTTGACTCATTTTTCAACGCAGTGGGAAATGTGTAATATATGGTATAAGTTGATTTTCTTGAAACTTATTTATATATTTGATTCTCCAAGCTTTACATGGAGTCTTTATTTTAAATTTGAATCTCCAAGCCTAACTAATATATGACTGATTTTTTTTTTCAATATCTTAAAATATTACTTTCTTTATTTAATAAACATTAATTAAATATTGGAAAGTTGGAAGAACTATTAATATCTTAATTAAATATAGCTTATATAAATAAGTATTTGATTCATATTTGTTTAAATATAGGACAAGTATTTGATTTAGCTGAATGACTTTGCATTGTTCGATGGAGAAATTATTTTTTACATAGGTACTAGAATGTTTGACTCATTTTTCAACGCAGTGGGAAATGTGTAATATATGGAATAAGTTGATTTTCTTGAAACTTATTTATATATTTGATTCTCCAAGCTTTACATGGAGTCTTTATTTTAAATTTGAATCTCCAAGCCTAACTAATATATTACTGATTTTTTTTTTCAATATCTTAAAATATTACTTTCTTTATTTAATAAACATTAATTAAATATTGGAACGTTGGAAGAACTATTAATATTTTAATTAAATATAGCTCATATAAATAAGTATTTGATTCATATTTGTTTAAATATAGGACAAGTATTTGATTTAGCTGAATGACTTTGCATTGTTCGATGTAGAAATTATTTTTTACATAGGTACTAGAATGTTTGACTCATTCTTCAACGCAGTGGGAAATGTGTAATATATGGTATAAGTTGATTTTCTTGAAACTTATTTATATATTTGATTCTCCAAGCTTTACATGGAGTCTTTATTTTAAATTTGAATCTCCAAGCCTAACTAATATATGACTGATTTTTTTTTTCAATATCTTAAAATATTACTTTCTTTATTTAATAAACATGAATTAAATATTGGAAAGTTGGAAGAACTATTAATATCTTAATTAAATATAGCTTATATAAATAAGTATTTGATTCATATTTGTTTAAATATAGGACAAGTATTTGATTTAGCTGAATGACTTTGCATTGTTCGATGTAGAAATTATTTTTTACATAGGTACTAGAATGTTTGACTCATTCTTCAACGCAGTGGGAAATGTGTAATATATGGTATAAGTTGATTTTCTTGAAACTTATTTATATATTTGATTCTCCAAGCTTTACATGGAGTCTTTATTTTAAATTTGAATCTCCAAGCCTAACTAATATATGACTGATTTTTTTTTCAATATCTTAAAATATTACTTTCTTTATTTAATAAACATTAATTAAATATTGGAAAGTTGGAAGAACTATTAATATCTTAATTAAATATAGCTTATATAAATAAGTATTTGATTCATATTTGTTTAAATATAGGACAAGTATTTGATTTAGCTGAATGACTTTGCATTGTTCGATGTAGAAATTATTTTTTACATAGGTACTAGAATGTTTGACTCATTTTTCAACGCAGTGGGAAATGTGTAATATATGGTATAAGTTGATTTTCTTGAAACTTATTTATATATTTGATTCTCCAAGCTTTACATGGAGTCTTTATTTTAAATTTGAATCTCCAAGCCTAACTAATATATGACTGATTTTTTTTTTCAATATCTTAAAATATTACTTTCTTTATTTAATAAACATTAATTAAATATTGGAAAGTTGGAAGAACTATTAATATCTTAATTAAATATAGCTTATATAAATAAGTATTTGATTCATATTTGTTTAAATATAGGACAAGTATTTGATTTAGCTGAATGACTTTGCATTGTTCGATGGAGAAATTATTTTTTACATAGGTACTAGAATGTTTGACTCATTTTTCAACGCAGTGGGAAATGTGTAATATATGGAATAAGTTGATTTTCTTGAAACTTATTTATATATTTGATTCTCCAAGCTTTACATGGAGTCTTTATTTTAAATTTGAATCTCCAAGCCTAACTAATATATTACTGATTTTTTTTTTCAATATCTTAAAATATTACTTTCTTTATTTAATAAACATTAATTAAATATTGGAACGTTGGAAGAACTATTAATATTTTAATTAAATATAGCTCATATAAATAAGTATTTGATTCATATTTGTTTAAATATAGGACAAGTATTTGATTTAGCTGAATGACTTTGCATTGTTCGATGTAGAAATTATTTTTTACATAGGTACTAGAATGTTTGACTCATTCTTCAACGCAGTGGGAAATGTGTAATATATGGTATAAGTTGATTTTCTTGAAACTTATTTATATATTTGATTCTCCAAGCTTTACATGGAGTCTTTATTTTAAATTTGAATCTCCAAGCCTAACTAATATATGACTGATTTTTTTTTTCAATATCTTAAAATATTACTTTCTTTATTTAATAAACATGAATTAAATATTGGAAAGTTGGAAGAACTATTAATATCTTAATTAAATATAGCTTATATAAATAAGTATTTGATTCATATTTGTTTAAATATAGGACAAGTATTTGATTTAGCTGAATGACTTTGCATTGTTCGATGTAGAAATTATTGTTTACATAGGTACTAGAATGTTTGACTCATTCTTCAACGCAGTGGGAAATGTGTAATATATGGTATAAGTTGATTTTCTTGAAACTTATTTATATATTTGATTCTCCAAGCTTTACATGGAGTCTTTATTTTAAATTTGAATCTCCAAGCCTAACTAATATATGACTGATTTTTTTTTTCAATATCTTAAAATATTACTTTCTTTATTTAATAAACATTAATTAAATATTGGAAAGTTGGAAGAACTATTAATATCTTAATTAAATATAGCTTATATAAATAAGTATTTGATTCATATTTGTTTAAATATAGGACAAGTATTTGATTTAGCTGAATGACTTTGCATTGTTCGATGTAGAAATTATTTTTTACATAGGTACTAGAATGTTTGACTCATTCTTCAACGCAGTGGGAAATGTATAGTATCTGGTATAAGTTGATTTTCTTGAAACTTATTTATATATTCGATTTTCCAAGCTTTACATGGAGTCATTATTTTGAATTTGATTCTCCAAGCCTCACATTCAGCATTCTTTAACCATAATGTATACAAATCATCTATTTTTTAAAATATATTTAAACTCGAACCTCACCTGCAGTAATAGATGATAATCTTAATGTTAAATGTTTCAATAAAATCAATTTTTATTTATTTGATACATTTACCAGCATAATGAAAAATTCTAAGATTATTGGCTTAGATCGTCTAGTAATGAACTACAATAGAAGGAAGAAATGAGCTACCTTTGATTAAATGGAAACCTGAGAAAATTGATTCATATCTAATACATATCTGATTTTTTTTTCAATGTCTTAAAGTGTTTCTTTCTTTATTTTAGTAAAAATTATTCAAATCTAGCTTATAATAATTAGTATTAGTTTGATATTTGTTTAAATATGAGACAAATATTTTAGTTAGCTGTAAGATTTTGCATTGTTCGAAGTGCAAGTATTTTATGCATAGATACTAGAAAGTTTGACTCATTTTTCAACGCACTGGAAAATGTATAGTATCTGGTATAAGTTGATTTTCTTAAAAGTTATTTATATATTCGATTTTCCAAGCTTTACATGGAGTCATTATTATAAATTTGATTTTCCAAGCCTCACATTTAGCAATATTTGACCATAATGTATACAATTCATCGTATTGGCAGTGACAGTTACATCTTAATGCCTGTTTCATTTATGAGAGTATTCCCTCATTGACCAATGGAGCCATCTTGAGAATGAGCACTGTAGCATATGATATTCTAATTCATACATTACAAACTTATACGACCCAAATTACGATAGTCTTCGCATCTTACCGAGTGATCGGAAAATTTATAGACTCGCTCATTTGATCGTCGAAAATTAGCCATCCAAAGACGTCTTACTCGGCTGTGTTTCAATTATATTTTCATTTTTTCCAGATGATTTTCCCAGTTACAAAGTAATTCACAACAGGCTTGCTAACGTCTGAATTCGACGTTGAAACTATTATATAGTATGCTTATCGATAGAAAAAACTCGTTATCAAGTCGTCGGTACCGACCTTACACTCATTATATTTTTGAGATTGTTGTATGACGTATCGACGAACTGAAGGAACTTGCAGCACTTTATATCCGCAAATAGCTATAAAATATGTGTAGCCTTTTGATAGACTGTAGACTAGTTCATCGTATTCGCAGTATGACAGGTACCGTTATAAGCCTGTTTTATACGTGAGAGTATTCCCTTATTGAAATCGTACATTACAAACTTATATGACCCAATTTACGATAGTTATATTATCTTACCGAGTGATAGGAAAAGTCATAGACTGTCAGATTTCCAACAAATATTGCAGAAATATTTCACGAAAGATGACAAAAAGGTTTCTTGTGAAATATCAATGTAAGATGCAGACGATATTTCCGGGAAACGTTTCTGAAAGATTTTCGAAATATTTCAATGAAAGATTTCCTTATCTTCCCAAGCAATGTTTCACGCAACGTTTCAAAAATATTTCTGCATCACAATGTAAAAGATTTCAACAAAACTTGGAGAAGTATTTCACCAAAGATGGCAAAAAGGTTTTTCGTAATATATGAATGAAAACTGCCTATTACTTTCAGTACTTAGCAAAGCTGAAGGTTTACTACTTGGTTATTTCTACTTGTGATACATTATTGAACGCTAAACCATGTAAAACCCCTCCATCGGTTCTTACTGTAATATTTTTAATTATTTTTATTTATTGGATACATTTACCAGCATAATGAAAATCTCTAAGATTATTGGCTTAGATCTTTTAGTAATGAACTACAATAGAAGGAAGAAATGAGCTACCTTTGATTGAATGGAAACCTGAGAAAATTTATTCATAACTAATATATAACTGATCGTCTCATTTCAATATCTTAAAGTGATACTTTCCTTATTTTAATAAACATTAATCAAATATAGCTTATAATAATGAGTATTAGTTTGATTTTGTTTGAATATAAGCCAAGTATTTAAGTTATCTGTAAGATTTTGCATTCTTCGAATTGGAAGTATATTATGCATAGATACTAGAATGTTTGACTCATTTTTCAACGCAGTGGAAAATGTATAGTATCTGGTATAAGTTGATTCTCAAAAGTTATTTATATATTCGATTTTCCAAGCTTTACATGGAGTCATTATTTTGAATTTGATTCTCCAAGCCTCACATTTAGCAATAATTAACCATAATGTATACAAATCATCTATTTTTTAAAATATATTTAAACTTGAACCTCACCTACAGCAATAGATGATTATCTTACTGTTAAATGACTCAATAAAATCAATTTTTATTTATTTGATACATTTACCAGCATAATGAAAAATACTAAGATTATTGGCTTTGATCTTTTAGTAATGAACTACAATAGAAGGAAGAAATGAGCTACCTTTGATTGAATGGAAACCTGAGAAAATTTATTCATAACTAATATATAACTGATCTTCTATTTTCAATATCTTAAAGTGATACTTTCCTTATTTTAGTAAAAATTAATCAAATCTAGCTTATAATAATTAGTATTAGTTTGATATTTGTTTAAATATGAGACAAGTATTTAAGTTAGCTGTAATATTTTGCATTGTTCGAAGTGCAAGTATTTTATGCATAGATACTAGAAAGTTTGACTCATTTTTCAACGCACTGGAAAATGTATAGTATCTGGTATAAGTTGATTTTTTTAAAAGTTATCTATATATTCGATTTTCCAAGCTTTACATGGAGTCATTATTATAAATTTGATTTTCCAAGCCTCACATTTAGCAATATTTGACCATAATGTATACAAATCATCAATTTTTTTAAATATATTTATATTTGACCTCACCTACAGCAATAGATGATTATCTTATTGTTAAATGATTCAATAAAATCATTTTATACAAGATACTAATGAATTATGATTACGTACAAAAAATAAAATTAATTTTTATCGTCCGTCTTCCCGACCCCGGGGCCCTTCCGGCCATGATACAGGCTCCATGCAGCAACTTCATTGATGCGTTTTTCGCATTCACTTATCACTATGAAATTTACCTTTGAACTCGAAATTATATAGATGGTATTCACATACAAAATCTCGGACAGTACGGCCTCGGGGTCGGGAAGACGGACGGATCACGTGTGGAAAGTCCCTTGTATTCCATTTCTGTCGTAGTAATAACGTCGGAAGATATTCCCGTAACTAACGATTCCGAAAACTTTGTGCGAGCTATTGAGGTAACTGGATTTTTTTTACCAATCTAAATATTTCGCTTCATATTTTTGCATTCTTAAATGACTCGACGAACTGTCAATTAAAAAATGATTGGGAGTAAGAGCTTCCTCATCTTGTGGGTCCAACGATACAAACCGGGTTAACCATGTGTTCTACTTTGGTTATTACCTCGTGAGAACTTCTTCCGTAGGTATTTGCACATTCAAAGCGTGACTCAAGGTAACTTTAATCGAGCAAATAAGTCGTTCCAATTCTCCTTCCCCCCATGTAAGCTCCATCCGGCACATTAAAATGCCACGAACAAACGATTTGTTGCTGCGAAATTTTCTTGTTTTTTTATATGGATGTTCGTTACCGCGTCTTTCAAGTCTTTATTTGATTATAAAGTTTATACCGTTGTCACTATACATGACATGGACATTCTCGTCTTGCCGTGATTTGTTGAATTGCCATGATTGTTGTACTAACGTGTAACGAAGGTGCTACTTTTAAATATATCGTCCGCGTGGGTGGTCATATACGTGAAAAGTACACCCAATCGTTTACGTCGGCTACGTCCGAATTCACAATGTATAAACGGTCGTTGTAAGTATACTTTACGACTTACTTATTGGTCATTCTGCCACCAGCGGATTGCAAGGCTTAGCTCGACATAGTTGACAGATAATACAACTTTGTTCACGAGCCACCGCAAACGTGTGCGAAGACCAACTTCATAGAATTTTAATGAGTCGCGTCTAGAATTACTGGCTGATTTTGGAAAAGCGTGGAGAAGAATTTTTCCACTCACTCTTTCGCTTTCAGTAGATTTTGCTTATCTATATCTGGTTATATGTCTTGTAGCTTGCTCCTTTTGGAAATTTTACTGTTTTTTCGTAATATCTTGAGTTCTCCCGAAAAACACGTAACTTTGGCAATATGGTACCAGCCTTTTGAGCTGCGACAATTTTTTCTGTCGTGATTCCTCTTGCGTTCTTCGCGGTGTGAGTACTTTCATTACCTCTCCTCTCTATCTCTTTCTGCCCCATAATCGAATATTTTGACGATCGATTTTATCTATGAATGTCCGGTGGTACCGCCATAAAAAACAAATTCTTAGGTGGTCCATTATGTGGCTGCGTTCATACTCGATGGTACCCAATGCCATTTTACACCGTTTTCGTTGTTTCACCAATTTCACTTATACGATTTGCTATAAATATTTATTTTTTACGTGGCTTCCTTCGTATCAAAGGTATGACAGTTGTTGAATCAGACCAAAAAACACGTTTATCAATTTTTATATCAAATTCAGTGACTGTTGTTTTTGCTACTCTTGTTAGAAGTACGGCCGTTTGTAATTTCAAAAGCGGAATGGACATTGCTTTTTTTGTGTAGATTCGCGATTTAGACATAGTAAGGGATAAGTGAACAGTTCCCTTTAGTGTTTCTTATCTTAAATATGAAACCGCAGCGAATGCTTTTTTACTTGCATCTACAAAAAGCGTTCTCACGTATTTGGACCTTGCGAATAAATAACAGCATGTTATTTTTATGTTTTGTATCGTTTCTAGATTATTTAACAATATGTGCCAAGCTTCGAATTCTGTGACTTGTAGTTGCGCTTCCAAACCTATTCCACTGCCTAGTCGATCATACACGAACACAGCTACTCTATAAAAATTCAAGTTTTGTCGGTTTCATTTTTCCGTAAAATAAATTAGCGTGTAATTTTTTAAGCCAACATGCATTCTAAAGATATCTTCTTTTCGGTCCCAATAAAGTCCCCAAACTCTTCGCTACCCATTGTTATTTTGCTCTGATTTCCGAGTTTGTATTCTTGTTTAACTTTTTTAACGACTCGTGATTAATAAGACGCCCAACCGTGGAAATGGAAATTTGCCTCCGCGTTGATTTCGATAACATGACCGCATGTACGCATTTCATCCTCTGAACTATCTAGCGGTAGATAATCATCCATGTTTTTTATCATGCTCCATACTGCTTCAGATCTCGTACTCGCGGATCTCATATAGCATTTTTATGTTTCACCTATATCGCACTACATGAAGACGATTTTAAGCCGAAAATTAAAGTCGTATTCTCGTAAATGTCAGGTTCTCGATTCCGATCTTTGCCTTGCCAAAGAAAACGCGATCTCGTTCAATAATTTTGACACGTCAAATCATATCTTTAATGTCAGCTTTTGTTGCGACAGGATACTAACGAAATCGCAATAAAACATCGAGAAAAGACTCGAGAGAGTCTGGTCCTGTTTAAAGTAAGTCATTCATCGAAATTCTATCAGTTTTTGCGGCTGCGTCAAAAACCAGACGCACTTTAACGGGCTTATTAACGTCTCCGACGCCAAAATGTGGTATATACCACTCTGTTGATTTTATACTTATAGGTAAACCTGAATCTAAAATCATATTAAAAGAGATATTACAATATCGCTTGTTTTCGTCACAAAATACGCAATTAATAGCTATAAGGTACGGAAACATTTGTTACTACGAGTAATTTAAGAGGACATATATCTTATCCAAATTAATTATAGGAGTTTTTATAAAATATAATTCCCTAATCATTTTCTTTCTTTTTTTATGTTTTTGCTCAAGTATCTGCCATCTTTGCTTTCACTGTTAATGTCGATACTTATTGTTGTTTTTTATCGTACATATATTTACAAAGTCTCAAATATTTTGTTTTGAAAATATATTTATAGAACTCTTGAGTAGTTAGTTATAAATTGAACAAAATATTGAACAAGCATACTAAGAATTGTAGGTTTGGAAGCATATAATAAAACGAATACTTACGTTTAACAAATGTATTATAAAAATAGAATGATGGTTCGGTATGATCACGACTCTCGCCACTCCAAATTAGACGTTAGTTCACTTCGAATGACTGGAACTGACTCCTTTAACTATGCGCACGCACCGAATCGTCCTAAAGGGCAGTGACATGAGTAGGGGAAAGACAAAACAAAACAAAACAAAACAAAACAAAGGCAAAACAACTACACATCCTCAAATATGATTAGCCAATCTGCCGTGCTATATTCCTTAGTACCTATTCCTATTTTATGCATACACTACCTAAATAAATAATCTAATAAATTGTACCTGACAATAACTATATATTGTTAAAAATTAGAAACAATTTTTTTGTCATCATCTGAGGTCAAAGATTTTAAACGATTGATTTTGCATGATTTGAAATATTGTTATAAGAATACCAAAAATAAAGAATCTTATTTAAACATTTTTATATAATATATTTATAGCTCGAATTTTGAATCCATTTCTGTACCTGGTATACGTTGAAGATACAGTGCACATTGTAAATGACTTGATTAGTATGGAGTTGCCATCGAAGGAATCAAAGGAGTTAATAATAAGGACCGAGAGATTTGAGGGTACAATTTCATTTTTAAATTGAACTATTTAATAACATTTTAAATGAAATTATAATTATATATTGTGTACTTGAATAAGTTTTGACCCTTTTTTGCTATTTTAAAAACTTGAACAGTATTTTATTTAAAGTATTCTTCATAGTCAGCTATCACGTACTACCATTGTTTCAGACAATAAATAAATACCGTAATAAAAAATTCTGTTGAAGCTATCCATTTACAAGCCATTTTTGTCGACCTCGGCAAGAAGGAAAGTACTTTTTCTACCGTTGTCAATCCAATTATTCAATGGGGCAAGATCTAGTGAATACATTAGTTATTTTACCGCTGTTTAACCGACTTCGCTATTTGCATCCGGTATTGTCATGTTATATAACGTGATTATGATAAGATAATAGTTATGCGGCAACTATAATTTGCTAGAGAGGAAAAAAAGAAAGGGAAATGATTGTAACTGACTTCTCTCGAAACTAATTAAATTTGTGAGTGTTGGCTACCGCGCGTTGTGAGTCAACCTCTGCTGATTATTTTACACGGGTGACCCTGATTTAGACAATTCCGACACTGACTCTTGGCGCTGACTGACGAGGAACTAGTCGCGGTGGCTAGGAAGATTAGAGGTACAGGTAACAAGGGAATAACCGAATTATATGATAAAATAGCGATCTCAACCAATATGCCATTTTTTAAACATTGATAGAATAAATCTACGCAACTTTAGGAACAGATTAAGCTTTATTAATTCCAGTTGCTTTCGTTCCGAGAGTCTCGTTTTCATCTTATCCGCGATGTAAAGAAAAGCCATGAGAAACTGATCCAGCAGTTCGTTTTCGCCCTGTGCCGCTCTCACGTCACGGTTAATACTATGGGTGAAACTACTCTTTAATTTACGGAGGGTAACCTATTAATGGGTGGTTTGTTTGGAACCATAACATCATGTACGCGCTTGTAAGAGAGATCATTAGTGCCGGCAATATTTCCTCGTCACTTAACCGATAATTTTATTGCACCATGTGCAACCATTCTAAAAGTTGCTCCGTCGTTAGCCTGCCCTTTTTAAGATTAAACGGGCGAACTACTTAGCTCCATCACCGCATTAGTCGATCATCCGCCAATATACTGCACCTTAGGTTATCATTCCACCGTCTTACTCCGAGGAGTCGTCGTGCCACGAATCGTCATCGTTGAGCGCTGAGTTGTAATCTGCATCGTCCGTTTACGACTCCTCATGCTCCTCTTCAATATCGTACTTGTATTTGCGTGCTCTCTCTGCAACGTTTTTCTCCATTAGTACGTATTCTCGTATATATGCTCCCGCGGTTGATACTTCGTCTCAGGAATCGCCTCATCGGTTCCACGCCCCGGCGTGCTGGTGTTTCTAGGACTGCGTATCATCGCGTTTTCTAGAACATTAACTTGTTCGACGTGTGCATCTGCATTTTTTTTTAAGCGCAGCTGGAGCCAACCACGTCGGTTAAATCATTCTTACCGCTCATTGCCATTGCCGGGGAGAAGTCCAAAGACATCGTACGGTATCACTTTGCTTTCTCACTGACATATCGCTGTTCTTGATATGTCGCTGCAAACTCGCATTTCCGACAACAATGCATTTCTACGGTCGTTTCGGCGATCTTGCCAGTGGTATTGTGTCCCTCTTATGCTACGTGTAAACAAAATAAAGCCAACAACCTTCATTATTTGATTAACGGCTCAACCTTTTCCGCGCTGAATACTTATAGTTGTAACTTTGGTGCGATATACGCAGCACAAAGCCTTCAACGTTACATTTAAACACGACGTCGATTCTTCGAAACGGAAATTTTGGTATAGCTAGGAGTAAATATTGCAATTATAGCCATTCGCTCAATTTCAATCACACACATACAACAATAAAAAACTATTACTTACACAAATTAGACGAAATTCCAGGCTCGTGCATTTATAGTACAAAAATAATGTACTTGAACAGATGTGCTAATGGAATGATATCAACATTACTTTCACCTCTGTCCATTTCATTACACAGGCTGACAAATCTCAGAACCAGAGACCAGACATAATGTACTCAAAGGATTTTGATGCGCTGAATTAGAATCCCAGCTCAGAATTTTCCGTATACGTCAGGTTTCCGATATATCCCAACTTGAAAGTGCAAAAAACGCGATTTTTGGTTATATTTGAGACCTTACTACATCAAGATAAAATTTTTTTTCTAAAAATGACACAGCCCATCTAAAAGTGCAACTCTTACCCTTCAAAACACCTTTTTAATATTTGGAATCTCTTTTTTTCACCCAGATATCAACAGTTTTTTATTATATTCATTCGCCATATTAAATTTTAGGAAATAGATCAAGGGTTCGTAATCAGCGATCAAAAAAATACCGCTACATGAGTTTTAATGAGATTCTAGTGAAACAAGTTGTTTCGGTTCAAATTCTTCAAAATAGCAAAAGATTTAAGTATTTCGTCCACCATATTAAATTTTGAAAATAAGATGAACGTTTCAAAGTTTCAGGGTGTAGTATGTGAGAGGGGTTCAAGAGGTTATTTAGAAAGTAAGAAGTGGTTTTAGTCAGGGGGTATCATGTCGCTGATTACGAACCCTTAATCTATTTCCTAAAATTCAATAAAGCAGATCCAATATGGCGGATGAAAATAATGAAAAACTATTGATATCTCGATGAAAAAAAAAGATATTCCAAATATGAAAAATGGGTTACATGAAGGGAAAGAATTACACTTTTAGATGGGCTGTGTCGTTTTTAGAAAAAAAATGTTATCTTGATGTTGTAAGGTCTCAAATATTGTCAAAAAACGAGTTTTTTGCACTTTTAGGTTAGGATATCTCGGAGACGTGATGTATACGGAAAATTCTGTGCTCGGATTCTAATTCAGTGCATCAAAATCCTTTGATTACTCTATGTCTGGTCTCTGGTTCTGGACTTTAAGAAAATTTTG
Source organism: Phymastichus coffea (assembly GCF_024137745.1). NCBI lineage: Eukaryota > Metazoa > Arthropoda > Insecta > Hymenoptera > Eulophidae > Phymastichus > Phymastichus coffea. The sequence continues at coordinate 827,920 of NW_026706853.1, read as the reverse complement.
TCGACCTGTATTATTTCCGGACTTCGGCGTAAGACGAGCCGTACGTGTCGACGACATAAACAAAGAAAAAATAAAATTGAAGAATAAGTTGCTTAAATTGAGAGCCACAATTTCGCTCCATAGCTCGGTAAGATAAGTGAAACATAAACAGAATTAGAATAAACCGGCCAAGTCGTAATCGCACATCGTTCTTATGAGCCTAGGTACATTAATGGAGAGAGAGACCAGCGATGGTCAACGACCAACTTTTACCTGGTCGAACCACTAGATACACTTCCCCTTGCCAGACGGAGGCCTGGCTCAGTTACTAACTGATAAAATGTTATGCTTTGGATCATGAAGGCGCATAGTGATGCTGCCTAATAATAAAAATATTAAAAATTAGTAAAACAAGAATAGTAAGCAAAGGCATACAAAAAAATAAATAAATGAAATGGTATAAAATGAAGTGAAGCTTAAGATTGTAGCTCCGAGAACTGTACTACAACCTTGTATTATCTTCGATCACCTATAAAGGGGAAAGACATTTGCGTGGTGGACATGAATTTAAGGGATCGAGGAAGAGCTAAATTTCAGGGGATAAGGCAATTTATAAAAAAAAAAAAGAGACGTGGTATCACCTTCATGTAAAAGTACAATAACTATATTAAATAAATGAGAAAATAAAATGAACATAGAAGAAAAGAGAAAGTGAATGAAACTAGTGATAAATGAAAAAAGGAAACTTAAGTTTCATTTTTTTCATAAATCACAAAGTTAAAAATAACTAAAGAAAATTACGCTGTTAAAATAAAATTGAAAAAAAAATTATAAAGAAAAGCGAGCTCAATCCTCCTACCCTCCACATCCCTTCTTTACGACGGCCCAGATACGCCACTGATCCTGTGGATTGAGTGAACGTCCGGCCCGCGCAAACCCTAGCTGTGGTCGTAGCTCCATTCATAATTTGGGCAGCGCACGACGGTCAGGTCCGGTTCGCCGCAGCTGTAGCAGAATTCGTAGCAGTGAGCTATTCGTTCACCGGGTGTACGAATGGCCCATCGCCCGGCAGTTCCGAAACGTGGGTGCTGGCACACACCAGGACAATGTCCTCCATTTGGATCGCCCTAGGTGGAGTCGGCGATCTGGTGTGTGACGTCGAAGGCGGTGACGGGCTCCGTCCCGGACTAGCGGATTACGAGATTTCGACCTATGGACGGATATAGGGCTTTAGGTCTTGTAAGTAGACCTTTGTTAACTTACGACTCGAGGTATTCGTAATGTGGACAACCATGGGGAATAAAATAGCAGTGATATACTAGTTCGCAGTGAATTTTGGAATTAGACCTGTACTGACCAGAATGCTTGTTGTTGAGAGGGTGTGCAATTTGCGTCAGTCCTTGTCACTGATATTAAAGAAAGCTGACCGACGTTTAACGTCAAAGTACGGCCATTGGCGCTTTGTTGCACCCTCGAGGTCGTGCACTACCGAGTCGTTGGCCACCGCTAAAACTTTTCATGCGCTGCTTCTATGCTAACGTGTCGAAAAGTACGATGTCGGCATTGGTATTTACGTAAGGGTCATTTCAGGTAATCTAAATTCACGGCCGAAATTAAGGAAGACAGGCAAAACTTTGAGGAAACTGTTGACTGCTGAATTTATTGGCAAGCGTATTTGAAGAAGGTGAATGTCTTAGTCGCGTTGGATATTGATAATAAACGGCCTTATGATGGTTTCCCCCACGCGATTAGCTCACTACACGATATTGATTTCTGGGTGGTAGACAGGGTTGGTAGAATGTTTTATCTCATATTTTTCCGGGAGCGTGATGCATAAACTTGGACCTTTTCGATGCTAACGTGGTTTTGCGTGAGAACAGCCCTAAACCAACATTAGAGGCGCCTGTTTGCAGAAAATCGTCAGTTTCATATCAGGGAAGCAAGGATTGGTATTGTTGTCAGTATCTACTCAATGATTGTAGGTGCGTGTTCCTGGTCTTCAAGGCATTTGAAGCGTACATATTCTTTCATCAGTTCAATGATGTCCGAAAAGTGACTAATGAAATGACGATACCATGATGCCATACCTATCAGCCGTCTCAATTCATTGACATTTTCAGGGGCTGGTTAGTTGAGAATTGGAGCGATTTTATCGTCATCGGAGGATAAGTCTTCCGTACTCAGCTTATAGCTAAGATGTTTGACGGATGGTCGACAAAACTCGCATTTGTCCCAACCAATTTCGAAGTTGGCATCATGGATCCTGGTGAGTACCTTGTAAGCACTGAAAAGTGTTTGTATCACCAGGTTGTCGAGGTATGCAAAGACAAACTGGTCGATGTCTCCGGTGATCAGCGTGTCCATGAGCCGTTGAAATGCGGCTAGAGGGTTGACCAACTTGTAAGGCATCATTATGTAGTGGTGTAGACCTTGATCAGGTATCATGAAGGCTGTAACTTTTTGACTGTCCTTGCCTAAGGGTATTCAATGGTAAACATTCTTTAGGTCAATGGTGCGTATACGCCTGACAGCGCTCAACGTACGCAAGATATCCTTCGTGTAGGGCGAAGGATGTGCGTCCTTTTGGGTCACTGCATTGACTTTACAAAAGCCAATGCAGAAGCAACATGTGCCGTTTAATTTGATGACCATTACGACCGGACTGAACCAAGAGCTGTTGGACCTGTCGACTTTGGCGCTGACAAGGAATTAGTCCAGTTGTAGTTGGAGGGCTACCTCAACTGGTGTATAGACCAAATAGTATCGGAGTTTTATGGGCTCATGGCCCTGCATGTCTATGGAGTCTTCCACAAGGTTCGTCACTTCAGAACCAGCCACTGGAAATCTCTAAAAGCGGACGAAGATTTCGTTAATTTGAGTTTCCTCTGCTATTGAGACCTTAGTAAGAGCAGCTAAAAGCCGGATACGAAACCTTGCTCCACAGGGTTTGGTTCTGTATTAAATTCACCAAACATTGAGCAAGAAAGCGTCCATACCTTTGTTCTGAAATCGAACCTGATCTCAAAATCTTTCCAAATCGATTTCAAACACGCAGTCATAAGCCAAACATGGGAAAAGGCGTGCTTTAAGGGGTTGATAGATATCACCAAGGGCGAGATTTAGTGAAATCTCACCTCCAGTGGTTGCAGTGGATCCGTCCGCTAGTCGTACCATTGATACAACTGCGTTTTTTTGTGCAGCTGACAAATCGTCAAAAGTCCTCTGAACAAAGTACGTGTGCATCGATCTAGAGTCTACAACAACCTGATATCGATGTGTATCCACTTGCAACGGCAGTTAGAATGAGAATCGTATGCGCGGCTGTTACTAGAAGCGTTAAAGAAACACGCACACACAATCTCGCCAGAAGTTACTTAATCGTCGGCGTAGGGGACGATGTCGACCCTGACCGTCATCTCCGCTAAGCGTTTCCTCATTGCTGCTTTCGCTCCACAAAAGATGGGTTATCGTACGTCTTGATGGTCACGTCCTTACACTTGCACCAATACCAATGGTGTTCGGACATTGACGGAGCTAGAGTAGATGAGGTATTACTCCCCGAGGCAAGCAGAGCAGTCGTGACAGCAGTCCTAGACGACTCCTAAGCCGTTAGTAACGGGGAACGTCCGTTATTGAGCGCATTCCGCCGTTTGATTCTCCTCATCCGTCCGTCGGCTCAAGGTCGAGAGAATGTGTGAGCGTGTTACTCATACATGTTTTCTCGTCTTCGAGGTACGACGTGGCGGCATGGTGGACGCGGCAGTGGTAACGGCGACGGCAACGGCGTGAGCAACATCGGAGAGCATGAGAGAGAGAGAGAGAGATTGATTGATTGATTGATTGATTGATTGATTGATTGATATCATTTTATTGCAGATTAGCAAAACAACAATTACATATAAAATATAATACAAGGTACATTTGTATATATATATTAACATATGACAAGCATAAAGACTAGATTCTACGTTTATAGTCAGGTATCACAGATGAATTATTAATATCACAGTGTATTATTATAAATTACTTAGTGTAAATTTTTGGATATGATAGCAGACTTCCTGCGTCAAGTCTAAAGCATCAAACAGTACATAACTTATATTTATCATTTATCAACTCGACTAGGTTAAACTAGAATAGACAACGTATAGGATAATCTTACATATACATTACACCTAATACACTTATAAGTTAATGAGGAGGGGAATAATTCCTGCTTAGGTCTAGCAAAACAGTCAGATAGATTTTGTATAATTATCGAGGAATAAATGAATTAATTTTAAATTGATCCAGCAGCACTACTGTTAGTCTACGCGTCCAACTCAAAAAACTCGAAAAAGAGATAGAGAGAGAAAGCATGTCTGCGCGCATTAGGCCCCGTAACTGAGTGACGAGTGGTGCATGCCACTCCTCAGTAGAAGACCGGCTAGAGGAAAGGCTAGCCGCTTTTGTATAGTTTGGCAACGACACCGCTCTACCCTGAAAGAAAGGACTGTGGTACGAGGAAAATACGTCGGACAACCCAGCCGCGGAGAAGCCCTGAACGCATTTGGACGGGTTTCATCGACCCAAACATCTTCGACAACAGCGGAGGAAGCGACAGTGAGCTCTCGGGTGCTTACTCTCTTTGGCTTCGTCGTCGCGAACCTCGACAACACGCTCGTGTGCAATTTTTGCGACGTATGTCGGCGAGGAGTTTCAGTCGATCATCAGGTGTGTTCGCTGCCGCGGTGCATTCGTGCACGCTGCAGTGAATTCTCTCACTCGTGTCGATCCGACCAGTGTTGAAATCTGAGTTCCGCGCATTCGTAAGTGTAAAAGTAATAAATAGCGTAATAATAATGAAATGTACATTTGTATTTATTTGTTTTCCGTCTGTCTCCTATCCTACGAACGACGATTTACTCGCCCGGGTAAACGGTAATAAGAGTATTCGTGCCTCCCGATTCCCACGACTAAAACAATAATAAAAAAATATTGGCACAGAGAAAATCACGGGCATCTGAGTCTAGAATTAAGTAAATATAATTTTCCCTTTGGCACGTCATACAGAAAAATGATAAAACTAATAGCCCCATCGTATTCTACGGGAAAAAATACACCAAAAATATTATGTATGTTATTCTAGAAATAATTGTTGTCTACCCTGGTTTAGGGGTTGCCAATATAATTATTTCCGAGAATAAGATATATGTTTTCGATGAATTTATCCCCTTACATACGATGGTGTATTGTTTCATCGTTTCATCGTGGAATTAATCTAAAATATGCTAAAAGACCGAAAAATAGCTAAAAACGTTTTTTTAGAATTTTGAGTATGGAAATTACTGGCTATGACGGCTTAGAAAGTAATCTAGGAAGGTCCGGTTTGCGGCAAACTTCTTATTTTCAGATGTAGAATAGACTTACAAACCTTAGTTTCCTATTTCGGAATAGGGGCATTTGGACTATCTTAACGGAAGAGAAAAGGAAAGGAGGAAAGATGATCGTAACGACCCATTGGAAAACCAATTGAATTATGAACTTAATTTATCCAAAATTAACGCTACTAAGAGACAGAGTTTTATCTCTCTCGAGATGCTAAATAAAAAATGAAAATAAGTATAAAACAAATACATAAATTAAGTGTAATTCAATACTAATTGGTAGGCAATATAATTTGTTGAAGTAAAAACAAAAATTAAATTATCACTATTTAACGGGGATTCGGACCATTATCATAAAAAAAAGAGACAACAAAAGGTTAAGCTGGTGTTGGTTCAGATGACTTCAGCTCTTAGTACTTCTGGCCTCTTGGTCCGTCTGGGCGTCGTCAAGAGCGTGCAAATTCGTGCGTCTTATGGTTGCGAGGTAAAAGAAATCGCTGAGACAAGGCGCAAAATAAATGTGGTCGCAAGGTAAAAGAAAAGGTGGAAATTTATATAAAACAAAAAGAATACAAAGTAAGTAGCGTAGCAGAAGTGAAATAAAGAAAGAGAGCAGAAAACAAGCGAGCATGTAGAGAAAGAGAGGTATATCGCGGCCGGTACTTAAAGATCGCAGCCCTATCGGTCGCAGTTCCTCGCAGAAGGCATTCCAAATCCGGGTGAAGTTTACTCGCCGGTATTGGGTGTGGGCGGCAGTAAGCCAACATACAGACCGCACAAGTTCATGGCTCGCACACAAACACTCACAGCACGAAAGTCTAGTGGAAAACCGGAGGAAAGGGCGATCCAGTGCAGCGAAAGAATGTCCTCGCGGTCGATTTATCAAACGCGTCTCTCTCTCTATCTAACCATTCCTCTTTTACTTACCTCGTGCCAGCTACTGGAGGCTATACAAAAGAAAGTGGTACATAAAAAATATGAATAAATATAATATACAGTAACTGAAGCGAGAGAGAGAGACATAACGGGTGTCATTCGCACATGTTATAATTTATTCAATACAAAGTAAACGCACGAGGTGTGTAGCTTAAATTGAGAACTGCGATGTGACTATCTAAGCCGATTTTCACAGTGAGCCGATCATGAGCAGCATACTCGTTAAGTTAATAAATGATACTGACATCTCCTGGAGCAAACATGGCGTAAATAATTGCAAAAATGAGATGAGAAATAATAAACTTACGTTGAACTTTGATTACAGGAATTCAGATTTTCACTTTTGTTCCAACAATTACGAACATATGGCTGGACCATTCAAATTCGCCTTCAAATTGCTACTTATTAGGTCTCAAAAATTACAGGCACACTTTAGCCTTGAGTAAAATTAATTAACCGATAATTTGATTATAAAATTGACGGAGGTAAAGTCATAGCTGAGAGTTTAACATAGCTTAAAATTAATAGCGTAGGTAAAGGACTTGCGCAGCTGAGCACGGCCCTTATCTCTTTGATCGATAGGAGTGGGTCCGACAGGTGCATGTATAGATGTGTGATTGAACACTCTTGCGAGTGGGGAAGGCAGTAGCGACATTGATTACATTCGAGTTAGCCGTGTTGACATCGTAACGTGGCGGCTCTAATTATTTTTTTTATTCGCTTTATCGTTCGGTAAGATAAGTGAATCATAAACAAAATTAGAATAAATGGACCAATGGCTTTTTCCCTGGTCGAATCACCCCTAGCAGTTAACTGATGATTTTGTTATGCTTTTTTTGCATATTACGAAATTGTTTCTCTGATAAGTTACTAAAATGAATGATTCTGTTTCCATAGCGATTAGCAGTTATAATTTCATTCATTTTCAGCAACTCGCAATATACCTTTTTTGTTCTAAATATACAACATCACTTACTTCCATACAAATTCCACTATGACGTTTCAGTTCATGGTTGGCCTGGTTAAAATAACCTTCTCGATTTTTAATTACCGCCATAAATCTAACTTGTCATCGACAATAACGATTCTTTGCACAGCTGATTTCATTATCTATTTTTGAAGCAATATTCATATATCGATATCATGCGGTGGTGGAAACTTATTCAAGTAACGAGTAATATTACTTTCTTCATATATTTACTAAATATATTATATATTGCTTATTCTAGAGTCGACCATTTTAAAAAGAAATGATATCAATATTATTAAAAAATTTTTCCAAAGAAAAAACATCCAAAAAATCAAAAACGAGTGCCAAGATGGCTTAAAAATTGTTCAATATCCTGTCAAGGGTAGAGGAATTGAAACAACAAAATTTTTTAAGAAAGGTGATTTTGTTGTTGAATATAAAGGAACTTTACTGGATGCAAAAGATGCTATTTTAAAAGGAGAATCCGACTATCAGTTCTTCTTCCATTATAAAAATAAAAAGAAATGGTGAGTATATATTTTACTTTACTTATATATATATATATATATATATATATATTATACTTATTTTAAAAAGCTATATAATATGTGGAAAAAATAATTTTTTTTACATTTCTTTGAAAAGGAATGACCCAGTAAGTCTTAAGAAACGATACGGGCAAAATACCAAGATTAGTTCACCAATCTTGAAAATTACATTTCACGCAGTTCATTTTTAATTTTTTTGTAAATATTCATACCATCTACTATTCGTAATTAGTAAAGTAATGGTTGAGGCTATTGATATTTCCAAGATGCTTAAACATAACCGTTAGGAGCCTTTAATTTTTCTTAATTGACAAATAGATGAGATTAATATACTTTTGTAATCATTCGGATCACAATATAATGTTTGGTTTCGTAATGTTTGTTTTTTCATACTTTATAAGATCTTATATAAGTTTCTTTGAATCTATTGTAACGGGGTATAACCGTTCAATTATTATATCGCGTGATTATATTAAAGGGACACGCGTGAATCATCAATGCTCACTACTATTCCGGGAGAAGACGAGAAAGTATGCGTCAGTCAACCAATAATCGTTAATAACCTATATCAAGATGAGTGGAAACTATGTGAGATGAGAGAATCAATGAAAACACTTGTTAGTAATGTAAATTGGATCTTTTATTATCCCTCAAAGTTCACAAAAGGTCGGCCCGCGCGTTTGTTTACATGCACGCTCGCTCGTCGACAACACGCTTTGCCGGTACGCTCGCTGCTCTTTGTTATTAGAGCCGTTACATGCACGCATCGAATGTTAGAATCAAATTATTACTCGTATATTCGCGATCGCGAAATTAAGCTGGCCAGCTTACCTTATAATTGCAGGCGATCGGAGAACAACACGAATACCTCGCACAGAGCGGAACTGTTTTTATTGTTTCTTACGCGGCTCGCGAATGCGCGCACGGAGTGGTTTCGCCCTCGATGGCGAAACTGCACGCACACACACACTGCTTGGCCTTCAGTTGGTGTCCGGATGGCTCCTTGGAGGCAGCTGTCACGGCTATCTGGCACTCTCGATTATCTGCTGATCTGGCGTATCGTTAGCAATGGCACGTGAATTGGCGATTGCGGTAGCGAAAGCGGACGGACACTAGGATGGTCTAGGCTTCACTGGTTCAAATTCGTTCGCGCGCGTTCCGTCTGCTCGCGTGCCGAATTCCTTCGTTACCTATTCTGTCCCCCCGGCAGGTGCTGCCCTCACAGGCAGCAATTAAGCTAAATAGTCAGCGCTAATTTGACGTTTACCGTCACAGCCCCCTTCCAGTCTGGACCTATAGGGTCCTCGACGATAATTCCATTAGCGCTGCCTTTTCCGAGGAGGAGAAGAGGAAGGATAATAAAGGGTTGTAGTCCAAGTGATGTTAAACTTATAATTTATTGGGCGGCAGGGCGACATGTCGGTGGCCCTGCCCACGGGGGCAGGGCATCATCACCTAGCTGGTCTCGGTGGTAGCTCCTGGCCCTGGTCGTCCAACGGGGGTCGGCCGCACGCCTCCCACCCCAGCCTCTCTTGGACCAGGTCGGCGTGTTGTCGCACTCGTGGGCAGCGGTCCGTGCGGGTCACCCCGGGGTAGTGGCATACGTTGCACCCTTCCCACTGAGCGCGGGAAAGGGTGCCCCGTGGGAGCCCTCGCTCTCTGGGGGTCAGAGGCAACCCGTTTCTACGGTTCGGGGCGGACCACAATGGTCTTTCGACCGTGGAGTCCGCACCCGCAGGGCCTAAAACCACATTAATATGGATGGGCCCCGTTGCTTGACCACCCTGGCTCCCGTCCACATTTACCACCAGGTTTACCCCGCACTTTTGCGGGCCCTGGTGCGAAGTACTCCCCGACCTGGTTCCCGGAGCCATTGTCCTGGCTCCGATGATCGGAGACTGGGGGAGGCTGGTGGTATTGCCACTCGCCGGGCCCTCGATGGCCTGGCGGAGGCGCTGCTGGACCTCCCTTAGGGCCGACGCGAACTGGCGACGGCGGGACACCACTTTCTCCCAATGATCTAGGTCATCCGGGTGGTGTCCCGCGGCTGTGTACGCATCGTACTCGGCGTACACAGCCCGTTGGAGGGCGTTGAGGGTCGTCCAGCCTCGCTCGGCCTCCCTCAACCCCTCGACTATCTCCTCCCAGGTCCTTTTGCCAGACGGTGGTGTCTGGCTCGGGAACCTGGGGGGCCAGGTCGCGTCGGGGGCACCCTCTTCTGTTTGGGTACCCACAGATGTCGTCGGGGCCCTCATGGGGATGGGTCCCGCTGGGGGTCCAGACGGTGGCGCGGCGTCGTCGCGCGTGATGCCGGGTGTTGTGGTCGGCGTCGTGGAGGTCTCCTCCATCGGGAGCTCTTCTATAAGCACGGATGACGAGCTCTCGTGAGCTCGCACCCGTGCTCGCTCCTCTTCCTCCTTCTTCTCGGCGAGCAGGTGGAATGCGGCATGAACCACCCCCTCGACGGCGGGACCTAAGTCCAAGCCGATGAGGGCGGCTGCCGCTTGCTCGAACTGTTCGAGCGTAATCTGCATCCTGTAAATGTCCAGCGAGTTAGTATCCTGAAATAATTTTGGATATCGAAGGTGGGCGCCTGTTCGGCTGCCCAGGGCCTTCGTCGCCGGAGTCGAAGGTGGGGTCCTTGGCTTCGGTCTCCCAGGTCCTTCGTTCGCCGTGTATCATGCATCCACGGTTGTCGCTTTCGGTGGTCTGCCCCTCTTCTTCTTCACGATGATGGGAGGAGGGGCTCGTGTTGTTTGTCGATGTTGTGTAGTGTGTGTTGTTTGTGCGGACTTACGAGGTCTTCCTTGTGGGCGCTTCGTTGGGTTAGTAGGAGGGATATCTGGCGGGACTCGGCTGGGGGAATTACGGCGAGTACGGCGAGGTGATTTCGGAGTTGTCGCGTCGTCAATTCGGAGTGTATTATCTGAAGTGTCGGCGCTCCCGTTTCCGTGTATCGATGTGTCGCTCGCGTTGGGCGGGGCGCTCATCGCCTCGGTTCCCTCGGTGGTAGCGGTCTCGTCGTCGTCTCGGGTTCGGGTCCCCTTTTCCGGTATATCGTGATCTCGTCCATAATAGGGTTTAAGGTCCTTAGCGTGTATTAGCTCCGTGACCTCCTCCTGTTGGTTGGCGAGGCGATATGAGTTGGCACCGAGTACCTTCGTGACGATAAAGGGGCCGATGAATTTGGGTGCTAGTTTCGCGGAAATGCCCTGCGCAGCGCAGGACAGTATGCGATTCTTTTTCCACACCCAATCACCTTCTTTAAACCTGTGGTCCCTGTGTTTAGCGTTGTAGTACTTAGACTGCCTCAGGGACTCATCCGAGGCGCTCTCGTGAGCTTGCTGAATGGCGGAACGGCTATTCTGCATGTGCTCGTTCCATTGCCCGATTCGAAGCAAACTCTCTTCTTGCTCGGCGAGCTCGTCCATCCGTTTCCGGAGAGTATTCGGGGCTCCCGGTTGTCTGCCGTAATTGAGCATGGCCGGACTAACCCCGGTGGAACTATGGACGGCCGTATTCAACGCGAACATGAGTTCGGGTAGCGCTCGGTCCCATTCCCTATGATTTCCCCGCAGATACGACGTTATCATCGTATTCAAGGTGCGGTTAACCCTTTCCGTAGTGTTAGCCTGCGGGGTATAGGTTGGGGTGAAGGTCCATTTTATCCCCTGATCTCTCAGGTACCCGTCCACCAACTGATTACGGAACTCGGTGCCGTTGTCGGACAAGAAGATCTTTGGCGTGCCGAAACGTAGGATTATTCGTTCCCGAAGTTCCTTCACGATCGTCTTGCCGTTAGCACTACGTATGGGTATACATTGGACCCATCGTGTGAATACGTCGATGAATACCAGGACGTATTCGTGCCCTCGTGGGCTCTTCGGAAAGGGTCCGGCGATGTCGCCCGCGACCACTTGCCAAGGCATAGACCATGTTCGGTCCTGCATGAGCCCGCGCGGTGGTCGCTGCTCGACCTTGCACTGTTCGCAGACCTGGCACTTTTGGACGTATCCCTTCACATCCGTGTACATTCCCGGTCAGTAATAGGACTGGGCGACACGGGCGAAGGTCTTCTCGCGTCCTAAGTGTCCTGCTGTCTCTAGGTCGTGATTTTCGAATAGCACCGCTTTGCGTTCTTCCGGGGGCACGACGAGTTTCCATTCTTCGCCATACTGATCTCCTCCTGGATGGTCATAATTCGGCTTTCGGTGATACATCACCCGGCCGACCACCTTCCAATCCGGGTATCGCTCTGGTTGACCCTCGACGCGTCGGAATTGATCCGTGTACCAGGCGCTGTCCCTTGGCTTCGGCTGGTCCATCGCGCCAACCTCTGCCTTCGTGGGCTCGAAAGCGCGTGATAAGGCGTCGGGCAATACGTTGTCTACCCCCTTTCGGTATTCAATCTCGAAAGTATGGCCTTGAAGTTGTAAGGCCCATCGGACAAGACGTCCAATTGGATTCTTCAGGTTGTATAGCCATTTCAGGCTATTGTGGTCAGTTACCACCCTGAACGGGTACGCTTCTATGTATGGGCGAAACTTTTGGATGGCCCACACGACCGCCAAGCATTCGCGCTCCGTAGCTGAGTAGTTTTGCTCAGCCGGATTAAGGACTCTGCTAGCGTACTCTATGATTCGGTCGCCGTCTCCTGCCTTTTGTAACAGGACGGCCCCGATTCCGGTGGCGCTAGCATCTGTCTCCAGCACGTACTGCCCATCTGGTTCTGGTAATCCCAGGCATGGTGCGGACATCATGAGTGCCTTAATTTTGGCGAAGGCTTGTTCCTGTTCCTCTCCCCACACATATTCGCTCTTTTTTCCTGTTAACCTCGTTAACGGTTGAGCGTGCGTGGCGAAGTCATACTATCGATCAACCGCTGGAAGGTGGCACCGGCGTACGAGAGACCGAACGGCATTCGTACGAACTGGTAATGTCCCAGTCCGGGTACGGTAAAGGCCGTAATCCGCCGAGATTCGATCTTGAGTGGGATCTGGTGATACGCGCTACTGAGGTCGAGCGTAGATATATAGCGCGCATTTCGCAAACGCCTTAGTATATCTTGCATAAACGGCAAGGGATACGCATTCGGCTCGGTGACTTTATTGACCTTTCGGAAGTCAATACAAAATCTGTATGAGCCGTCCTTCTTGCGTATCATGACCACTGGGCTCGACCAGCCACTGTCGGCTGGTTCGATTACCCCTTGAGTCAACATTTCCCTTACCAGTCTATGCATTTCCTGCCCGACCTTGTGCGATACCGGGTAGTAACGCTGTTTAATTGGCTTCGTATCACCGACCCGAATCTCGTGCTCGATGCCTGCCGCACATCCCAAGCCCGTCGGGGCTCGGGATAGGGCCTCGTCGATGGTCTTCTGCAGCATGGTCTGTTGTGTAGCCGTAACCTCGGCTAGCCCGATTGTGGCTAATCTCGGACCAGCCTCCAAACTAGCTACTTCTAGCTCCATTTTGGCCTGCGATCCCTTGAACAGCAACGTGTTATCGTCTGGATCAAGTACCGCTCTGAACAACCTGATGAAGTTCACTCCTAATATACATTCTTCGACGAGGGTAGGGAGGATGGCTACTCTCGTCGGCATCGTCAACCCTCCCACGGTGAATGGTAGCATGGCGTGACCGACGATCGTTAACTTACGACCGTCTGGTAATCCCGCTGTTCCCGCGTGGGTGGTGTCCAATCTGACGCCCAGCACAGACGCTATTTGTAGAGCATTACTACCCATGGTTGTGGTGGAAGCTCCCGGATCATAGAGGGCCCGTATTTGGAAGTCCCCTATCTTCACCGGTAGCCACCAACGCGTCTCCTGTTCCGGGGAATATCGGGAAACAGCTTCGACGGCTCCACAGCTTTGCTCTTTATTCGTTATAGCCCTAACCATTGTGCTCTTGCGTGGTCGAGTGACGTTACTTGTCGTCCGAGCTCTTTTGGTTCGGACGATCGGAGTTCCCATGGGGTTCTTCTTTGACGGTTTATCTGCCTTAGCCCGTGCCCCCGAGGGCGTGTGCGATCCATACGTCACCGCCTCGGCTGGTCTAGGGTCTCTGGCTTTACCAGCGTCGTAACCCTTCTTCTCGAAGTGCACTCTTCCGCCACGCTTATCTTTGGCGCCAGTAAGGGAGTTCTCGTCCTCGACGCCCAACACGCTCGCTACTAACGGCGTGGGCTGTGTTGGCGGAGGCCGCGAGATCTCTTTGACGGGGTTTGGGTTACTGGACGAAGGAGTGGGATCAACCCCACCTATCCACTCCTTTGCTCGTTTCCCTTATTACACTGGGGACAGAACTTCCTATAGTAACCCAGTAGGCCGCACTCGGCACATTTGATCGGCCCTGAGAACTCTCTTCCTCGTTTACGGGGAGTCTCCGGCCTTTTACTTCGGTCCTCGGAAGTCAAGCTTTTGTCGGCGCGGTTATTCTTCATTTCCGCCGATATTTCCTTAAGGGACAACAGCATTTGGTTGAATACGTCAATGGGTGGAACCTTCCTCTCGCCATCGACGGATTCCAGACTCGGGTTAGGTGCCGCCCCCGGGGGCGTCGGTGTGTAGACGACCTGGTGCGTCACCTTTTCGAGTACCTTTTCCATGCGTTCCAAGCTATCGCTGACTTCCGGTTTGTCACCGGACATGGAAGCCACTTTCCCTTTACGAGCCTTGCTCGCGTCGGTGCGGGGATGATATATCCATCTCAGGATACAAAGTCGACTGAGGGTCTGGCATCGTCCGCTCCATCCTCCGCTGATGCAAGTTGTTCTGGGCCGTCATGGCCAGGTCGTTTAGGGTTCGTACGGAGTCCACTTCTGATCTCCGTATTTGGCTTTGGATTTCCGGCAGGAGGTTGGCATGTAGCAGGTCCAGCTGGCTCTCGTGCGTCATTCTGGGGTTTAGCCGGCTCATTAGGCCAATCAGGTTCGCGATGTATACATTCGCGGGTTCGTCTGGGCCCTGATATCGGCCTTGGACCTCTTTGGTTAGACGCTGCTGCTGTTGCCTGCTAGTTCCAAACCACGCTCTGGCGCCTGCCTCGAAATTCGCGTAGGAGAACCATTCATTCCGCATCGCCTCAAACCAGACGAGGGCAGGACCGGCGAGTAGCTCGGAGACAGCTGTGAGCATCTCGTCTTCCGTAAGTCCAGCGCTGCTCCTCGAGTTGTCTAATCTTGTTAAGAAGGTGTCGATGCTCGCGTTGCCTTCTCCGGAGAACCTGAGCTTCCATCCCCTGACGATGCGGCCGACGTCCCTTGTTGTCGATAACGGGCTTGACGTCTGTTGGGATGACCACATGCTCGGCGGGTGGTTGTTCCCTTCAGCATTAACTCCACCGAGTTGATGCTGTCCACCCTCTCCGAAAGGGGGCGTTCGGCGGGGGGTCCTGCCGGGGGCCCCCGTGGGCCTCAGTCCGGGTCCGGCTGGAGTGCTCTGGGGTAGCCTTGCGTCGTAGTGGCATGTGAATGTGTCCTGGAATGCGACGCTCCTACGCGTGTTTTCGGGTTGCGGTTCCTCATTGGAACTGTTCGACTCGTCTTGCCGCATAATTTTGTGTACGGCATTCTCCAGTTCCGTAATCCTGGTTGCTAGGTTGTCCATGTGTTCCTGCACCCTGATGTTGGTCTGGACGATTTCTTGCATTACTTGGGTTAGGTCAGACGCATTTCTATTTCGTGAGTCTTGTACCTCCCATTTCCTCTCATGTTCCCTGCACCGGAAAATGAGGTCTTGTATCATCACTGCGAATGCCGGCGGGAATTTAAACTGGTAGCTTTCGTCAGTTGTTATAGTAATTTCCTTCTTACTATTTGATTTTTCTCCGCTGTCCAGGGCATTCGCGATGTTTATCGCGGTTTTTTGAACTCGCGATATTACGTCCGCACTCTGTAATAGTTGTGCTAGCGGGTGTTCTCCTTCCTGCTCGGATGCTGTGTGTTCCTGGCATATGGATACTATTAGCTCCGAGCGTAGGGCGGCTCTTTTGGCTGGACTGCTGTTTTGGTGTTCGACTTCCGCGAAATCTGCTGCGGAATAGTCGCCGAGTAGCCAGTTGTGCAGTCGTGCAGCTCTCGAGAGCTTGCTCCCGCTAGTTTTGAGCTCCAGTTGGTCGAGGTATTCTTCGACTTCCTCCTCTTGGAGCGTCAATACCCAATTTTCTATTTCAGTCTGAGTGCGGTCCATAATTCGCTGTTGGGTTGCTTGCGGTTAAATTCTATGTAAAATTTACAGTTGTGTTACGCGGGTGCGAGTGTTGCGTTATAATTCGTACGCCGAATGAGAAAAAATAATAAAATTTTATTAGCCAACACTGGGCTTGATCAATGGCGTTTTATGAATTATTTGCCGAAAGATTCTTCGCTCGTTAGTACGCAATATAATTATCCTACCTATCAGACGTACTAACTGTTTGTTAGTACGGCTGTGTGAGTTAGTATTTAAAATATTGTAACGAGCGTTGCGCGTAATTACCAACAACCGCTTTTAATAATATTAAAAAAAAACACATTTATGTTACGACAATACAATGTCAAATAAAATTATTCAATTAAATTAATTTTGTTTGAAAATTTCCGGTGTTAGTTTTCCCCGGGCCAACGGGTATAATATTATTTACGGCAATTTTCAAAATTCGTTGGTGTTTACGTTCGAGAATCTTTCGGTCGCACTCGCACGCGTTTACAGTTAGTATTTACAATTTTTCGCCGCGGCGGGCCTTCGCAAGCTAGCTAATAGGTTTTGTTTACAAGTGTGGCTTTCGGTGTCGAGTGCGCACAACAACACTTGACTGCCACCTGAGTTGCTGGTTGACCGAGCGCAAGGTTAATATTAAGAACCGGTGTTTTGAACAATCAGAAACACCGTAGGTTCTTTAACGTTGGGCGCCATGTAACGGGGTATAACCGTTTAATTATTATATCGCGTGATTATATTAAAGGGACACGCGTGAATCGTCAATGCTCACTACTATTCCGGGAGAGCACGAGAAAGTATGCGTCAGTCAACCAATAATCGTTAATAACCTATATCAAGATGAGTGGAAGCTATGTGAGATGAGAGAATCAATGAAAACACTTGTTAGTAATGTAAATTGGATCTTTTATTATCCCTCAAAGTTAACAAAAGGTCGGCCCGCGCGTTTGTTTACATGCATGCTCGCTCGTCGACAACACGCTTTGCCGGTACGCTCGCTGCTCTTTGTTATTAGAGCCGTTACATGCACGCATCGAATGTTAGAATCAAATTATTACTCGTATATTCGCGATCGCGAAATTAAGCTGGCCAGCTTACCTTATAATTGCAGGCGATCGGAGAACAACACGAATACCTCGCACAGAGCGGAACTGTTTTTATTGTTTCTTACGCGGCTCGCGAATGCGCGCACGGAGTGGTTTCGCCCTCGATGGCGAAACTTCACGCACACACACACTGCTTGGCCTTCAGCTGGTGTCCGGATGGCTCCTTGGAGGCAGCTGTCACGGCTATCTGGCACTCTCGATTATCTGCTGATCTGGCGTATCGTTAACAATGGCACGTGAATTGGCGATTGCGGTAGCGAAAGCGGACGGACACTAGGATGGTCTAGGCTTCACTGGTTCAAATTCGTTCGCACGCGTTCCGTCTGCTCGCGTGCCGAATTCCTTCGTTACCTATTCTGTCCCCCCGGCAGGTGCTGCCCTCACAGGCAGCAATTAAGCTAAATAGTCAGCGCTAATTTGACGTTTACCGTCACACTATATAGAAAAAAGGTTTTTTTCTTTCGTAAAGAATTGCCCAGTTAGTCTTCAGTGTAGTCTACTCGCTGATGTGTAGTCTTTTTTTTTTATTGAGATGTTAACCTAATTTTCTTTTATATATTTTGACCTGCTAAACTAGTTATTCTTCGCTAGTAGTGCTCCGCTCTTTGCCTTGACCTTTATTATCTGGTGCAACAAACAACTTCTCCATATTGTATTTGCGCTTAGTTTGAAAAATATTATAATCTTGGCAAAATCGTATTTGAGTTACATGCAAATTGTAATATATTGTTAAATAGATGGTGTACGATGTAACTATATGCATTCGACTGCATACAGCTTAGCAGTCTTCCCCTCCACGGCTTCTCGAACTGTATAATTCTTTAATTTAGTTGGAAGAGGACTAGATAAATGTTCGTCTTGGATTGGAACCTTTCTAATATATATACATTTTCTAATTCCAATTCATTCTTCGATTCTTAAACATTCATAGATAACTTACGACTTAGACTAAAAATTAAGAATGTAAATGAAAGATAAGACAAATTAAACCATGCGAAATGAAAGAAATTAATTAAATAAAACATAATGTTGGTTTAAGACTGTAAGATTTGACTGTAACATCAAAGATAACACTTATAACTAGCGAAATTAACGTATAGGGTCCAAAAAGATATAATTTAAAAGCAAAAATCAAACAATAACCAATTTATGCAATGAAATTAACTACATAACAGACTTAAAAAACAAAACTAAATACTTTAAAAATACGATGCCACCAATTTTGCAAGTGTATTGTTAAAGTATACATGAAAATGTGAGATAAAGCTCGCGAAAACGCACGGGAAAAAAGAGAGAGAGAGTTAGGGTGATACAAAGAAATTCATGTATTACATTGAAGTCTATTCTTTACTTATCTCGCTATCGAAAATCACATATAAAATAGCTTCGCGGTCGGAGACTCCTCGCGATCCAATGGCTGAATGCGCAGATATCGTGGTGCGCACTAATGCACTACCACGACAAATTACCTCAACCGCGTCGGCAACGACGGCAGCTGTGCAACGAAGCAATATTCTGTGCGCAACGAAACAACCGAAACTCTTTTTGCGGAAAACGGTGCGCTTGAGAGAAATTAGATTAGATTAGATTAATTTTATTAACACCTTGGGGTAGTACCCTATATTGTGGTTTGTTATGTACATAGTTTATTTACAATAATAGTTGAATATGATTAGAAGCATTGATACATGTTATAGCTAGATTCATGAAACATTAGAGTAAAAATAATAATAAGTAGATACGCAATAGATTTTATATTATATTTTCGCAAATTAAGTTAGACTAAAACATTTTAAATGGTGTTTTGTTTAAGTTGGAAATTAATATGCGCAGTATTTGTGTAATATACATGATTTAATATATACAAAATAATTTAAATGTGATATAAAGTTGTAGATAACACTCGGAATAAATATAGTAATTTGCTGTTGATTGCGAATAGAATTAGGGAGAAATGTGAGAAAGAATCCAGACTATTTATATTTATGTGAGCTGCTTTGAATGTGCCGGTGGACATAAGTTCATCAATGTAGGATGTTTGTTATTACTGATTTGGGATTGAAGATGCAGGATGAGTAGGGCTATTTTCAGACTCCAACGACAAATTGTCGGCATGAAACTTTCGTAATTGTTCAAGAGATAATATTGGTGTGAGCTCGGACCTGAGGTTTTTTCTCAAGCAGACGCGCAAGTTCCTTACAATTAGCCTTGAGAAGTTGTGAGATTTGCTGATTTTTAAAGCCTCAACAAACAGTTCATGTATAGGTTTGGGCCATAAGGCCCTTATAAATACGGAGGTATTGCCACCGCATTTAACAATAGATGAGGCACGCAAGTTTTGGAGTTGAACTGCCCTTTACAGAACCTTATCGCGAATCAGGAGACCATCAACTTGGAAAACGAAAGCAGACATAATTGTTTGCTCTGAACCCTCAGGAAGAGGCCTATCAGATGTCTATAGGCGAGTGTCAATTATTAATGGACAATCATGTCATCTAATAGCTCGCAAAAGGCAGTTAGAAGCCTCAGGCAAACCGCCATCAAATTGCTTCGGTAAGCCGTGAACCAGGAGCTCGCAAGAATCGGACATAACAGAGTATTTGTCACGCAGCAGGTCATCAGCAGATTTGTTGTTTAAATCTGATCGAAAAGACTCCATAAGGGCCTGCGTACGTTCACACATACCACTCATGCACTGGTTCATTTCTACACTTCTCTGTGTATCTGCTGTATAGCGATCCAAAAATGAAAAACCAGGCTCAAGGTGCGGCCATAATGTCAACTGAATTTAATGCTGGAGAAGGGTATGAAGACAATGAAGCGCAGGAGGCAAATCGTGAGTACTTGGTAGAAGCAAGAGGTGAGGTCGCTTGCCCTTTTTGGGAGAGGTGGCTAGATCAGTAGAAGCTGATGTGCCGCAGTTTGGATTCGCTAGTTGTGAGCTTGGTTGCAAGTAGGACACACAGAGAAAAGCAGAAGGATGAGAAGAGGTGCTAGGGCCTAAGCAGTCACTGTGCAGTAATTGTTTGCACGAGGAGCACTGTATTGAGCGACCAGATTTGCGGTCAATTTTTCGCGAACAAATTGAACAGTAATAAGCTACCATTAAAGCAATAAACAGTAAAAACTGACAGAAAGAATATAATTTAAGCGAGAAAACAGGGGAGAGCGATTTAAATAAAGGTAAATAGAATATAATGCTAGTGTGAACTAGACTTTTAAATTAGCATACACAAAACAGGTGTGTTTACTATATGAGATGGCCAATGTCAGGCGGAGCAAGTCACAATAATAACAGTACGGGTGATTGACCCGTGTGATCACACTCTATTCAAATTTGGTACAATCAACGCTGCAAGAGTGTCGCAGAGAAACGCAATTAGAGAACGAAGTAATAATCACAAACTTGTATTGTCGGTTAATTTTGTTGTTGCAAGTTGAAGTCTCGATGTGGGTGGGTGGATGGATTCTTATAGCTGGTGTGACGAGTTTGTAGAGTTTGGTGTGCAGAGTTTGATGTCGAAATTTGCGTTGAAATGTATGCTCTCTTAGGTTAGTTTTTCAGAAATTGGCGAAAATTCAACCAGTGGCAGTTTAATTACAAATAAAAGTTGCAATTTTTGGATGAAGAGCCTCCTCACCACTGGTGGATCCGCCAGACACGCAGCTCGATGTAAAAAAGTGGAACGAAGAGCTAATATTAATTGAAATTCAGGAGCGATAAAATTTTGCGTGTGTTTACTCACAGAGAGAGAGAGAGAGAGAGAGAGAGAGAGAGAGAAAGAGAGAGGAGAGCTTACTGCAGATGACGTTGCTGGGAGTTGGATGACCTGCTGTTGCTGCTGTCCAGGTCCTCGTGTAGGTCGTAGATAACGACACCGCTGATTCCTTGGCACGGTCTCTCTGCTGCGTGGATCTGCTGCCGCTAGACCCTTTGTTCGGAAATCTCTTTTCCGCGTAGCACGCGTCGTAAGAATTACTTCCTCATCCCACAGATGATCCAAAGAGAGAGACTAAGCCGGTTCATCGCTGCTGCGACGGTTCGCGGATCCTTACTGCACGGACCCACTTGCACACGCAACTCTTCTCTGTTCTATCTCGCTCTCTCACGCGCTATCTTCTCGGCGCTGCTCGTGACCTAACCACCTATACGTTTTTATGATCTTAAGTCTTCGTTCAACACTGGCAAAAATAATTATATAAATGAACAACTTGATAGCGCTCCAAATGTCAGGGCTAAATGGCAGGGACTTTGCTCCCTAGGTTTTTGTTTTATATAATCGCTTTCTTCTCTATACTCGTAAACTCCCCAGTAAATACCAACAATCTTCTCACTTAAAAAAGTGTCTGAGGTTAAAGTACTCAAATCATTAAAGTGCTCCCTCTCATTTGGTCAAGGGTTGAGATCTCTGAAAAAATGTTAAAACTTATTCTGGACGCTATTCTCCCATATATCCTCACTATCCTCTTTAATGAATCTATTAAAATAGGTGTGTTCCCTAAATAGTGGAAAAAATCTTCATTTCGCCCATTATTAGAAACTAATTCTCCAACCACTCCTGCAGATACTCGCCCCATTTCTCTTCTGAGTAATTTTTCTCAAATCCTTGAACGTCTTGTGTTTAACCAATTATCAAAACACCTCGAACAGCTCCGTGACTCTTGCCAGGTCGGTTTTCGCTGAAGCCATGACACAAAAATCGCTCTTCTCGTTGTCACTAATGATATCCGCCTTTCAACTAAAAATAAAAAGTTAACTTTGCTATTGATCTTTGACTTCTCTAAAGTATTTAATTCTACTACTTCACACGCCTCACTGGTAAAAAAAGCTTCGCTTCCGAAATTTCGATGACACTACTTTTTCTTGGTTTAACTCTTACCTCTCAAACCGACTTGAAATGGTTATCGATGATCAAGGTAACATATCTGACTGGCTAGATACTTCTTCTGGAGTGCCTCAGGACAGTGTCTTTGGACTCCTCCTTTTTTCAGTTTTTATAAATGACCTTCCAAAAGTTCTAAACTATATGATCTATGCCGATGACCTACAAATTTAGTTCAACTGTAAATTTGACGATCTACATTCTGTTTTAACTTTAAATTGTTGCTGCTTGAGTTCATACAAATGGCCTTCGTTTAAATCCAAATTAAATTTCGTTTAAATTTCGGTAATGAACTTTACATCTCAAGAATGAGCTTGAATTTACTCCCATCTTTATAACTAAACGGCGTTGCAATCGCTCACTCTCTAATAGTAAAGAATCTTGGAGTCATACTGTCAAACAAGCATGATTGGAAGCTTTACTGCAATTTTGTTATTCGTAGGGTTCACGATTCCTTAGACTCCTTATGATTCTATAAAAAGTTCTTATCAATCGGTTTGAAAAAGCAAGTTGTCGAACAATTAATCTTCCCTCACTTTGATTGCTCATTACTTCTCATTGACCTTGATAAACGGCGAACTGTTCACCTACAAACCGCTCAAAACGCCTGCGTTCGATTCTTAATTGGTTTTATCGCTATTATATCTGGTCCTCTTGTTACATCACACATAACCTATCATAGGTTCTCTCTAGGTTAGCTAAATATTTCTGAAAAATGCCTACTTTCTCTAGGCTCCATATTTTTCAAGTTATATGCTAATGCTTCTCCCTTCCATCTTTCTAAGTTGCTTTTGTCTTCCACGACTCAACGTAACATTCCAAAGGGCACTAGAAACCCCCCGTCATCTATTACCTACCATATGCCCAGAACAGAAGCTTGGAATAATTCATTTACCATAACCGGTTCGCGCCTTCTAAATAAATTATCATTGACAGACTCGACAAATTCAAATTTTGGCTCCGGTCTTTGCTATATAATATTAAAAGATTAAATTGACGCTCTAGAATCTGCAACGATAACCTTACACCTTCTTCCCTGCCTGAAATTCCACCTCACTTAATCCTTCCGTTTCACACCTCGTCCTTCACCTGCAACTCCGACTATCTGCTTGTCCCTGGTCGCTACCTAAATTCAAATCGTTTGGTCTCCATTCTACATCCAGCCCACCATCCCTCTAAACTTCAACATTATACATTTTTCCTTTCAAATTTCTTCTTCTCCTTCATGTTTCTTTCTTCTTATCAGTAAATTCTTATGGTGATTTTACCTCTTACAATGGTGAGGACGAAAATGTTATCATTCAAATTGCGACATTAAAAACAATATTTAGATTTTACGTAGTGAAACAAATTGTTTTTCTAGTGAATCTTATTTTTTATTTCTCGTTATGTATATTTTACTATTATACTTTAAACGCTTCCCTATTATCATGCAAAACCTATTGTTTTATTATTATGCGTTTCTATTGTCTTACTAGTTATTACTGTTCACATTGTACAACTTTTCTTATTATTTCATTCTGCGTTCTATAATTAATGTAACACATAACATGTATATTTCTTATCACCATTGTAACAGAGAATATCGCTTTAGAGCGCGTTTTGCCGTTTGCTCTCGCCTAATCCGTTTGTTACCGCGGGGTCGAGAGCTTGTGTGACTAATATGTACTTATATATGTTCTTTTTCTTCTCCAAGGTGCGAGGAGCAGGGACGTTGAAATTTTATATGCATGGTTTTTCTACTTGACATTAAAGTACGAACGTTAGGTGTTATACGTGGGTTACGCTTGAATGAGAGATTGATGATACGTGTAGGGGCTGTTTGATCGAATGTAGAACTTAATAGTGAGGTTATGGATGATTTATATGAATTGAGATTTGAAGGAACAATTGACTGAGATGCGGCGATTAAGGATTGTAAGAAGAGGAGCGACAGATTATTGAAGCTATGATAAAGTGTGTTAAGAAGATTGTTAGGATCTATTTAACTAAGTTGACGAGTATGAATAATTTTTGTTAAGTGTTTGACCCGACCGCAGAGAATTGAATTGCTAATGAAATCATGGCCAGCTATGAAAGGGCTAGGGGATTTATACAAATCGACAATTTCATCAAAATCTTTAACAATGAACAAGTCTAAAGGGGTATGAGAAGGAGTCGATGCAATTGTGGGTGTTGAAGCAAGAGGGACTACAGAGAGAGCATGGTCGTTTAGTAGGGTATTGAGAATTTAAGTATCATTTTGGTTTGGAGAGAGATCAGCGTTAAAATTGATAGTTATTATGACATTTTTATAGTGGGGGAGAAAAGAGGATACACAGTTAAAAAAGAAAGAGGCAAAGAAAACAACAGGGCGTCGATAAATCACTCCAAATAATATTTTTACACTATTGAATCTAATCTAAGCGATAATAAATTCCGGAGTGTTATCAAACTGCTGGTTAAAGGAGAGAAGAGTATTGAAACGATAATGATTATGAATGTAGATGGCAATGTCACCACCCTGTTTGTCCACACGATCATGACGAACGAAATTGAATCCATCAAGCTGTAGATTATTGTCAGGAATATCGGGTGATAAGAAGGTTTCAGTGACAGCGATAACGTGGTAGTAAGTAGTTACGGTCTGAGCTTGGAGAAGAAAGAAATGCGAGTACGAGTCCAGTCTATTTATATTGATGTGAGCAAAGATGACTTGACCAGGAGAAAAAGCTAAGACTGTGTCAGGTAGTCAGAGAGGGTTTGCATTTGCTGACACAGGTAGAGTGGAGGTGGAGTAAGACGAAACACTATGCGAATTATCCAATAAAATTTTATTCAGCTTATTCCACAAACAATCAAGTTTTTAATGATAGGTCTTTTATAATTCAGCGACTTACCAAATTTTAATGGCCTCCACGAATATTTCGTGTACTAGTTTAGGCTAGAGATTTCTGATAAAGAAAGTAGTATTTACCCCTCAGTTGAATATTTCAGAAGCGCTTGTTGTGGAACTGAAGGGCTCTCTGCAAAACTTTATCACGCAACAAGGAAATGTCCACTTCCAATACGAAGGCCATCGTGATATGGTGCTGCGAGTCATCCGAAACATTCCTGTCAAAGGTCCAGATTTGAGTGTCGATGATGGCGGGGCAGTTATGGCTATCCCCGTAACCTATGGCGTGCAGTAAGGCATGAGCAGCGTCGGGCAGATTACCAGTGTACTCCTTGGAAAAATCGTGCACGAGGAGCTCGTAAGCATCTGCCATGACCGCGTATTTATCTTGCAAGAGATCATTTGTCGATTTCATATTCAAGTCTGAGTGGAGAGATTCAACGAGAGCTGTGTACGCTCTCCCATCTGATTTATTGCTTGACCCATCTCCATGCTCCTCCGAGTATCTTCCGTGTAACGGTAAAAAAATGGCTCAAACCACGCAGGCGGATCAGTCATTATGGCAGAAAAATCAACAGAAGGTCGAGGACAGCAAAATGTCTCGTCAAGTTGTCCTCGATTGTTTAATCTAGGACAATAGTGGCGAAGACGCCTGTCTCTTATTCGATTGCCTGAACATGCTCGCTTCCACTGAGGAACCGTGAGAAACTTCAAAACACGGCTGCGACCAAATCACGCAAACGAAAAAGTCGGAAGGGCCGGTCAATCCACCTGCGCCCAAGCATTCGCTGAGGATCAATTTGTTACAAAGGGAGCACTGAATAGAGCGATCTGCCTTATGGTTAATAACACTTGAACAAGAGGAGTAATAGTATCCAACCACCAAGGCAACAAGAACAGGAACGAAAAACAAACCAATGCTAATGAAAAGAGCTTTAATATTGAAATAAATGTAACTAGCAAATATGCAGAATTGAGATGGAAATTTAAATAGATGTAAACAAAGAGATTGAACGAAACTGCTCTTTGAACCGGAAAACGAACAATTAAGTATATGACGCAGCAAGGGTGATATGAGTGCCATGACCGACAGAGTCGATCAAAACAAATAAGCAAACCGAACAGAGCAGCTGTCCGGTCGTTTACAAAACATAAGCTGATTTAAATAATCCGGTGCACATAAAAATCGAATCGAAGTAAAGAACATACAACCAGAGGACTCAATAGCATCACCAACTATAGCGCTTTTAGATGCGCATGAAAAGCACCCCGGTTCGGACATCACGAATCATTTTGCAGAGAATAACAAGAACATAAAACAGGCAACAAAAAAGCCGCAGCAATCAGCAGCTGATAAACAACCATGAAAAAGTCCAATCAACAGGAAACAGTTCCTGTGACTTGAAAACCACTCAAAATAACAGAATAAAAATCGGATATTAACTAATCTGCATGAATCTATGACGGCGATGGAATAGAGAGCTTCTTTTCAGAACACCTAAATAAATTTTTCCATTTTCTTTTCGAAAAAACTGGCAGGATCTCTTAAAACAGGCAGAAAACAGTCCAGAACACAGGTGATCATAGTCATGTCAATACATACTCGCCGTAACTCATTAGAACATATTTTTCTTAACATAACTCTTAATCTTCAATTTAGTCATAGTAACATCTGTTATAGTTTAAAATGAAGGACCCTTTTTATTTTCAAGTTGATGGAGAACGTTCCAAACTTTGTATGCTCTTTTATGCGGTTGGACTGTTCTAATTACTAAACGGAAAATGATGTTACCGATTTTAAGGTACGCCTAGTGAATGACGGACTCTATGTAGTTAACAAATATAATACATTTATGAAGTTGAAATGATGATGCTATGCGAAAAATGAAATGTTTTTAGCTTTGGAAATTTCACATCTAACATTTAGATAAAATTGTAATTTGTGGTACTTATTACTTCCCGGTAGAAACACTTAGAATTGTCTGTGTACGAAGATTTACAAGACGGTCAAAAGAAAAAAATAAGCTCATTCCAACATGCATTGTATATAGATCACCTTCAGGAGCCACATAAAGTTCTGAAATCTGTATAACTATACATATTCAAACAAAAAATTTTTGAAATTGTTACAGACTAAAACATTTGAAATGACAATGCAAATTAAAATCAGTTTCCTTCATTGCATCAAACATCATGACAAAGAATCCTGTCTACACAATAAATTAAAAATAAATCTAACGTGCCTCAATTATTCCGTAAGCTATAGTTAGCTGCAGTTAAGAAATACCCCGCGAAAATAGCAGGATAAAACAGAATAAATTTAGGAGGCTAAATACCCGAAAGTTATATAGGATTAAATCTCATGAAGCCGATTATAGCATTGTGATCATGACACGGTCTTGCGATGAAATTTTAAAATTGTCAATTATGTCTCGTAAAGGCCTGCGTCTAGAATGATCGGTCGAGTCGAATGAAGAATTTTCACATTTCTCTTTCTCTGAATTTTCATCATTTGCCTTTTCGCGTGTTTCAAACCTTCGTCAATTTAGGACTCTAATCCAAATAATATACTATCCACTTTTAAAAGCTTACTCTCATGAGGAAGAAATGTCGACTAAATATCGCGATATCGGGCTTCTAACACTTTCTGTTGGCGATTTGTCATTGACACAGACTAACAGCTGTACTATATGATCTCCATCCCGCGCCAGAACTTCTTGCGAATATTTTTGTGTTTTGCTACCAAATAAAAAACATATTTCACACGCTCATGGTTATTTTCCTAAGATTGTTCTACTTTATTATTTCTCATGGTCGTCCATAAAAATTGCTTCGATAAACTCTTTTTGTGCTTCTCACTAATCAATCCCACTCTTTCCGTCTGTTTTCAATGTTTTTTCGTTTTGGCCACGAATTGCAATCCTTGAAAAGATGGCATAGTTCAGCCAACCACCAATCAGTTAAATGTATTAGCATGTCGAATAGCGCGTCCATGGGATTTAAACTCATATGTATCGAACATTATTTTGCAGACAATTCGTTAATTTCAACAAACGATTTGCTATGAATATGAGTTTCTTATTGTAAAAAAGCAGTAGAGTCAGACCAAACAATTCGTTCGTGTACCGTGATCTTTAATTCATTCCAAATAGTGTCCACTCTGATTTTACTGATAGATAAATTGCCAGAGATTTTATTAATTCGCAAGTAAAGCACTGTAGCGGACGACATCAAACTCACACTGCAGAAAATATGAAGCTGTATATTGACGATTTTAAGTCTGGCTCTGAAATAACAGCACGATATTTTTTAGTACTTCATCGCAATAAAATTCTGTAGCCAAACTACCCGAAGCTTAAACTCATTCTGGCGAATTTTGTTATTTTATTTGACCTCGCTACGCCAGAAATCTGGAATAATGAGCTTTGATTGAAGTGTGGCTGGAAATAGAATTTCGAAAAAATCGTATACTGATATAATCTTACTATAAATTACACGTTTCGTCGGTGCTACTTCACCGCGCATTAATTCTATTAATACAATTGAGCAAATCTTTATTCTTATCTCAATATAAACCTGATTTGTGCTCATCTTCATTACGAAGACTCGCTTTATCTCCCTTATCCATTTTTATTTTGGCGCTAACACCTTGAATAATTCATGGAGATCGTTAAATACTCATCCATGCATCTTGAAGTTTGCTTCACTGTTGATCGAGATTACGTCCTGAATCCTCTTTGAGCTTTGGGCTTCTCTTCAATAAACTGATCAGCAGTTTTATTAGATTTCTAATTCAGAGATTTGTTCCCCACCAAGGATAAGAGTGAAAGAATTGGAATTGATTGTGCCTTGAGCTAGATTCATTTGGGAAAACCCGAACTCTTATTTACTTAAATTAAATGAATTATTCTAAAACATTTTTTGTATATTTTTGTAGGTAATATATTTTTTACGTAAATATCACCGTACTAGGAAGATATCGAATTCTAAATTAAACTAGTATTTTAATAATCGTCCCGTTTGCTATCACGATCAGGTTTTCGAGAAAGAAATCTTGCGATCCATCATCCCTTTAAATGTTTTTAATTATCAAGTACATATCTTTAATGTCAACATTTACGAAGATAGTTAACTGAACGAAATCGTAGACGAACTCCGAGTAGCGACTCCAACAAATGTGGATCCGTTTCAAGTAAATCATTGAGCGACAGTTTACCCGTTTTAGTAGCTGTATCAAACACTAACCTAATTTTATTCGGCTTATTTACATTCTCAAATCTAGAGTGAGGTATATCCATACTCGTGGCGTCGGTAAGCCCTTTGAAATTGTTATACGATATCTGTTTCCAATTAGTAGATACATTTTGGGATAGTAACGTGTAGTAAACTTGAAATTTTAATCTAATTCCTTCTTTACTAAATTTTTAGCATCAAGACTGGTTTCGAAAGTAATTTTATTTCCTAACCTTTACCCTTCTTGCGCGTATTTGCATCTGGATTTAAAAATGCCCTTTTATTGCACTATTATTACAATCACCGCGACGCAAAGATTTTCAATGTCAAAATCCTGCTGCATCTGTTTATTTAAATTTGCGAGGTTTCATTGTTCAATACCTTTTGACTTTTCTACTGAACAATACATTGGGTATATATTTTTATTATTAGCTGAATCGCAACGTTTTCTCGTTTACCCATGAATCACGGAACCTAAAACGGAAAACAGAATCGCAAGGCTGCTGTAATTTAGCTGGAACTTCATCGTAATCGATGAGAGATCAGTTATTTTAACCTACTAAGGTGGCTTTTAACGATAAAGCTCCTTTTTTCGTACTTAGCTTTTATAGTACTTTTACATAGAGATGTCTGATGATTATTCCAAATAAACCCAACTCTTGCAAAAATGTCTTATAAATAACATCATACAAAGCGTTAGTACTAGCCTCTTTTTTCAGCCCTATAACTTATTTCTATTTTAACTAGGTCCTATATCGTCGAGTCGAATGCATTCTTGATATCCATTTCATTTTCTCTTCTTTCTACTTTCAATCGGAAATGGCTTCCTTGACGATACCCGTGACAAAGTCGATCGCGTCACGGACTGAGCGACCCTCAGGCAAGTCATATTGTTTTTCAGACAAGTGTATCTCTAAGATTTCTTCAATCCTACTGTAGATTATGTGGTCAAGGATCTTCCATGTTGTGTATGTCTGTATATGTATTTGCGTACGTGCGTGTCTCTATTATCGACTCTATAGTTTTCGTGAATAATAAATGAATAATATTTCTGTATGTTACATTGCAATTTCACGATGCTATGTTATGCTTTTTCTGAGTTATTCAATAGGTAGCCTTATAATATACTTATCCTTGAATTATATTTTGTAACAAAACTCATGTGGACTTTATTACTTTTATTATAGTATTGATGCGACAGAAGAAACGCTTTATTTTGGAAGACTAATCAACCACAATTTAAATGGAAATTTAAATGTTAAGTTGATGGTGGTTGAATCAGAGCCAAAATTGGTATTTTTTGCGGCAAAAAATATAAATCCAGGAGAGGAACTGACTTTTGATTATAAAGACCGCAGGAAGGAAGTTATGGATAATAACCCATGGTTGTATGAGTCACGTGAGTATCAAAAATCTAGACTGTTCTCAATATATTGTCTTGAATATACTGTCTTAATCTATGTATATTGTGTGAGGGTATTTGATCGTAAATAAATTCTGAGATACTTGATTTTTTTTTAACGAGATTGTTACGCCGTTGAGTTACCAGAGCGAAGTTGAATGTCCGTTAATGGGACGCTTATAATATTTCTTATTTACGTATTGTTAAATCCAAAAACTACTGCCTAAATCATTAAGTATAATTATGCCTGCTCTCACACGCAAGAAAACGTCAAATATCATTGATATTATAAATTTTGGCTGTGTAATATGTCTCATGAGTACGGTAAAGTTTTTCTAAATGGATAATAATATGATAGTATTTTTTATATAGATGCTGTTTTGTCAAATACTTCATTGACTATACCACAAGCCGGAGAGTCTAGTGACGCGAATAGTTTGCCTATCGAACTGCAGCCTGATCTTGATCTCAATGAAGATATACTAGATTCTTTTGAACCGTGGAGTGATAGTAAGGGCTTCATTTTTACCTATTGTTAAAAAAATTTCGGCTCTGATTCTTGACTCTTCCTCTTGACTTTACGACGTGTTTCTTCTTGAATGAGAGTTTTGAACAGCACTTGACATGTTTGCGCAAGGAGCTCTCAGAGAAAACTTGTGTACAGTGAAAACAAGGTAAGTACGATGAAATAGTTTTACCACTTTGTTTTGGTCGCCTACGGACAACATATTCTTGAGCACTTCTAGCACGTAAATTGTTCAAATGGTTCGCCTTAATCCTAAGTACAGCTAAGATTTTTTTTCGTTTCGTCAAAATGTTCTGCACTTTTTTACCTTTATGATTACTGCCTTTCTCAATTAATTTTAACTTCTGATTTTGTAATCTTTTGAGTTTTACAACTAATCTTTCTTTAGGGTGTTTTTTGTCATAATGCTCAGGTAATTTTGTAAATAAAATAGTCATATTATTATTCTTATCTTCAATAGCCTTTTTAATACAATAAAAGCATGCATTTTTCTTGCAGCCATCTGTGCTACATGGTAATACCTCATGACATTTATTTTTTAGAGCTTCTCCCACTGATTTTAAATTAATATTGACTAACGAGGTATCTAAGCTACCCAGTCCACTTACTTCTGAAGACTCATTTAATGATTTATTGTTTGCATCAATATCCATGAGAGAAGGATTTTTATATGTTAAATAATTTACATTCTTTGGTAATTTTACTGGTAGTCTATTATTAAAACTTTCTCTCAACTTTTTCTTAGGTGCTACTTTAGATTGAGTTACATCTGCACTACTTACATCTTTTGTGCCCTTCTCAATCTTATCAGGTGAATCATATAAAATTTTGTTATTATCTTGACATTTTTTTGCTGTAGTAACGCTACTTACATTATCCAAAGTTTCTTCTTCTATATCACTATAATCAGATGAAACAATAGGTTCACTGATATCAGATTTAGATTCTTTGTCAGCTTTCAGATTATAAATAATACTTGATTCTTCTTCTTCTAAGGATATATCAGAACAATTGTTCCAATCAGTTTTACTGCTTTCTGAAACATTTACATCTTTTTTGCTATGACGAGCACTTTCTTTAATTTCAGTGACTATGTGAGAAGAATCGCTTGAATCAGAGTCAACAGACTCTGAACCACTGGGCAGGTACTCTGAACCAGATGTTATAGATTCTGCTTCACTGCAGAAATCTGGTAAGTCAGAAGAACCTTGATAAGTTATTTTTCGAGTTGTCATTTTCTCCACTTTGTTTCCTTCAATTTCCAATGATGTCTGAAATGACATAGGATCAAATTCTTCTATCTCATCTGAATCACTTTGGTTGCCTTCAAGTATCTGAGCTGAAATATAAAATAGATATTGTTTATTGAAACAAAAATAAATTAATAATGATTTACTAGTGAAAAATCTTACCAGTCTCTGGCATTTCTTGATATTTCTCCATCTCAGACAAGTTTGCCCACTTCTCAGGTTATTATACAGGTTATTATACAGTATCAGGTTATTATAATATTACAGTACATTCAATTAATATTTCAACAAAAAAGCGGTAGAATGATTGAGGCAGAGGGTATATGCCGGCAACAGGTGACTTAGCACCAAAAGTAACGTATAATCTAAAGTTAGGTCTGATTAGTGATACTATACAATAAAAGAGATGTGACATAAACCAAAGAACGCCTGTGATTGGCTATCACGTTTGACCTCACAATGGCGGCGATCTATTTACTTATAATAGGATTAGCATTCAATGTAGATTTTGGTATGTCGGTTCACAGAATCCAATGCATTGTTATGTGCTCTGATAAACTGATTTTTTAGAGATATTTAAGTAGGAGTAGATCTATGAAGAGATCAATGGCCATATATTCCGCATACAATTTGGATTTGAATTACCTACGCTGTCCTATATTTCTATCGAATTTACTATTCAAGATGTCTTAAAAATTAGTTGCAAAAAAATAAAAAATTAGTTGCCAGTGCCCAATCTGTTTTGGGAGCTACATTTCAAAACCTTATTTAAAGCATTTAATCAAATTGCTCAGCCTTCAAATAGTATACGCAGAGCTGAAGATGGTATCAAATATAATTATAATTATAATTATAATTAAATAAATTATAATTGTACGCAACCATAAAGATAGATTGTTAAAGGTATCTTAACTTGAGATGAATCGATTGATTCGTAGCCATATAAGGTTTTTTTTCGATTTTTTTTATAAATACTTCAAACTGCCTGATTACAATACTGGCACTTTGGGGAGATCCCCAAACTGACCAATACTGGAAGGGCACTTTGGGGAGATCCCCAAACTACCGAAAAAATCGCCAAACTGACCAATACTGTCAAAAAATCTCGTCAAACTGACCTTTTCCGATATATATATATATATATATATATCTCAAAGAATGACCTTAAACGGGGAATAAAAAGGCTCACACTGAGATGGCTAAACTGGTGGCGGACTGGGCTGGCGACTCGAACTTGCGCCTCACTGCTAGCGAATGAAGGAGCCTAACTACCTAACAGTATTCTTCGAGGAACATAAGACATCCGGGCAAGGAGGATCAAGCAGAGTTGAGAGTTGCTAAGCCGAGGACGGAGATGAGATGGCCAGAAGGTCCTTCCAGATTATGAGTGCCCATCTCTGAAACTCTCTGTTCCGGTTTCTAAGACATATAACGTCGCTTATTTTTCGAGCTCGACGCATAGGGCGGTGATGAGTGCTACTAGAGTTTAGTTATTAACTTATTAATTGGTATAAATGTCTTTAACGCTTCTTCCTGTAGCACTACCAGACTTAAGAAAAATCTTATCTAGTCGTGCGAATATCTCGTTTTAAAACCTTATTATTGTATACGTATGTTTGTTTGTTTTAAACAGTTCTGTTGACTTGAATTTTGACTGAGGACATCTTTATTTATATATGTATAATTACACAGGCACATGAAACAAAAAGTGGGTTCAGGCCCATTGACCAGACCTAGCAGACTTTGTTTTTTGGGTCGTTAAATCCGAATCCGACGTCAGTTTTTCTGTATCAAATCATTTTCCAGGTCATTTGAAGGTCAGATTAAGAAAAAATGATAAAATATCTGAAAAATTCATATGTAGGTTTTTGAGGATGCTGAATTCCAATCCGAGGTCAGATAACTTCTATCAACTCACCTTCAAGGTCATTTGAAGGTCAAACTTAGAGAATTCAATATAAAAATCCGAAAAAAAATCACATATATGTTTTGAAGGTTCGTAAATCTGAATCGAAGATCATTTTGACTATATCTGGCCATCTCAAGGTTATTCGAAGGTCAAATCTAGGAAATGCGATAAAATAATGGAAAAAGTTCTCGTACAGGTTTTTTGGGCTGCAGAATCCAAATTTTGTATCGCGTGACCTCTAGAAATTCCAGATCAAGGTCATTTGAAAGTCAAATCAAGAAAAGAGGGCAACAAATTTAAAAAAGATTCTTCATTTTGCACGCATTTTTACTTTTTCGTTTGTACCGCACCCTGTTTTCTTCAAACGATCGGTGTATTGGATTCCGTTTACGTTTTGTTCTTTCATGTTGGCTCTCTCTATTTAACATCAAACAGTAATCAGCCATCATCGCAACATCCCATCTACCTTGATAGCGCTGCTCCATCAAATGACCTTGATCTTGACTTTCTAGAGGTCACACGATAAAGAATTTGGATTCTCCAGCCCAAAAAACCTGTACGAGAACTTATTCCATTATTTTATCGCATTTCCTAGATTTGACCTTCGAATAACCTTGAAATGGCCAGATATAACTTTAAAACATATATGTGATTTTTTTCGGATTTTTATATTGAATTCTCTAAGTTTGACCTTCAAATGACCTTGAAGGTGATCTGATACAGAAAAACTGACGTCGGATTCGGATTCAACGACCCAAAAAACATAAAGTTTACTAGGTCTGGTTAATGAACGTTTTTTTTGTTTTGTGTGCCTGTGTTATTCGTGTATTATATCTTTGTGATAGTACTGTAATACGTGATATTGTTCTGTGATACTTGATCAAATTGAGAATGTTATAATTACAATTACTGCATCTTACTATTTTACCGAAAGTGAATAATCAATTATCAATTGATCGATCTCTCTCCTCTCGTATAGTAGGTTCTCGCTGCATTTTACAGTATCCCTTCTTCTTGCACGCTATACTAGTTTTGTTCTCTTTCTCTCTCTCTCTCTCTCTCTCTGATACACTCATCATGGGAAGCTGCCTATATTCGCGCTGTAGAGCTTTAATTTTCGTAATTGTCGTTAACTGATAATTATTTAAAGTAAAATAAAAATAGAGATTTTCCTTTTCAATATTGGAATTGCAAATGATATCTATAATAATGACTCACGTAATTGCAAAGAAGATACTCACCTGAAACATATAAAAAGTTCTGATTAGTACATATTCAGATACACAAGATCATGTTCACTTAAATGAAGTAATTAATGAAATTCTAAATAAAATGGTTAATAGACTTGATGTCAATAAATAAAAAATTACAGTCATAGATCGCCTTTTATTGCAAAACTCTTTTCTTTTTTTCAAGGGATTCTTATTAGATTAATCTATAGATATCATATTATAGTACTTTTTCGATGTTTTCCATTCAATATAAAAAATTACATGCCAAACTGATAATATCATGATCGATCAATATATTTTCAGATTCAACAAATACAAATTACATTCCGAGTAACAATTGTGAAACTCTGAATAAATCTTATACCTATAATATTTCATACAAAGATGGTTAGTATAATTGTCTATGTTAAGTTTTATGTCTACATTTTATATAAATTTATTACGTGTTAATAATCCATCGATGATATCACGTCATCCCCCATTCTAGTCAAACACACTAATTATAATTATATGAATATTCTGCCGCTGAATTATAAAAATAACATGGAATTCCTACATAATATATTACAACCGATAGACAAGGATATATTGTGCTCTTCATGATGTTCATTAGATTTCCCTCGGAATTCGTGGAATTTTTGTATTTTTCGGTTTTTGTCTCTTCTATCTTTAAACATTCAAATTTATAATCCAAAGTGTTGGAGATTTTGTTAGATACATTGTGACGGTAATCGTCAAGTTAGCGCTAATCATTTAACCTTATTGTTGTCCGTGAGGGCAGCACCTCCCAGGGGGGACAAAAACATGTAACGAAGGAATTCGGCACGCGAGCAGACGGAACGCGCGCGACAAGATTCGAACTAGTGAAGCATCAACCTTTGTTGTGTCCGCCCGTTTCGCTATCGTATCGCCGCTGATCCACGTGCCTTCGCTGACCGTACATCAGATCGACGAGAGGACCACAGCAGATACAGCCGTGATAACCGCCATCCAGGAGCCAGACGTCCGATCACCTGAGGCCAGGACGAGTGAACGAGTGTGTGTATGAGGTTTCGCCATCGAGGGCGAAACCATAACGTGCGCGCGTTCGCGACCGGCAACAAAAACAATACAATTAACTGTTCCGTGCTGTGCAACCCGTCATAGTGTTCTCCGGTCGCAGATAAGTAAGGTAAGCTGGCCAGCTTAATTACGCGTTCGGAATTACATGAATGAATAATAACTCGATGCTAACATTCGATGCGTGTATATAACGGCTCTAGCGACAAAGAGCAGCGAGCGTACCGGCAAAGCGTGTTGCCGATGAGCGAGCGTATATGTAAACAAACGCGCGGGCCGACCTTTTGTGAGTTTTGAGGAAACAATAAAAGATCTGATTTAGCTTACTAACAAGTGTTTTCGTTAATTCTCTCATTTCTCATAGCTTCTACTCAATTCCGAATAGGTTATTAATGATTACAGGTTGACTGAGGCATACTTTCTCGTGCTCCCCGAATTCGTATTGAGCATTGATAGATACGCGTGTCCTTTCGAATATAATTACGCGATTTAATTAATTAAACGGTTATACCCCGTTACATGGCGCCCAACGTTAAAGAACCTACGGTGTTTTTGATAGTGCAAAACACCGGTTCTTAACAATAAACTCGCGCCCAGTCAACCAACGACTTAGGTGGCAGTCAAGTGTTGTTATGCACACTTGACACCGAAGGCCACAATAATAAACAAACACGTTAGCTAGCTTGCGAAGGCCCGCCGCGGCGAAAATTTGTAAACAAAACCTGTGAACGCGTGCGAGTGCAACCGAAAGATTCTAGTACGTAAACACCAGCGAATTTTGAAAGTTGCCGCAAATAATATTATACCCGTTGGCCCGGGGAAAAACTAACACCGGCAATTTTCAAACGAAATTATTTCAATTGAATAATTTTGTTCGACATTGTATTGTGTTAGCATATTTTTTTTAATATTATGTACTGCGGTTATTGGTGTTTACGTATAACGCTCGTAACAATATTTTAGATACTAACTCACACAGCCGTGCTAACAAACAGTTAGTACGCCTGATAGGTAGGATCATTATATTGCGTATTGACGAGCAAAGAATCTCTCGGCAACCAATCCAATAAGCGCCCTTGATCAAGCCCTGTGTTGGCAAATAAAATTTTTTTTATTTCTCAATTCGGCGCACCAATTATAAAATAACACTCGCACGCGCATAACATACTTGTAATTTTGCAAAAATCAACCGCAAGCAACCTAACAGAAAATAATGGACCGCACTCAGACCGAAGTAGAAAATTGGGTATGGACGCTCCAAGACGAGGAAATCGAAGAATACCTCGACCAGCTGGAGCTCAAGACAAGCGGGAGTAAGCTCTCGAGAGCTGCGCGACTGCACAACTGGCTACTCGGCGACTATTCCGCAGCGGATTTCGCGGAAGCCGACAACCAACACAGCAGTCCAGCCAAAAGAGCCGCCCTACGCTCGGAGCTGATAGTAT
Organism: Phymastichus coffea; assembly: GCF_024137745.1. Lineage (NCBI taxonomy): Eukaryota > Metazoa > Arthropoda > Insecta > Hymenoptera > Eulophidae > Phymastichus > Phymastichus coffea. Next base: position 789,998 of record NW_026706853.1, on the reverse strand, counting down.
CCATATGCCAGGAACACACAGCATCCGAGCAGGAGGGAGAACATCCGCTGGCCCAACTACTACAGAGTGCGGACGTAATATCGCGAGTCCAGCAAACCGCAATAAACATCACGAATGCCCTGGACGGCGGAGAAAATATAAACAGTAATAAAGAAATTACTATCACGGCTGATGATGGCAGCCAATTCAGACTCCCGCCGGCATTCGCGGTAATGGTACAAGACCTCATTTTCCGGTCCAGGGAACATGAGAGAAAATGGGAGGTACAAGACGCAAAGAACTTAAATGCGTCTAACCTAACCCATATAGTAGAACAGATTGTCAGTACCAACATTAAGGCTCAGGAACAAATAGACAACCTGTCAACCAGAATTAAGGCTCTGGAAAAGACCGTACACAGAGATGCACGGCAAGACGAGTCGAACAGTTCCAACGAGGAGCCACGTCCGGAAAACACGCGTAGGAGCGTAGCATTTCAAGATACGTTCACATGCCATTACGACGCCAGGCTGCCCCAGAGCACTCCAGCCGGACCCGGACTGAGGCCCACGGGGGCCGCCGGTAGGACCCCCCGCCGGACGCCCCATTTCGGAGAGGGTGGACAGCATCAACTCGGTGGAGTTAATGCTGAAGTGGATAACCACCCGCCGAGCATGTGGTCATCCCAACAGACGACAAACCCGTGGTCGACTACAAGAGACGTCGGCCGCATCGTCAGGGGATGGAAGCTCAGATTCTCCGGAGAAGGCAATGCAAGCATTGATACCTTCTTATCAAGGCTGGACAGCTCGAGGAGCAGCGCGGGACTTACAGAGGACGAGATGCTCCTGGCAGTATCCGAGCTACTCGCCGGTCCCGCCCTCGTTTGGTACGAGGCCATGCGTAGTGAATGGTTCTCGTACGCGGATTTCGAGACGGACGCCAGAGCATGGTTTGGGACCAGCAGGCAACAACAGCAGCGTCTGACGAAAGAGGTCCAAGGCCGATACCAGGGCCCAGACGAACCCGCGAACGTCTACATCGCGAACATGATGGGCCTAATGAATCGGCTGAACCCCAAAATGTCACACGAGAACCAGCTGGACCTATTACACGACAATCTGCTCCCGGAAATCCAGAGTCAAATACGGAGATCAGAAGTGGACTCCGTACGAACCCTAAATGACCTAGCCACGACGGCCCAGAATAACTTACATCGGCGAAGGATGGAGCGGACGATACCGGACCCTCAGTCGACGTTGTATCCTGAGATGGCGTATCATCCCCGCACCGACGTGAGCAAGGGCCGTAAAGGAAAGGTTGCATCTATGTCCGGCGACAAACCGGAAGTCAGCGACAGATTGGACCGCATGGAGAAGGTACTCGAGAAGGTGACGCACCAGGTCGTCTATACACCGACGCCCTCGGGGGCGGCGCCTAATCCGAGTTTAGAAGCCGTCGATGGTGAGAAAAAGGTTCCTCCCACCGACGTACTTAACCAATTGCTGTCGTCCATCAAGGAAATGTCGGCGGAAATAAAGAATATTCGCGACGACAAAAACCTGGCTTCCGAAGATAGATCCAAGAGACCAGAGACCCCCCGCAAACGAGGGAGAGAATTCTCAGGGCCAATCAAATGTCACGAGTGTGGCCTACTGGGCTATTATAGGAAGTTCTGTCCCCAGTGCAACAAGGGAAACGAGCAAAGGAGTGGATAGGTGGGGTTGATCCCACTCCTCAATCCAGTAGCCCAAACCCCGTCAAAGAGATCTCGCAGCCTCCGCCAACACCGCCCACACTGTTAGCAGCGAGAGTGTTGGGCGATGAGAGCGGGAACTCCATTAGTGACGCCAAAGATAAGCGTGGCAGAAGAGTGCGCATGGAGAATGAGGGCATCGACGTTAGTAAAGCCAGCAACCCTGGACCAACCGAGGCGGCGACGAAAGAATCGCACCCGCCCTCGAGGACACGGGTAAAGGCGCGCAAGTCGTCGAAAGGAAGCCCCAAGAAGACTCCGACCGTCCGAACCAAGGAAGCTTGGACGACGAGTGCCGTCGCTCGACCACGCGTCAGCACAGTGGTTAACGCTATCAGGAATAAAGAGCTAAGCTGTGGAGCCGTCGAAACTGTTTCCCGATATTCCCCGGAACAGGAGACGCGTTGGTGGTTACCGGTGAAGATAGGGGACTTCCAAATACGGGCCCTCTATGATCCGGGAGCTTCCACCACAGCCATGGGAAGTAACGCTCTACAAATAGCGTCTGTGCTGGGCGTCGGATTGAACACCACCCACGCGGGTACAGCGGGACTACCAGACGGTCGTAAGGTAACGATCGTTGGTCACGCCCTGTTGCCATTCACCGTGGGAGGGTTAACAATGCCGACGAGAGTAGCCATCCTCCCTACTCTCGCCGAGGAATGTATTTTAGGAGTGAACTTCATCAGGTTGTTCCGAGCGGTACTTGATCCAGACGATAACACGTTGTTGTTCAAGGGATCGCAGGCCAAAATGGAGCTAGAAGTAGCTAGCTTGGAGGCTGGTCCGAGATTAGCCACAATCGGACTAGCCGAGGTTACGGCTACACAACAGACTATGCTACAGAAGACCATCGACGAGGCTCTGTCCCGAGCCCCGTTGGGCTTGGGATGTGCGGCAGGCATCGAGCACGAGATTCGGGTCGGTGATACGAAGCCGATTAAACAGCGTTACTACCCAGTATCGCACAAGGTCGAGCAGGAAATGCATAGACTGGTAAGGGAAATGTTAACCCAAGGGGTAATCGAACCAGCAGACAGTGGTTGGTCGAGCCCAGTGGTTATGATTCGCAAGAAAGACGGTTCATATAGATTTTGCATTGACTTCAGAAAGGTCAACAAAGTCACTGAGCCGAATGCGTATCCCTTGCCGTTTATGCAGGATATATTAAGGCGTTTGCGAAACGCGCGCTATATATCCACGCTCGACCTCAGTAGCGCGTATCACCAGATCCCGCTTAAGATGGAATCTCGGCCGATCACGGCCTTTACCGTACCCGGACTGGGACATTACCAGTTCGTACGAATGCCGTTCGGTCTCTCGTATGCCGGTGCCACCTTCCAGCGGTTGATCGATAGTGTGATCGGTCCCGAGTTGGGCGAATTCGCTTTCGCCTATTTGGACGATATCATAGTGGTATCGTCCAGTTTCGAGGATCACCTACGACATTTAAAAACCGTGTTGGATAGGGTGTGCAAAGCCGGCCTCTCGATCAACAGAGAGAAAAGCGTCTTCTGCAAGTCTGAAGCCAAATACCTCGGCCTGTTAATCAACCGCGAGGGGATCAGGCCAGACCCTGAAAAGGTGCGCTCTATCATGGAGTACCCACGACCAGGTAACGTGCGACAACTGCGCACCTTCCTGGGGGTTGCTTCATGGTACCGCAGATTCTTGACCGACTTCGCCACACATGCTCAACCGTTAACGAGGTTAACAGGAAAAAGGAGCGAATATGTGTGGGGAGAGGAACAGGAACAAGCCTTCGCCAAAATTAAGGCACTCATGATGTCCGCTCCATGTCTGGGATTGCCAGAACCAGATGGGCAATATGTGCTGGAGACAGACGCTAGCGCTACCGGAATCGGAGCCGTCCTGTTACAAAAGGCAGGAGACGGCGACCGAATCATAGAGTACGCTAGCAGAGTCCTTAATCCGGCTGAGCAAAACTACTCAGCAACGGAGCGCGAATGCTTGGCGGTCGTATGGGCCATCCAAAAGTTCCGCCCATACATTGAAGCGTACCCGTTCAGGGTGGTAACTGACCATAATAGCCTGAAATGGCTATACAACCTAAAGAATCCAATTGGACGTCTCGCCCGATGGGCCTTACAACTTCAAGGCCATACTTTCGAGATCGAATATCGAAAGGGGGCAGACAACGTATTGCCCGACGCCTTATCGCGCGCTTTCGAGCCCACGAGGGCAGAGGTTGGCGCAATAGACCAGCCGAAGCCAAGGGACAGCGCCTGGTACACGGATCAATTCCGACGCGTCGAGAGCCAACCCGAGCAATACCCAAATTGGAAGGTCGTTGGCCGGGTGATGTATCACCGGAAACCGAATCACGACCATCAAGGAGGAGACCGATATGCCGACGAATGGAAACTCGTCGTACCCCAGGAAGAACGCAAGGTGGTGCTGTTTGAAAATCACGACCTAGAGACGGCAGGGCACTTGGGACGCGAGAAGACCTTCGCCCGCGTCGCCCAGTCCTATTACTGGCCGGGAATGTACGCAGATGTGAAAGGATACGTCCGAAAGTGCCAGGTCTGCCAACAATGCAAGGTCGAGCAACGACCGCCGCGCGGGCTCATGCAGGACCGAACATGGTCTATGCCTTGGCAAGTGGTCGCGGGCGACATCGCCGGACCCTTTCCAAAGAGCCCACGAGGGCACGAATACGTCCTGGTATTCATTGACGTATTCACGCGATGGGTCGAATGTATACCCATACGTAGCGCTAACGGCAAGACGATAGTGAAGGAACTTCGGGAACGAGTAATCCTGCGTTTCGGCACGCCAAAGATCTTCTTGTCCGACAACGGCACCGAGTTCCGCAATCAGTTGGTGGACAGGTACCTGAGAGACCAGGGGGTAAAACGGACCTTCACCCCAACCTATACCCCACAGGCTAACCCTACGGAAAGGGTTAACCGTACCCTGAAGACGATGATAACGTCGTATCTGCAGGGGAATCATAGGGAATGGGACCGAGCGCTACCCGAACTCATGTTCGCGTTGAATACGGCCGTCCATAGTTCCACCGGGGTCAGTCCGGCCATGCTAAATTATGGCAGGCAACCGGAAGCCCCGAATACGCTCCGGAAACGAATGGACGAGCTCGCCGCACAAGAGGAGAGTTTGCTCCGAATCGGACAATGGAACGAACACATGAAAAAGAGCCGTTCCACCATTCAACAAGCTCACGAGAGCGCCTCGGGTGAGTCCCTGAGGCAGGCTAAGTACTACAACGCCAAACACAGGGACCACAGGTTCAAAGAAGGTGATTGGGTGTGGAAAAAGAACCGCGTACTGTCCTGCGCGGCACAGGGCATTTCCGCGAAGTTAGCACCCAAGTTCATCGGCCCCTTTATCGTCACAAAGGTACTCGGCGCCAACTCATATCGCCTCGCCAACCAACAGGAAGAGGTCACAGAGCTAATACATGCTAAGGACCTCAAACCCTATTATGGACGAGACGACGACATACCGGCGAATGGGCCTCGAACGCGAGATGACGACGAGACCTCTACCACCGAGGGAGTCGAGGCGATGAGCGTCCCGCCTAACGCGAGCGATACATCGATACACGGAAACGGGAGCGCCAACACCTCAGATAATACACTCCGAAATGACGACGCGACAACTCCGAAATCACCTCGCCGTACTCGCCGTAACTGCCCCAGCCGAGTCCCACTAGATACCCCTCCTACTAACCCGACGAAGCGCCCACGAGGAAGACCTCGTAAGTCCGCGCGAACTACACACACCACACAACATCGACAAACAACTCGAGCCCCTCCTCCCATCATCGCGAAGAGGAAGAGGGGCAGACCACCGAAAGCGACAACCGTGGATGCATGATACACGGCGAACGAAGGACCTGGGAGACCGACGCTAAGGACCCCACCTTCGATTCCGGCGACGAAGGCCCTGGGCAGCCGAACAGGCGCCCACCTTCGATATTTAAAGTTGTTTGTAGGATACTAACTCGCCGGACATTTACAGGATGCAGATCACCCTCGATCAATTCGAGCAGGCGGCAGCCGCCCTCATCGGCCTGGACCTAGGTCCCGCCGTCGAGGGGGTGGTACATGCCGCGCTCCACCTACTCGCCCAGAAAAAGGAGGAAGAGGAGCGAGCACGGGTGCGAGCTCACGAGAGCTCGTCATCCGTGCTCATAGAAGAGCTCCTGGATGAGGAAAACCCCACGACGCCGGCAACGACACCCGGCATCACGCGCAGCGACGCCGCACCACCATCCGGACCACCAAAGGGGCCCATCCCTATGAGGGTTCCCACCGTATCGGTGGGCACCCAAACGGAAGAGGGCGCCCCCGACGCGAGCTGGTCCCCCAGGTTCCCGAGCCAGGCACCACCTTCTGGCAAAAGGACCTGGGAGGACATTGCTGAGGGCTTGAGGGAGGTCGAGCGAGGATGGACGACCCTCAACGCCCTCCAGCGGGCTGTGTACGCGGAATATGATGCGTACACAGCCGCGGGACACCACCCAGTAGATCTTGACCACTGGGAGAGAGTGGTGTCCCGCCGTCGCCAGTTCGCGTCGGCCCTAAGAGAGGTGCAACAACGCCTCCGCCAGGCCCACGAGGGCCCGGCGAGTGGCGACACCAACAGCCTCCCCCAGTCTCCGGCTGCCGGGATCAGAACAACGGCTCCGGAAACCAGGTCGGAGATAACGCCGCACCAGGGTTCACAAGAAGGCGGGGTAACCCTGGTGGTCAACGTGGACGGGAGCCAAAGCGGTCAGGCAACGGGGCCCATCCACATTAATGTGGTCCTGGGCTCCTCGGGTGCGGATTCCACGGTCGAAAGGCCATTGTGGTCCGCCCCGAACCGTAGGAACGGGTTGCCTCTGACCCCCCGTGAGCGAGGGCTCCCACGGGGCACCCTCTCCCGCGCTCAATGGGAGGGGTGCAACGTGTGCCACTACCCCGGGGTGACCCGTACGGACCGCTGCCCGCGCGTGCGGCAACACGCCGACCTGGTCCAGGAGAGACTGGGGTGGGAGGCACGCGGCAGACCTCCATTGGACGACCAGGGCCAGGAGATACAACCAAGGCCAGCTAGGTGATGATGTCCTGCCCCCGTGGGCAGGACCACCGATACATCGCCCTGTCGTCCAATAAAGATAGATTTGACATTACTCGAACTATGATCCTTTATTATCCTTCCCCACCTCCTCCTCGGAAAGTACGGCGCTAACGGGATCATCGTCAAGGACCCTATAGGTCCAGACTGGAAGGGGGCTGTGACGGTAATCGTCAAGTTAGCGCTAATCATTTAACCTTATTGTTGTCCGTGAGGGCAGCACCTCCCAGGGGGGACAAAAACATGTAACGAAGGAATTCGGCACGCGAGCAGACGGAACGCGCGCGACAAGATTCGAACTAGTGAAGCATCAACCTTTGTTGTGTCCGCCCGTTTCGCTATCGTATCGCCGCTGATCCACGTGCCTTCGCTGACCGTACATCAGATCGACGAGAGGACCACAGCAGATACAGCCGTGATAACCGCCATCCAGGAGCCAGACGTCCGATCACCTGAGGCCAGGACGAGTGAACGAGTGTGTGTATGAGGTTTCGCCATCGAGGGCGAAACCATAACGTGCGCGCGTTCGCGACCGGCAACAAAAACAATACAATTAACTGTTCCGTGCTGTGCAACCCGTCATAGTGTTCTCCGGTCGCAGATAAGTAAGGTAAGCTGGCCAGCTTAATTACGCGTTCGGAATTACATGAATGAATAATAACTCGATGCTAACATTCGATGCGTGTATATAACGGCTCTAGCGACAAAGAGCAGCGAGCGTACCGGCAAAGCGTGTTGCCGATGAGCGAGCGTATATGTAAACAAACGCGCGGGCCGACCTTTTGTGAGTTTTGAGGAAACAATAAAAGATCTGATTTAGCTTACTAACAAGTGTTTTCGTTAATTCTCTCATTTCTCATAGCTTCTACTCAATTCCGAATAGGTTATTAATGATTACAGGTTGACTGAGGCATACTTTCTCGTGCTCCCCGAATTCGTATTGAGCATTGATAGATACGCGTGTCCTTTCGAATATAATTACGCGATTTAATTAATTAAACGGTTATACCCCGTTACAACATATAGAAATGAAACTTTTATTCCATTACAAATTCGTATCTGCTTATTATTTCTTAGTAAATATATCTATTACTTATGTTTATATTAGTAATTAATTCTGTTACCCGTCTATTGTTTCAGTTTCGTTTCCAGACAGTGATAACGAAGATCATAATAACGATGGTAAGAAATATATAATTACGGCTTTTTGGTCAATAAGTACCGGTGCTGTGCCTGAATTTCTTAATATTCATAACACGTTAACTCTATTTTCAAACTATTTTTACGTTTTCACTATGATGTACTCATGCTCAGAAACAAGTAGTGTTGAAGTCGTTTAATCATGAATATCAAATTATAGTATTTGTTAAATGTTTTTCGTTTAGTATCAACATTTTCAAACTTAACAAACATCATGTTTAATAAATATATTTTCAGGTCCCGGAAATCCAAATTTGACTGAGTCTAACAATTGTAGAACTCGGGGTGATTCGTTTAATAACGATATGCTTTCGTCTATTCCAGACCAAGATGGTTAGTATGAGTGACTATGATAAGTTTTATAGATTTTTCACATATTAATTTATTTCATGTTAATAATCCATCGGTAATAGATTACTTCATTCCATACCAGTCAAACTCCCTAATTATAATTTTATAATATTCTGCCGCTAAATTACGAAAATATATCGGTCTCTAATGACAGAAGAGTATTTGTAAATGTATAAAAAAACCAAACGTGTTATCTATTTATATAAACTATACTCATTCTTTAGCATCGCATTTCCAATAGCATATAAAAATATTGAAGAATGCTCATACAAAGAAATCTCACATTCGCTTAAAAAATTAATATATACTGAATGTAGTCCATGTATTCTGATGAAAACGTTTGGTACAAAATAACTTTTCCAACTCTAAACAATAGTTTTTTCTAAAAACCTATGAGTAATAATTTTTTTTACTTGGGGTTTGGCTCGTATGACCGTTAATATTATTGTCATAAATTTCGGTATGTCATAAAAATTTTTTTGGTTGGCATAAAATAGTGCTGCTCTGGTATATATGTGAATTGATAAATTCGTCAAGTACTCCATTTTATTAGGATAGGACCAATCTTGTGCATTGATATATATATACAATTTAGATGATAAAATATACTTATAATATAAACTACATCAGTTTCTAGTTCATTAAAAGACAAAAAAAGAGTCAGAGAGAAGTGATTCACTTGAAAAAATGCCTTGTATATTTTCTGTTATAGATATAGTAAGTTTGGAAATTCCACCAAACAAAGAAGCCACACTTCGGACTAATGCACCAGACGAATCAAATGGCACATCTGATGCTGTCAATGAAAAAGCGAATTTTGTATCCACGCGACGAATGAAATGGAAACGGACTCGTATGACATTTCAATATATAATTTATCCTTGCAATTGTGATATATAATCTCATCCAAAGAAGCCATACAGCCACTATCGATTTCGGAGATTACGCATCTCGACCTCGTTTACGTTGATTGCAGATTCAATGAGGATTCTCTTTTCTCTGATTCGTAGCGCTAATTTGGCACCCTCCTCGGGACCTGTGCCGCATTGATACATTGAAAGGGTGTACAAACTTATACCTGATTTCTAATTAAATTATTTATCATCCGTTGGAAATCATGTATTATAGGATGAATGTTAAAGATCTATTTAAATTTTAAAAGAACGGGACTGTATCTGGTTTCTTGATGGGATCTCTGAATGGTTATACATTTTTCAGACAGAAATTCGTATTTATTTTTCTTAGGTTTCTGGTGTTTTTATCAGGATCCGAACTACTTAACTATTAGGATCTTATAAAATGCTAAAGATTATAATAAATTTTCTGCTTTCCACAATGTTCATTACACTTTCCTCGCGATTCTCTCGTCGAGATTTTATATTTCTCTAATTCGTCTCATCTACTTCCATACGTTCAAATTTATCATCTGAACTATTGAGTATCTTTTTCTTACAGACATATAAAAATAAAATGGCTTTTCTGTACGAATTTGTATCTGCTTATAAATTCTTAGCGAGTATATCTATTACTTATGTTTATATTAGTAATTAATTCTGTTACCCGTCTATTGTTTCAGTTTCGTTTCCAGACAGTGATAACGAAGATCATAATAACAATGGTAAGAAATATATAATTACGGCTTTTTGGTCAATAATTAACAGTGTTGTGCTCTGCTTGTAGAATATATGAATATTATGCTTATATTTTTGATGCGTTTGTTCATCTGTAACTAGATAAAATGTTCAATTACTGTTTCCTAATGCATAGTGACATTGCTTGTCGACAAAAAGGCCCTAGTCAGTTAACTGTATTACTGTAGCGACGTTTTTCTTTTTACTTCCTAATTTCAACGCATATAATAACCAAAATACGCACAACGAGCAAATTACTTTTCGAGAAAATGATGTTATTTTATTTAGTTACTTATTCCATGTTTCCTTACAATAGCATATGATTAAGATTTCTTAATATTTATAACGCGTTAACTCTACTTTCAAAATATACGGTTTTTGCATTATGGTATACATATGACTAATCCTATCTCAAAAACAAGTAGTTTTGAAATGTTTCAATTATAATCAGTCAAGGATATTATTTAATTTTTTTCAATATAATGAAGAATAATTGGGAATCAATTTTGCATTTGCAGAGGAAGCAGATGCATCCTACGTACCATCAGGTATTCTTATTTAGTTTCAATGCATTGATATATTACTTTTATATGAAGCTGAATTTATTAATGCTTTTCTATTATTTTTGTGTTCTAGAAAATGAACATTCAGAGCGTCGTACCGAAATGATACCTTCTGATCAAGGTTGGCTGTATTTCTTTATCTTAAATCTGTTTACAAATAAACACTGCAAATGTACATTGATCAAATGTGATATCCAATCTTATTCTTTTTCAGAAAATGGAGATTTGAACTCCGTAAACGTTGTTCGAAAAAAAACGCCAGTAAAATCAAGTAAATGTTCAAGTACACAGAAAAGTTAGTCAAAATTTTTTTATTTCTCTTTTCTTTTTCAACATGTTGAACAATATCAATATGTACGAGGTGTGATCAAAAAGTAAGGTGAATTTTTATTTTTCTCAAAAAATATTTATTTATTCATCAACTTTTATTTTATCTCCTTCAAAGTAATCCCCCTCGGATATAATGCACTTTTGCCAACGCTTTTTCCAATCCTCAAAGCATTTCAAAAAATCATTTTTTGTGATCTTGTTTAGTTCATCCTTCGATGCCGTCTTTATCTCCTCAATCGTGGCAAAACGCCGTCCTTTCATGGGCCTCTTCAGTTTTGGGAACAAGAAGAAGTCACAAGGGGCCAGATCTGGGGAATACGGTGCCTGTGGCATCGTTACTGTGTTGTTTTTAGCCAAAAATTCGCGCACAAGCAACGATGTGTGAGCAGGGGCGTTATCATGGTGCAAAAGCCAATTTTTATTTTTCCACAAATTCGGACGTTTCTGGCGGATTGCTTCGCACAAATTGCGCATAACTTGCAGGTAATATTCCTTATTTACTGTTCTACCCTGTGGCAAGAACTCATGATGCACCACGCCCCTGCAGTCACAGAAAACTGTAAGCAAAACCTTTACATTTGATCGAACTTGACGTGCTTTTTTTGGTCTTGGTGATCCAGAATGCCTCCACTGGGACGATTGAGTCTTAGTCTCGACGTCATAACCGTATACCCATGTTTCGTCACCTGTTATAACCCTGTTGAGTAAATCTGGATCATCGTTGACGTCATTCAGTAGCTCTTGGGCGATGCTCATGCGACGTTTCTTTTGGTCGAAATTGAGCAATTTCGGAACAAACTTCGCTGACACACGACTCATGTCTAAAACACTCGTCAAAATTGATTGGCACTAACCAAATGATATGCCAATATCATCAGCAATTTCTCTAATGGTAATTCGACGATTTTCCAACACTATTTTCTTCACTTCTTCAACATTCTCATCAGTTGTTGATGTGCTGGGGCGTCCAGAACGAGGTTCGTCGTCGGTGTCTTCTCGGCCTTCTTGGAAGAGTTTATACCACTTGTAAACATTTTTTTGGCTTAAAGTAGACTCACCGTATGCCACTTTCAGCATTTCAAGTGTTTTGGAACATTTTATTCCATTTTTCACACAAAATTCAATGCAAACTCTTTGATCCATGTTTTAAGACAGCAGCAAATCGTGGAGCATGCAAAACACTTCTAACCTTGATGCCTCTCACAAACAAACCAAACATACTACAAAGCTGAAATTTGGAACGTATGTTCTAGACGAGTGTACCGACATAACCAAATAAAAAAGTCGAAGATCGAACGGGCGTAGCCCGCTAAATTTCAAAATTCACCTTACTTTTTGATCACACCTCGTATACTTACCATATTCATTTATTGATCAACTCAATTCAGTAGCTGTTGTTTCAAACATTTATTCTTATCTTAATTATTATATGTTTCTATGACTTTTTATTTGTGTGTTAAGAGTATACGAATATGGTTGTGGAAAAAAGTAAATTTTAGGTATCCTTAAAAAGTGGTTTTACATCATTTTTATTAATTATGGAATACATTTTTAGTACAAATACGTAAATTATTTAATACAATTAATGATAATAACGCAAAATGTATTTACTTTACTTACGCATAAATATGACATTTCTAATGTTATTCAAATAAGTATTTTTACATTATTTCATTTTTCACTTTTATTTCAAACTGCTAAATTGAGTTCAGGTTAATTTTTGATTGAATAGATTTTATTACACAGTTTTGATGACCTAATATATATTTTTCAGCAACAAAATTGAACTTGTCCAAAGTTATTTGCAGAAAAAGTTTTAGTTCTCAGAGTATAGAAAAAAACGGGATTATAAAAACCTCTAATAAGACTTATAGATGCCCTATATGTAATAAATCATTCGTGAAATTACCACCTCACCTATTCAGCGTTCATGGTGATGATGAAGAAATCGAGAGAATTTCAAAAATGAATTCACGTTCGAGTGAACGACGTTGGGCTCTGAAAAGATTATTGAATCAAGGGAGAGCGCAGCGTAATAAGAGTTCGGAAGATTTGGAGGTATGCAAAATCCCTACAGTAGGGAAGAAATTGAAAAATAACAAAAATGCACAAGTCAAAAAAGATATAGACTTCAGTTTATATAAGCAATGTCCAAACTGTAAGGGCTCGTATATTCGAAAACGCTTACCGGAGCATTTGAAAAAATGCGCTGGCATTAAAAAAATTAAAGGAGAATTTAAATTGAGAGCTTTAGTGAATGGTAGCCAGCTCACCATTCACAGTCGAGCTTCTGATGGCACAGCGAAACTATTATGTTCGTTAAATAAAGATTCAATATCGGATATTATATTACGAGATAGGCTAATTATTCAATTCGTGAACGGGAGAGTCAAGAAATATCAATGCAGTGATCGACCGCCAGATGACCAACTTAGAGCTGAAGCTCGTATACTAGGACGTTTTACTGAAGAAATTTTTTTCATGAAAGATGAAATCAAAGAGTTGGCTGATGCATTTTGCTTATCATTTGCCGATATGTTTGAATCTGCTGTTGATGCGTTGGCAGGACTGAATAATTTAGGTTACTACGATCATCCCACCAACGCTCGGACCTTAGTTTTGCACATTAAAAGTCTGATAAAATATAATATCGACTATTACAACGAAAAAGTCGAAGACTTAGGAAAAAGATGCGGAAAAAGAAGCTGACGCCATTAAAGCGCTCGAAAGGAAAATTAAACGTTGCCAAAGATTTGAAAACAAATTCGAAACCGACATTAGGCCTTCGCTTGTTAAAAAAGCTTCACAATCTGAGTCAAGACTAGCTGCCCAAAAATGTAGGAAAGACGCTACAGTTGAAGACATAACTTTTCTATATAAATATTGCCTTGGAAACCGGAAAGAGGCCTTGACTTCGTTGGAGCAATCTTACTCACAGAAAATGTGGTACCAGTTGTTCGAGAGTCAATTGTTAATAAGTATTATTTTTAACAGAAAAAGAATTGGCGATATGAAGCATTTTAGAATTTTTTCTTACAAAAACAGAACTGGTATAGAACAAACCATGCCAGATGTATACGAGAAACTTGATCCGGAATCAAAAAAGTTAGCTGAAGAATATAAATTTACAAAAACCGTTGGTAAAAAGTCTAGAGTTGTTCCGATGTTGCTGCATGCACTAGATGAACAAGCATACAATAAACTTCTCTCACTACGAGAAGAAGCTGGTGTAACGTCTGAAAATCCCTACGTTTTTGGATTACCATCAGCTGGAGGTGCAAACCGAATCAAACTCCCAGATCCATGCGCCATTATTAGGAAATATTCGATCCAATGTGGTGCCAAAAATCCAGAAAATCTACGGGGCACTAATTTACGAAAACATATAGCGACAATGTGTGCAATCTTAAATTTACCTGAACGACAATATGAGGAGCTTGCTAACTTTATGGGACACAGGCTTGATATACATAAACAATTCTATCGGCAATCACAAGTCGTGCACATTGTAACTCAAGTATCAAAGCTTCTCCAGATGGGCATTAGTACTAAAGAAGGTAATGAAATATTTCGTACATATTATATATTATACATTTTGATATCCTAATATTCTTAAATCATTAAACTATATCTATTAATATATCTATGAGAATTCTTTTGCTATTTCGTATGAATATGATAGAATTAATTTGTACTATAATATAAACAATGAAATCTGATTGATATTGAAGGCGTGGAGTAATATACGTGTATTCCTATTGATGAACTCGGCCAATATGGATCCATGACGATTAAATCAACTAAATTCATTGATTCTTCTTTGATAGGTTCGGCAATGGTTGATCCATTCGAATGGCTAATGATTTTATAAGCGGCGTCTAGCGACAACTGTCACGGACCGATTGTTCTGATTTTTCAGCTAGACACCAGAGGCACGGAGTCATGTTCGTATATCCATGTTGATAAATCCTGTAGTGATTGATACAATTGGATGAAATCTGGATCAGCGAACTCTTCTGGAAGTTGATACAAACGATTAATGAGATGTTATCAAAGGTTTTCATCAAGCTAGCTATGAATAGTAGCGGATTAGACTAATTTACATATTTTCGGGATGTTAAACGGCTTATCGTGGATGCAATTGAATGGCCAATGATTATATAAGCGATATCTACAGATGAATGTTACGGACACACTGTTCTGATTTATCTGGTGGATATTAGAGACGCGGACTCATGTTCGTATTTCCTAATTAATAAATTCAGCCGAGATTGATGCAATTAAATAGAATCTGGATCTACGAACCCTAATGGAGGGTGCTAGAAGTGAATAGGCGAGGGAGAATCATGGAACTTGATCGAGCGAGCTATGAAAAGTTGCGGTATCGACTATATTACATATTTATGGGATGATAAAACAGATTATTGTGGATGCAATCGAATGGCAAATGATAATATGAGCGAGATCTAGAGATAAATATAACGGGACACACTGTTCCCATTTACCTGGTGGATATTAATAACGCGGAGCCAATCGAGTGGCAAATGATTATATGAGCGATATCTATAATTAAATGTTACGGACACACTGTTCTCATTTACCTGGTAGATATCAGAGTCGCGGAGTCAAGTTCGTATATCGTAATTAATGAATTCTGCCGGGATTGAAGCAATTAAGAAGAATCTGGATCTACGAACTCTAATGGAAGGTCCTACAAACAATTGAATAAGAATTTATCAAAGGTCTTTATCGAGCGAGCTATGAAGAGTTACGGTATCGACTATATTACATATTTATGGGATGATAAAATGCGTTATCGTGGATGCAATCGAATGGCAAATGATAATATGAGTGAGATCTAGAGATAAATATAACGGGACACACTGTTCTGATTTATCTGGTGGATATTAGAGACACGGAGTCATGTTCGTATATCCTAATTAATAAATTCTGCCGAGATTGATGCAATTAAATAGAAGCTGGATCTACGAACTCTAATGGAAGGTGCTAGAAGTGAATAGGCGAGGGAGAATCATGGAACTTGATCGAGCGAGCTATGAAAAAATGGCGGTATCGATTATATTACATATTTATGGGATGATAAAACGGATTATCGTGGATCCAATCGAATGGCAAATGATTATATGAGCAATATCTATAATTCAATGTTACGGACACACTGTTCTCATTTACCTGGTAGATATCAGAGTCGCGGAGTCAAGTTCGTATATCGTAATTAATGAATTCTGCCGGGATTGAAGCAATTAAGAAGAATCTGGATCTACGAACTCTAATGGATGGTGCTACAAACAATTGAATAAGAATTTATCAAAGGTCTTTATCGAGCGAACAATGAATAGTAGCGGATTTGATTAATTTACATATTTTCGGGATAATAAAACGGCTTATCGTGGATCCAATCGAATGGCAAATGATTATATGAGCAATATCTATAATTCAATGTTACGGACACACTGTTCTCATTTACCTGGTAGATATCAGAGTCGCGGAGTCAAGTTCGTATATCGTAATTAATGAATTCTGCCGGGATTGAAGCAATTAAGAAGAATCTGGATCTACGAACTCTAATGGATGGTGCTACAAACAATTGAATAAGAATTTATCAAAGGTCTTTATCGAGCGAGCTATGAAAAGTTACGGTATCGTCTATATTACATATTTATGGGATGATAAAACGCGTTATCGTGGATGCAATCGAATGGCAAATGATAATATGAGCGAGATCTAGAGATAAATATAACGGGACACACTGTTCTGATTTATCTGGTGGATATTAGAGACACGGAGTCATGTTCGTATATCCTAATTAATAAATTCTGCCGAGATTGATGCAATTAAATAGAATCTGGAACTACGAACTCTAATGGAAGGTGCTAGAAGTGAATAGGCGAGGGAGAATCATGAAACTTGATCGAGCGAGCTATGAAAAGTTGCGGTATCGATTATATTACATATTTATGGGATGATAAAACGGATTATCGTGGATGCAGTCGAATGGCAAACGATTATATGAGCGAGATCTAGAGATAAATATAACGGGACACACTGTTTCCATTTACCTGGTGGATATTAAAAACGCGGAGTTATGTTCGTATGTCCTAATTGATAAAATCTGCCGAGATTGATACAATTACATGCAATCTGGATGTGCGAACTATAATGGAAGGTGCTACAAACGATTGAATAAGAATTTATCAAAGGTCTTTATCGAGTGAACAATGAATAGTAGCGGATTTGAATATATTACATATTTTCGGGATGATAAAACGGCTTATCGTGGATGCAATCGAATGGCAAACGATTATATGAGCGATATCAAAAGATAAATGTAACGGACGCACTGTTTCCATTTACCTGGTGGATATTAAAGACGCGGAGTCATGTTCGTATGTCCTAATTGATAAATTCTGCCGAGATTCATACAATTACATGCAATCTGGATCTGCGAACTATAATGGAAGGTGCTACAAACGATTGAATAAGAATTTCTCCAAGGTCTTTATCGAGCGAAAAATGAATAGTAGCGTATTTGATTAATTTACATATTTTCGGGATGATAAAACGGCTTATCGTGGATGCAATTGAATGGCAAATGATTATATGAGCAAAATCTAGAGATGAATGTTACGGACACACTGTTCTTATTTACCTGGTAGATATCAGAGGCGCGAAGTCACGTTCGTATATCGTAATTAATGAATTCTGTCGAGATTGATACAATTACATGCAATCTGGATCTGCGAACTATAATGGAAGGTGCTACAAACGATTGAATAAGAATTTCTCAAAGGTCTTTATCGAGCGAACAATGAATAGTAGCGGTATCGACTATATTACATATTTATGGGATGATAAAACGGGTTATTGTGGATGCAATTGAATGGCAAATGATTATATGAGCGATATCTAAAGATAAATGTAACGGACGTACTGTTCTGACTTATCTGGTGGATATCAGAAACGCGAAGTCATGTTCGTGAATCCTAATTAATTAATTCTGCCGAGATTGATGCAATTAGATAGAATCTAGATCTACGAAATCTTTTGGAAGGTGCTAGAAGCGAATAAGCGAGGGAGTATGATGGAACTCGAGCGAGCCAAAAGAAGTGGGTGATTCTACTAAATTCTATATTTCCTGAATGATATGATGAGTAATGGTGGATCCAATCGAATGGCAAATGATTATATGAGCGATATCTATAATTAATTGTTACGGACACACTGTTCTCACTTACCTGGTAGAAGTCAGAGGCGTGGAGTCATGTTCGTATACCCTTGTGAATAAATCCTGCAATTATGTTTTGAATATCAATTCTTTAACCTTTTTCAAAGGTTCTGGAGGCAATCTGAAGATAGAGGATCCACATTTTTAATCGGTCTGTCCATAAAGGGTTTCGAAATCGACTCATTTCTGTATTTGCTCGTTGTGAAATCCACAATGGTTGATTCAATCTTAATCTATAATGAAGTGGTGTAGCTGATTGAATTGTATTCTCTCAACTCAGCAAGAACGAGTTCTTTATCTTGTTTCACAGCACATTGAGCTTTGCGCATATTACTCCCACGCTGGCCTTACCTTCTGTCACAGACTTCACTTCACGTCTTTTCAACTAACAGGATAACAAATATGTCTTTTCTTGCCAACCTATCAATTTTTTAATTTACTAGATATTTTCACTCTGTTTCATCTGTATCCTTTTCTTATTCATTTATTCGGTGTCGTGAGATAATTTTAATTAATTTTGTTGATCCTTTTTTAGAACTTGATAATGAAGACACCACTGGCAAGATTGCTGAACTTGTATCTAATAACGATGTTACTGATGAAACAAATATTATTGATATGGTAATTACAGAAGTACGCGATTCTAATGTAAGTAATGTACCAGATTCTGAGGTAACCACAACAGTTACACCTGATAGTTCCTCAGTGGCACATATCAGTTCGACATCGAAGTCGTCTGATACTGTTGCTAAAAAGTGTGGTAGGTATAGCTTTATTAACTGATTATCTTTTGTTGCTTCATACTTTTACGCTTTGTTTAACACTTTCGCATATCTGTCTTGCTTATGCTTCTTGCCTTTGATTTAACTAATAAAAAGTCGATTACATTGGAGTGAGATCAACCTCAATTTCAACAGGGTGCCACCAGGTCTCAGTAACATGCGCTTATCAGTAAATAAACTTTTCAAAATTTCAATTCCTTCTTGATGCGGAACAAATTCTTTAGTTCGAGAAATAAAAAAATTTTCATCAATCATAGACCAGACTTAGTATACCTAACGAAATTTGGTGCGCTGAATTCAAATTAGACCTCTAAGATTCGAAATATCTTAAGACAAAAGTGGAAAAACGTTGTATTTTTCTATAAGTATGAGATTAAATGCATCGCGAATAATTTTTCAAAATAAACGATATCGGCTTGAAATATAACTTTTACTTTTCAAAACCTACTTTTCAAATTCGTAATATTTGTTTTTCTTAAAAATATGATAGTTTAAATTTTTATATTTTAGCGCTTTTGTGACCAACTCAAAATAGAATCAAATTTCAAAGCAAAAAAACTTTCTTATAGTTGCCGAGATTATACCCCATTTTATTAAATTCATACACCCAAGTATCTTAAAAAATCTTTTAACATTTTTAATCTGATTTGGTATTGGTAATTCATGACCTACGTTATTAATTAATGCGTTGATATTTATATTGTAACGGAGAGTTCCGGCCGTTTCTGTCTGGGTTGCTCGCGACCGTCCGCACAAATTATTTATTCGGGGATTCGGGAAGCAAAAGACGTTCCCACGACTGAATAACGCGTCGAGCATAAACACGTTAAACGCCCAGATTCGAAGTCGGGATGAGGAGTGATACAGCGGCGAATAAACACAACAGCGGATTAATACGCTAGTCTTTTAATTGTAGACAAACGATTACAATACGGCGACTTACACACTACGAGCGGCACAATAACAAACGCGAACGCGAAGGTGAATCGGTGGCTGGTCAGCCTGCCGATTCCCTTATAAAAACTAAATATTACAACAAATGCCCGACAAACACTTCTCGCCAATAGACTATCAATAGGTAGCCAGCAGGTCTGCTGTGCTACCAACCATAAGCTGGCGCCCAAACATGCAAGAGAGAGAGAATCAAGAGAAAAACACGGCACCGACCTCGACCTTCAGCCTCTCTGACGGCTAAAGCGCTCCTCAGTGTGACGTCACTGGTGTGTTGTCGTCGCTATTTGTCTTCTCGCTCGTCCTCTCGCTTGCTCCACAATATTGCTGCCTCAATCCATATCTCCCAGGAATTGCTGTTGCCGTTGTTTCTGCCGCCTCTTCATTGCTCGGTGCTGCAGCACGTCAAATTCCTCGCGCGCTCACCCACGCACCTCGCCGGTTACCCACACGCACAGGTGCCGGGTATCTTTCGGGACACGGCTGGGCACGACCCAGCTTCACGCTCTATTACTCGTCCGTGCACCGGGCGTGTCTCCGAAAAACGAACAAAACGTCAGCGAGGTCGCGAGGCCAACTTGAAAAACCGTGACCTTTCGGTGTTATCCCCGCGCGCGACTTCCTCTGCTCATAGCTTAGCAGAGACTCCTCGAATTTTCCGCGGCGATCCGCAATTCGAGAGCTCTCTCTCTCTCTCTTTCTCTCTCTCTCTCTCTCTCTTTCGCTCTTCTTCTGCGCCGTCTGCATCGCTCCAGTCGTCAGCTCAGCCCGTGTTCAGCACCTCGTAAACAAAAGCTCCAAGCATGAGTGTCTGTACCAAACGTACACACTCTCAGCCTGGCGCGGCGCACGGACATTTGCGACAGCCAAACGGACGAGATCGGACTAGTCGAGATTCTCCGTCACAATATGTAATATAATAATCTATTATTGCACTATTTTCAGAATAAACAATAATTAAATATGTTTTTAGATTCTAGTAATCTACAGATCAGACAAAGATTCTTTATTTCTGTGCAAGCCACTATACTGCCATGCTTTATGTAATGTAATGTAAACGCTTTATTGTCTTACCAACTTTCTGCTGTCAACTGTATCAAGTATTTTATTAAAATATGCTTTATGAACCGTTTTATTATTTAATTCCAGAAAATAGTAAAAGAAAATGGTCGCAAGAAGAGAAAGCCATTGTTTGTAAATATTTTGAAAAAGAACTTGCAGACTCTAGTCTCAAAATTTCAGGAACTGCAATTGGAAAAATGATAGTCAAATATCAGAGTATTTTTGTAAACCGAGATATTGCTAAAACCCGCACTTATATTCACACCTTACGAAAACAGCATTTTTCAATCACACATCCTACGAGCAATCAGCCATCTCAAAGAAATACAGTACCTCAAAAGATATACGAAGTTTTTGAGAAGTATATTCATAACAAAAAAATTCCGACGGAAAAAGATTGTTTAGAAAAAATGAATTCCTCGTTTTTCAGAAATTATTCAGTTAGAGATATACAGAAGCTAGTTAAAAAAGCATACACAAACATTGAATAGAGTATTAAATATATATATAATAATTTAAGTAATATATGTGATACATAAATAAAAGTAATTTGAAAAAAAAATACAAGAATATTTTATTATGATCTCAAAAGCTAAAAATCAAACTCGTTACCACAAAACATACTACATATTACGCATACACTTACACATGCAAACTCAAATATATAACATACTTATAATACTACTTTCAATGCTGCAAAGTTCTGGACATACTAACTCTCGTAATTTATCTCGCAAATTATCGATGATTTATGAAAGATCTGAACCTAACACAACGTTTTTTTCGACATGAACGAGAGTTGTAAAAATTTTAATAACCACGACCAAGCACTGTGAACACAATCGCAGCCGCTTGCTACCGACTATTATCTCTGTAATTTCTCTTACGGTTCTCTTCAATATCAAAACTTACGTTCTTACTCGTGGTTATTCATTAATTCGGCGCCTTCTTATCGATTAACTATGCAACCCGTGCGTGGAATTACACGTGGCCTCATTTAACCTTACTATTGGATATTATGCAACTTTATCTTCAGTATTGATAACATTATTTATGATGATAACATTAATCAGATTCGTATATTCATCAATATCGTTCTACAGGCTGTCAAAATCATGAATTGGGTTTAAAAAGTATCTAGCAAAATTTATATTATAATGAAGGAGAAGCTGATCTTGTCAAGTTCAGAAACCGATGGCTCTTACCACCATATCTATGATTTGTCTATTTTCGTGATATCATCAATAAGTATCATCAATTCGCGAATCTACAGGCTGTTAAAAATTATGAATTTCTTTTAGAAGCATGTTGAATAACCGTAATATAAAGTAGATTATTTCGCGGTTAACGGTGTTGTCACTATATTAGCTATTGAAGTACCGATGAAGTCTTTTCGCGTTTCTAATTTATTTATTTGCACCAATTCATCCCCTTTAAGTTTTCGCTCTTCAGGCCACGAACTAGGGGGACCGCGGAGGAACTCGGGTCCTGTAAGCCATCGATCGGTTGAGTACATTGGGCGTGTCGAAGCGCGTGTAGCGTTGTCCTCCGGATTCATACGGGTTGGTACCCATCGCCACTGCGAAACCTGCGTTATTTCCGCTATCTCGCCTAAACGGTTCTTAACGTACGTCAATTTCAAATGAGGCCCGACGCGAATCCACTGCAGTACTGTAGACGAGTCAGACCAAAACACGACATTGTTTATTTTAATATCTAATTCTTTTGAAATATTTGTAGCAAGTCTTGTGCCAAGGACAGCGGCTTGAAGTTCTAAACGTGGTATTGTTGTGGGCTTTACCGGTGCCACTCTCGTTTTCGCCATCACAAGTGATAAATAAACTTTACCGTCGGGAGATGTGGTTCTAAGGTACGCTACAGCGGCATAGGCTTGCAAGCTTGCATCACAGAACACGTGTAACTCTGTGCGCGCGTAATCAACGCCCATTGGTATAAAACATCGCGAGATTTTGCATGTTGTAATTTCAAGCAAGTTCTGTAACCACGCTTTCCATGTTTGAAATTCCTCGTCTCTAATTTTCGCGTCCCAAGCTACGCCGCTGCGCCAGATATGCTGCAGCATTATTTTGGCATTGATACTAAATGGTGACAGAATACCGAGTGGATCGTATACGGACATCACTATACTGCAAAACTCTCTTTTAGTAGGTTTCCTTGCGCCGGTCAATAAATCGTCGCGAAGCTTTTTAATGCCTACATTAAAACGCAAACAGTCGTTCTCGCGATCCCAAAACAAATCTAAAACTCTGTCTTCGTCGTCGCATAGGTTAGCTTTCTCGTTTTTACATAGCAGATTTTCTTTTCTCACGTCTCGCACGATCTCCGGGACGTTCGAAGCCCATCCATGCATTTCGAAATTCGCTTCTTTATTAATAAAGATGACATCGTTCACTAATTTACGCATGGCAGCGACACTCTTACCGCTCGTTAAGTAATCGTCCATATAACAGTTTCGCACTAGACTTTTCGCTGCCTCAGGCTTGACTGTCGCATATTGCTCCGCGTTTTTATTTTTTACGTAGAGCGCGCTACACGGCGAGGATTTCGAGCCGAAAATTAAACACGTCATTTGGTATTCATCAGGCTCGCGGCGGCGGTCAGCTCCACGATAAAGGAGGTGTTGGACAGCCCGATCTTTTTCCCTAACTTTAATTCGCAGATACATATCTTTTATGTCTCCTATCACGGCGAAGGGATATTCACGGAATCTAAGCAACACTCCCGTGAGTGGTTGAAGAAGGTCGGGGCCTTTGTCAAGCAAATCGTTGAAGCTAACTCCCTCGGTTTTCTCGGCTGCGTCGAGTACCGGACGGACTTTCCCTGGTTTGTTAGGATTTTTAACGAAGAAGTGCGATATGTAACGTTTGGGTGCTGAATTTAGACTGTTGTCGACTTTGACCGCGTATCCATTTTCGATGAAGCGGTCCATCTCTCGATAATAAGCCGTCGCTGTTTCAATATCACGGTCTAATTTACGTTCTAACGCGTACAATCGTTTTAACGCCGTTCCTCGTGTGTCTATTTTAGGCAGAGTATCTGTTTTCCAAAGAAGTCCCGTCTCCCACGCTTTTCCCACTTTCCTCGTCGTTTCGCGCAGGATTCTCGTGGCTCTGTCTTTGTCTGACTGTCTCACTGTAGTCGCAGAAACCCCTAGGTTTTCCAGATCAAAGTAATTTTTTATTAATACGTCAAGTTCTGCTAATCTCTCGTTTTCCGTATTCGCGCATGTCGTTTGCGTACAGCAAATCGTATGTATGTGACGATTAGACGCGTTGTCTGTACTTTCTTCTAAATATCCGTGAACAGCCCAGCCCAATACCGAACGCGAGATAACGATGCCTGTGCCTTCTAGTTGACGCGATATTTCGGGCTCGATTAATCGCCAGTTGTCTTGGCCTAGCAAAACTCGTGGCTGTGCGTTTCGATGTGTCTCAAATTCTAAGCCTTCATTCCTCTTTACGCGTTCTATGATTTCTCGCGGTATTATTTGAGCCGGCAATTCTAAATTCGGTGCTGTTAATGCATGCTCTATAATCAGAGGGCCGCGGGTGCCTTCTACCGCACAAATTACCCGTTCGCATGTCTCGAACGAAGCTTCACCCCACAGTCCTTTCACTGTCATTTTTACTTTTTCCCCGGAAAGTCCTACTTGTTTCGCTACACTTCTGTCTATTAAGCTTATGGTTGCTCCTCCGTCAAGTAGTGCGAACGTCTCTAACGAGCCTGTCGTCCCTATGATCTTTATCGGTACGATTTTTAGTAGCCCTTTTCGGCTTAGTCATTCGTTTCGCTTGGGTGGCCCATCTCGATTATTTTGAGGGAAAACGCGATCATCGTGATCCTGACGTCCAGAGCTTCTCGCCTCGCGATTATGATTCGTCTGATGTAACATCGCGTGATGCCCTTTTTTACATATGTCACAAACCGCTCGCGTCGGGCAATAACGTGCCACATGACCACTTTTCAAGCATCGGTAGCAAAGCTGGAGTCTTTTTACGATCGCGTATTTACGGTGCGGATATTCTGCCTCAAATTTTTTACAATTGACTAATTCGTGCGATGACAAGTGGCAAAACGCACAGCTGCGCGCGTTGCTAGGGCTCCTTTCGCGGCGAAGGCTTCTCTCGCGACGATGACTGATCTCACGACGAGGGCTTCTTGCTCGACGAGGGCTGCAGTCCTGGCTCCTCGTTCTTGATCGCTCCGTTGTTAAGCAGACTACTTCTGCGCGCGGTGATCTTATTTGTCTTCTGGGAACGTCACGCTCTCTTCTTGATCGACCATCGTAGTGATCTCTTCTCGATCGAGTGTCATTTCGTGCAAGTGTACGCGCTCTCATGAGTTCTGCTACGCCTGTATTAATTACATTTGCGGACATCGTACTCAGGTACTTCCTTAACGACTCTAAATTGGGTCCACCTCCTAGGTTACCACACTCGATGAAAAACCCGGTCTCAAGGTATTCCGGCAATTTGTTGAGCACAATGTCTAAAACGTCGTTGCTTGATAATTTTTCAACTAAACCGACCGATTCAAATGCCGTCACCGCGTTACTCACTCCCGTCGCAAACGTTGCTAGGTCTGTTTTTTCACCTCGCAATGATGGCAACGACATTAAATCACGCTTGATCCGCTCCCCTAATTCAGTATTGCCGCCGAAGTGCTGTTTCAGAGTGTTCATCACTACAATTGGATCCTCCGTTGTAGAAAGCAAAGTGTGGACTCGGTCGCGCGCACTCCCTCTTATTGCCTTACGCAGGCGGTGCATGTTTTCCCACGGTTCTAGATTATGTTGTTGCGTTGATGCGCGATACACAGCCTCGAAATACTTCCAGTCGAGAGGGTCGCCACGAAATTCTGGCAAGTCTCTCGATTTTCCGCCCGCCGCGTTTTGGAGAACTCGTATCATCGAATTTAGTGTATCGCATAAACAAATTAGTTGCATCGGCGACACTGATGCTCGCATTAGTTTGTATATTATTACACGCGCTTACACCTTGATTCTCCTGCTGGATGTTGCTCTCATCCTCGCTACCCTCTGCTCACTCGATGATATTCTCTGTTTGCTGACGTGTTGGAGGTTGATGAACTCGAGCTGGCCGTTCTCGTCGAGCTGCGGGTTGTTGTCTTCGTTGAGCTGCAAATTGCTGAGCTGAAGCTGGAGGTTGTTGCGGTGGTGATGAAAGTTGTTGCGCTGGGGTTGGAGGATGAATGACGACTTGCGCATCAACTGGGTGCGGCAGCGTTGCTTGTTGTTGCTCTTTTCTTCCCATTCGTTGAATTTTGTTGGCGGTTTCACGTATTGGCGGCGCCTTTCTTTTGGCACTTTTCTTCGGCTGCAGTACTGTCTTTTTGTTAGCCTTTTTGGCACATTCTTGATTTGCGGCTGACGACGATGCTTGGCGTTTTGGTGGCATCCTTACAGAAATGCGACAACTAACACGCACTTTACACACTACTTCAACTTATTCCTGTTCAAATTGTTCAAGTGTCCCACCAGGGGTACCAATGGTTGGGGTTGGTGAACGAGAATAAATGTGCGTATTTAAAATTTGAAATAAGGCTGACAAGTTTATTAACAAACACAAACAAAATTAAATTGAGTTACAAAGATAATACAAATGAAGCGATTCACAATGAAACATACGTTTACGGCTGTGATTACGGTAAACGCAAATCGCACGAACGTTAACTACTGAAAGAACACGGACAACTTGCCCGTGCGAGATCTGAGCTCAAAGTGCCGTCAAAGTTTCTCTTTCTCGGGAAAGCAAATTTTCCTCCCTTCTCTTTTGGTGACGTCGCCAACCTGGGGCGTGACCCGTAGAGGGCCTAAAAAAACAAATAGCGCTGGCGCGCTCTTCCTCTCTGTCTCTCTCCTCTTGCCTTGCTCGTATACTGCCAATACAGCCTCGGACCCACCCGTTTGCAGGGCCTGAGCTGTACAACCCTCTGCCTGGTTTCAGAGGTCGATGTCTGGATCGTTGGGCTCACCGCCTAGGTTACGAACTAAACAGTAACCTTGCTGGTCACGTCGAGCAACGACAAAGAGGAGATTAACAATTCTTTGCGCATGCTAATATAAATAATTGCAGCTCTGTTTCCCAGATCCCACGCGAGCACGCGCCTTCCTCCTAAACTGCTTGTCATTTTTTCTCGGCTTTATTCTCTGGTACAAAACGCCATTCGCATCTCGCGCTGCAAACGTTGATCTATACCCAAGACTACAGCTTCATCGCATATGCCACAATTATTCTAGCGATTGTCCACGACGAGCAGACTTTCCAACATTTCAAACCAGTCTAAGAAAATGTATTAAACAGACCCCCCTGCGCTAAACGTGCGCCCATGAACCAGACGAGCAACGACGGGTAATAATGCAAAAAAAAAGAACACTAAAGGAGCAATAAAATAAACAGGCGTCGATATTTAATGGGGGTTTCGCTCTAAAGGCCGCGCGGGCTAAATTAATGGAGACTACCGGTGTGTGCTCGACAACAAAAAAGAAACAAAGATCTCTTCCTAAACCTTTTCCGAACATCTGCTGGACACATGCACGTTTGAAAATTTCTCGCTCGTAATTGCGCGAACTCGATCCGTAACAAAGTCAATTTTCGTCATTTCTGGAATAAGGCTCGTGATGAGCGATTCTACATCTTACATACCTATCATATAATTTGTCAATTTTCGTTATTTCATGAATAAGACTGGTCATTATCGAGCCTACAGGCGGCAAATATCATGGATTGTTTTAAAAAACCATGTCATTTATTCGTTATATTAAGAAGTTTTAGCTGATCCCGACGACTTCAAAAACGAAATGCTCTGTTACCCATATCTATGATTTGTCTATTTTAGTGATCGCATGAATAAGTTTCGTGAACCTGTTTTTCTACACACCACCCAGGCGACGTGTTAGTGTATATAGCCTGTCATGTATTCCTAATATAATGTATACCTAGCCCCAACCAACGACTTCTATAACGAATTAATCTAACCACCTATTTTATAATTTGTCAATTTTCGTTATCTCTTGAATAAGGCTCCTGATCTTATAATTTGTCCATTTTCGTTATCTATTGGATAAGGCTCGTGATAAGCGAATCCAAAGGGCCAATACCGTGAATTTTTTTTTCAAAAGCATATCATATATTAGTAGTACAATGTAGGCCAAGCCGATACCAACGATTTCTAAAACGATTCAATCCGACCACCTATTTTATAATTTGTAAATCTATGTTATTTCTTGAATGAGGTTCGTCCATAGCTAATCCGCAGTCGACCAATTTCATTAGTTTTTTTTCAAAAGCATATCATATATTAGTAATATAATGTAGACCAAGCCGATACCAACGATTTCTAAAACGAATGGATCCGACCACCTATCTTATAATTTGTCAATTTTCGTTATCTCTTGTAGAAGGCTCGTGATGAGCGAATCTACAGGCCGCCAATATCATTAGTTTTTTTCAAAAGCATATCATATATTAGTAATATAATGTAGACCAAGCCGTTACCAACGACTTCAAAAACGAATTAATCAGACCACCTATCTTATAATTTGTCAATTTTCGTTATCTATTGAATAAGGCTCCTGATAAGCGAATCTAAAGGGCCAATAACGTGAATTTTTTTTTCAAAAGCATATCATATATTAGTAATACGATGTAGAACAAGCCGATACCAACGACTTCTAAAACGAATGGATCCGACCACCTATCTTATAATTTGTCAATTTTCGTTATCTCTTGTAGAAGGCTCGTCCATCGCTAATCTACAGGCCGCCAATATCATTAGTTTTTTTCAAAAGCATATCATATATTAGTAATATAATGTAAACCAAGCCGATACCAACGACTTCTAAAACGTTTTGATCCGACCACCTATCTTATAATTTGTCAATTTTCGTTGTTTCTTGAATAAGGCTCGTGATGAGCGAATCTACATCTTATATACCTATCTTATAATTTGTCAGTTTTCGTTATTTCTTGAATAAGGCTGGTCATTATCGAGCCTACAGGCGGCAAATATCATGGATTGTTTTAAAAAACCATGTCATTTATTCGTTATATTAAGTAGTTTTAGCTGATCCCGACGACTTCAAAAACGAAATGCTCTGTTACCCATATCTATGATTTGTCTATTTTAGTGATCGCATGAATAAGTTTCGTGAACCTGTTTTTCTACACACCTCCCAGGCGACGTGTTAGTGTATATAGCCTGTCATGTATTCCTAATATAATGTATACCTAGCCCCAACCAACGACTTCTATAACGAATTAATCTAACCACCTATTTTATAATTTGTCAATTTTCGTTATCTCTTGAATAAGGCTCCTGATCTTATAATTTGTCCATTTTCGTTATCTATTGGATAAGGCTCGTGATAAGCGAATCCAAAGGGCCAATACCGTGAATTTTTTTTTCAAAAGCATATCATATATTAGTAGTACAATGTAGGCCAAGCCGATACCAACGATTTCTAAAACGATTCAATCCGACCACCTATTTTATAATTTGTAAATCTATGTTATTTCTTGAATGAGGTTCGTCCATAGCTAATTCGCAGTCGACCAATTTCATTAGTTTTTTTTCAAAAGCATATCATATATTAGTAATATAATGTAGACCAAGCCGATACCAACGATTTCAAAAACGAATTAATCCGACCACCTATCTTATAATTTGTCAATCTATGTTATTTCTTGAATGAGGTTCGTCCATAGCTAATCCACAGTAGACCAATTTCATTAGTTTTTTTTTTTCAAAAGCATTTCATATAATAATAATACAATGTAGATCAAGCCGATACCAACGACTTCTATAACGAATTAATCTAACCACCTATTTTATAATTTGTCAATTTTCGTTATCTCTTGAATAAGGCTCCTGATCTTCTAATTTATCCATTATTTATTGGATAAGGCTCGTGATAAGCGAATATAAAGGGCCAATATCGTGAGTTTTTTTTTCAAAAGCATATCATATATTAGTAATACGATGTAGAACAAGCCGATACCAACGACTTCAAAAACGAATTAATCAGACCACCTATCTTATAATTTGTCAATTTTCGTTATCTATTGGACAAGGCTCGTGATGAGCGAGTCTACAGGCCGCCAATATCATTAGTTTTTTTCAAAAGCATATCATATATTAGTAGTACAATGTAGACCAAGCCGATACCAACGACTTCAAAAACGAATTAATCAGACCACCTATCTTATAATTTGTCAATTTTCGTTATCTATTGGACAAGGCTCGTGATAAGCGAATCTAAAGGGCCAATAGCGTGAGTTTTTTTTTAAAAAGCATATCATATATTAGTAATACAATGTAGAACAAGCCGATACCAACGACTTCTAAAAGGAATGGATCCGACCACCTATCTTATAATTTGTCAATTTTCGTTATCTCTTGAATAAGGTTCGTCCAACGCTAATCTACAGGCCGCCAATATCATTAGTTTTTTTCAAAAGCATATCATATATTAGTAATACAATGTAGAACAAGCCGATACCAACGACTTCAAAAACGATTCAATCCGACCACCTATTTTATAATTTGTCAATCTATGTTATTTTCTGAATCAGGTTCGTCCATTGCTAATCTACAGGCCGCCAATATCATTAGTTTTTTTTCAAAAGCATATCATATATTAGTAATATAATGTAGACCAAGCCGATACCAACGACTTCAAAAACGAATTAATCCGACCACCTATCTTATAATTTGTCAATTTTCGTTATCTATTGGATAAGGCTCGTGATAAGCGAATCTAAAGGGCCAATAGCGTGAGTTTTTTTTTAAAAAGCATATCATATATTAGCATTACAATGTAGACCAAGCCGATACCAACGACTTCTAAAACGAATTAATCCGACCACCTATCTTATAATTTGTCAATTTTCGTTATCTATTGGACAAGGCTCGTGATAAGAGAATCTAAAGGGCCAATATCGTGAGTTTTTTTTTCAAAAGCATGTCATATATTAGTAATACAATGTAGATCAAGCCGATACCAACGACTTCTATAACGAATGGATCCGACCACCTATCTTATAATTTGTCAATTTTCGTTATCTATTGGACAAGGCTCGTGATAAGCGAATCTAAAGGGCCAATATCGTGAGTTTTTTTTTCAAAAGCATATCATATATTACTAATACGATGTAGAACAAGCCGATACCAACGACTTCTAAAAGGAATGGATCCGACCACCTATCTTATAATTTGTCAATTTTCGTTATCTCTTGTAGAAGGCTCGTGATGAGCGAGTCTACAGGCCGCCAATATCATTAGTTTTTTTCAAAAGCATATCATATATTAGTAATACAATGTAGACCAAGCCGATACCAACGACTTCAAAAACGAATTAATCCGACCACCTATCTTATAATTTGTCAATTTTCGTTATCTATTGGATAAGGCTCGTGATAAGCGAATCTAAAGGGCTAATAGCGTGAGTTTTTTTTTCAAAAGCATATCATATATTAGTAATATAATGTAGACCAAGCCGATTCCAACGACTTCAAAAACGAATTAATCCGACCACCTATCTTATAATTTGTCAATTTTCGTTATCTATTGGATAAGGCTCGTGATAAGCGAATCTAAAGGGCCAATAGCGTGAGTTTTTTTTTAAAAAGCATATCATATATTAGCAATACAATGTAGAACAAGCCGATACCAATGACTTCTAAAAGGAATGGATCCGACCACCTATCTTATAATTTGTCAATTTTCGTTGTTTCTTGAATAAGGCTCGTGATAAGCGAATCTAAAGGGCCAATATCGTGAGTTTTTTTTTCAAAAGCATGTCATATATTAGTAATACAATGTAGATCAAGCCGATACCAACGACTTCTATAACGAATGGATCCGACCACCTATCTTATAATTTGTCAATTTTCGTTGTTTCTTGAATAAGGCTCGTGATAAGCGAATCTAAAGGGCCAATATCGTGAGTTTTTTTTTCAAAAGCATGTCATATATTAGTAATACAATGTAGATCAAGCCGATACCAACGACTTCTAAAAGGAATGGATCCGACCACCTATCTAATAATTTGTCAATTTTCGTTATCTCTTGTAGAAAGCTCGTGATGAGCGAGTCTACAGGCCGCCAATATCATTAGTTTTTTTTCAAAAGCATATCATATATTAGTAATATAATGTAGACCAAGCCGATTCCAACGACTTCTAAAAGGAATGGATCCGACCACCTATCTTATAATTTGTCAATTTTCGTTGTTTCTTGAATAAGGTTCGTCCATCGCTAATCTACAGGCGGCCAATATCATTAGTTTTTTTCAAAAGCATATCATATATTAGTAATACAATGTAGACCAAGCCGATACCAACGACTTCTAAAACGAATTAATCCGACAACCTATCTTATAATTTGTCAATCTATGTTATTTCTTGAATAAGGTTCGTTCATCGCTAATCTACAGGCGGCCAATATCATTAGTTTTTTTCAAAAGCATATCATATATTAGTAATACAATGTAGACCAAGCCGATACCAACGACTTCTAAAACGAATTAATCCGACCACCTATCTTATAATTTGTCAATCTAAGTTATTTCTTGAATAAGGTTCGTCCATCGCTAATCTACAGGCGGCCAATATCATTAGTTTTTTTCAAAAGCATATCATATATTAGTAATACAATGTAGACCAAGCCGATACCAACGACTTCTAAAACGAATTAATCCGACCACCTATCTTATAATTTGTCAATCTATGTTATTTCTTGAATAAGGTTCGTTCATCGCTAATCTACAGGCCGCCAATATCATTAGTTTTTTTTCAAAAGCATATCATATATTAGTAATATAATGTAGACCAAGCCGATACCAACGACTTCAAAAACGAATTAATCCGACCACCTATCTTATAATTTGTCAATTTTCGTTATCTATTGGATAAGGCTCGTGATAAGCGAATCTAAAGGGCCAATAGCGTGAGTTTTTTTTTAATAAGCATATCATATATTAGCAATACAATGTAGAACAAGCCGATACCAACGACTTCTAAAACGAATTAATCCGACCACCTATCTTATAATTTGTCAATTTTCGTTATCTATTGGACAAGGCTCGTGATAAGAGAATCTAAAGGGCCAATATCATTAGTTTTTTTTCAAAAGCATATCATATATTAGTAATACAATGTAGATCAAGCCGATACCAACGACTTCTAAAAGGAATGGATCCGACCACCTATCTTATAATTTGTCAATTTTCGTTATCTATTGGATAAGGCTCGTGATAAGCGAATCTAAAGGGCCAATATCGTGAGTTTTTTTTTCAAAAGCATGTCATATATTAGTAATACAATGTAGATTAAGCCGATACCAACGACTTCTAAAAGGAATGGATCCGACCACCTATCTTATAATTTGTCAATTTTCGTTATCTATTGGACAAGGCTCGTGATAAGCGAATCTAAAGGGCAAATATCGTGAGTTTTTTTTTCAAAAGCATATCATATATTAGTAATACAATGTAGATCAAGCCGATACCAACGACTTCTATAACGAATTAATCTAACCACATATTTTATAATTTGTCAATTTTCGTTATCTCTTATATAAGGCTCCTGATCTTCTAATTTATCCATTATCTATTGGATAATGCTCGTGATTTGCCAATCTAAAGGGCAAATATCGTGAGTTTTTTTTTCAAAAACATATCATATATTAGTAATACAATGTAGATCAAGCCGATACCAACGACTTCTATAACGAATGGATCCGACCACCTATCTTATAATTTGTCAATTTTCGTTATCTATTGGACAAGGCTCGTGATAAGAGAATCTAAAGGGCCAATATCGTGAGTTTTTTTTTCAAAAGCATGTCATATATTAGTAATACAATGTAGATCAAGCCGATACCAACGACTTCTATAACGAATGGATCCGACCACCTATCTTATAATTTGTCAATTTTCGTTATCTATTGGACAAGGCTCGTGATAAGCGAATCTAAAGGGCCAATATCGTGAGTTTTTTTTTCAAAAGCATATCATATATTACTAATACGATGTAGAACAAGCCGATACCAACGACTTCTAAAAGGAATGGATCCGACCACCTATCTTATAATTTGTCAATTTTCGTTATCTCTTGTAGAAGGCTCGTGATGAGCGAGTCTACAGGCCGCCAATATCATTAGTTTTTTTCAAAAGCATATCATATATTAGTAATACAATGTAGACCAAGCCGATACCAACGACTTCAAAAACGAATTAATCCGACCACCTATCTTATAATTTGTCAATTTTCGTTATCTATTGGATAAGGCTCGTGATAAGCGAATCTAAAGGGCTAATAGCGTGAGTTTTTTTTTCAAAAGCATATCATATATTAGTAATATAATGTAGACCAAGCCGATTCCAACGACTTCAAAAACGAATTAATCCGACCACCTATCTTATAATTTGTCAATTTTCGTTATCTATTGGATAAGGCTCGTGATAAGCGAATCTAAAGGGCCAATAGCGTGAGTTTTTTTTTAAAAAGCATATCATATATTAGCAATACAATGTAGAACAAGCCGATACCAATGACTTCTAAAAGGAATGGATCCGACCACCTATCTTATAATTTGTCAATTTTCGTTGTTTCTTGAATAAGGCTCGTGATAAGCGAATCTAAAGGGCCAATATCGTGAGTTTTTTTTTCAAAAGCATGTCATATATTAGTAATACAATGTAGATCAAGCCGATACCAACGACTTCTATAACGAATGGATCCGACCACCTATCTTATAATTTGTCAATTTTCGTTGTTTCTTGAATAAGGCTCGTGATAAGCGAATCTAAAGGGCCAATATCGTGAGTTTTTTTTTCAAAAGCATGTCATATATTAGTAATACAATGTAGATCAAGCCGATACCAACGACTTCTAAAAGGAATGGATCCGACCACCTATCTAATAATTTGTCAATTTTCGTTATCTCTTGTAGAAAGCTCGTGATGAGCGAGTCTACAGGCCGCCAATATCATTAGTTTTTTTTCAAAAGCATATCATATATTAGTAATATAATGTAGACCAAGCCGATTCCAACGACTTCTAAAAGGAATGGATCCGACCACCTATCTTATAATTTGTCAATTTTCGTTGTTTCTTGAATAAGGTTCGTCCATCGCTAATCTACAGGCGGCCAATATCATTAGTTTTTTTCAAAAGCATATCATATATTAGTAATACAATGTAGACCAAGCCGATACCAACGACTTCTAAAACGAATTAATCCGACAACCTATCTTATAATTTGTCAATCTATGTTATTTCTTGAATAAGGTTCGTTCATCGCTAATCTACAGGCGGCCAATATCATTAGTTTTTTTCAAAAGCATATCATATATTAGTAATACAATGTAGACCAAGCCGATACCAACGACTTCTAAAACGAATTAATCCGACCACCTATCTTATAATTTGTCAATCTAAGTTATTTCTTGAATAAGGTTCGTCCATCGCTAATCTACAGGCGGCCAATATCATTAGTTTTTTTCAAAAGCATATCATATATTAGTAATACAATGTAGACCAAGCCGATACCAACGACTTCTAAAACGAATTAATCCGACCACCTATCTTATAATTTGTCAATCTATGTTATTTCTTGAATAAGGTTCGTTCATCGCTAATCTACAGGCCGCCAATATCATTAGTTTTTTTTCAAAAGCATATCATATATTAGTAATATAATGTAGACCAAGCCGATACCAACGACTTCAAAAACGAATTAATCCGACCACCTATCTTATAATTTGTCAATTTTCGTTATCTATTGGATAAGGCTCGTGATAAGCGAATCTAAAGGGCCAATAGCGTGAGTTTTTTTTTAATAAGCATATCATATATTAGCAATACAATGTAGAACAAGCCGATACCAACGACTTCTAAAACGAATTAATCCGACCACCTATCTTATAATTTGTCAATTTTCGTTATCTATTGGACAAGGCTCGTGATAAGAGAATCTAAAGGGCCAATATCATTAGTTTTTTTTCAAAAGCATATCATATATTAGTAATACAATGTAGATCAAGCCGATACCAACGACTTCTAAAAGGAATGGATCCGACCACCTATCTTATAATTTGTCAATTTTCGTTATCTATTGGATAAGGCTCGTGATAAGCGAATCTAAAGGGCCAATATCGTGAGTTTTTTTTTCAAAAGCATGTCATATATTAGTAATACAATGTAGATTAAGCCGATACCAACGACTTCTAAAAGGAATGGATCCGACCACCTATCTTATAATTTGTCAATTTTCGTTATCTATTGGACAAGGCTCGTGATAAGCGAATCTAAAGGGCAAATATCGTGAGTTTTTTTTTCAAAAGCATATCATATATTAGTAATACAATGTAGATCAAGCCGATACCAACGACTTCTATAACGAATTAATCTAACCACATATTTTATAATTTGTCAATTTTCGTTATCTCTTATATAAGGCTCCTGATCTTCTAATTTATCCATTATCTATTGGATAATGCTCGTGATTTGCCAATCTAAAGGGCAAATATCGTGAGTTTTTTTTTCAAAAACATATCATATATTAGTAATACAATGTAGAACAAGCCGATACCAACGACTTCTAAAAGGAATGGATCCGACCACCTATCTTATAATTAGTCAATTTTCGTTGTTTCTTGAATAAGGCTCGTGATGAGCGAATCTACATCTTATATACCTATCTTATAATTTGTCAGTTTTCGTTATTTCTTGAATAAGGCTGGTCATTATCGAGCCTACAGGCGGCCAATATCATTAGTTTTTTTCAAAAGCATATCATATATTAGTAGTACATTGTAGACCAAGCCGATACCAACGATTTCTAAAACGATTCAATCCGACCACCTATTTTATAATTTGTCAATCTATGTTATTTTCTGAATCAGGTTCGTCCATTGCTAATCTACAGGCCGCCAATATCATTAGTTTTTTTTCAAAAGCATATCATATATTAGTAATATAATGTAGACCAAGCCGATACCAACGACTTCAAAAACGAATTAATCCGACCACCTATCTTATAATTTGTCAATTTTCGTTATCTATTGGATAAGGCTCGTGATAAGCGAATCTAAAGGGCCAATAGCGTGAGTTTTTTTTTAAAAAGCATATCATATATTAGCAATACAATGTAGACCAAGCCGATACCAACGACTTCTAAAAGGAATGGATCCGACCGCCTATCTTATAATTTGTCAATTTTAGTTATCTATTGGACAAGGCTCGTGATAAGCGAATCTAAAGGGCCAATATCGTGAGTTTTTTTTTCAAAAGCATGTCATATATTAGTAATACAATGTAGATCAAGCCGATACCAACGACTTCTATAACGAATGGATCCGACCACCTATCTTATAATTTGTCAATTTTCGTTATCTATTGGACAAGGCTCGTGATAAGCGAATCTAAAGGGCCAATATCGTGAGTTTTTTTTTCAAAAGCATATCATATATTAGTAATACAATGTAGATCAAGCCGATACCAACGACTTCTATAACGAATTAATCTAACCACATATTTTATAATTTGTCAATTTTCGTTATCTCTTGTATAAGGCTCCTGATCTTCTAATTTATCCATTATCTATTGGATAATGCTCGTGATTTGCCAATCTAAAGGGCAAATATCGTGAGTTTTTTTTTCAAAAACATATCATATATTAGTAATACAATGTAGAACAAGCCGATACCAACGACTTCTAAAAGGAATGGATCCGACCACCTATCTTATAATTTGTCAATTTTCGTTGTTTCTTGAATAAGGCTCGTGATGAGCGAATCTACATCTTATATACCTATCTTATAATTTGTCAGTTTTCGTTATTTCTTGAATAAGGCTGGTCATTATCGAACCTACAGGCGGCCAATATCATGGATTGTTTTTAAAAAACCATGTCATTTAATCGTTATATTAAGTAGTTTTAGCGATCCCGTCAACTTCAAAAACGAAATGCTCTGCCCCCCCATATCTTTGATTTGTCTATTTTAGTGATCTTGTGAATAAGTTTCGTGAATCTGTTTTTCTACACACCTCCCATGCGACGTGTTAGTCTATATAGCCTGCCATATATTCGTAATATAATGTAGACTCTGCCGATACCAACGACTTCTAAAACGAATTAATCCGACCACCTATCTTATAATTTGTCAATCTATGTTATTTCTTTAATAAGGTTCGTCCATCGCTAATCTACAGGCGGCCAATATCATTAGTTTTTTTCAAAAGCATATCATATATTAGTAATACAATGTAGACCAAGCCGATACCAACGACTTCTAAAACGAATTAATCCGACCACCTATCTTATAATTTGTCAATCTAAGTTATTTCTTGAATAAGGTTCGTCCATCGCTAATCTACAGGCGGCCAATATCATTAGTTTTTTTCAAAAGCATATCATATATTAGTAATACAATGTAGACCAAGCCGATACCAACGACTTCTAAAACGAATTAATCCGACCACCTATCTTATAATTTGTCAATCTATGTTATTTCTTTAATAAGGTTCGTCCATCGCTAATCTACAGGCGGCCAATATCATTAGTTTTTTTCAAAAGCATATCATATATTAGTAATACAATGTAGACCAAGCCGATACCAACGACTTCTAAAACGAATTAATCCGACCACCTATCTTATAATTTGTCAATCTAAGTTATTTCTTGAATAAGGTTCGTCCATCGCTAATCTACAGGCGGCCAATATCATTAGTTTTTTTCAAAAGCATATCATATATTAGTAATACAATGTAGACCAAGCCGATACCAACGACTTCTAAAACGAATTAATCCGACCACCTATCTTATAATTTGTCAATCTATGTTATTTCTTGAATAAGGTTCGTTCATCGCTAATCTACAGGCCGCCAATATCATTAGTTTTTTTTCAAAAGCATATCATATATTAGTAATATAATGTAGACCAAGCCGATTCCAACGACTTCAAAAACGAATTAATCCGACCACCTATCTTATAATTTGTCAATTTTCGTTATCTATTGGATAAGGCTCGTGATAAGCGAATCTAAAGGGCCAATAGCGTGAGTTTTTTTTTAAAAAGCATATCATATATTAGCAATACAATGTAGAAGAAGCCGATACCAACGACTTCTAAAAGGAATGGATCCGACCACCTATCTTATAATTTGTCAATTTTCGTTGTTTCTTGAATAAGGCTCGTGATGAGCGAATCTACATCTTATATACCTATCTTATAATTTGTCAACTTTCATCGTTTCTTGAATAAGGCTCGTCATTATCGGGCCTACAGGCGGCCAATATCATGGATTGTTTTTAAAAAACCATGTCATTTAATCGTTATATTAAGTAGTTTTAGCTGATCCCGACAACTTCAAAAACGAAATGCTCTGCCCCCCATATCTTTGATTTGTCTATTTTAGTGATCTTGTGAATAAGTTTCGTGAATCTGTTTTTCTACACACCTCCCATGCGACGTGTTAGTCTATATAGCCTGCCATATATTCGTAATATAATGTAGACTCAGCCGATACCAACGACTTCTAAAACGAATTAATCCGACAACCTATCTTATAATTTGTCAATCTAAGTTATTTCTTGAATAAGGTTCGTCCATCGCTAATCTACAGGCGGCCAATATCATTAGTTTTTTTCAAAAGCATATCATATATTAGTAATACAATGTAGACCAAGCCGATACCAACGACTTCTAAAACGAATTAATCCGACCACCTATCTTATAATTTGTCAATCTATGTTATTTCTTGAATAATGTTCGTTCATCGCTAATCTACAGGCCGCCAATATCATTAGTTTTTTTCAAAAGCATATCATATATTAGTAGTACAATGTAGACCAAGCCGATACCAACGACTTCAAAAACGAATTAATCAGACCTCCTATCTTATAATTTGTCAATTTTCGTTATCTATTGGAT
This sequence comes from Phymastichus coffea, assembly GCF_024137745.1. Taxonomy (NCBI): domain Eukaryota; kingdom Metazoa; phylum Arthropoda; class Insecta; order Hymenoptera; family Eulophidae; genus Phymastichus; species Phymastichus coffea. The sequence goes on along the minus strand of NW_026706853.1, from coordinate 750,059 downwards.
AAAGCTCGTGATAAGCGAATCTAAAGGGCCAATAGCGTGAGTTTTTTTTTAAAAAGCATATCATATATTAGCAATACAATGTAGAACAAGCCGATACCAACGACTTCTAAAAGGAATGGATCCGACCACCTATCTTATAATTTGTCAATTTTCGTTATCTCTTGTAGAAGGCTCGTGATGAGCGAGTCTACAGGCCGCCAATATCATTAGTTTTTTTCAAAAGCATATCATATATTAGTAGTACAATGTAGACCAAGCCGATACCAACGACTTCAAAAACGAATTAATCAGACCACCTATCTTATAATTTGTCAATTTTCGTTATCTATTGGACAAGGCTCGTGATAAGCGAATCTAAAGGGCCAATAGCGTGAGTTTTTTTTTAAAAAGCATATCATATATTAGTAATACAATGTAGAACAAGCCGATACCAACGACTTCTAAAAGGAATGGATCCGACCATCTATCTTATAATTTGTCAATTTTCGTTATCTCTTGTAGAAGGCTCGTGATGAGCGAGTCTACAGGCCGCCAATATCATTAGTTTTTTTCAAAAGCATATCATATATTAGTAGTACAATGTAGACCAAGCCTATACCAACGACTTCAAATACGAATTAATCCGACCACCTATCTTATAATTTGTCCATTTTCGTTATCTATTGAATAAGGCTCGTGATAAGCGAATCTAAAGGGCCAATACCGTGAATTTTTTTTTCAAAAGCATATCATATATTTGTAATATAATGTAGACCAAGCCGATACCAACGACTTCAAAAACGAATTAATCCGACCACCTATCTTATAATTTGTCCATTTTCGTTATCTATTGGTTAAGGCTTGTGATAAGCGAATTGAAAGGGCCAATACCGTGAGTTTTTTTTTCAAATGCATATCATATATTAGTAATACAATGTAGATCAAGCCGATACCAACGACGCTTCTAAAACGAATTTATCCGACCACCTATCCTATAATTTGTCAACTTTCATCGTTTCTTGAATAAGGCTCGTCATTATCAGGCCTACAGGCGGCCAATATCATGGATTGTTTTTAAAAAACTATGTTATTTATTCGTTATATTAAGAAGTTTTAGCTGATCCCCACGACTTCAAAAACGAAATGCTCTGCCCCCTATATCTATGATTTGTCTATTTTAGTGATCTTGTAAATAAGTTTCGTGAATCTTTTTTTCTACACACCTCCCATGCGACGTGTTAGTGTATATAGCCTGTCATATATTCCTAATATAATGTAGACCTAGCCGCAACCAACGACTTCTATAACGAATTAATCTAACCACCTATTTTATAATTTGTCAATTTTCGTTATCTCTTGAATAAGGCTCCTGATCTTATAATTTGTCCATTTTCGTTATTTATTGTATAAGGCTCGTGATAAGCGAATCTAAAGGGCGAATATCGTGAGTTTTTTTTTTCAAAAGCATATCATATATTAGTAATACAATGTAGAACAAGCCGATACCAACGACTTCTAAAACGAATTAATCCGACCACCTACCTTATAATTTGTCAATTTTCGTTATCTATTGGATAAGGCTCATGATAAGCGAATTTAAAGGGCCAATACCGTCAGTTTTTTTTTCAAAAGCATATCATGTTTTAGTAATACTATGTAGACCAAGCCGATACCAACGACTTCAAAAACGAAATGATCCGACCACCTATCTTATAATTTATCAATCTATGTTATTTCTTGAATGAGGTTCGTCCATAACTAATTCACAGTCGACCAATTTCATTAGTTTTTTTTTTCAAAAGCATATCATATATTAGTAATATAATGTAGACCAAGCCGATACCAACGACTTCAAAAACGAATTAATCCGACCACCTATCTTATAATTTGTCAATCTATGTTATTTCTTGAATGAGGTTCGTCCATAGCTAATCCACAGTCTACCAATTTCATTAGTTTTTTTTTTTCAAAAGCATATCATATATTAGTAATACAATGTAGACCAAGCCGATACCAACGACGCTTCTAAAACGAATTGATCCGACCGCCTATCTTATAATTTGTCAATTTTCGTTATCTATTGGTTAAGGCTCGTGATAAGCGAATCTAAAGGGCCAATATCGTGAGTTTTTTTTTCAAAAGCATATCATATATTCGTAATATAATGTTGACCAAGCCGATACCAACGACTTCTAAAACGAATTAATCCGACCAGCTATTTTATAATTTGCAATTTTCGTCATCTCTTGAATAAGGCTCGTGATAAGCGAATCTACAGGCGGTCAATTTGATTAGTTTGTTTTTTAATGAACGTCATATATTTGTAATATAATGTAGACCAAGCCGATACCGACGACTTTGATGCCAGATTGATTCTGCCGCCTCATCTATGGTTTGTCACTACTTTGTTATGTTTCCAATAAACTTTTCAAATTTGCCGTTCTAGAGTCTGTTATCAGCAACAATTATTTTTGAAAAGTATGTCATTCAATCGTAATATATAGAAGACATTGCCGATACCGTCGACTTAAAAATTAATTGGTCCGACCACCATTTTCATGATTTTTCAATTTTTGTGATCTTGTGAATAAGATTCCTATTTTGTCCATTGTACACAGTCAATACGACAAATTAGCCTACAGTGAATCGTATTATCTTCATTATATAAGGAGGATTAAGCCATTCCAGACTTGTTTTGGAACTAATTCTTCTTACCATCGTATCTGTCATCTGTCAATTTTCCGTTATATTGTAAGTAAGGTTCCAAAATTCGCATCTTGCATTATGTCAATACAGGGAATTAGTTTCAAGAACTATTTCATATATTTATAATATAAGGTAACTGTAGCCGAGCCAGACGACTTTTGAATCCAACCTTACTAACGACTATGTCTACGATTTTTCATTGGTGGATCCTCATTAGTCTATTTTTGAATGTACTCTGGAATATAAGTAACGTGTAGGCGGTTTCGACATTTTTTTCGATTATTTATTCTTTTATTCTAAAGATTTCGGAATTTGTCCTCTTGTATTAGATAATTCTTTTATTTTAATTTTTCAAACGGCACTCATTTCTTCCGAATAATGACTTATAGATTTATTTTTCAATACATAGCCGGTTCCGGAAACTTATAGATGTTAAATCGTCTTGATCGGTTTTTCATACAAACATCTTTTTTCATCTAAACAGCTTAAATTTATTATAGATTAATTATTCATATAAATCTATACTAATCTATATATTTTTTTTTTCAATCTATAAAAAGTCGTCTGAATCGGTTCTACATATATATATATATATATATATATAGAACATCCTCTCCTACAAAAGTCGAGATTGTTGCACTAAGTATAGTCGACATGTCTAATGACTTTGACAATCAACTAAAGGATCGGTCTGCTATTGCGAACGTGAGCGATCGCCCCTCTAAGTAACTTGCGCTACGTATGGCCATCTGAAAAGAGGGATCACGGGAACAGTATCTGCCGATCTGATAGCTGAATGTCGGTTCTCCGACTATATCTGTCGGATGTATCTGACAGATAATAGAATGAAACCACACTGCAGCTCTTTTAAGATGAAACATTCGGCAATATTTTTATAGAGATGGCTAACAACAACCGACAAGCTGCAGAGGAGATGGAGGGCTCAATCGATGCAGACCAGAACACCGGTCATAGCATCGTGGGTACTGACGAGACAGGTACACATATTTAATAAAAGCTGTATCTTTTTTTTTACTCGAGTCTAGAATAATACTATAAGACAGTCTTAGAGAGATAGAGTGCGGATCCGTAATTAAAAACCAATTAGAGAGAAAAATTCCGAAAGTTTAGTTAGAAAACTGTGTTATAGCACCATCAAGAGTAGACAGCGACACGTCAACATCTAGTGTCGCCTCGACAGTACCTGGAACAGCATCGGTTGACCAAGCCCCTGAGTTTGTGGCACCCGTCACCACTGCTCAACATACCTCTGAGACCAGAGGCAGGCGAAACTATCGCCTAAACGTCCCTCACCGGCAAACCCTGAGACTGCCAAGCTCCTCTAGAGATGACGATGCAAGGGAAGCCAGGATTGATAAAATCCTGGCGACCATCGAGAAAGTGGCTGAGGTTCAGGCTAGGGCCTGGCCTCAGATCACTGAAGCTCTAAAGGACGCCAAGATTATTATGGAGGCCTCGTTAGAGTCGAAGAGGCTCGATATTAGAAGATTAGAGGTAGGACCTAATAACAATAATAAAGATACCAACTTAAACTCGAGCGTTATAACCTCTTCACCGCTACTTAATGTTAGAGAACCGCTACTTAATGTTAGAGAACACCCCTTTTCCATCAACAGAATTTTAGAGGAAGATACACGAAACCTAGACAACACCAGAGTAACAGAAAACCCAATTAGAGCCGATAGGACCAACGTAGAGAGTACGAATCTTGAGAACGGTCAGAACAGCATTACGAATGATATTAGTAATCAGCTCCACCAAACTTTTGGTGCTCTAACTAAATCGCTGGAAAGTACAAACTCCACATCAAAAGCGTCATTCAAGAGGGATTACACCCTTACTTCTAAGGCTAATCTCAACGTATGGCTGGACCGACTGAACTCAGAATTATCCGCGAAAGAGCTATTAGATGTGATTGACCCTAATGTTAAAGCCAAAAGAATTTACGATATAGACGAGTTAGATAAAAGAAATAGACTAGTTAGAGATATTATCATTAATCATTTAGACGAAGATTATCACAAATTAATACTAAACGTAAATGATCCTAGAGAGATAATTACTAAAATTAGAGAGCATAGAAGAATAGAAACTAATACGGACGACGCAAAAGTGAGAGAACAGCTGTATAGTATTAAAATAAATAAGAAGGATCAAATCTCTGTGTTCCTAGACAAGCTTGACTCAATCATAAGAGAATATGAATTATGTGATACAGCTATTCCTCTCACCGATGCTGAGAAAACATCCGCGTTTATGAAGGCAGTAAAAGATGCATACCCGCGAATTAGAGAGATGGAGATTATGACTAAAAATAGCCAAAATAGAGGAATGACATTAGAGGAAATGAAAAATTTTGTTCGACAGTTAGAGGCTGCAATCAGAGGGTCCGAAGGAGCAGGAGCTTCTACAGTCTCTGCAAGCGTGGCGAGAACCGGGTCGGTCGGAGCTGGATCCGGTGGGACAAACAAGTGTTACAGATGTGATAAACACAACGTTGATCACATCTCAGACACTTGCCCACTGGTCCAGTTCGGACTGTGGTTTTGCTACGTTTGCAGGGACTATGTTCCGCACACGGGGAGAACCTGCCCTCGTCAAAACCAGTCGAGCGGATCCAGAGGAAATGGGTATGATGTTAGAGATAAGAATATTAACAATAGAGGATCGAAAGGAAGAGAGTTAAATAGAGGCTCTAGAGGTAACCCTAATAGAGAAAATTATAAAAGAGGTAGAGGCAAGAATAATAACTTTAGAGGGCAAAATAGAGGTAGAGTAGGAAAGCGAGGAGCGAACAGATATTATTATCCCAGCGGGGACAGCAACAAAAAGAAATTGGCAAATGCAGCAGTCGCTCAAGTTGAAGGTAAGAGCACAACCAATAATCAATGTAATAAAATAACCTTTTTGCTGGACTCTGGTGCAACAGAGCATATTATAAACAAAGCGTTTGTCCTGCAAAATCTTAAAAGGAGCTCAGGAACATACATTAGAAGCGCAAATAAAAATAGGTCGGCTGACATAGAAATAGACGGTAGACGCGATCTATATATAAAAGATTTAAATAACAAAGACCACATTATTAGACTAACAAACGTTGTATCTGCCCTGAACATATCTGAAAACTTAATGTCGCTTAGAAAATTCGCTGATGCCGGTTTCGGTATTTATCTAGATGACATAATCTTGAAAATCTTTGATAAAAACGATGGATCGATATTCTTGACCGGATATTATGAAAAACCAAATTGGCTGATTGAACTAGAAATTGCAAATAAAACTGAGAATTCTGATAATCAAACGTACAATAAATACGTCTGCAGAGCACGAATGGTTACTCTAGAGGATCTCCCCAATCAACAGTCAAACGTAGAAATAGAAATGGATAAAGAAATCGTGAATTCAGAAATTGGGAGGGAGACAGAGTTGAGTGAATTAATACCGAAATTCAGCCAATATAGAGACTTTGAAAATTATACATTAGATGATCTGAAAAACGATAAACTGATGGACGATTTGTTTACATCATTCGAACTAGAGAAAAAGTACTCAGAAGAGTTAGATGAAGGGATGTTATGGCATGTTAGATTAGGACATCCTTCTTATGACTATCTATTGAAATTACAAAAGGTAAATAAAGAGCTAGTGAATGTAAAATTCAATGAGAATATTAAAAATTGTGAAACTTGTGTCATGTCCAAAATGAGTAAACAGCCTTTTAAAGAAATAAGAACTAGAGCTGATCATCCTCTTCAATTAACTCACACTGACATAATAGGTCCATTTAAAACAATCACACATCCGGGTCGTAAAAGATATGTTATAGTTTTCATAGATGATTATTCGAAATTTGCCAAAACATACGCAATAATTAGTAAGTCCGAAGCAGGAGATTGCTTAGAAAACTATTTAAATACAATGAGAAATCTAGTCGGAAAGAATCTTAGAGCTTGCTATATAAGAGCTGACAATGCTAGAGAGTTCACTGGAGGTAAGTTTCAAGAAGTTATGAAACAAGAGAAATTAGAGTCAAACTTCTCTAATCCGTATACACCTCCCCACAATGGCACTGCTGAACGATTCAACAGAACCATATTAGAAAAATTGAGGTCTTTGATGATAGATTCTGGTTTACCAAAGTCATTGTGGAACCTAGCATTAGAAGTAGCTGTAGATGTTTATAATAGATCCCCTAACTCGTCCATAAATTATAAAAGCCCGTTGAATATGATATCCCCTGATAAGAAAAGTCACTTAGAGAAAATCAGACGGTTTGGTTGCATAGCCTATGCAAGGAAACCGATATCTGAAACCAAGTTATCAGAAAGGGCAATTAAAGGAATTCTAATAGGACAAACAAGTAATTGATATGTCTTATGGCATCCACAATCCGGAAAACTAATTCTAACCAAACACGTAAAGTTTAGAGAAAAGCTAACCTACAAAAACATAGATAAAAATGACGAAATCACTAGAGAATATAGCTCAAATTTGAAGTCTAATTCTGATGAATGTGATATTGGAACACCGGAGAAAACCATTGATGTATTCGATACTTATAATTCAGAAAAATCAAGTTCCTCAAGTAGTTTAGAACCAACGTTTAAAAATCTAGAAAAAACCAAGGGTAATAAAAGAAAATCTGAAACGAATATCGAACCAGAAAGTCAGACTAGAGTACAGCCTAAGAGAGGTAGTAAAGTAAAACGAGATTACAAAGCTATGGCTGAAGGAAAGGCTAACCTGGTAGATAATAGTTTTGCGTTCTTAGCACAATGTAATGAACTTGAACTGTTAGGAGAAGACGAAAAAGGCTTCTGTTTGATGGCAACACTGAACGCAGATCCGACGAATTATAGAGAGGCAATGGAAACTGAGGATAAATTGAATTGGTCAAAGGCAATAAACGATGAACTAGAGTCCATGCGAGAAAACAATGTCTGGAGTATAGTGTACAGACCTACGGTAACTTTAAAAGGAAATAGAGCTAACATTATCGATAGCAGATGGGTACTGAATAGAAAAGTAGATTCGGATGGAAAAACAACTTTCAAAGCTAGACTAGTAGTGAGAGGATTTAAAGACACTAATGAATATGAACTTAGAGAAACTTATGCACCTGTATCGAGACTAGCTATAATTCGAGCCGCGTTTGCTGTTATTAACAAATTGGACCTCGAAGTTTACCAATTAGATGTGAAAACCGCTTTTCTAAACGGTGAATTAGATGAAGAAATATATATGGAAATCCCTGATGGAGTAAAAATAGACGAACAATCGAAAGCAAATAAAGTCTGTAAACTGCATAGAGCAATATACGGTTTAAAAATAAGTCCCAAGAAATGGAATCAAAGGTTTTCAGCAGAGGTAGAAAAATTAGGCTTACAAAAGGATATAAATGAACCCTGTCTGTTTACCTACAGGAAAAATGGCAACATGGTATTATTGATTTTATACGTAGACGATATATTATTGGCAGGTAACGATCTAGTCAAAATAAATGAAATTAAAACCCACCTAAGTTCAGTGTTTAAAATGAAAGATTTAGGAGAACCTAGAGAATACTTAAGTATTCAAATTACTAGAGATAGAAAGGCTAAAGAAATCATGCTGAGCCAAAGCAAATATGCAGAAAAGGTATTAGAGAGATTTAATATGAACGAAAGTAAACCACAAAAGACACCTATGATAACTAGACAAGTCAAAGCTAGAAACGATAAAAATATAGAGAAAACTGAAAAACTTGGAAAATCGGAATTTCCTTATAGAGAAGCTATAGGTAGCTTAATGTATCTTGCAAATGTCACAAGACCAGACATAGCATTTGCTGTAAACTTATTAGCCAGAAAACAATCTAATCCCTCTATAGAAGACTGGATTGATGTAAAGAGAATCTTGAGGTATCTTAGAGGAAGTTCTGATCTAGGACTAACATATAGAGGAATCGCTGAAAACTTAGAAGTATTTACAGATGCAAGTTTCAGAGACAATGCTGATTCATCTTCGACAAGTGGAATGGTTGCCCGACTATTCGGAGATTCCGTTATGTGGAGAAGCCACAAACAAAGTGTAATCAATCTCTCGACCTGTCACGCTGAATATTACGCAATGAGCGAAGCATGTCAAGAAATGATTTCATTAGATAAGGCTCTTAGAGACATGTTAGGAAAAACTATGTACCCTATTATTATAAGATGCGATAACAAGTCCTCAATTAGCTGTACACAAAAAGAAGGAAACCATAAACTAAAGAACTTTGATGATTCGATTAAAGAAATAATTATTAACTTAGAGAATAGAGAGAAAACAGGAACTAAAAATAAATTGTCTAAAGTACATGGAGATTACATTAAACAGTGCGTAACGGAAGGAAAAGTTAAATTGGCTTGGGTACCATCTAAAGATAATTTAGCGGATATATTTACAAAACCTCTTCCTTTCGATTCTTTTAGAGCTCTTAGAGATAATATATTTAATAACTGAATATGTTCGAGAATGTCTCTATTTATTTGCAGACGCGGAAACCAATAAATCTGAGTGAGCTACTTGTGCTTACGCGCATATGCGTACAGTGGAGGGAGTGTTGAAAGTACTGTGCGCATGTGCGCGGGCGCCCACCACGCCACCTTTCTTTTTGCTGCACTGCCGCTCAAACTAGCGCGGCACTCCAGCAGCAACCACCAGTGGATATAGAGCTCCTTTTTAATAATATAACTTTACTTTGTACCTTTGTTTATTAGAGATCGTAATAAATCGTACTTTCACTAGTTTAATATTTATAAATTTAGCGTTCACAATCATTTGCTCCAATCCAACAAAAAGTGAAGATTTGGCCCTTACCATACACATTTGCTTTAAACAAGTGCTCTTACTATTTCAAGCTCATTTAAATACATTTTAAATTTATATATACAGACTCATTCAAGTATTTGTAACTTGACAGGTGTAGTATGGTGTAGTCTGTCTTCTGCTTGGGTCAACATAACCAAATGCTCATATATCCATGTGTCACATGTGCTTCTGAGTGATTGGCAAAGAGAGCAATAAGATTCTCTTGTTAGTAGGAAATTTCTATGTAATGGAAATTATTCAAAACTTGCACTGTATTTTATTCAGTCTTTTTCAATTGAATACAAATTTGAAATTTTTTTGTATGTCTCTTTGAAAATTGAGTTTTAAGTGTCTCTTTGGAAATTGAGTTTTGTGTTAGAAATGAGAAAGTCCATGTGTTTTTACTGAGTAGTGTTAATCAAAATTATTTTCTGATCGGTTAGTAAGCCCAGCTGCATAGAAATTGTCATCCTGACTAAGACGTAGTCTTCTCATAGCTTGCCCTCTTGAAAATAATGGCGTTATAAAATTACGTCATGAATGACGTTGTATAATAACGTAATTTTTTAACATCATGGTCATGTCAGGATTTGGGACAAAAATCACGTCATTTTTTAAAAATTCAATTTGATTTCAGCAAAATGACGTCATTTTCCGCAATTTATTATTTCCAATCGAATAAAATGACGTCATTTTCCTCAATTTCTTATTCACAATCGAATAAAATGGCGTCATTCATTTCCTACGAATGACGTATTTTAATAAAATAACGCCATTTACCCCCACTGTTAATTTTTTTATTGAAATAAAATGACGTTTTCCCCGAAATTAGCGTATTTTCGTAAAAATGACGTGATTAACCCTGAATTTTTACAGGTATGAATAAAATAACGTAATTTTCGGTTAGGTAATAACGTCATTTCAACTTGACAATGTCATATTTAAGAAAATTAATGTGATTTTATTAACATTGTTTCTAATCTAAATTGCTTATAAAACACGTTCTTAATTAGCAATTGAAAAACCTTTATTTTATTTATTTAATATGTAAATTGTACATATGGCACTGTGTGTACCTTTCCATAAGCGTATAACTTTGGGATTCAACAGATATTACTTACATATTACTGTTAGTGACATTCTTAGTAATTACATATTGTAAATAATATATTTTTTAAATATTAATAAATATTTTCGGTAACCAATTTAATTGGTACCAACACTTAAAAAAACATTATTATTTCTAGTTTTTGGTAAAATTTATATGAGTTAATAAAAATAAAATAGCATTTTAATCTATTTCATCTTCATCATGATAAGATTCTAAATTCGTATAATCTGATTCATGTCCATTCTGACTTTCACTAGAATTAATGTATTCTGCATCAGTATGTTGGAGTTCATTCTTTTTCTTTTCGTTAATTCTTGTCTGTGATATAATAATTCCTAGCTCTCAGCCATAATAAGTAATTAGTCGTTTGTTTTTTCTTATTTCTTCTTCCGTATTCGGATCTTTTACAATAAGCCCACGTTTCATTAGGAACTGCGCATACGCACCTATAATGTAGTGAAATTAAAAGTAATTTTTATGCGGGGAAAAGTAGTCTTACGTTTGCCTGCTTCAAACTTCTTAGGAGTCAACGGTTCTCTAGAATTTGAATCATTCGTTTTTTGAGGCTGAACGGCGTTATTTATAAACTTCTCCAATGTCCACATATGTGGAACTGTTAATTGGCGTAAAAAGCTAGAAGGAGTCAAACATTTACGAGCTGTTTTCTAGGCTTTCATAGGCACTGACACCCCAAAATGCAGATGTATCATACGAACCTGGAAAAAAGGAATTAAATTAATATATTACAATGGAAAGTTGTACATTAATAAATACGTACTTCGGTAGTATTCCCAGTTTCTTTATTTGTTATTTTTTCGTTCCACTCTTTAAAAGGTTTTCTTTTAATTTCATCAGTTTCAGAATTGGCATAATCATCGGAGTTGTACCTAACTTCTTTGGTTTTTCTAATGTATTTGGAACGGCCCGTCTTTTTGGTTGTCATCTTTGCCATCCTTGCTTTTTCTACACGTCGTCTTAAGCTTTATGAGTAGTGTTTTATTGTTTGTTTTTTCTTAAAACCTTCCGATGATTGATCAGAAACAGGCCTTCGATTTACAAGTTTGAGCGACCGTAAGTCTGCTTGTTTAGAAGTAGAAGGCTCTTCGGAATTCGATGGAAATTCTAAAAACGAATATAGATGTTTAGTATTTACATGTAATGCAAATTAATGATTAATTCCAAAACTGCATACTAACTTTTGTTCTGAAGAATATTATGTAATGAACTAATGGGTTGTAATATGATTCTTGGAGAAAGAGCAGGTGAAAAATTGATGTAAGAGCCTTTGCTTGGGCGTGGACTCGAATGCTCAGCAGATCGGGTCTTACACCGTAACTAACGATTTAAACTAGAGTGAGAATTAGGAGAGCTTCTTGAAGGCAGAGAAGCTGGACTGTTGTTTCCAGAGGATGCTAACTGAGGTTGCTTTGAAGATTTTGAAGCTGTCTGTTCGAATACATCATCGCCATTAGTAAATGATATATCAACTGTAGTTGCTGCCGCTCTTTCAATGAGAATAGCATTTTTTTTGCGTTCTACCATTAAAGCTTTTTTGAGTTTGTTGATTTCATCATCATGGTTAATGGGTATATTTTTTTGCTCTTCTACCTAATAATTAAATAAAACGTACATTTTAGGTTAATTTTTAAATAAGTTATAACGATATCCGAATATTAATATTTTCTGAATATATCATTTGTATGCATACCGTAACAGTATCAATTTGTGTATTTGACCAATTTTTTTCTCCATTCCTCGTATATTCTTTGTAACAACGTTCGTTTTTGACATCTTTTTTATTAGAATCGACGTGAAAATATAAAGTTGACAATGCAGATACTTTATCCTTTAATTGGATTATAGCATCAGATACATCTACTGGTGGAGAAAACATCTAAATAACAAATAAAATATTGATTATGTCAGTTTAATTTTTAACATAAGGAACAAAGTAGTGTGTCACACAGAAAGAAATATGTGTTATAATATATAATACATACCAAAGAGCGTTTAACTTTTGATGGCTTTCCATTATTTTTCTTCTTATCCTTTGATGTGTTCTTTTTCATTATTTTGAGGTTCTTCTCAGCTAATTCATATAGAACATCACTTCTACGTTTGTTTGACTTCGGCCATTTCCTGCTTCTAGACTTTAAAGATTCTAGATCGCCTACAGCTAAAACTTCAGCTGGCTCTCGAATGGTCTCACTATCTTCTTTGTAACCAGTTATGACTTCAGCGTTATAAGGAGTTTGGTTTTTGCAGTCAAAATTAATTATGTTGTCCACATAAATAAATTCCACATTTGCATTTTGCACATGCAAACTTATAGCAGCATAAAGTGACGGTATGTTATTCTCTGAACCAGAGATCCCACTGTCAGTAATACTCATGATATATATATATATATATATATATATATATGTCTAGCGACGGTGCCGGTGGTGATTCCGTGGGGCCGCTCGGCAGGGGGCCGTGTCTACATCCAATTATTATATATATATATAGATAGATATTTTTTTTCTTTTCTATAGTCCACCCTATTCAGCCATTATGTAAATCAGGATCTATTATTTCAATACCATTCGGGTTGCCTATATCCAGCTGTGTGTTCATTACAGTATGTAAAAGACGTAGTGAAAAGCGATCCACAATTGATATCTAGTAGCATTTCTGAAACGCGAAAACAGCCGGATTTTTGTCAATCCCGGTTCATTTGCATTGGTGTCGATTTAAAACGTCATATCTTCTTGCTAGTCATCTTCATCTCAGTTAGCTGTTTGGTGTTGCTTCAATAGTCCTTTTCAGGATAATTGGAGTTCCATTGCAGTTGGCTGGTCGGTGTTGCTTCAATAGTCCTTTTCAGGATAATTGGAGTTCCATTGCAGTTGACTGGTCGGTGTTGCTTCAACAGTCCTTTTCAGGATAGTTGAAGCTCAGTCGCAGTTGGGGGTGATTGTTCTTCAACAGTCCGTTTCAGGATAGTTGAAGCTCAGTCGCAGTTGGGGGTGATTGTTCCTTCATCATTTGTATAGCAGGGAACAACTGACTCACCAAAGTAACAGAACAATGGCCTTCCGGGTACGACATGAATGCTACACATGTGAGAACCGACAGATACCACGCGTAATGGCATTCATATTTGGTGATGAAAATGCTATCGTACGTGAAATAGCTATAGCACGACGCGATGAAAACGGTAGACCACCAGCTGAAGTAACTCCCGATACGCGAGTTTGCAATAACTGCATCGTAACAATCCGTCGTGAAATTGAGATTTTGGCCAATGACCCACGGTGTTTGAGATTTAATGTCTTATCTCAAACTTCGTCTCAAACTTGTTTGGTATGTAATGGTATCAATGATATTCATAGTGTAACGGTCCTATTTATGAGCTGTTATTAAATCACTTCAACTAGTCTAACGTATTAATCTGTTTAGTCAAAACAATACATTAAGCGGCGCTACCTCACTGTTTACGCGACTGTATACAAATAAGAGTCGAGTCAAAACAAATAGCGTGACGTCACAAATAATAGACATAGATATAATGAATCATAATATTGAGAAAAATATGTTAATTATAGATAATTTGAATATAACAAAGTATCAATTATATAGATTTTAACATACAGATTCACAATATCTTATTCAATCATAAATTTATAACGAATATCGATATGTAAAGTTAATTTATTTATTAACATATGAAATATTAGAAAAATATAAATAATTTATATGTAAAATGAATAAGCATAGAACATGAGTAAGAATTGGTTTCATTAATAACAGTTAAATAACAACTGTTATTAATAAATAAACAACTAATAATTTATGTAAACAATAAGCGATATATAGAACGAAAATATTAAGTTAATACTTGATAATGACAATTTTATGATTTAGAAATCTTAGATAATTAACCTAATAATCGCATATTAAGATTAAAAGAAAACCGTTACAAATATGAAAAATTAGTCATAATTCAAATGTTATTAATTAATTTAAATAATTAATTTTGGAAAATACTTCCAAAATTAATTAACTATAAAGTTATATGAAATTTTAATAATTTTCTATTGTAAATAATGTAATATCACGTTAATTAACTTTATTAGTTAATAACTTTTGACGACACTATTGGCGATAATTATATACTGTATAAAATCAACAAATAACTAGTTCTGTAAAATTTACATGTGTAAAAAACTTAATATTAATGGTTATTTACTTGTAAATGAAGAAAAATCATTTCTCAAAATTCGCGAATGTCTCTCGAATTTTCGATGAAATCTCTCCTGCAATAATAAGCGGGAAAATCTGTGTATAAATAGGCCCACCTTTGCACAGGCTAGATTCATTCACTTCTAGCCTTGCAAAGTGAGCGCATGAGTTTGAATAAACTTGGATCAACACCTAAGTTCTTTCTCTCATTGTGATTTACTAAGCAAGACTAACCTTTCCTTATAATTTGAGCTCGACTTATAGAACATCTCGCGCTATAAGAAACTTGGGCCGAATTATATCCTATCCAAGAAAGACTTTAGCTCTGCTTATGGGACAACTCGCACCATAAGAAACTAGGGCATTGTCTGACTTTCCTCGATATTTTATCATTACTTATATATATTTGATTTACTTAATTATTGTATTTGTCTCACTTAGCTATTTTCTTGAAATTAGAGTAAAATCATCGGAAACAAATTCTTACTCATTAGCTAAATTACGAGAGTTCGAATTATTTTTATTTATAAGTGATACGAACATCACATATGGTGACCGTGACAGGACACTTGTTACATTAGTTATTGTTAAGTATTTGTCATTTAGTTTATTAGTTTGTTTATTAGTTTGTAATTTTATTGTAAATTGTTATTATGCCGAAAAGAAACAAACATATGCGAGCAGTACTATGTAAGAATGCGTCATTGGAAAAAGAAATAAATGAACTACGTACATTGTATATGGAACTTGCGGAATCGTTTGTTAATTTAGGCAATAATTACAAAAAGAACATGAAATTGTTTGATACTAGTTTGAGAAATATGAGCTCTGATTTAAATCATTTGGCTGACACTGTAGAACATATGTTAGTATCTAGGCCTGCTCCAGGCGCATAAATTGTATTGTTATTTATAATAAATTTGATTACTACGATATATTATTTGAATTTGTTCAATTATTTGTTAAATCCTATATATTATTGAAAATTGATTGATTAGTATCATCTATATATATTATTTATTATTGGTATTAAATTGATTGTATGTTTTGGATCTTCTTTGTTGATATTACAATGTCAAACGAAAAACGTTCAATGTATAATTCTACTGAATGTGCTCCCGAAACAATTCTTAACGAACTTAGTGAATCACTAATTGGTGAAGAATTGACCGTGCAACAAAAAAGAACGCACGAATGGGAAAAAGCCGTAGTAGATGAATTAAAGACATTTCATACTGATCAATTTAAATTACAAAATGATTTTAAAACAATTTGTGAAACTATCAACAATTTAAGTAATAAAGTTGACAGATTAACGAATAAAATGGTTGAACAAGATCAAATAATTAAGAGTTTAGAATCAAATTTAGAAAAGTCAAATGAGATTATTGCTATTTTAAAAGATAGATGTGAAGATAATTTTAATGATATTGTTCGAGCGAAAAATAATGTTACTATGGAAATGAATGAAACATTTTCAGTACTTCATGAGAATATTGATAAAATTAAGAATAATGAACAAAATAGATCAATTGTTAATGAAACTATTATTGAAACTATTAAGCAACCTGCTTTAACGTGTCCAGTTTTCGACGATAGTTATAAATATCGACCAGTAAAATATTTAAATGATCTCAAACGTTATTTGCAAGCAAGTAATTATAATACTGCTCAATTGTTATGTTTGTTATCTCAATCTATGACGGGAGTAAATTCTTCTTGGTATGATTTAGTACAGCGGGAAATTAGAAATTTTGAAGATTTTGAAATGTTATTTAAAGAGAAATTTTGGAACGCTGAAATACGTAGAAATATTACTCGCGAAATAGAATTTGGAAAATATTTTGGTGGAAAATTATCACGTTATAATTATGCTATACGTAAGATTAATTTAGCTTTTGATATAAATGAAAATCTAGATGAAGAAGAATTAATAGATAAATTATCTCGACATTTTGATAGAGATGTGCGTTTATTAGTTCAAGCTAGACATATAAAAAAGATATCAGAATTTATTAAAGTTTTATCTTCTTTGGATAATGATGATTATATTAGTTCACGTCATGCTCAAAAAGATAGCGGCGGAGAACAACAAATTAATAGCATAACGATTGAAAATAGTAAGTCGAATAATAAGAATAATAAAGCTAATAAAAATAAGAATATTGCAAAACCGATTTTACAAGATGTACCTAGTACTTCCTCGGGAAACGAGTAAATGTTGCTTCTCGGAAATCGGATAAATGCAAAAGCTTGCAACGAGTTGCAACAATAAAATCAAGTAACGATTTATTACAAAAAGAATTATTAACTATTTTTGAAGATCCTAGACATGAAATTAACGGTGAATTATCAAATAACGATAATAGCAATGGGGGCAGAATTTGTCCTGAAATATTTCTTTTATTAGAAAACATTCCAGTAAAAGCTCTACTTGATTCGGGTAGTGAAGTTTCTACTATTTCAGAGGAATTTTACAATCAAAACTTAAGTAATTTTAAAGATAAACCTACTTTGCCGATTAGTGGACACGTTATTAAGGTAGCTACAGGCCAAAAATCGGTGAAATTGAAAAAACAAATTTATTTGAATGTAAAATGGGGTAGTCAATACATTGATATTATCTTCATAATTATTCCTAGATTAATTAAAGATTGTATTATCGGTTATGATACTATGAAAAATATAAAGCTCAAACTTGACACATTTAAAGTGCAAATTTATTTTGAAATTAATAATACTTTGGAAAACATGAAATATAACGATGCATTTATGGATGAAAGTACATATCAAAGCTTAACTATTCAGTATGATACTGTCTCGGATTTTGGGGATGACATACCATCACTCATTGATCTAACTCGTAATGAAATAGATGCAGGCATCACAAATGATGATTCTGATAATCTAACTCGAGGGGAAATTGATGAGAAAGTTGATGAAAGCTCTAACCTGACCGATGCTCAAAAAAATGAGATAGCTTCGCTTGTGTACGAATTTAAAGATGTATTTCGTAAAAAATTAGGTTTATTGAAAGTATATACTCATAAATTGATTTTGAAAGATAAAGAGCCATATTTCTCAAAACAGTATCCTATACCGTTAAATTATCGAGAAAATGTTCGAATTGCAATCAAAGAAATGCTAAGAGATGGCGTTATTCGTCGATCAATTAGTAATTATATTAATCCAATTGTTATAAGCATTAAAAAGACGGATCAGTGCGATTTTGTTTAGATGCTCGAAAATTGAATAAAAAATTAGTTAAAGATTATGAAGCCCCACTACATATAGATGATATTTTTCAACATTGTTTCGGAGTAAAGTTTATCTCTAGTTTTGATTTAACAAGTAGTTTTTGGCAGATTCCTCTCGATGAAGAAAGTAAAAAATATACAGCATTTATTATCGAGGGCAATACCTACGAATTTAATGTAGTTCCTTTCGGTACATGTACTAGTACAGCAGCTTTAGTGAGAGCTTTAAATTTGTCAATTGGCGATTTAAAACAATTTATTATACCATTTGTGGATGATATACTATGTATTTCTAAAACCTTCAATGAACATATTTATCATTTAAGAACATTATTTACATGTTGTCGAAGAGATAATTATACATTGAAATTTTCAAAGTCTAAATTAGTTCAAGAAGAAATTGAATTTTTGGGACATATTATAACTCCACAAGGTATAAAAGCTCAAAAAAGCAAATTAGAAATAATTCAAAATTATAAAGCTCCAAAAAATTTGAAAAGCTTGCAAAGCTTTCTTGGTTTTGTTAATTTTTATACAAAATTCGCAAAAAATTATGCTGAAATATGTAGACCTTTAATGAATTTATTGCAACAAAGTAAAGGCTATCAATGGTTACCTGAGCATGAAACAGCTTTTAATAATGTGAAAAAAATATTTATTGATACAATCACTTTAAAATTTCCTGATCCTAATAAACCTTACATATTAACAACTGATGCCAGTTACCATACTATAGCCGCCGCTTTGTCACAATTAAATAATGAAGGTGATGAAGAAGTTATAACATTTATATCTAGAACTCTAAAAGGAGCAGAATTAAATTATTTTACTACTGAAAAAGAATTATTAGCTGTAGCTTGGTCATGTTTAAAATTAGAAACGTATCTAAGAGGTGCGAAAGAAATAATTATTCGTACAGATCACGAAGCGTTGAAATTTTTAACGACTTGTAAATTTACCAATGCAAGATTAGTGAGGTGGTGCTTGTTTCTTCAAGACTACAACATTACGTATGAGTATCTACCAGGAAATAAGAATAAAGCCGCCGATTTTCTATCTAGACATATCACAGACTGCAGTAATAATTATACAGATGAAATTGAAATTGCTATGTTGATGAAAGAACCTTCACGTAATTTAATAAAAAACTTCAAGAATATGGAGTCATTACAACAAAAAGATGGTTATACACAAAATTTAAGAAATAAAGAAAATTTCAACCATAGATATATAATTTATAACAATTTAGTCTATAAAAAAGATAAAATTAACAATAAATTATTACTACCAGAAATAATTATTCAAGAATTGGTCCAAGAGATACATGAAATATATGGTCATATTGGATCTAGAAAAATTACGAAAATGTTACAAGAAAATTTCTATATTTACAAGCTTCGCAAAAAAGTAGCTAAAACTATAAATCGCTGCGATCTCTGTCAACGTACAAAATATTATACGAAGAAGATATCATCCATAATGCATCCTATATTAGTTGAAAAACCAAATGATTTATTGTCTTTAGATTTTTATGGACCATTGCCAACTTCACGAGGAGGGGTTAAATACATTTTAACCACAATAGATTGCTTTAGTAAATTTGTAATAATGTATCCTATAAAAAGATCAACTACATATACTACTATTAAAAAAATATTTGAACATTATATACCAAATTATGGTAAACCATCAGCAATCATATGTGACCATGGAACACAGTTCACAGCTAAAGCATGGAAAGAAAAGCTTTTAGCCAATAACATAAAATTAGTATTTTCTAGTATTCGACATCCACAAAGCAATATTGTAGAAAGAATACATAGAGAACTGGGAAGATTTTTAAGAGCATATGCTAACGACAATCATAAAGGTTGGGCTCCACTAATTCCCAAAATACAACAAATAATGAATTGTGTATATCATGAAACAATTGAAACAACTCCTATAGAAGCTCATTTACATATAAAACCAGAGAGATTTTGGCATCGGTGGATACCTGACACCAAAACAAAGGTACCAAAAAATTATAATCAGGTAGAAGATATTAAGAAAAAAATGCACAATAAACTTATAAAACGTGCAAATAATTTCAATAAAAATATACATCATTATCAATATAAAGTTAATGATTATGTATTATTACGGAGTCAAAATATAAGTAATAAAGAAGAAGAAATTATTAAAAAATTCTTAAACTTATACGAAGGCCCGTATATAATTAAATCCATAATCGGTTTAGATACATACTTATTGAAATATAAAAATGGTAAAGATAGAGGTGTATTTCATACTTCTCTATTAAAACCGTACCAAATTTAGCCACTAGAGGATAGATTCTCTCTCTAAGCAAATTTACATATTGATCTAATATATGTAAACACTAGAGAGAGTAAACTATCGATCTGGAAAGATGTCTGGAAGAAGTAACAGCACTCAGACCAATGGGTCAGATCTGAAATACTATATCCCAGCACCATTAGCCAGACCTTTTGTACCATCAATGAATATGTGCCTTGGTCCCTGTGCAAAAGCACACAGACACCATCCAAGCCTACTTGGATGGCAAAGGCAAAAACGCAAAAAGAAACCACGATATCTTTCCTGCCTTCAAATGTGCCACGTCCTTCTGCTCCTGTGCCCGCTGCAGTTCTACCAACAACATCAAGGAAGCAAAAGCGCAGGATCCAGAAGAAGATCAAGAAGCTGGCCGCAAAAATTACAAAAACCAAAGAAAAAATCGAGGAAATAAAAAACAAAATAGAATCAAAACAGCCAGAACGACCACCAACACCTGGAAATTTTTTATAATTGTAACAATAAAGAAATAAAGAAAAATTATATAAAGAACAAATTAAAAAATACTAATAAAAGCTCATAAAATAAAAATTCTTGAAACCTTATTCTCACAGATTATTCAGTTTCAAGAGGGGGGCTATGTAACGGTCCTATTTATGAGCTGTTATTAAATCACTTCAACTAGTCTAACGTATTAATCTGTTTAGTCAAAACAATACATTAAGCGGCGCTACCTCACTGTTTACGCGACTGTATACAAATAAGAGTCGAGTCAAAACAAATAGCGTGACGTCACAAATAATAGACATAGATATAATGAATCATAATATTGAGAAAAATATGTTAATTATAGATAATTTGAATATAACAAAGTATCAATTATATAGATTTTAACATACAGATTCACAATATCTTATTCAATCATAAATTTATAACGAATATCGATATGTAAAGTTAATTTATTTATTAACATATGAAATATTAGAAAAATATAAATAATTTATATGTAAAATGAATAAGCATAGAACATGAGTAAGAATTGGTTTCATTAATAACAGTTAAATAACAACTGTTATTAATAAATAAACAACTAATAATTTATGTAAACAATAAGCGATATATAGAACGAAAATATTAAGTTAATACTTGATAATGACAATTTTATGATTTAGAAATCTTAGATAATTAACCTAATAATCGCATATTAAGATTAAAAGAAAACCGTTACAAATATGAAAAATTAGTCATAATTCAAATGTTATTAATTAATTTAAATAATTAATTTTGGAAAATACTTCCAAAATTAATTAACTATAAAGTTATATGAAATTTTAATAATTTTCTATTGTAAATAATGTAATATCACGTTAATTAACTTTATTAGTTAATAACTTTTGACGACACTATTGGCGATAATTATATACTGTATAAAATCAACAAATAACTAGTTCTGTAAAATTTACATGTGTAAAAAACTTAATATTAATGGTTATTTACTTGTAAATGAAGAAAAATCATTTCTCAAAATTCGCGAATGTCTCTCGAATTTTCGATGAAATCTCTCCTGCAATAATAAGCGGGAAAATCTGTGTATAAATAGGCCCACCTTTGCACAGGCTAGATTCATTCACTTCTAGCCTTGCAAAGTGAGCGCATGAGTTTGAATAAACTTGGATCAACACCTAAGTTCTTTCTCTCATTGTGATTTACTAAGCAAGACTAACCTTTCCTTATAATTTGAGCTCGACTTATAGAACATCTCGCGCTATAAGAAACTTGGGCCGAATTATATCCTATCCAAGAAAGACTTTAGCTCTGCTTATGGGACAACTCGCACCATAAGAAACTAGGGCATTGTCTGACTTTCCTCGATATTTTATCATTACTTATATATATTTGATTTACTTAATTATTGTATTTGTCTCACTTAGCTATTTTCTTGAAATTAGAGTAAAATCATCGGAAACAAATTCTTACTCATTAGCTAAATTACGAGAGTTCGAATTATTTTTATTTATAAGTGATACGAACATCACAATAGATTGACATTAGAATGTAGAGTTGATATTTTTGTTAAGAGAAACATATATATTCCCAGAACTCATGTTTGCTGCAGGCTTCACTTAGATGAAAGGGGATGGTTATTGCAAGCTTTAATTGAAGGACTGAGATACATTAATAGACCATACCGCTTAAACGGTGAAGAGGTTCAATCGTTCTTACAAGGAATGCGCGAAGAAATAAAACGAAGTGCGGAACGAAGATATGAAGACGAGCATGGTGTAACCGATGAGGAGTTTCAAACACTCTACTCTTTAACAAAAGTCCAATTCAACGATCTTTATTCTTTCTGCGATCCAGTACCTGTGCCAAGAGGACATAGGTATATTAGCAAAAAGGATCTTCTGTGCTTTTTATGTAAGTTGAGTCACAGTCTGAGTGATGACTTTTTATGTGTAATGTTTTATTATCCTTCTCGACAGAGTACCGGTATGCAAATAGCTACAGTAAGACAATCACTATCTGCAAGATTTTGCCATGGAAATATTGGATTTGACGCTATGACTAGAGAAGAATTCATTGAAAGGCATGTCACACCGTTTGCAAATCAATTGTACAACCCTACGCCCCAATATCCGAGAGCAATAGCTTATATAGATTGTACTTATCTTGATATCGAGAAGAGTTCTTGTTTCCAAGTTTCAAGACAGTCCTTTTGCGTGCATAAACATAAACATCTCGTGAAACCATCAGTAATTGTTGGCCCTGATGGATACATTCTTGATATTCAAGGTCCATACTTTTCGAATGCACTTAACAATGATGCTCGAATCCTTTTGAATGAACTCAATCGAGATGTTAATGGAATGCAGAATTGGTTTCAAGAAGGTGATATAGTTATAGTAGATCGTGAATACCAAAACTCAATCCAAACTTTGCAAGGAATAGGCCTGATAACGAGAATGCCACCACTTTTGGATCGTAATCAAAATTAGTTTCGAACTGAAGAAGCTAATGAGTCTCGCATAGTGACTAAAACGAGGTGGATTGTCGAAGCGCGCAACGGGCATCTAATAAGTATTTTTTCATTTTTTTCCAATACAATACCAACGTCTCATGCCGCAAACTTGTCAGATTTCCTACATATTGCTGGTGCAATCATAAATAGGTATTATGGACCTATAAATATGCCAAATGCCAATGAAGCCTTGGCCAATCATATGCTCGAACAAGCACAGCAAGTAAATATAGTACAGGCAAGAGTAGAAGCTGATAATCTCGGACGAAGAAGAGCTCGCTGGGTTCTCTTAACTCCAGCTCATATACCATTATTTCCTCAGATGACTGTGAATGAGTTACAAGCTCTGACTTTTGGAACATACCAAGTGTACTTGGCACCATCTTACATGCAAGATAGTTCTTTAAGAGCTGAACGGGAAGATGACGAGCAAGAAGATATGACGTTTGAAATCGATGCCAATACAAATGAACCGGGATTCATAAGAATCCGGCTGTTTTCGCGTTATAAAAAAGCTACTAGATATCAATTGTGGATCGCTTTTGACGAAGAACATAACGGCGGAGAACACGGGGAACAAGATCCAATTCTCGGATATTATTGCACGTGTAAAGCAGGAGCTCGAACTCTAGGAACTTGTGCTCACGTCGCTTCCATTATTCTCATCTCTCCTACGCAAGACATCACGAAGGAAATGTTCACTACCCTTCACTCCGTCTTTTACATACTGTAATGAACGCACAGATGGATATAGGCAACCCGAATGGTATTGAAATAATAGATCCTGATTTACATAATGACTGAATAGGGTGGACTATAGAAAAGAAAAAAAATAACTATCTATATATATATAATAATTGGATGTAGACACGGCCCCCTGCCAAGCGGCCCCACGGAACCACCACCGGCACCGTCGCTAGACAATATATATATATATACAGGGTGTCAATTAAGTCCCGGGACGCCTGAATATTTTCTGAAGTACTTCAGTTCTGAAAAAGGTCAAGGTCATTCCTACAGTAACTTTGAACAAGGAATCCGATGGTGACCTTGGATTTGACCTTGAACATCAATTTTGAGGTTATTTTGAGGTCAACCTCATTTTTTTAAATAGGAACCCCTATTTTTTATTGCGGAATCGGAAAGAGCGGGAAATTTTACGTCCGGATATGTATTGAGGTTTGAGGTTGAGGTTGAGGTTTAACCCCTAGAGGTCAAATAGACGTCAAATAATGATATTTTAAGAATCTCGCGAGTCCAGAGGTAACAAAAAACAAACAAAGGTCATACCCTAGTAAGTCTTGACGAGGAACCCAACGGTGACCTTGGATTTGATCTTGAACCTCATTTTCAAGGTCATCTGAAGGTCAACCTCATTTCTTCTAACAAAAAAACTTATTTTTGATACCGGATTCCAAAGAAGCCAAAAATTTAATGTCCAAATATGTATTGAGGTATGAGGTTGAGGTTACTCCTAGAGGTCAAATAGAGGTCAAATAATGAATACTTAAAAATTTCGCGAGTTCAGAGTTAAAAAAACAAATAAAGGTCATACCATTGGTAAGTCTTAACGAGGAACTCAACGGTGACTTCGAATTTGACCTTGAACCTCATTTTTAAGGTCATTTGAAGGTCAACCTCATTTTTTCTAATGGAAACCCCTGTTTTTGATAGCGGATTCGAAAGGAGCCCAAAGTTTGACGTATCGATGTGTCGAAGAAAGAATCCAATTGTGACCTTCAATTTGACCTTGGACTTGACCTTACGGGTTATTTGAAGGTTAACTTTTTTTTTTAATAGGAACCCTTATTTTTGACACTGAAAATCTATAGAACGGGAAATTTTACGCTCAGGTATGTACTTAGGTCGCAGAAAAAGTTTGACATTGGGGTTTACTCCAAGGTCATTTACCCACAACGGTTCAATCTCCACTTGACATTTAAGGTCATTTCAAGGTCAACCAGTTTTTTGATTGGAAATCCTAGTTTTAGTACCAGGAATCGATAGAGGGGGAAATTTTTCATTCAGACAGCATTTTTTTAAATTATGACCTTACTATCGTCCTTATTCTTACTCTTTGCGTTACCCAGAAACAACGACGTGGACGTAGTAAGATCTGTTTCCTTTGGGGTGCTTGATTAGCGTGAGTCCCCTTGCCTTAAAAAATTTCCCCCTCTATCGATTCCTGGTACTAAAACTAGGATTTCCAATCAAAAAAACTAGTTGACCTTGAAATGACCTTAAATGTCAAGTGGAGATTGAACCGTTGTGGGTAAATGACCTTGGAGTAAACCCCAATGTCAAACTTTTTCTGCGACCTAAGTACATACCTGAGCGTAAAATTTCCCGCTCTATAGATTTTCAGTGTCAAAAATAAGGGTTCCTATTAAAAAAAAAAG
This sequence comes from Phymastichus coffea, assembly GCF_024137745.1. Classification (NCBI taxonomy): domain Eukaryota; kingdom Metazoa; phylum Arthropoda; class Insecta; order Hymenoptera; family Eulophidae; genus Phymastichus; species Phymastichus coffea. The sequence continues at coordinate 724,217 of NW_026706853.1, read as the reverse complement.
TTAACCTTCAAATAACCTGTAAGGTCAAGTACAAGGTCAAATTGAAGGTCACAATTGGATTCTTTCTTCGACACATCGATACGTAAAACTTTGGGCTCCTTTCGAATCCGCTATCAAAAACAGGGGTTTCCATTAGAAAAAATGAGGTTGACCTTCAAATGACCTTAAAAATGAGGTTCAAGGTCAAATTCGAAGTCACCGTTGAGTTCCTCGTTAAGACTTACCAATGGTATGACCTTTATTTGTTTTTTTACCTCTGAACTCGCGAAATTTTTAAGTATTCATTATTTGACCTCTATTTGACCTCTAGGCGTAACCTCAACCTCATACCTTAATACATATTTGGACATTAAATTTTTGGCTTCTTTGGAATCCGGTATCAAAAATTAGTTTTTTTGTTAGAAGAAATGAGATTGACCTTCAGATGACCTTGAAAATGAGGTTCAAGATCAAATCCAAGGTCACCGTTGGGTTCCTCGTCAAGACTTACCTAGGGTATGACCTTTGTTTGTTTTTTGTTACCTCTGGACTCGCGAGATTCTTAAAATATCATTATTTGACGTCTATTTGACCTCTAGGGGTTAAACCTCAACCTCAACCTCAAACCTCAATACATATCCGGACGTAAAATTTCCCGCTCTTTCCGATTCCGCAATAAAAAATAGGGGTTCCTATTTAAAAAAATGAGGTTTACCTCAAAATAACCTCAAAATTGATGTTGAAGGTCAAATCCAAGGTCACCATCGGATTCCTTGTTCAAAGTTACTGTAGGAATGACCATGACCTTTTTCAGAACTGAAGTACTTCAGAAAATATTCAGGCGTCCCGGGACTTAATTGACACCCTGTATATATATATATATATATATATATATATATATATATATATATATATAATATACCGCGCATGAGTGTGTGCGTGTCTGTGAGTTAAACAACATGAAAATAAAGTCAATAACCGTGATCCAGAAATCCGTCGTTTTGCCTGTGTTTGAACCCTGGTATCTCGGAACCCAGCCATAGGCGAGCTTTGGACCCATGTAGACATTTAATCTACATGATATTAGCTACCTTCTCCCAAATTTTAGGAACATTTGACAGAAAGTTTTTTTCCATAAGGTTTGTGCGGGGTCCTTTCATGATTTTTCACGTTTTTCGTAAATTTGACGAAATTTCATGAATTTTCACTTTTTTCACTTTTTTGCTTATTTTATCGAAATTTCAAGATTTCTCCAAATTTTTTTTGAACCTCATAAAAGCAATACGCATGGACTTTGCTCATCTTCGTTAATTTCACGAAATTTCAAGAATTTTTACTTTTTTCGAAAAATTTTCGATGTCTTGTAATTTTTCACGTTTTAGTAGGTCATTTAGTCAAAAGTTCATTGTTTCTCAAATTTTTCTTTGAATCTCTCAAAAGCAATGCGCATGGACCTTGCTCATCTTCGTTATTGGTCATCGAATATATATACAGGGTGAGTCATTTTAATTTCCCCAGTCTAATAACTTTTGAAACAAGCAAATTACGCAAAAATGTTTCAGACCAAAGTTGTAGGGGTTCAAGGGGGACATCTAGGGGTGACTTTGAAATTGACCTTGAGCTTGACCTTGACGGCTTTCTCAAGGTCAAGACTATTTTTTTATTGGGAACCCCTATTTCTGACCTCGGAATCGGAAAGAACAGGAAATTTTACAGGATTTAAATTTTTTAAATTTTTAAATTTTTTAAATTTAATTTTTTTAAATTTTACGGGACTATTCTTGTTTCCGTTCCCTATCCTTTTTTATTTTTCACCGGACTATATGATTATTATTAATAAATTTCAAATATTGGAAGTTGTTGCTGTAACGGCGGTTCAAAAAAAAAAAAGAGAGAATAAAGAAAAAAAATACCGACCACACATTTAGCTCGTAAATTAAGATGAAAAACTGCGTGCGGATGAATAAAAACGATTTTTCCTGTGAACGGCAGTTTTCGGCTCGTGCATCTGGCGACTTTCGGGTACTGGAGATTATCAGGGCGATTTTACGATCGCGTCATCCGGAGTAGTCAGATTGCGCGCATGTTTAGAAAGAAGAGATCTGTAGCGCACATGTGCATCCTGCCAACAGTACTATTATTTTATTTTAAATAATTTATTTTCATTTTTGCTAATTTATTTTAAATTAAAGGAAACAGATTTGCTTGCAGGTCTCTCGAAAAATTGCGAAATTTGTCTTCCCGTATTTATTGGTTCATTTTCTTTACGAGTTTCGTATATATAATTGTTGGGTGCGCTCAACTTTGCGTTAGACAAATTAAGAATGACTTGAATGAAAGTTATGAATTATGTTTGTTGCAATTAACTCTGATTTTTTTTTCAACATTTCTCAAAACTTTTTAATAATCAATTAGTAGTTAAAACTATTAATATCCTAATTGTTCTTAGATAAATGTAATTCTTAACTTTTGTTCTATCATTTAGTTTTATTATAGATTAAGAAACATTTTTGTAAAATTAGAGTACCACACACATAATTAATTTTAAATAAAATTAGTTTAAATAGATAAAGGCCAGAATAGTACATAGAGGGCCATCTATGCGAAGAGGGCCCAAAACACTAAAATGAAGCCACACCCGCACATTCCGCCCCCGGCCAATTAGGATTCGAACCTTGCTTACGCTGAGATACTCCCCAAATTTTCCAACCAATTAAGTTGAGAAAATTTTAGTTCTTCCTGCCCAAAAATGACAAAGATTTTCGAGTGGGAGTCTCTCGTAAAAAAGTATAAAAGAGATCTTTTCACGAAAATTCGGGCATTACATTATTAATTTTTTCGAAATTCAGTTCGTTCAAAGTTAGTAGCTCAGATTTAGTTCATTCAGTTCGTACAATTTATTTGAATTCGTTAGCTGTTCTTCAAGTTCGTCCAGACCCAGTCAATCTTTTAGTGTGTGTGTGGGAAAACCATTATAAAAGTGAGTAAGAAAAATTAAATAAAATTTTTTTACATTCTAACTACTCTCCTTTAACTTCTCTCTCCTTACTCTTCCTAGTTTCGCGTACGGGATTTTCTTTCTTAGATAGTTACACTCGATTGCCAAGCGTGTGGTCGAGTGCATATTAGATAGGCTCCCTTTACGTTATTTTATTGCCAAGAGTGTGGTAAAATAACGCGAAGTATTGCTATATTGCCTAGCGTGTGGTACAGCAAAGCTTCGATCCTCCGTCGCCGAAAAAAAGGAATTTCCCGCGATAGTGGTAACGCACGTCCCGGTTATTGTCCGCAAGGATAGACCAAAAAGTGCGCCTGAGAATTGTTTCGTCAACAGACGTCACATTGCTAATAATTTGCTATTACAAGTCTATTAAATTAATGAAACTATTTCAGTATCAATCTGATGTTCTGCAAAGAAATAAGAGTAAAAGTTAAATACATAAGGATAAATTTCATGTTCAATGAAGAATCTATTACATTTGGAAGTCGTTTAGAAAGTAATTGCAATACGTTCAGTCGTGATTTCAATTTTGAAAAAGCTTTAAATATTACTTTTGTTTTAACCATGCTTGTGTTCATTGTATCACTATCATTATTTCTTCATATTTGAATAAGAGACCAAAAAAAAAAATTTTTTTTGAACATCTCAAACCAATGCGCATGGACTGACATTTCGTTACATCCCACGAAGCAATGCGCATGGACTTTGATCACCTTCGTCAATTTCACGAAATTTCAAGATTTTTCACTTTTCGTAATTTCATGAATTTTAACTTTTTTCGACATTTTCACGAAATTTCATGATTTTTGACTTTATTAATTTTTTTTATTTTCACGAAATTTCATGATTTTTCACTTTTTTCACTTTTTTTAAATTTCACGAAATTTCAAGATTTTTCACATTTTTCGTAAATTTGACGAAATTTCAAGATTTTTCACTTTTTTTAACGTTTTTCATAATTTTGTCGAAATTTCAAGATTTTTCACATTTTTCATCATTTTGACGAAAATTCAGGAATGTACACTTTTTTCGTAAATTATTGGATGTGTCATGATTTTTCACTTTTTAGATCGTTTTGTCGAAATGACATTGCTTATATATTTTTTTGAACCTCACACAAGCAATGCGCATGGACTTTGATCATCTTCATCAATTTCACAAAATTTCAAGATTTTTCACATTGTTGATCATTTTATCAAAATTTGAAACCTCTCATCTCATACGTTAATTTTTTGAAATTTCACGATAGTTCAGCTTCCTCGCTGAGTATCTTGTGATGATCGTTGAAAATGAATAGGTCATCTCTAAATAAGTACCAGTCTAATCGGAACCGAACCAGACTTAGGCCGACCGAACTGGATATCTTTACTATAACTCATGGTATATAATGTTGTGAAAATGTTTGTAAACGAAATGTATTTGTACCGAAACACACAGTAAATGAATGGTTAACATTATCCAAAACGTCTACTTTATTCGTTTTTTTACTCCAAAGTCCAATTACCTCAATTTCCCATGACTCGTTTCAACGTTAAAAAGGTATATTTTGAATGGACCCGAAAGACTTGAATCAACTGAAGTAACATCGAAGATTGTCAACCAGACCCACAAGATGCAAATTAGAACCAGAAGATACACGTTCATATGTAGTCTAAGTTTAAAATAAAAGAAAAGTCCATCTTTGTCCATTGAAGAACTAAGCCTTTCCCAGCATCGCCAGCTAGTGTTCCATGATCAGCGTTAATAACCCAAATTTCACTTTTCATAACCCAATAGGCCAATAGGTCAAGTGACCCAACAGGCCAACGACACCACTTGGGTTGGGTTTAGGTCGATTCGGAAACCGAGGATGAGCGATCTTTGAGCGATCTTCGCTCAATGACAAATTTCAAAGTTTTCAAGACTTTTCACAATTTTTCGGATATTTCAGTTTTTCACGATTTTCATGAGTTTGACCAAAATTTCATGAATTTTCACATTTTTCACTTTTTTGCTTATTTTTTCGAAATTTCATGATTTTTCACTTTTTTCGTCATTTTCACGAAAATTCAAGATTTTTCACATTTTTCACTTTTTTGCTTATTTTTTCGAAATTTCATGATTTTTTACTTTTTTTGTCATTTTCACGAAATTTCAAGATTTTTCACTTTTTTCATATTTTTCATTATTTTGGCGAAATTTCAAGATTTTTCACATTTTTCGTGCTTTTGTCGAAATTTCAAAATTTTTCATCTTTTTGTCGAAATTTCAAGAATTTTCACATTTTTCGTAATTTTGTCGAAATTTCAAGATTTTTCACATTTTTCACTTTTTTGCTTATTTTTTCGAAATTTCATCATTTTTCACTTTTTTCATGATTTTTCACATTTTTCATCCTTTCGTCGAAATTTCAAGATTTTTCACATTTTCCGTAATTTTGACGAAATTTCAAGATTTTTTACTTTTTTCGTAAATTATTGGATATCTTATGATTTTTCGCTTTTTAGGTCGTTTTGTCGTAATGCCATTATTACTAACATATTTTTTTGAACCTTCTAAAGCAATGCGCATGGACTTTGGCATTTTTTGAACCTCACATAAGCAATGTGCATGGACTTTGACACGTCTGACTTATGTAACTTGTTGTGTTAGTCGCACATTATAACCCCTTAGGCCAATGACCAAATCAGGTCGAATAACCCAATAACCCAAGTAGACCCGTGATCCAAGCAGACCAGACCAACAAGGGTTATTGGGTTATGGGGGGACTTTACGAACGTATGCTTAAGTACACTGTCCGAATAAAGTAGAAGGGTAGGCCGATCGCTCGGCGCAGTTTGGTCCAAATCGCGGCCCGCGTCTCGCCGCGTATTTCGTTCAAAGATTTTTACTTCTAAGAAGCCAGGTCGGGGAGTCTCATAGGTAAAAGCAATTGTTTAGGTTAATGAGATATGGGTTATTGATAATAATGATTCTTCACTTTTTTTTGTTAATTTATCGAATTTTTATAATTATTCAATATTTTCGTGAATTTATCAAAATTTAATGATCTTTCGCATTTTTTGTAATTTTATCGAAACTTAATGATTTTTCAGTTTTTACGAAATTTTTCCGATCAACCACCCAACCCTCGGAAAAAAACTGCCAGGGCTGCTCGATATCTTTGGATCTCCAAACGCTATCCAATAGTTAACGCTTCACATTTTTAGAAATTATTTAAATAAATTTTTTTAATATATTTTTTTAGAAAAGTGACTTTTCACCCGTGAATTTTACGTTTTTCGGTTTTCCAAGAGTACCCTTGTATAGCAGGTCATTATTTAGGGGGGATACGTTGCACGGATTCATTTTTTTTTTCGATTAATGACTCCTTTCTTGCGAATTAGAATCCATTAAGACAACGATCCAACCCAACCCAACTAGGCCAACGAACACAGTAACCCAACTAAGTCAAATCTTTTGGTGTAGTTTGCAGATGCTTAGGTAGATGACGTATTAGAAATTAAAATCGCAAGCAAATGCTACTGGTAATTATATAAAAGAAATCAGTTATTATATGCGTCAAGGCAGCCGTTGTTGAGGCAACGAAATCGTGCTCTCTGTAAGAGACTGCGGTAAGCATCGTTGATGCTCACATGATCTCTGCACTTAGTGCAGATCATGGAGCATCGCTGATCGCAATCCGCATACACGGTATGACCCTGAGGGCAACTCACCGCGGTAGGCAGTAGACAGCCGAAGCTAAGGAAGCACGTGACGTCGAAGACGTCACTAACAATTATATTCTGACATAATTAAAATAATAATCGCAATATTACACCTAAAAAAAATTCTAATATTTCCTCTCTGCGTTTCTTCGGGCTTGAGACCGACGTTATTAAAATAACGGCCGCGTTAAAAATATTAGTTCTTTTAGGAACTACCCCCCACTTCCTCATCTCACGGTGGTGAGATCTCACCACCGTGAGATGAGGAAGAGAGGTAGTTCGTAAAAGAATCGTCGAGATCGACGGTGTCAAAAATAGAAATAATAGAGATCAGTCGATCTCTATTATTTCTATATCTTCACCGCCGAAAGATGGCCCCGCCGCCGTATCCTGGATATCCTCCAGGACCGGCGACGGGCTACGCGGTGGTGGAGATATTTCTCTACCACCGCGGGCCTTCAGGTATTGCCTATCAGGGTCCTCGTTGCAATGCTGCCTATGATCCAAATATGTCTGGACAGACATATTTGCCTCAAGGCAGCCGTTGTTGAGGCAACGAAACCGTGCTCTCTGTAAGAGATTGCGGTAAGCATCGTTGATGCTCACATGATCTCTGCACTGAGTGCAGATCATGGAGCATCGCTCACCGCAATCTCCACACACGGTATGACCCTGAGGGCAACTCACCGCGGTAGGTAGCAGATAGCCGTAGCAGAGGAAGCACGTGACGTCGAAGACGTCACTAACGGCTTCAACATGAAGCCGCTTCGCTTCCTCGCTGGAGGCTGCTGCGCTGCTTTCCCTGAGCTGTAACAATAAAAGAAATAATTATTTTTAAATTATTTTATAAAAAATTATTATATTAAAATTAATAAAAAAAAAACTTACCTTTTTTCGCTCGGCCACGAAACTTGTGCCATTCCTCGCAGCTGCATTATGCGCTGCATGGTAGGTGCGAAGCCGCAAACGCGTTTGCGGCTTCGCACCTTTTCGGCACTTGCCTGTCCTTCGGCGTCCGCTGCCAGAGGTAGTCGCTGCCACATCATAATTGATGGGCAGGATTTCCCGTCTGGCCTGGCCGTCAATGGTGTCGATGACGGCCGCGCACCCCGAAGGAACTACTTCGCTAGGAAGGACGGGAGCTTCTGGAAGCACACACGGCGTCAATTGCCGTGAGCGCATAGCCCAGACGTTCACCGTCCTCCTTTGTTCTCGAAAATTTGCCATCGTTCTAGAGAACAGACTGTGTTCTGTTAGAACAGACCAGGCAAAACTACTGACGCGTCATCTAGAAACGACAGTATATAGCCGTCGCAACTCGGTGAGCGTTGCTCCGCCCTTGCGCCTAAACTATAGTCATTAGCGCGAGCCAATAACGCTTCTCAGTCACCACCCAACGGTAACAACGTCTTTAATGTACATTTTACTCATAATTAACCAAACTGAAAATAAATTAATTAATTACTAATTAATTAATAGTAGCATCAGTTTAAAATAACTAATAATAATAATATGCCCTTATTTATAATGGTCAAGACTTTCGCAAAAAATATGCTAAAATACATAGTACCGAAAAGCCACTTTACTTGGAAAAATGTTGAAAAATTGTATTTAAATAAATTCTAAAAATGTGCAGGGTTACCTATTGGATAGAGGTTGCAAAACTAAAGAGATAGAGCCCCGGCAGACCTCCGGGGGTTGATCGCAAGGAACGAAAATCGCGTTTAAGTGAGTGCAACGGAAAAGGGCCTTTTTCGCGGGGAAGGAGTCGTTAATCGAAAAAAAGTCAATCCGTGCAGCCCCCATGAATATTGGCCTTCTATACAGCGGTAACCTTGCAAAATCGAAAATCGTAAAATTCGGGGGTGAAAAGCCACTTTACTCGGAAAAAATGTTGAAAAATTGTATTTTAAAATATTCTAAAAATGTGCAAGGTCACCTATTGGATAGAGGTTGCAAAACCAAAGAAATAGAGCCCCGGCAGACCTCCGGGGGTTGATCGCAAGGGACCTTGATTGGTCTGTAGAAGATATGCCAACCAATGTTAGTGAACCAATTGAAACTGATAGTGAATATCATTTTAACATTGATGCTCCAATATTAGACAATGATAAAAACGAAGGTACCACAGAAATGATAAAAAGAGGGCGCTCGATTTTCTTGGCGCTGCAGATTCGGCGATCGATCTTGAACGTGAGTGCACGTGTTTCGCTATCAACCCGTTACTCGTGCCTAGAAACAGAGAAATCGTGACAGTGTGACTTAGAGTGTACAGAGTGAGAGTTAAGTAAGCTGATGGAAACGATGTGTCAAATTAGTGTGATTTATCCACACATTTGCTTCGGTTTTGTACGGTGATCTTGATGAGCACGAATCTCTCCGTGTGCCCTGTAAAAGTCGAGGTGGTCTAGCATACGCCAATGTACCCTACGAAATCATGGCTCTGGCACGAAATGATTAACGTGCAAGGTGTTATTATGATGGATCTAGAAATGTTCGTTTGATAGTTATTGAAAATAAAATGAAATCGCTTATATTCGAATGAATTATTTCCGATTAACCAATCGATGAAAATGCAATCTGCGTTAATTTAATTTCATTATAAAAATATAAACTAATTATATAAGGTAATAATATATCAAATGAAGCATTCATGCAACTTTTTATTTTCTTAAAAGTTGTTTTTTCAGTTATTCAACATGCTTCACTTGATTATATCTTGGGAAGGACATTGTTAAGGATAGCCGCAATGATCTCGACGATATAAAGTTAACAGATTCATATTTATTTAGATAAACAAAATATTAATTTACTTAATAATATACATTAATAATAATTTACATTATTGTGCTGGCGCGATCGTTGACGATAAAAGTCTAGCCAATACGGTTGTTCGGACGCGGGGACGACTTCCTCGTCTAAATTTTGCGTGTAGACGTGTTGGTGAAAAATGATATCACCATAATTCACCAACTGAATTACGACGTCCTTCGCCTCATCGCCAAATATTTCTTCAGCCCTCGCTGTGCATACTTTATAATGCTCGCAGAATTGCTAATAATTATAAATATTTTTGCACCTACAGCATTCGTGAGAGTAAGAATGTAATATTCCCGACAATATGCTTGTCGGCAACATAAATTGCTCTCGAGATCTGCATAGTGGGCAGACCTTTTTCATGCGAATTGCGCATGGCCTACACAGGCAGTGCTTGTTAGGGCAGTGAAATGGCTGTGGTGCGACTGTTTCATAGCATACGATGCATTGGACCATTTCTCTCAAGTGCTGGTCAAGCTGATCCAATGTAGGCTGTAAGGTAATGACATCCATGAAATAAAATGATTACGAACAACTGTCTCATCATTTAATTATTAATTATTATCTTAACAATTAGCTTTCTTATTACGAACATTTCACACGAAATTTAAAAAATTGTTACGTCTTACCATTCTGAAAGGTCGCTGTCCATCGAGAACTACTGGATCCGGATTAACAAGAGGTAGCACCCGCAGATTACCGTCATCCTCGACGCAAGCGAACTCGCTATATCGTGAAGACGCGTCTAAGAATATTGGCAAGCTTATTTTTGTTGGCCTTCTTGCCCTCTGATCCCACACCTTAACATATTTTCTGTTGTCACTCATGATGTGTGTCCGGTAGGCTAGTCACGCCACGACTGACGACTGAGAATACATATCGAGTCCCATTTATATAGTATATTTCAACATCCCCACTCTACGAAAATAGCTGGGAGGCCGGAGGGTGTTGTATTTCTTTTCCCCGCCGTTGAACATCGTTGAAGTGTATATATATATATGTTTGAAGTTATACGACTGACGACTAAGAATATATAACTTGGAAAACATTTCAAAAAATTTGAGACGCTTGGACCGTAGTTGTTATCGGAATGTTCCGCGCCAAGCCACAGCAGAGTCCAATTTCGAAAACAAGAGAAAATCGGGTATCGGCTATCCGAAGAAATAGTATCATGGCGTAATAAAGGATAACTACCTATCGATGTCTTTTTCCAAACACGTGCGGATAACTCGTTGAACGACAGGCCCAGACGTGTTGTAAAAATAGTAACACGTGTTCTTCTTATGTTTTTGTGCTCGGGTAAGGCATTTGCGCTCGCAAGTATCAGGCTTCGAATTCAAGACAATCGCGGCAATAATTGGTATATTATTTCCGTGCAACTGTGATCTCTTACGAGCGCGATTCAAACGAAATTAAATTTATTTCACATTGTAATTGATAATCATTTGGACTATCATTTTGCGGGGCGCGTGAGCGTTATATGCGTCCGGACTACCTTTTCGCGGGGCAGACGAAGGAACTCGCACCCGGACTATTATTTCGCGGGGCAAATTAGCATATATGCATCCGGACTACCTTTTCGTGGGGCAAATGGAAAACTAGCGCCCGGACTATCATTCCGCGGGGCACGTGAGCGTATTTGCATCCAGACTACCTTTTCGCGGGGCATACTAAGAAACTCGTGTCCGAATCATCTTTTCGCGTGCCAGACAAGCGCATCAGCGTCCGGACTACCTTTTCGCGGGGCAGACGAAGGAACTCGCGCCCGGACCATCATTTTTAGGGTACATGAGGATAATATCGAATGGATTATATTGCAAAAATTATTCTACCATGCACACACGCACATGCACACTGAAAATTTACATTGATCAAGCATTTAAAAACTGATAAAACCTTTAAGGAAACTTTAGGAAAGGCATGAAAAAAAATGAATGACGTATATTTCGACGAAATAAATATGTCCATTATTATCATTTCTCTAAATTACTTTACCTTACCAAAAAAATTTTTTAAATCGGACGTTATCTTCCAGAGCCGTAATTGTTATCGGAATTTTCCGCGCGCGCCCTGTGATATGTATGCCGAACGTGTAAATAAGCCAAGCAACAGCAGAGTCCAACTTCGAACACAAGAGAAAATCGGGTGTCGGCTATCCGAAGAAATAGTACCATGGCGTAACAATACGTTACGAACGAATTTTGACAGTAAATAGGTAAATAAATTAAAATATTTTTCATGATGATGGATAAGAAACTTTCACATATAATTTAGGGTTAATGAAGGATACCTGGGCGCCATGCCATTCTATTAAATCGCTTCTGTAATTTTTTTTTAATCTTTTGTTAAAATTCAAATTTAATTCCCGCAATCTTTAAACTTGATGAGTAATGTGCTATTCAAAATATCAATCGTTGAGAATTCGTACATCAGACATTTATCGATACAAATTATTCATTTTCTAACTTTTCAAGATTATAATTTTTTATAAACAATACTTAACGGTTAGTAGAAATGATTTTAAAATCTTTCCGCTTTAAATATCTATAACTTTCAAAATATAAGCGAGTAAATTTGTTGAAACGCTTTTCTCTTTGTGCAGTGCCTTCTTGGCTCCCCCCCCCCTTTCCCCAAGCAACGTACGATTAATTACACAAAGAAATCAAGATATTTCCCTTACATGGTTCGACCATATAATAAAAAAATTTTTTAATGAATGATTCGGATAGGGCTTAGAATGAGTTATAAAATGCAAACTACCAAAGTTTTTTATCAATTTTAATTAAACAATATTTTTAAAATAACATTTATTTTTTATATTTTCGACCCTTCGGGCCCTCTTGGAATTAGTACATCTAATATAATTTTAAAATAATTTTGAATTGAATAAAACATTTTTTTTTTGTATAGGCCCTAGTGCTGCATTCGCACTCGGTACTTGCGCTGTCGTCCTCGAGGCGGAGCCAGATAGAGCGAGTGTTGGAAAAAGAAGAGAGACAGCGTCAGTCAGCGATTAGCCGACAGCCAATAGCCGACAGCCAATAGCCGAACACCCAGGGGGAACAAGAGTGGGGGGACGGCCATTTTTCAGAACTACAGTTAGTAGTGCCTGGTACGTCGTGCAGCTCACATTAGAGTAGATTATCGATAACTTTGCATCCGCGATTTATTACGGTAATTATTTAAATTTAAATATTAAAAAATTATTATATGTTTAGAGCAATGGAGTGATCATTCGCGTTACAGAGGTCGAAAATATAAGTGCTTCTGGATTAGAGATAATGCGAATTTTATAAAGCTTTGGCGGGCATTTACGTTTCGACGTGGCCTGATAGTCAAGAGATTCGTGCGTGTGCGTTTGTGTGCGTTTAGATCGGATAGTAATCTGACTGCTGTATAACACCGTCCCCACGGACGAGTGTTTGAGCGTCATGGGCAATTACTTCGTTGGCGACGCGGAGGTCGATAACATCAATTTTTTATCCGCGGTAGTGGCAACGTCGAACATTTTACACCGCTTTGGCGGGTGTTTACGTTTCGACGTTGCCTGATCGTCTGTAGATTCGCGCGTTTACGTTTAGATCGGGTAGTTCTCTGACTGCTGTATAACACCGCCCCCACGGGCGAGTGTTTGAGCAACAGGGGCAATTACTTCGTTGGCGACGCGGAGGTCGAATACATCAATTTTTTATCCGCGGTAGTGGCAACGTCGAACATTTTACACCGCTTTGGCGGGTGTTTACGTTTCGACGTTTCGTGATAGTGCGAGTAAAATTTTTTAACGTCTGTGATCTTTCGAATGTTTATGAGAGATGACAAGTCATAAAACCATTCATTAGAGAAGCTAATTGAAATCCCCGATTAGGTGAACCGATGTTCGGATAAATGAGGGTTTCTGCTTCCGGACTAGCTTTTCGCGGGGCGCGTGAGCGTTATATGCGTCCGTACTACTTTTTCACGGGGCAAAAGGAAAACTCGCGCTCGGACCATCATTTTTAGGGTACATGAGGATAATATCGAATGGATTATATTACAAAAATTATTCTACCATGCACACACGCACACGCACACTGAAAATCTACACTGATCAAGCATTTAAAAACTGATAAAACCTTTAACGAAACTTTAGGAAAGGCATGAAAAAAAATGAAGGACGTATATTCCGACGAAATAAATATGCCCATTATTATAATTTCTCTAAATTACTTTACCTTACCAAAAAAAATTTTTTAAATCGTACGTTATCTTCCAGAGCCGTAATTGTTATCGGAATTTTCCGCGCGCGCCCTGTGACATATGTGCCAAACGTGTTAGTAAGCCAAGCGACAGCAGAGTCCAATTTCGAAAACAAGAGAAAATCGGGTGTCGGCTATCCGAAGAAATAGTATCATGGCGTAATAAAGGATAACTACCTATCGAGGTCTTTTTCCAAACACGTGCGGATAACTCGTTGAACGACAGGCCCAGACGTGTCGTAAAAATATTAACACGTGTTCTTCTTGTGTTTTTGTGCTCGGGTAAGACATTTGCGGTCGCAAGTATCAGGCTTCGAATTAAAGACACTCGCGGCAATAATTGGTATATTATTTCCGTGCAACTGTGATCTCTTACGAGCGCGATTCAAACGAAATTAAATTTATTTCACATTGTAATTGATAATCATTTGGACTATCATTTTGCGGGGCGCGTGAGCGTTATATGCGTCCGGACTACCTTTTCGCGGGGCAGACGAAGGAACTCGCACCCGGACTATTATTTCGCGGGGCAAATTAGCATATATGCATCCGGACTACCTTTTCGTGGGGCAAATGGAAAACTAGCGCCCGGACTATCATTCCGCGGGGCACGTGAGCGTATATGCATCCAGACTACCTTTTCGCGGGGCATACTAAGAAACTCGTGTCCGAATCATCTTTTCGCGTGCCAGACAAGCGCATCAGCGTCCGGACTACCTTTTCGCGGGGCAGACGAAGGAACTCGCGCCCGGACCATCATTTTTAGGGTACGAATTCCTTGTCAAAAATCGGTAGAAATCGATTTTTTTTGGTTTTTTTGGTATCCGCGCGCGAAAATCTACCGATTTATGAAAAAAAAATTATGGGTTATCGGTATAACCCAACCCAATAACCCAAATAACCATTTCGATTTTGGGTAACGATAAGAAAAATTCGTTTTACATCATTTCCAAGCGGAATCCGGTGTATAACCCATTCGTTACCCATCCATTACCCAAATATACTTTGGGTAATTTGGGTAACGTTTGGGTAATGAATGCTAAAAGGCCGATTCACGCCATTTCCAAGCGGACTCTCGCGAATAACCCATTTATTACCCAAATAACCCAAATATACTTTGGGTTATTGGGTTTAGGCCCATTCGGAAACCGGGGATGGGAGATCTTTGGGAGATCTTGGCTCAACGTCAAATTTCAAAGTTTTCAAGACTTTTCACGATTTTTCGAATATTTCAAAGTTTTTCACTCTTTTCATGAATTTTCACATTTTTCACTTTTTTGCTTATTTTTTCGAAATTTCATGATTTTTCACTTTTTTCGTCATTTTCACGAAAATTCAAGATTTTTCACATTTTTCACTTTTTTGCTTATGTTTTCGAAATTTCATGATTTTTCACTGTTTTCATGATCTTTTACTTTTTTTGTCATTTTCACGAAATTTCAAGATTTTTCACTTTTTTCATCATTTTGTCGAATTTTCATGAATTTTCACTTTTTTCGTCATTTTCACGAAATTTCATGATTTTTCACTTTTTTTGTCATTTTCACGAAATTTCAAGATTTTTCACTTTTTTCGTAAATTATTGGATATCTTATGATTTTTCGCTTTTTAGGTCGTTTTGTCGAATTCCCATTATTACTAATATATTTTTTTGAACCTTCTAAAGCAATGCGCATGGACTTTGACACGTCTGACTTATGTAACTTGTTGTGTTAGTCGCAAATTATAACCCCTTAGGCCAATGAACAAATCAGGTAAAATAACCCAATAACCCAATAACCCAATAACCTTCCCACAAGGATTATTGGGTTGGGTTATTGGGTTATTGGGTTGGGTTATTGGGTTATTGGGCTTAGGCCGATTCGGAAACTGAGGATGAGCGATCTTTGAGCGATCTTGGGTTAATGTCAAATTTCAAAGTTTTCAAGACTTTTTTCACAAATTTTCGAATATTTCAAAGTTTTTTACTCTTTTTAAGAATTTAACAAAATTTCATGAATTTTCACATTTTTCGTAAATTTGACGAAAATTCAAGATTTTTCACTTTTTTCACTTTTTTCATCATTTTGTCGAAATTTCATGAATTTTCACTTTTTTTACATTTTTCGTAAATATGATGAAATTTCAAGAATTTTCGCATTTTCCGTAATTTTGACGAAATTTCAAGATTTTTCACTTTTTTCGTAAATTATTGGATGTCTTATGATTTTTCGCTCTTTAGGTCGTTTTGTCGAAATAACGTTATTGCTAATATATCTTTATGAACCTCACAAAAGCAATGTGCATGGACTTTGACACGTCTGATTTATGTAATTTGTTGTGTTAGTCGCACATTATAACCCCTTAGGCCAATGAACAAATCAGGTCAAATAACCCAATAACCCAAGTAGACCCGTATTCCAAGCAAACCAGGCCAACAACGTTATTGGGTTTATATATATGGATTCGGTGAAAATCGAGGGAAAGCGCGGAATCGAGACGGAACCAAGGGGAAACTGTTTTTTAGCCAAAAATAAGCATGTAAATCGCTGTTTCATTTTTACCGCTCGTTTAAGGTTATTGCATAACCTAATAAACTAATAACCTTGTCGGGACTTGTCAAAATTTCCATGACTGAATAATCCAATAACCTTTTACGGACTTGTCCAAATTCCGGTGGTCGAATAAACCAGTAACCTTATTCGGACTTGTCGATATTTCGATTACCGAATAAACCAATAACCCCTGTCGGAACTTGTCGAAATTTCGGCAAACTGGATAAACCAATAACCTTTTACGGACTTGTCAAAATTGCAGTGGTCGAATAAACCAATAAATCTTATTCGGACTTTTCCAAATTTCGATGACTGAATAAACCAATAAACCTCTTTTTTCCATTTTTATTCTGTTTTTTTATAACCTCTCAAAGGCAATGCGCATGGACTTTGACATTTTGTTACAAGGTACCGTACTGTATTTTTTGATACGACATGTTAAAAGTACAATTTTCAAGGCACGTTTTCTGTCGAGAGTGCGAGAAAGACGCACTTTGCGCTCGGAGTATCGAAAAAAAATTTTTGCCTCTTTTGCTGTCCGGTTGACCTGAAACAAAAAAAAAATAGATGTTTCTTTTTCTGGAGCCTTTGATGGTATTCAGTGGCTGTCCTCTCGCGCTGGATGGTTTACCTGAAACATAAAGACAAAAAAAACTTTAATATATCCTTGTGTTCTTATCGATGCCCTTTCTGCTGCCGTCCCGTTGATGCCCTGGATGGTTGACCTGAAACAAAGAAAAAAAAAGAATTATTAGTAGTCTTGTGTACTTATCGATGCCCTTTCTGCTGCTGTCTCGTTGATGTCCTGGACGGTTGACCTGAAACAAAGAAAAAAAAAAGAATTATTAGTAGCCTTGTGTTCCTCTCATGGGTTACAGTGTAATTTCGGATCGATTCTTCGCGATCCATTCATCCTCACAGTTTTATTCGTAAGAAAGAACGGATCCCCAGGGTCTACGGTGAGGACGTGACCGATCATCAGACCCCACATTCACTCATTTACACACAAACAACATTCGCCGACAACGTCAGGAACCCTGTGCCGTCACACATAGTTCTTTTAGAACGAAGTTGGCGGTAACACGACAAACCAGTCGTTTTACCGTCAACTCCGTGACTCAAAATCCTGACATTGTCTAAACGCCGAGTGATCGCCAACCTGTAAAAAAAATTACATATATAGATGAACGATATGAATATAAATATTAAAATAAATTCGTTGAATATTGATACTTACCGCTACCACTCGACGTAGCACTCCCCTTGATCATTGATCATTTTTAGCTTCTTTTGAAAGAGTTCGCCATGATCGGCGCAGTCAACGGACTTTGCACCGTCTTTGCAGTAGAGGTGAACATGGCACATCTCGTGCAAGATGGTACCAGTCACTTGCTGCAAAGACGTGTGCTTCTTCACGTTCACTATGATGTGTCGGTCCGTGAAATCAGTCAACCCAATATTTGTTTTGCCCGCATATCCACGATAGATCCGCCACTCTTTCATTTCAACGTCACCGTTGAAATAACGGTGACGGGAATAATCGTAATATGCGCGGAAATCAATTTCGTTAAAACCAATTTCACCAGACGGCCTATAAAGAAAAAACATAAATTTATTCATCATAGTATCCAATCGTCTTTTATACACGTAAAAATTAACTACTTACCTCTTGATGAGCTGAGGCCTTACATCCAGTTCCTGTGAAAAAAGCCGTGAACTGCGACGAAGACGATTCTCCTCACCAGAAGCTGAAGATGACGCCATGATCTGGAAAAAAAAGGTAGCAATAAGTCACCCAAGTCCTTGATAATTAACAAGTTCCTGAAAAAAAAGGTATTGATATTATTCACCGGTTGAACGATCTCCTTTTACGGACTTGTCTAAATTTCGACGATCGAATAATCCAATAATCTTATTTCGACTTGTCGAAATTTCGATTACTGAATAATCCAATAACCCAACCCAATAACCTTGTCGGGATTCGTCAACGTTTCGGCAAAACGGATAAATCGATAAATCTTTTTGGGACTTGTTTAAATTCCGACGACCAAATAAACCAATAACCTTTTACGGACTTGTGGAAATTTCGATTACCGAATAAACCAATAACCTTTTCGGACTTGTCAACGTTTCAGCAAAACGGATAAACCAATAAACTATATTCGTACTTGTCAAAATTTCGATTACCGAATAAACACCAATAACCTTTTACGGACTTGTCGAAATTTCGATTACTGAATAATCCAATAACCCAACCCAATAACCTTGTCGGGATTCGTCAACGTTTCGGCAAAACGGATAAATCAATAAATCTTTTTGGGACTTGTAAAAATTTCGGTGATCGAATAATCCTATAGCCTTTCTTTGTATTTACGGGTTTCTTGCCATTATTTCGTCATTTTGAAAAAGGATATGTAATCTACGGCAAAAATTATAGTCTGAAATGCCCTTTTTTTCCTTTTCTATTGATTTTTTTACCTCTCAAATGCAATGCTCATGGACTTTGACATTTCGTTATAGGGTTGGATACCGGCGTACTGTATTTTTTGATACGACATGTGGAAAGTGCAATTTTTAAGGCATGATTTCTGCCGAGAGTGCGAGAAAGACGCATTTAGCGCACGAGGTATCGAAAAAAAAATTCTTGCCCCTTCTGCTGTCCGGTTGACTTAAAACGAAAAAAAAAATATATGTTCCTCCTCTTGGAGCCTTTAATGGTATTGTGTGGCTGTCCTCTCGCGCTGGATGGTTTACCTGAAACATAAAGACAAAAAAAACATTAATTAATATAGCGTTGTGTTCTTGCCGATGTCCCTTCTGCTGCTGTCCCGTTGATGTCCTGGATGGTTGACCTGAAACAAAGAAAAAAAGAATTATTAATATCCTACTATTCCTGTTATTGGTTATTTTTGTTTCTGATCGGGTCTTCGCGATCCGTTCATCCTCACAGATTTATTTGTGAAAATGAACGGATCCCCAGGGTCTACGGCGAGGACGTGCCCGATCTTCAGACCCTATACATTCACACACACACACATACACATACACACACACACGCGCACGCACACACACACGCACTCACACATACACACACACGCATACACATACACACGCACACACATACACATAACGGGCAAATTTGCCCCCGCTACTCGTCACCTGAAAAGAAAATGGTTATTTTCAAATAATTTGAAGAATGTACCGCAAGAATACGAAAAAAGAAATTATATTTACCTAAACGAGGCCGCTTTTCCAAGCACCTTGGTGCACTCTCCTCCGGGGATTCGAGTGCATCACGGCGCTTCTCGGCCCTTTCCCGGGCTTTCACCCGTTCATTAATCGCCAACCCTCCTACGGGAATTACCTTTATCTTTGCGTGAGGATCCTCTCCGTCACGCAAAGATATTAATAATTCCCGTAGGATAGTATAGCAATCCTCGGGCATTGGCTTGCTCTGAATCTGAGCCAATTTCCCGAGGTTGCCTACTTGGGTCAGCAATTTGATTATTTTATTTGCCACGCTGCCCCGGGTTAAAAGTTATAAAATAGTTATATAAAAATTTTATAAATTATTCATTATTTATTTTTTTTCTTTTAAATTTTAATAATTTTATGAAGAGGAGGAGGATGAGGATGAGGATGACGAGGAAGAAGAGGAGGGCTGAATCCCGCCGGGTGTATGTGACGACGTTGGTGGTGGTGGTGTTGGCGGTGGTGGTGGTGTTGGCGGTAATGGCGGTACTGGCCGTACCACCGGTATTACAGGTGGTGGTGGTTGATTCACTGCGGTAGGGACGACAGATTCAGTCGGTAATGTATATTTTCAAATGAATCTGTCGTTCCTAATGGCCTTCGCCCTGAATAATTCGGACCGCAGAATCAACCATCGTTGTCTGCGGGACTCATTTTTATCTGTAACAGAAAGGTAAAAAAAAATTAATCGTATTAAACAATTAATTATATAAGCAAAAGACGAACAGTAAGCTTACAACTAACTACAAAAAGCAACATTCAAAACTAGTTTTCAACACAGTACATGCAATATTTTGTATAATAAATACCTTTGTCGCCCTTGACTACGCTGCGAGACCTGAAACAAAAATCAACTGCAACATATGTAAAAATATGACAATTATTTGATCGGTTCTTCGCTATCTATTCTTTCTCGGTGATTTGTTACAGAGAAAGAGTAGATCCCAGGGTCAACGACGAGGACGTGACCGATCTTCAGACCCCGCGGTAACCCAAACCATAAGTTACCTTGTCCTCAGTACGACGATTGTCCTGGCCCTCTACTGCCGAAGATAGGACAATCTTCCTGTGCAAAAACTACACGAAACAACACAAACAAAGTAAACTTAAAAATAGTCGGCGTCTACTTGTATCAATGTATCATGAAAAAACTGACTCAAATAATCATATCTTATAATACTCTAACTGGCGATATTATATTGCGACGGGGGAGAGGGAGGGGAAAAATAAGAGACGGTTATTCTTCCGGTCTCGCGCTGTCGCCAGCGGCGCGCAGTCAGCCGAGACAACGTATGCAGCTTTATTTATTATATGTTGGGCGCCAGCTACCGCGCTCTCGCGTTAGGAGAGCGGGTAGCACTGCAACGTTGGCTGGTTCTCGGCTCGGTGGTCCTGCTGGTCGCTGTGAGGTCGGGTGGTTTCCCCGTTGCCTCCCTCCTTGTCGCCGTCGGTGTTCTTGCGCGCGTGGCCGGCTATCACCTGTGAAGAATGAAGCGGGGGCGCGAAGTCCTAGGCGACGATTCGGTCGAGTCTAAAGCGGGGAGACGTATCGAGCGAAAAAGGGAGAGGGGGACAACGGGTGGTTTCCAGGGCCACCCACGGCTGCGGCTCGTTCGGCTAGCTAGAAGATTCGGGGCATGGCGGCTCTTAACCCAGAAGCGGGTACATCGAGGGGGGGCGTCGCAGGGGCGCCCCGGTTGACGGCTAGTGGTTCAGGGGATGATAGCTCCTTCCCTGGACTGGTGGCGTAGTGGCTGCAACGGTGGCTATCGGCTAGGTGATGATCAGAGCAGTCGGGGAATTCGCGCGCGCGTTTACCGATCTCAAACCGATCGCGAAAGCTACGGGGGATGAGGCGATCAGATGGGTACAGTCAATAATAAGTCGGATGTAAAGATAATTCGGATTTATTATGCAAAAAGGATTTCCCGGGTCAACCCCAGTGGTCTATCCCTCGCGATGGTCAGCCTGGTCTAGGTTACTGGGGGACGCGAGTGGCGTACTACGATGCGAGGCCGGTTTAAACAGACAACGATTCGGTCGAGTATTTCGGACTTCGGATACGATTCGGATATACAACGTCGGTTTATTTATTCGCGGCGAAAATTCCAGCTCGTTCGAAACTAATGCGCTCAGGAATTCGGTCGGTCGCGCGAAGGTTAACTACTGTTCGCGGTGTTGACGGTACTTGTAACGACGATCGCGAATAAAATAAAGGCGAATATGTATCCGAATTCTACCGGTCGAACAAAGGTCTAACACGACTCGTGTAATGTTTAGGTCGGCTCAAAGGAGGAATTCATAGGCGCGCACTCTAAGGAAAATTCGTTTCTCGGATGACAACAGTACGGCGACACGCGAAACTATGCCCGAAAGGTCGGTGGCGAAAACATGTACAGCAACGGCAACGGGCGCGCGAAGGTCATACGGCATACCCGCGCGCGAACATTCGGCGATTAGGCGACAATTTCAAACGCAGGGCAACGAGACGACGTTACAAAGAAAACTTGGAGATAACGGCAAACGTTTCGGTCACAAGGCGTAATGCGCGCGAAGGTCATGCGGCACTCCCGAAAACGCGAGCGTTCGGTAATCATGCGACAACTTCAAATTGCGGACAATGATCATACATCGGCTCGACAAAAGGATTTTCAGTGGTCAACAATAAGTGGACGAATGCTACTGTCGGACGCGCGAAGGTCGTACGGCACTCCCGAAACGCGGCGGTCGACAATGCGCGGCAAACTCGCGATTATCGGTCATGCAACAGAAAATCAGTAGTAAGGAAAAGGTACTTACTCTTGTTAATTTTTCGGCCGATCACTATTCTGTTTGTTATCGCTGCTCGTTAATCGTTATTCGTTATCGCTATTTGTTATCTCTATGTTATCGCTATTTGTTATCACTGTTCGGACGCTTTTCTCCGCTATTCTCACTCTCGCTATTCTCTTTCTATGCTTATTTCTCTTCACTATTCTTTTCACTATTTTCTCTGCTATGCTCACTTTCGCTATTCTCTCTGCTATGCTCACTTTCGCTATTCTCTCTGCTATGCTCACTTTCACTATTCTCTTTGCTATTCTCACCTTCACTATTCTCTTTGTATGCTTAATCTTTTCACTTTATCTATCCTCTCTCCTTTGTACCGCGCAACAGCGAGGCTCGGCGGACTACTTACCGTCGAGGCTTAACGGTTACTACTGGCGCGCTGTTTTTCGGCGACGCGCCGCTTCTCCTAGTTTACTTCCCCTTCGTATTTGTTGATTGGCTAGCTTTTTGCTAAGCCAGGTCTCAGCGCCGTCTATATTAATGTTTTTTACCCGCGCAATTTATTTATTGGTCGGTCCTTCGCGCCTAATTTGCCTACTGGTCGCGAAGATAGCGTCGGTTTTCCCTCATTAGTTCGACCACCCCTAAGCTGATAACGATTGGTCAGTCAACTAGCGTCGCTTGTCTATCCTCTTCTATCTACCGCTCGTTGGTCTTACCGATTCCCCTCGCTCGCTTCCGATCGGTCTAGCATCGGCGGTCTCGCTCGCTCTCACGCGCTCGGTCGCTCCTACTTCTAGTCTAGCTAGGCCTGCCTTAACTAACGGGGGCTTGCGATCAGCTGATCGCGGCTGGAAACTTTAGGGGCTTCTAGCTCCCCGGGGGAGGGTCGGATCGGGTCGTGAGTGCGCGAGGGGTTGTACGCGAGCGTAAGGGTCGTGCGAATCGGTCAGGGAGGTTTCTAGAGGTCATAGTTCGCGAGATCCGGGAGTGCGTGGGCGGGTGTATGCGGTCGTGGCTGTTCTGCCGCAGTGCCGGAAATATTTTGTGTGATGACGCATCATCACAATATATATCTTCATAGTCACCAAATTCTGTTCAAACTAATTAATATTGACTTAGAAAACTCACTCAAGAATGCTGCGGATCCTGATAATCTATACGGTAACATACTGTCTTGATTCTCTTATAATTTTTTAAATAATAAATTTTGTAATGATGGAAAGATGGGAAATAGTGAGAGATGGAAATTCACTTAATTTTAATTATATTCAGCAACTTTCGTCAGCACATTTGCTCACCTCTTCAGACTTTATTAATAGAAAAACAACAAATTATTAAAATAGGGTTGCATTTCTCTCGTAGTGAAATTATTATAAGCTAAAATGTATAACTCGTAGCACAGTCAAGTTACAATAAAGTGAGAAATCAAGTATTTCAACCCATATATATATATACTCTTCATCAATTATCCCTTCCTCATAGATGTTAATTAAGGCTTATAAATTACAAGGAGATGTAAAAACAATTTTAAAAGACTGGAATGATAATGGTTTTCTGAAAAAATATTGGCATAATAATGATTTAACTCAAACTAACACATCTATAGCAAAATGCTATGGATTACCTAAAAAATTCATAATTTCATCAATTAATAGTCCTACTAACAAATTAGCAAAATTCTTATATAGTGCTCTTAAAACAGTTTTAAAGAAACCTAACTCTCACATTTTAAACAGTGAACAGTTAAAACAGAAACTGAGAGATATAGTTATATTCCAAACGATCACGTTTTAATATCATTGGATGTAAGTTCCTTATCCACAAACATATCGTGTGATTTAGTCTTAAAGGGATTGGACAAACATTATGAACAAATTAAAAACTGTGAATTTTCAAGAGAAGAGATTCGGAAAGGTATAAAATTTTTATATAATAACAAATATTTTGTGTTCAATAAAATTTATTATAAACAAATTGTAACAAAACTCGATCCTTGTTACGAATTCTTTTGCGGGGTAAGTGAGGCACTTTCGCTCAAAGCAATTGAGGGAGAAAACGAGGAGCGGCTGATAAATGAATTATAGAAAGATAGAAATCAAATCTCGTTTACAACCTATTATTATTAATAATTATTCATACTGAACATACGCGCGCATAACATAATCTAAATTACCGACCAACAAACTGCAAATAGAACAATAAACTACTTAGATAATCTCAAATGAACATTTCGCATTTCATCTTAATACCTAATCGCGTACTTAACCTATTACAAACTTACTTAAAAACTACGCGAATCAATACCGGGTAAATTGTCCGGCACGTGGGCGCCTGGACAATTCACCGGTCGCAACTTACATCACTATAAATTAATCTTAGCGCGAACCTTCAGATAGCCGGGACGTGAGTGCCAGGCTATCTCTTTCGACGCGCACCGGCCGTCGCATCACCAGAGAGAGAGCGAGTGTAGAGAGAAAGAAGAAAGAAGGCTTGACCTTTTACCTCCTGTTCCTCGCAACGTTGAGAATCCTGAGCGATGCGCTGCCGCAGGAAGTACCGGGTGTCGTCTCTGGTCAGATCGTCGCTAACCGCTGTCGCTGACCAGGTATCCGTAGGCGACGTTGACTCTCCTAGCAGGTGGGCCGGCTGCAGTTGCTGGCAAAGCCGTTGCCGGTAGGGTTGATCTTCCTTCCTTCCGGCTATCCCGAACTGCTCTCTCTGCTGGGCTCGGACTTCCGCACTCTAGTAGGACTAGGCTTCGACTCCCTCACTCTAGTAGGACTCGGCTGCAACTCTCTCACGCACTAATTCTTGCGCGCGTCTTACAGCCGCTCAGCGGCGCTCGCTTCTCTCCCTACCTTGACCTATTAGTTAGGCGGCACGCGACGCGTCGCTTACCGGTCACGCGTTGCGCGCCTGCCAATCCCTGCATGGGCCTAATACTCTCTCTCTCTCTCTCTCTCTCTCTCTCTCTCTCTCTCTCTCTTTCTCACTCTCTCTCCGCGCTCTTCAACTTTTCTTTGCGCTCAACTGCGCTGGCTCGTCCTTGGCGCTGAAATAAAAGGTCAAGTGTTAGACGCATACTTTAATGCGCCTAACGTTGGCCAACACGCCTTGCTGAGTGGGGGAGGGAGAACGCAGACGAGAAACCGGCACACGGCCTGCTCTTGTCACAAAATATTTGAAAACCCGATGGGCTCTCACCTATCTATCTCTCCTCTACTAGCTAATATTATGATGGAAGACTTAGAGAAATTGCAGATGCAATTGAGACATAGAGAATTAGAAAAATTGAAAATTAGAGAATTGCCTGAGCGTGTTGCGGAATGAATATCAAATTAATCCTGTTTTCTATTACCGATATGTTGATGACACTTTGATGTGCGTTCCAAAAGATAAATTTGATTTAGTTATCGAGAAGACGTTCAATTCTTATCATAATAGACTACAACAATTTACGTTTGAAATTGAAATGAATCACTTTATTCCATTTCTTGACTTAAAATTGATCAGAAATAATAATAAATTCGAATTTGGCTGGTTTAGGAAAACAACACAAACTGACAGAATTTTGAATTCAAAAAGTTAATGTAGTACTGTATTGAAGTAAATTAATTTATTAATTAATAAATTAATATAAACCCAGAGGTTTGCCGGGGCTCGATCGTTTGAATCTTCCATGTGTTATAATTTTGCGTTTTCGGTATGGATGAGGGTAAATACCTCGGTGCAGAGATAACGTAGGTAACTGTATTTAATCACTAAACCAAGAAATCTACTATTATCCATCTACTTTTTTTCGATTAACCACTTCTTCCCTGTGAAAATGTATTATTAATGAATTCGCCGCATACGATAATAGAAAATACTTTTTCGAGAACACATTTCCCAATTTTTTCCTTTTTAGGTCATTTTGTCGTAATTTCATTATTTCCCACATTTCTTTTTAAACCTCACAAAAGCAATGCGCATGGACTTTGACACGTCTGACTTATGTAACTTGTGTTAGTCGCAAATTATAATCCCTTAGGCCAATGAACATACAGAAGGTACTCGAGGCCCATTACGAGTGAGGTATCATTGGCAAGGGTGTTGCATAAGGTATGTAATGGTGAAATAAAAAATGAAAATTTTCATGGCGAATTTTGATTTTTTCATAAGTATATACATTTCTATGTATAGTTTTTTTCAAATATAAATATTTTTAAAAACTTATTGTATTTTCATAATCTACGCAAAAAATGTATGTTATTTGATGCATATATGTCTATACCTAAATTGGATCCGTCACGTTGAAAAATCGAAATGAAAATCAGGAACTTACCAAAAATCGTTAAAAATCCTAATTTTGAAATGGCTGCCAAATATTCAATTGTGAGTTAAAAAATCTGAAAAAATTCACACATACTCTGTGAAACATATGGAACAAATTGGCGCTATTTAAAAAAAAATAAAAATTTTGACTTTGCGCGTTGGTGTGAAATGGGCCATATATATATTTATTGACAAGTGTTGCACTTTGCATCAAAGGGCTATGCCCGTTGATTTGAATATATGAAAAATAACAAATAACAAACACTAATCGACCTTTTAACTTTTTCAGAACGCAAAACATATGCTTGAGGTCATCACAAAGAACTGTGAACGTGAGTATTTTTTTAATGTTGACTGAAGTTGTAAAGGGATAATTCGAACTAGTTATTATTACATTATTCTTTTATAAAATCACGTAGAAATGGGTGCACTCAATTCAATGCTGGCTAAATATCACAACCAAGAGCAGGTGAGGAATGCTGCTCTAATTAAAACAAATCACAAGATCTTCTCAAACATAAGTGTACGTAAAAAAATGATTGATCTCTAGTATTTTATCTGTAATTTTGATATGCAGCGTACTCTGAGTATTCCTAATTCGATAACTTCATTTCAGGACACAGTAAACGATGGACTCCAGCATTTGAGGAGGTCTTTACGTGATACAGTACACTTAGCTAAATACACTACCGATCTCATCATTATGGCACAAACAGTTCATAAGACAATAGAAGTAACAACAGAAAATCGATCGGTACAAATACAATTTGAAAATTTAAGTTGTATCGATGAAGTTGATGAGGAGGTCATTAGCGTAAATTTTTAAATCAATATTTATCAGGAAAACGTCGGTCAGAAAGTGGTAATTATCAAACGATTTTTTTTTGTAGGGAAACGTTTCATCGGATGCTCGCGCAAACGCTCCGTCTTTTTGCGAAGACGGTATAGTAATAAGAACTGGCGAAAACTCGGCATTCGAGTTTTCAGATTTAATTGTTCCGGACAATGGTTTGTTGTCGGACAGGAGCAATGTGTCGGAGGAACATAAGTCTCTCCCATTGGTAAGTCTTAATCGTATTACTAAACATTTACAAAAAAATTATTAAAAATAGTCGCAATATCCTCCAATTTATCGTGTTTGACATTATTGTGTGTTACTGTTGTTATTTTGACATTTTTCGCTTTGTGCTTATTTAATTTATTATTTATATATCTCCATAAACTTTCACTATCATTGCCTACTTTACTAAAAACCATTTGCTCATACTTGTATTTAGCATCCTTCACGACTTTACGTAGCACACTATCATACCTTTCATAATTCTGTTTAAGTCTCATATTCATCGGTTGGTTGCGCCACATTTTGTAAAGAAATTCTTTGGTATTACATGAAATCTTTATTCCTTTGGTTATCTAATTTTTATGCGTTAATTCCTTACTTTTTCTTCGTTGGCACATTTCCTGGTCGCTTTGTTTACAAAATTTTTTATATCAGTAATTATTACATTGCATACCTTCTCTGGATCTTGCATTGACAATAAATTTTGCCATTGTTGCTTCGAAGCGATATATTTCAATTTTTCGTAATCAATGTAATTTGTTTGCATATTCTTTTCAGTCGAAGAACTTTCTATATCAAGTGCAACAATCAGCGGTAGATGGTCCGTAAAAAATTGTTTGACTTTGTAAGGATTGCAATTAATGTCGGTTTTTAGCAAAAACATTGTCAACACAAGAACCCATATTCTTATTTGCTTCATTTGGCTTCGTAATTTTATTGAATAACGGTATGTACTGATATTCTAGAAAATTTGACAAATACTCTTGCTAATTATCATCTAGTACAAGCAAGTCGATATTAAAATCACCCAAGATAAAGTGAATTTTATTATTTTTGTTTAACTTAACATATTCCTTAATATCCCTAATGAACGTTGTTTTGCTATAATTGTTGCATCTGTAAACTCCCGAGATTTTGATTTTAGTATTTTTACTTAAATTTATATTGCAACTCAATACGTTTAGACTCTTAACTTTGTAACGGGGAACTTATTCGGGGCGAAAATAAGTAATTTATCCGTTAGAGAAAATGGTGTATTGCGTTGCGAGGCTGACCGCCGCCTCGATTTGCTCGTTCGGACAGCTTCAGTCGTCTTACCGCTCGCCCCAGAGCCCGTGAAAATCCACAC
The DNA here is from genome assembly GCF_024137745.1 of Phymastichus coffea. Classification (NCBI taxonomy): domain Eukaryota; kingdom Metazoa; phylum Arthropoda; class Insecta; order Hymenoptera; family Eulophidae; genus Phymastichus; species Phymastichus coffea. The sequence continues at coordinate 695,438 of NW_026706853.1, read as the reverse complement.
GTGCGAAACACGTGTGGCGATCCGGGTTGCCCACTGACTCAAGGTCGGGCAGGTTCTGTTATGGGCGATAGGAGAGGAAAACCAAAGGGCATTAAAAAATTAATTTCAATCGAGTATCACCAGATTCACAAATTTATTTCTCTTTGTTCAATAATACTAAGTTCAATAATACAAAGAGAAAGTTACGGCCGAGAGATTTCGCTAGAAACTTCGCGTTCGCGATGGGAGAGAGAAAAAACACGCACTATCTAATTTTATAATCGGTCGCACGCAATTACAAATGTTGTCGGAGACTTACGTCGCGGGAACGAGTTGACGCAGATCTCGGCGTGCTGTCGACGATGTCCACGGATCTCGCTGACTCCTTGGTCCTTCTTTTTGGCGCTTTCTTTAGGCGAGGTTTTCACTGCCCGGATTTACAGTTGCCCGCAATCCTCGATTGTCACCTCAGATCGCTCTGGGCAACCAAATATGTTGGGCAGTGAAAGATCCTTTCTTCGCCACTTTTTCCGCCTTCAGAAATGATTCTCCTATAACCAACACTAAGTCGCTCGGAAGTCCTTTTTCTTTCTTTTCTGCAATAGCCTTAGCGTCGTACTTTTCTAGCTGCCGGAGGACCGCACGCGATGCTCTCCTCTCTCGCCGCCTTGCACACGCCGGCCGCCGGCCAGAGAGCTTCCGAAAACTTCTTTGGACATCTATTAATGTTTGTGGGTTTATATATATGGAATGGGTGAAAATCGAGGGAAAGCGCGGAATCGAGACGGGACCAAGTGGAAACTGTCTTTTAGCCAAAAATAAGCATGTAAATCGGTTTTTCATTTTTACCGCTCGTTTAAGGTTATTCAATAATAACCTAATAAACCAATAACCTTTTTGGGACTTGTAAAAATTTCCATGACGGAATAAACCAATAACCTTATTCGGACTTGTCGATATTTCGATGACCGAGTAATCCAATAACCTTGTCGGAACTTGTCGAAATTTCGGCAAACTGGATAAACCAATAACCTTTTCCGGTCATGTCAAAGTTTCGGCTAAACGGATAAACCAATAACCTTATTCGGACTTGTCGAAATTTCGATTACCGAATAAACACCAATAACCTTTTACGGACTTGTCGAAATTTCGATTACTGAATAATCCAATAACCCAACCCAATAAGCTTGTCGGGATTCGTCAACGTTTCGGCAAAATGGATAAATCAATAAATCTTTTTGGGACTTGTAAAAATTTCGGTGATCGAATAATCCTATAACCTTTCTTGGTATTTACGGGTTTCTTGCCATTATTTCGTCATTTTGAAAAAGGATATGTAATCTACGGCAAAAATTTCGTTCATCGAATAAACTAATAAACCTCTTTTTTTTTCCATTTTTGTTGATTTTTTTTAACCTCGCAAAAGCAATGCGTATGGACTTTGACACGTCTGATTTATGTAATTTGTTGTGTTAGTCGCACATTATAACCCAACCCAGAAGGCCAATGAACAAATCATGTCAAATAACCCAATAACCCAAGTAGACCCGAATTCCCTGTCAAATATCGGTAGAAATCGATTTTTTTGGTTTTTTTGGCATCCGCGCGCGAAAATCTACCGATTTATGAAAAAAAAATTGTGGCGTTATCGGTATAACCCAAATAACCCCAAATAACCATTTCGATTTTGGGTTATTGGGTTATTGCCATTATTGCTAATATATTTTTTTTAAACTTTACTAAAGCAATGCGCATGGACTTTGGTATTTTTTTGAACCTCACAAAAGCAATGCGCATGGACTTTGATCATCTTCATCAATTTCACGAAATTTCATGATTTTTCACATTTTTCATCATTTTATCGAAATTTCATGAATTTTCACTTTTTTCGTGAATTTGTCGAAATTTCAAGATTTTTCACTTTTTTCACTTTTTTCGTCATTTTCACGAAATTTCATGATTTTTCACATTTTTTGTAATTTGACGAATTTTCAAGATTTCTCAACATTTTTTTTGAACTCTCAATATCAATGCGCATGGACTCCAAATATTGAATTCAAAAAATGTGCAGCGTTATCTATTGAATAGAGCTTGGAAAACCAAAAAGATAGAGCCCCGGCAGACCTCCGGGGGTTGATCGGAAGGGATGAAAATCGAGTTTGAACGATGGCAACGGAAAAGGTGTCGCACCCGATGGTGTTTCGTTATGCGCGTTCTCACCTTCGTACCAACCGAGAGAAAAAGGCCCGTTTCCGTTGCAATCACTTAAACTCGATTTTCATCCCTTAGGATAAACCCACAGGTCTGCCGGGGCTCTATCTCTTTGGTTTTCCAAGCTCCTTCCAATAGGTAACGCTTTTTCGAGAAAAGTGGCTTTTCACCCCCGAAATTTATGATTTTCGACTTTCCAAGGGTACCATGGTATAGAAGGCCAATAGTCAGAGGGGCTTCACGGATTGACTTTTTTTCGATTAACGACTCCTTCCCCGCGAAAAAGGCCCGTTTCCGTTGCCATCGCTCAAACGCGATTTTCATCCCTTCCGATCAACCCCCGGAGGTCTGCCGCGGCTCTATTTCTCTGGTTTTCCAAGCTCTTTCCAATAGGTAACGCTGCACATTTTTAGAATTTTTTTAAATACATTTTTCTTCATTTTTTTTCGAGAAAAGTGGCTTTTCACCCCTGAAATTTCTGTTTTTCGACTTTCCAAGGGTACCATTGTATAGAAGGCCAATATTCAGGGGGGCTTCACGGATTGACTTTTTTTCGATTAACGACTCCTTCCCCGCGAAAACGGCCCGTTTCCGTTACGATCACTTAAACTCGATTTTCATCCCTTACGATCAACCTCTGCAGGTCTGCCGGGGCTCTATCTCTTTGGTTTTTCGAGCAAAAAAAAGTCAATTCGTGAAGCCCCCCTGAATATTGGCCTTCTATACAAAGGTACCCTTGGAATGTCGAAAATCAGAAAATTCGGGGGTGAAAAGCCAATTTTCTCGAAAATAAATGAAGAAAAATGTATTTACAAAAATTCTAAAAATGTGCAGCGTTACCTATTGGAAATAGCTTGGAAAACCAAAGACATAGAGCCCCGGCAGACCTCCGAAGGTTGATCGGAAGGGATGAAAATCGCGTTTGAGCGATGGCTTCAGCATGGCTGAAGAAAAAAAAATCAAGCTCTATCCAATAGGTAACGCTGCATATTTTGTGAGAATTTTTTAGATATCATTTTTCAACGTTATTCTTCGTCTCTGGGAATTGGGCAATTCGCAACTGATAGAGGACGACGCATGTCTGGATGAGCAGAAATTCTTGTACGAAATGATGCTGGGTAGATTGCTCGATTGTCAATTTATATATATTTTTTCCGACACTGCGTGCGCAAAATGCGTCTTTTCCGCACGTTCAGCAGAAAACGTGCGTTGAAAATCGTGATTTACAGACGTTGCATAAAAAAATACCCTGTACCAGTGTATAGCATGTTCGTTATTCGATGATCGTAATAATATCAATAAAATTCGAAACAGTCATTTAAATTGGCATGGAGAAACGTCTCGAAACTAGTTTGAATGAAGTATATTCATTCGGCTTGTTTTGCATTTCTTTCCTAATTTTTATTCATACGTTTAAGTATAAATAGTAAATCCTTCTGTAGCCTTATATCAGTTCTTTTTTTTTGTTTAAATCGCCATTGTTGTAATAATAAAAATTAACAAATCGGTCCAAGGGCATTCGATCGTTATTAAGTTATATTTTCTCATTATGATACAAGGCTTTACATATTTTGGCTTTTTAACAATTAAAATGACGTTTCATTTCCAGCACGAGAAAAGCCAAAGGCCGGTGGCGGTGGTGGGGGGGCCTCCCTCGCGCGCTTGGAAATACTGAAAGTCCGCGTTCAAATCGACGCGCTTCGCAAAAATCAGGCCTATCTCGCGAACTATTGCATCAAATTCGATCATTTTTTTTTAATTTGGGGTAGCTTCAAAATTTATTGAGATTGGTGTAGTTTAGATTGTTGTATGATTTCTTATTTTCTAATCATGTAAACTATAGCCTACTTATGCATATAAATTAAAATATTGTTATTAATAATTGAAAATATATTGATTATTATTTATCCTTATCCATATTTAAGGATAGCAAGTAATAATTAATTGGAATTTATACATACACTGATATGTATGAATTCAATTAAGTTAATAATAAACGATTGGCACTAAATATAGTAATTACAACTACACCAATCTCAATAAATTTTGAAGCTACCCCAAATTAAAAAAAAATGATCGAATTTGATGCAATAGTTCGTGGGATAAGCCTGATTTTTGCGAAGCGCGTCGATTTGAACGCGGACTTTCAGTATTTCCAAGCGCGCGAGGGAGGCCCCCCACCACCGCCTCCGGCCTTTGGCGTTCAAACGATGATTTATTAAAGGACGCGTTACGTTTAATTACATTTTTTCGGGTTATCCTTTTTAAAATTCGTATACTTGCAGGATAACGACATATCGATAAGATTACAATTACATACGAGAAAGAATGGTAGACGTTGCGTATTTTCCGCACGGATGTCATTAGTGGAGGAAAGGGAAGCGCGTTGCACCGATATTGCGTACTCAGTGGGGAAACCCACGGCGGCGCGGAAAAACATTCGGCGGAATTGCGTCTCGTATGAAAGTACTTGTAAAAGGTGTGTAGCTAATTACCTCTCTTGGGTATATAAGTCAGCTCCTCTGATCTCCTTTCCATACTAGTTTCAGTTAGCTTAGAAGAAGGTGCTTTAGTACGTTCTGTGCTGTGTGTTCTTCGCGATCTGTGAATAAAGTATTCAATTAAAAATGATGATGTTTAATCGGTGTGCGTTTTATGACATGCGTCAACAGCCCGATGAAGATATTCACTTGTTCTTTGAAAAAGTCAAGAAACAATTCGCCAAGTGTGCCTTCCTAGAGGACTGCCGGGATTGGATACTTCGTGATAAAGTCATCGCAGGAGCATCTTCGAAGGAGCGCGAAGAATTGCTGGCAGCTGATTTGACGAGCTCCCTTCAGGATCTAGTCAATGGAGTGAGCGGCTATAATAATCGCAATGGTAAGAATATAATTTAATTATAATTTAATAAATAATTAAAAATTGTTTAATAATAAAATATAAAAATTAATATTTTTTACCATATTATCTTTTACAGATCTATGCGACGTTCACGACACGTCGAAGGATTTATTCAGCGACGACGACGACGAGGAGGTCACCAGGCCATCAACGTACTTGTCATCATCGTCGATGGCGTTGGAAGTTACACCTTCACCGCAGCCACGGCCTCAACCGGCGATTGACGAAGGGGGTAAATGGGTAAGTGAGCTGTCAATCAATTACAGGATTAAATAGCTATTGAAAGATAATTTTTAAAATAATTATATATGTCGCAGACGCCGCCGCAGCCACAGCCTCCACCGAAGGCGCCGCCGCAGTCGCAGCCTCAATCGGCGCCACAGCCGCAGCCGCAGCCTCAACCGCAGCCGCAGCCTCAACCGCAGAATGACCTGGCATTGATAGCCGATAGCGATAGTGAGGAGGAACCACGAGTCGTCTCCAGGAAGAGGCTGAGAATAACCGAAGACAGCGACGAGGACGAAGACATCGACGACAGAAGGCCTTCTTCAAACGACCAAACTACCCGGACCTACTTCAGCGTATCGGAACATCGGGCATTGATTGGCTTTGTTGCGGACAACGTCCGCAACGTCAGTGGAACTCTGTTGTCCGGGAAGCAGCCAAAAGAGGTTCAAGGACGGCGGCACAATTCCGTCCGGAAATTGTCCTTTAACATAAGGAAAAACTGGACGGAAGCCAAGCTCCGGCAATTCGGTGCCTCGTCAAAACAAATTGATTTGATATTGCGCTATAGAAGAAATCGTTCTGTAAATTAACTCATGTACAATATATATATATATAAAATATTAAGTCTTGTAATAAATAGAAATTAATAAAAAAAAAACAAATTATTTTTGTGTGTATAAATCATCAGTATTTTAAAAATATTGGTTTCGTTTTTGCAACTACATCAATCTTTTTCAGCACTGCTTTTCCAACGTATTAATGAACTACCATTCTCAAGGCCACCGACTTGAAGGCGTGAAAACAAACTGAAAACGCAAAACGATACGTCACAAAAGAAAAAAGTATGAATTCTTAGTTTTTCAATTTTTATCACCTCGAAGTTAGATTTATGCCTTAATAAATGTGTCGCGAATTATATTCATTCAATTGTGATTGGATAGCTTGATAGCGATCCTAAAAATGATAGAAATTCTAGTTATCTCTCAAACGACTTTTTTCAAAATTTGACCTTCAAATACTCTTAGACCTAAAATGCTAGAATCATACGGACCCTGGATTTGGCCTCAGCGTGTCAAAATACATAATACATGCATGCCATTTTTAATACAGAAGACTATTTTTTATGTGTCTGCATAATAATTTCACGAAAGAGACGATTTTTCTAATTATAATACAGAAAAATCTACCTTAATTTTCCACCTGGACACCCATCCTAAAATCCAGTTATAATCTTTATGGAATTTATACGAAAATTCATTCGGATTTATCAAAAAATCCACCGGTAATTCGCTTGAAACTCATATAAATTTGTTTAGAAATTCACTTGGATTTTGCACAAAATTCATCTGAATTTTTCATAAAATCTACATGTAAATTTATGCTGGAAATCTATTTGAAAGCCACATGAGATCCATACGGAATCCATAACAATCCATTGACCAATCCACCTAAATATTGATGAGGAAATTCACTCTCGATTATCAACTTGATTTTTTTAACGGGGTATTTAAAACGTTTCAAAAACATTTTACTAACGTTTCAGTAATCAACTTATTCTACTTACACTTAAATATTATTTCAATATTTTTTTCACAAAAAATATTAGCACAGCACAAAAGATCAACATCCAAAAGCTTTTTCAAATCGTAAGAGAACAACTGTGTGAAAAAAGAAGCACAAGTCATGCATTTTTCGGATACAATTTCTAACCCGCATACATCGTCTTCCACGGCGTAGAACGATATAATTGCCGTCGCGGCAGGACTTGATTAATGCACACGCGACGTCATCTAATGTCCTTCTACTATCCGACACTTACTCCTCGCGATTATGCGATTTATCGTTTCGCTCCTATGATTTTACATCAGATGCGTTTGTTTATTCGGCGGTTTCGGCTTGCGGTTGCTATTGTTTGACCCAGCATGGTTTATCCTGAACTTTACCAAATGATTTATGAGCTGCACGTTGTTGACTTTGATGCGTAAATTATTCGCATTTGCAAACGCCATGAGCTTTGTTCCTTCCCGTTTTTTTGACTTGACAAGCTCTCATTTTTATTTGCATTTAAAAATTGAACGTTCTTGTCCCGTTGGTCCATTGTTTGTCGGGGAAGATTCAGAGCGAGCTTTTTTTTTATAGGAAGAGGCTCTTAGAGCTTGATGAAAACCAACTGTGTGCCATTTCAGAGGCCAGCTCTCACTCTCGAAAATAAAAAATTATTTGGAATGCACAACGACCGCACAATTCACGTGCCCAATGTGCACTTTTTCCCGAGATTACTTGTTTCGAAACAATTCTTATTGGAACGAAAATGGGTTACAGACGTAAAAATGGAATTCCGATATTTTTAATGCATCCCGGTACATTTATTTTGAACGAAGTAAAAAAACAATATGTTGTAAAGTGAAAGATCGAGATTGCACAATACAGAGGCAGAGTGCTTGACAAATAACCTGCTAACTTATCTCGATTTCACTTTTATCGGCAATTAACCCAAACGGTTAGTTTTACTTCAAAAAATAACGTATTCCTAGGAAGAAAGTTAAGAGTCCGAGTCATAAGAATGAAAATGGCCCACTAAGCGAACATTAAAGTCGAAATTAATAAAGTCATATAAATTAACTCGTCCCAGGTGGCCGCATATTTGGAGATACCTCGTAAACATCGTCGTCAAAATCTAAAGTTAGAGCGAGCGGAACTAGCGACAACGCCTTGAATAACAATGTCGCAAATCGAGGTATAACAGTCGTTATGCTAATTTTATGGCTTTTCTTCTTTTTTTTTCACCGAGCATCTGGTTGTTGTCAAATTAAAATTGTGTTTAATATCGTGATTAATCATATCATGCTAGATTATGTAACATTGTACGTGCTGTTCAGTCGCTGCTCGCGTCTTATACGTTCCTCGACACTAGTCTCGGTACTAACCATAAAAAATATAAAAACGCAAGACCGCCTGCTCCCAAGATTGGCATGCCGACGTTTTCCCCGAAATGCCCTGTGTCCGTGGTGAACTTGATCGTGTTATAAAAAAAGGTGCTTTTACGCGCAGTAACTTTCAGGTAACTGACCGTCCGCACGAACAAGAGATAGGGAAATAAATTTCCTACTACAATATTTTTTCCTTTTTGCGCACTCACCGCAAGATAAGAGCAACGGGCTCAAGGAGCAAGTCTTGTCTGAAAGTCAGAGCTATGCGGAAAACAGGAAGTCTTCTTCCGTGCTATCTCTATATTTGTACAAGTACGCGTTCATCCGGCAACATCAAATAGCTTGCTACTACCTAAGACATTGTAAAAAGCTAGCGATGACGATCTTGCCACGCTAGCAGAGGCTGATACAGCTTCTCTGGGGTAGTGTCAAACACTCGTTCCCCCAGACCGGCCGGCCGCTAGGCAATGCCTGTCTCCGAGGCAACCAGAACGAATGGTCTTTTAATCGCAAACTCTGTAAAATCCCACTAAGCTTAACCTTAATATACTGCAATTGTAATTTTCTAATCCGATATAGATTCCTTCGCAATCTATATTTTATAAGTGCACTTTCATTCTATTTTATTGTTAATTATTTTATTTATAACTATTTGTAAGCATTAGCTTAAAGCTTTTATTCGCCTTACCTTAAGTTTTTTTAAATCATTAAATCTGCTTACATAATATAAGCCTTCTCTGTTTATTTATAGAAACCACACCCTCTATTTTAGATCATCTATCCTAGCCATTCTTTTCTTGATTTATTAACTTTTATTGATCGTCCTTTCATGATTTATTAACATTTGATTTTATTGTTCACTTCTTATTCGATATTTTGAAAACTATAAGCGCTTTCGAAAGTACAAACAACGTTGAAATGAATATTGACTAGTTGGAATGCGGTTGATGAACTTTATAATGTTATTTACCCTCGTCATTTCGAATTATGCAAAATTTAGATATTTTCTTAAATGACCCTTCGCTCCGTTCTCTCCGGCTTTATAAGAAAGATACATAATACGTCAAAAACTTTTTACACACATACGAAAAAATGTAGAAACTAATTTTACTTTCAAATAAAAGTATTCTCTCTGGTTTGATTAGATTCAGCTCGTTCACATTTCATTTCCATTTTCAAATATCTGACTAAACCGTCACTCGTACCACTGAATATTCACGTCTAATTACCTACGATTTCTAAGGAAAGCACTTAATGAAATTTCCCAAAAAAGACAACAATTGTTTTTGCACAACAGCTTTCATTTTGTTTTTTGTTTTATTTATTTATTTATTGTTTTTTTTAAGAGAACGAGAAAATCCGTCTCTAGCATTAATTACAACAATGAAATTAGGCGCAAGTACGTGTATAATGCATGAACACGTATGTCTATCTCTGCCCGTATGTGCATCGAGCGTTCCATTTTAATACAGGCTTCCCTCTCTTCATTCTTTTTCGAACATACCACGACAAAGGTGTTTCCCTTCACGCTGTGTATTTCTTTCTCTTTTTTTTTTACTCCAGCTCGCTTTGGCTTCTTTTCTTTCTTCCCTTGTCATTTCGCTGATTATGCACATACGATCATGAATAGCGTCCTCTTTTCAAAGAACGTTCTCGCGCTTGCGATTCAACTGGAACTTTGATTTCTCTCTTTCCCCCTCTCTCTCTCTCTCTCTCAACGTTGTTTTCTATGAAATTTTTTTTGCGCCTTTCTACTTGATTTGATTGTCGCTTTGCTTCCTTCGAAAGAGTGTAGGGTACTTATAAGGTAGGTAATTACTGTCAAGTTGAAAATTATAAGCCTTGAGTGCTATTGACCGAATCATAACAGGGCTTTTCGCGATCAATGCGCTCTTAAATTATAGAGACGCGCATTATCTCCTTTATTTGGTCCTTGTACTTTCTTTATCAATTCTCGAAGAATCGCGGACCACAGTCACGGAAAGATACGTCTTCAAGTTTTTTCTACGCTCTATCCAATGGCAGCTCTAACTTGTCAAATAGAACGCACGATTTTATTGCCCTATTGTAAAAGCTTTTTCGCTTCCTCGAGCAAGAGATGTAGCACGCGCGAAAGTCCGTTTATTTTCTTCTTTCGGCACGGCTGGAGAAAACCCGAATTGCCATGTAATTTAAACCGCGCATGCGAAACTGTATAAGTACGATAAAAAGAGGGTTGCGCGCTTCGGCCCCAATCTTACGTAGTCGACGGCATTGCAACGGCACTCTTATGCTCAGTGCGCGTCGCACCGCCTCCGTTCACTTCCAATTAGCTCCCAACATGGGCTATAATTTCACGAAATTTCATGAATTTTCACTTTTTTCACTTTTTTGCTTATTTTGTCGAAATTTCAAGATTTCTCAAAATTTTTTTTTATCCTCTCAAAATCAATGCGCATGGACTTTGACATTTCGTTACATCCCACGAAGCAATGCGCATGGACTTTGATCACCTTCGTCAATTTCACGAAATTTCAAGATTTTTCAGATTTTTCGTAAATTTGACGAAATTAAAAGATTCTTCACATTTTTCGTAAATTTGACGAAATTTTAAGATTTTTCACGTTTCTCACATTTTTCATAATTTTGTCGAACTTTAAAGATTTCTTACATTTTTCGTAAATTTGACGAAATTTCAAGATTTTTCACTTTTTTAACGTTTTTCATAATTTTGACATTATTGCTTGTATATTTTTTTGAACGTCACAAAAGCAATGCGCATGGACCTTGACATGTCGTTACATCCCCCAAGCAATACGCATGGACTTTGGATCATCTTCGTCAATTTCACAAAATTTCAAGATTTTCACATTTTTGATCATTTTATCGAAATTTGAAACCTCTCATCTCATACGATAATTTTTTGAAATTTCAGGATTGTTCAGCTTCCTCGCCGAGTATCTTGTGACGATTGTTGAAAATGAATAGTTCATCTCTAAATAAGTCTACCAGTCCAATCGGAACCGAATCAGACCAGGCCGACTTAACTATGATAAGTAAGGATAAGGATATGGATATCTTCACTATGACTCATCGTATATAGTGTTGTGATATGTTTGTAAACGAAATGTATTTGTACCGAAGGACACAATAAATGAATCATTAACATTAATACCCAGAACGTTTACTCTTTTCGTTTTTTTTACTCCAAAGTCCTATTACCTCAATTTCCCATGAATCGTCATCAACGTTGTAAAGTTATACTTTGAATGGACCCGAAAGAATTGGATCAACTGAAGTAACCTAGACGATAACCAGACCCACAAGATGCAAATTAGAACCAGAAGATATACATTCATATGTAATCGAAATTTAAAATAAAAGTCCACTTTTGTCCATTGAAGAACTATGCCTTTCCCAGCATCGCCAACTAGTGTTCCGTTAATCACCTAATAGGCCGAATTCCCTGTCAAAAATCGGTAGAAATCGATTTTTTTGGTTTTTTTGGCATCCGCGCTGCGAAAATCTACCGATTTATGAAAAAAAAATTGTGGGGTTATCGGTATAACCCAACCCAATAACCCAAATAACCATTTCGGGAATTTTAGGGTGTTTTCGTGGATTTTAGGGCTTTTTCGAGGTATTCGCGAGGTAAAATTCGCGGGGCATCGAGCGGTTTCGTCGCTATAGAGCCGCCGAGCTTCCGACCACCCCCCCCCCCCTGCGCGCAATATATACATATAGAGGATTTTTAGTGGATTTTGGGCTTTTTCCGAGGTTTTCGGGTTGGGTTTTTCCCGCGGGATCGGGCTTTACGGCCCAGGAATTGCTGGACCAACAACGCGTTTTTACTCGCACTGCGTAATTTTGGGCCTGACGGCCCAGGAATCGCTGGGCCCGAAACGCGATTTCTCTCGCGCAACGTTATTTTGGGCCCTACGGCCCAGGAATTGCCTGGTCGGAATCGCGGATTCCTTTGAACCCGTTCCGGATCAATTTTACGCGTATTCGAACATGTTCCGGATCGGTCCTACCCGATTTTCCTGCTGTTTCAGTCTCTATCACTGCCGAAGAACATGGCAATGCAAGCTCCACGAGTGGAATCCACCCGGAACATCAATTTTACGCCTATTCGAACATGTTCCGGATCGGTTCTACCCGATTTTCCCTGCTGTTTCAGTCTCTATCACTGCCGAAGAACATGGCAATGCAAGCTCCACGAGTGGAATCGGCCCGGAACATCAATTTTACACCTATTCGAACATGTTCCGGAACGGTTCCACCCGATTTTCCTGCTGTTTCAGTCTCTATTACTCTCGCAGAACATGGCAATGCAAGCTCCACGAGTGCAATCCACCCGGAACATCAATTTTACACCTATTCGAACATGTTCCGGAACGGTTCCACCCGATTTTCCTGCTGTTTCAGTCTCTATCACTCTCGCAGAACATGGTAATGCAAGCTCCACGAGTGGAATCGACCCGGAACATCAATTTTACACCTATTCGAACATGTTCCGAATCGGTTCTACCCGATTTTCCTGCTGTTTCAGTCTCTATCACTGCCGAAGAACATGGCAATGCAAGCTCCACGAGTGTAATCCGCCCGGAACATCAATTTTACCCCCATTCGAACATGTTCCGGAACGGTTCCACCCGATTTTCCTGCTGTTTCAGTCTCTATTACTCTCGCAGAACATGGTAATGCAAGCTCCACGAGTGCAATCCACCCGGAACATCAATTTTACACCTATTCGAACATGTTCCGGAACGGTTCTACCCTCTTTTTCTGCTGTTTCAGTCTCTATCACTGCCGAAGAACATGGCAATGCAAGCTCCACGAGTGAAATCCGCCCGGAACATCAATTTTACACCTATTCGAACATGTTCCGGATCGGTTCTACCCGATTTTCCTGCTGTTTCAGTCTCTATCACTGCCGAAGAACATGGCAATGCATGCATGCACGAGTGGAATCCGCCAGGAACATACTTGACCCACTTACTGGGACAGGTTCCGGATCTGTTCCACCCGATTTTCCTACTGTTGCTGCTGTTCCAGTTTCTGTCACTGTCGCAGAACAGGAAAAAGCAAGCTCGAGGAGGTGAATTTTCTTCATTCCCTGTCTTTCTGGCGTTCGAAAGCAATGCGTATGCCCGCAATTCCCCCTCTGCTTTTACCCGGGCTTAGGTTGGGTTTAGGTCGATTCGGACACCGAGGACCGGCGATCTTCCAGCGATCTTCACTCAATGTCAAATTTCAAAATTTAAAGACATTTTTTCACATTTTTTCGGATATTTAACGAAAATTCAAGATTTTCCACTTTTTTCATCATTTTGTCGAAATTTCATGAATTTTCACTTTTTTCGTCATTTTCACGAAATTTCATAATCTTTCACTTTTTCCACTTTTTTCATCATTTTGCCGAAATTACCAGATTTTTCACTTTTTTCACATTTTTCATCATTTTATCGAAATTTCCAGATTTTTCACTTTTTTCATCATATTCTCGAAATTTCAAGATTTTTCACATTTTTCGTATATTTGACGAAATTTCAAGATTTTTAACTTTTTTCACATTTTTCATCATTTTATCGAAATTTCAAGATTTTTCACATTTTTCGTAATTTTGCCGAAATTTCAAGATTTTTCACATTTTTCGTATATTTGACGAAATTTCAAGATTTTTAACTTTTTTCACATTTTTCATCATTTTATCGAAATTTCAAGATTTTTCACATTTTTCGTAATTTTGCCGAAATTTCAAGATTTTTTCACTTTTTTTACATTTTTCGTAATTTTGTCGAAATTTCCAGATTATTCACTTTTTTCACATTTTTCATCATTTTGTCGAAATTTCATGAATTTTCACTTTTTTTGTCTTTTTCACGAAATTTCATGATTTTTCACTTTTTTCGTCATTTTCACGAAATTTCAAGATTTTTCACTTTTCTCACATTTTTCGTAAATTTGAAGAAATTTCAAGTATTTTCGCATTTTCCGTAATTTTCACGAAATTTCATGATTTTTCACTTTTTTCGTCATTTTCACGAAAATTCAAGATTTTTCACTTTTTTCATCATTTTGTCGAAATTTCATGAATTTTCACTTTTTTCGTCATTTTCACGAAATTTCATGATTTTTCACATTTTTCGTAAATTATTGGATATCTTATGATTTTTCGCTTTTTAGGTCGTTTTGACGAAATGCCATTAGTACTAATATATTTGTTTGAACTTTACTAAAGCAATGCACATGGACTTTGACATTTTTGGAGTTTCACAAAAGCAATGCGCATGGATTTTGACACGTCTGACTTATGTAACTTGTTGTGTTAGTCGCAAATTATAACCCCTTAGGCCAATGAACAAATCAGGTCAAATAACCCAATAACCCAATGACCAACAAGGGTTTATATATATGGAATGGGTGAAAATCGAGGGAAAGCGCGGAATCGAGACGGGACCAAGTAGAAACGGTTTTTTAGCCAAAAATATGCATGTAAATCGGTGTTTCATTTTTACCGCTCGTTTAAGGTTATTCAATAATAACCTAATAAACCAATAACCTTTTTGGGACTTGTAAATCGCGGCCCGCGTCTCGCCGCGTATTTCGTTCAAAGATTTTTGCTTCTAAGAAGCCAGGGCGGGGAGTCTCATAGGTAAAAGCAATTGTTTAGGTTAATGAGATATGGGTTCATTGGGTGTTGTGTTATTGGTTTCATTGGGTGATGTGTTATTGGGTTCATTGGGTTATTTGGTTTTTAGGTGTTATGCGGGGACTTTACGAACGTATGCTTAAGTAAACTGTCCCAATGAAGAAGAAGGGTAACCCGATCGCTAGGTGCAGTTTGGTCCAAATCGCGACCCGCGCCTCGCCGCGTATCTCGTTCAAAGATTTTTGCTTCTAAGAAGCCACGGCGGGGAGTCTGATAGGTAAAAGTAATTTGTTGGGTTATTGGGTTATGGGGGGGACTTTACGAACGTATGCTTAAGTAAACTGTCCCAATGAAGGAGAAGGGTAACCCAATCGCTAGGCGCAGTTTGGTCCAAATCGCGACCCGCGTCTCGCCGCGTATCTCGTTCAAAGATTTTTGCTTCTAAGAAGCCACGGCGGGGAGTCTGATAGGTAAAAGTAATTTGTTGGGTTATTGGGTTATGGGGGGGACTTTACGAACGTATGCTTAAGTAAACTGTCCCAATGAAGGAGAAGGGTAACCCAATCGCTAGGCGCAGTTTGGTCCAAATCGCGACCCGCGTCTCGCCGCGTATCTCGTTCAAAGATTTTTGCTTCTAAGAAGCCAGGACGGGGAGTCTCATAGGTAAAAGTAATTTGTTGGGTTATTGGGTTATGGGGGGGACTTTACGAACGTATGCTTAAGTAAACTGTCCCAATGAAGAAGAAGGGTAACCCGATTGCTAGGTGCAGTTTGGTCCAAATCGCGACCCGCGCCTCGACGCGTATCTCGTTCAAAGATTTTTGCTTCTAAGAAGCCACGGCGGGGAGTCTGATAGGTAAAAGTAATTTGTTGGGTTATTGGGTTTAGGCCGATTCGGAAACCGGGGATGGAGATCTTTGGGAGATCTTGGCTCAACGTCAAATTTCAAAGTTTTCAAGACTTTTCACGATTTTTCGGATATTTCAAAGTTTTTCACTCTTTTCATGAATTTTCACATTTTTCCCTTTTTTGCTTATTTTTTCGAAATTTCATGATTTTTCACTTTTTTCGTCATTTTCACGAAAATTCAAGATTTTTCACATTTTTCACTTTTTTGCTTATTTTTTCGAAATTTCATGATTTTTCACTGTTTTCATTATTTTTCACTTTTTTTGTCATTTTCACGAAATTTCATGATCTTTTACTTTTTTTGTCATTTTCACGAAATTTCAAGATTTTTCACTTTTTTCATCATTTTGTCGAATTTTCATGAATTTTCACTTTTTTCGTCATTTTCACGAAATTTCATGATTTTTCACTTTTTTCACATTTTTCGTAAATTTGATGAAATTTCAAGTATTTTCGCATTTTCCGTAATTTTCACGAAATTTCAAGATTTTTCGTAAATTATTGGATGTCTTATGATTTTTCGCTTTTCATGTCGTTTTGTCGAAATGCCATTATTGCTAATATATTTTTTTTAAACCTTACTAAAGCAATGCGCATGGACTTTGATCATCTTCATCAATTTCACGAAATTTCATGATTTTTCACATTTTTCATCATTTTATCGAAATTTCATGAATTTCACTTTTTTCGTGAATTTGTCGAAAAACATTTTTATTTGAGGATGATGTGGAAGAACACCTCTGGTAGAAAATAATCGTATAATACAGGAGCTGACCAACGCAAACTTGCTTTATAGCGGAAAAAAGCTTTCCCTAAAAACGGCTGAGAATCAATACAGTCATAGATTTACTTTTGTGTATTAAATGGGCATTATACTCCTCTTCAAATGACTGATACGCTCACAAAACTGTGGTAGGTGGTTAATTTTTCACTAAAACCAATGTCCACAATACCGAGCATGTTCCTTTAGTGCTAGCTCGCGACATATTCAAGTACTTTTTTTTCTTGAAAAAGTTTGGAAAGTGACGCGTTATTTTGGCCGTAACGTCGTGAAAGTAACGCGATTTTTCAAGTAACGACGTTACTTGTAACGCATTTTGTAACGGTAACGTAAGTCCGGACTTGCCCAACACTGCAATGCTTCCTCTTCAAGGAAGCAAAATGTGCACTTTTTAAGGTATTGCAACTGTTTTGAAAAAAAAAAGTTATAATAATTATTGGATAAAGAAATAATTGCATTTACTTTACTTATATCTTTAAAGCACAACTCTTTCTGGGCGTTAAAAGAAATAATTTTTTCAATTGTTGATAACTCGGCCCCTTATCAACATACCGACCATTGTGCATAAGTGTTGATCCCTACATAGACAACAATTATGCAAACTTTGAGCGAAACCAATGGTTTTGATGATAAAGGCGATTGAAATAGCCTAGAATTACCCATAAGGAATGTCTTATCGAAAAAATTGGAAGATTCAAAAATTCAGAATATAATTCTATCAAGCAAAATATTGAGTACAATGACTTTGAGGTTATATCTTTTTCGGAGTAAATAAAAGTTACTATCGAATTTTGACATCAACTATAGGGAAGATAGATGTGTTAGAAAATATCTCTGATTTTTTCGGAAGCGATCTATCTGAAAATATCGGTATAAGATCATGTTTAATATTGTATTAAAAACTGGCTAGCCCACTGCGCAGTCACATTGTGTCTCCGAAGTAGTTCTCATTTTTCAGCGCCAAGACCAAAAAATCCTTTCCCGGCGCCGAGTTTTGAGTGTCCCGCTACTCAGGGACACGGATTTTGTGTGGCTTGGGTTTTCAGTGTGAGGGTGGAGCAAAGATAGCCGTAAGCTTTATGTCGCTGTCTATTCTATCGTTAGTTTTCAATTAAACCGGTTTTCCCTTGCTCGCTCCTACCACTTTACTCCTTTCTTTCTCGACGTTTGCCTGCTGCTGCTTCGGCTTTTTCGGCGGCCACGAGTCCGAGGCACGAGTTTTCCGCTCCTGAACATCGCATCTCGTTGCAGTCTGTTATAAAGTTTTTATTTATTTAAGATTTAAGAGGCACTTTTAAGTAACGAAATGAGAAGTAGATTTTTCATCTTATGTGCAGGATCAGCAGAAAATCAGGGATATCAATGCAAAAATCCAAACTGCTCCAGAATATTTAAATCTTCGCAGGGAGTCCGTGGGCACTACCGTCAGAGCAGAGAATGCAAAGAGGCGGTTAGTATTTTCTAGTCTACATTTTTCCTGTAGTTTATATTTCCTTTATTATAATTGTTGAAATAGAGGGGAAGCCATGGTGTTGATGTATGAAGAGAAGCACTTATTGAGCTATCATTATGAAATGACAGCGAGCTTCCCAAGGTCCAACTTTACAATCCCAAATACAAATAAAAGAATGTAGTATCGGATAAATGGAAATCCACAAAAATATAATCGACAAGGCGCCGCGTAATCAAACGCAAAATTCAAAATAAAACCCAACGAAGCGTGCGAGAATAGCGATACGAACAATAATTCATAGGCAAAACGGAGAATACAGCGCGGTAGCCATTGTTGTGTACACGAGGTTACATCACGATCTGAATTTGGCGATTCTCATTAGTGTTACTTTTTAATATTAATTGACTTAAATATTCTTTACGAAAACGCTGTTCGAAATGATCCATTATTTCTTGGTTACGCTTGGAACTCGAATTCAAATCAATTTGGTTGATCATGTCAAAGTCAGGATTTTCGCATCCTTTATATTCACTCAAAAACATCCAAAGCGTGAAAGGCACTGAATCGTCCGCCGCGTCGGACACATACTTCAATGGACGTGAATTTATTGTACTTTATTTATTTATTTTTCACATTTTTCACTTTTTTGCTTATTTTTTCGAAACTTCATGATTTTTTACTTTTTTCGTCATTTTCACGAAATTTCAAGTATTTTCGCATTTTCCGTAATTTTCACGAAATTTCAAGATTTTTCACTTTTTACGTAAATTATTGGATGTCTTATGATTTTTCGCTTTTTAGGTCGTTTTGTCGAAATGCCATTATTGCTAATATATTTTTTTTAAACCTTACTAAAGCAATGCGCATGGACTTTGATCATCTTCATCAATTTCACGAAATTTAATGATTTTTTACTTTTTTTGTCATTTTCACGAAATTTTTTTGAACCTTACTAAAGCAATGCGCATGGACTTTGACACGTCTGACTTATGTAACTTGTTGTGTTAGTCGCAAATTATAATCCCTTAGGCCAATGAACAAATCAGGTCAAATAACCCAATAACCAAAGTAGACCCGTATTCCAAGCAAACCAGGCCAACAAGGTTATTGGGTTTATATACAGGGTGTCCCATTTTAACTTACGCACCAAGATAACCCAAAAACTATAAGAGCTAGCGAAAAATGTTTCGAATAAAAGTTACTCGTCTCCGAGGGGGACATATTATGGTGACCTTAACTTTGACCTCGAGGGTCATTTTCAAGGTCATTTGAAGATCAACTTTGTTTTTTCAAATAGGAACCCCTATTTTCGACCCCGGATTCGGAAAGAGCGGAAAATTCTACGTTTAGATGACCTATCATGCGTGGGGTCCGGGAGACCCGCCAAGGTCATTTGAAGGTCAACTTTGTTTTTTCAAATCGGAAACCCTATTTTCGACCCCGGATTCGGAAAGAGCGGAAAATTCTACGTTTATATGACCTATCATGCGTGGGGTCCGGGAGACCCGCCAAGGTCATTTGAAGGTCAATTTTGTTTTTTCAAATCGGAAACCCTATTTTCGACCCCGGATTCGGAATGAGCGGAAAATTCTACGTTTAGACGACCTATCATGCGTGGGGTCCGGGAGACCCGCCAAGGTCATTTGAAGGTCAACTTTGTTTTTTCAAATAGGAACCCCTATTTTCGACCTCGGATTCGGAAAGAGCGGAAAATTCTACGTTTAGATGACCCATCATGCGTGGGGTCCGGGAGACCCGCCAAGGTCATTTGAAGGTCAACTTTGTTTTTTCAAATAGGAACCCCTATTTTCGACCCCGGATTCGGAAAGAGCGGAAAATTCTACGTTTAGATAACCTATCATGCGTTGGGTCCGGGAGACCCGCCAAGGTCATTTGAAGGTCAACTTTGTTTTTTCAAATAGGAATCCCTAATTTTAACCCCGGATTCGAAAAGTACAAAAAATCCTAAATTTTTTATGTAATGAATTAATTCAACTTTCCATGGCCATTTAAACGTCAAATTAATGGCAAATTACTTTACTCAGAACAGTTTCATGTTTTCATATGAGAAATAAAGTATGCATAAATTTTAGAACACACTAAATTTATTCAACTTTTTATGTACAGAGTTTAACAAAAAATATTAGTCATTAGTAGTAATAATCAACAGTATTAGTCAATCTGATGAGGAATAACTCAATAATAACAATAATAATGATCTGGCAATAAGTTGGTGATGAATGATGCGCACGCACAATTACATGAGATGTTCAATAGGTCCCCCATTGTTTGCTAAGCATGTTTCCAAACGCCGATGATAATTATTGAGAACGTTTGTAAGTATTTCAGGCGTAACAGCTGCACAAGCTCTTCTCACTCTATCCATCATATCTAATCTAGTGGTAGGTGCATCCTTGTAAACAGCGTCCTTGCAATATCCCCAGAAATAGCTGTCTAGTGGATTCAGGTCAGGAGACCTAGGTGGCCAGGGAACTGAACCACCTCGACCTATCCAATGGTCACGTAATTGAGCATTCAAAAATTCTCTAACGTTTACAGCAAAGTGAGCTGGAGCACCATCTTGTTGTAGCCACATGAGCTGCCGAACATTCAGTGGGATGTCCTCCAAGTATTCAGGTAGATGATTCTCCAGAAAATCAAGATACGCTTGGCCGTTGACATTGCCATCAAAAAAATGGGGACCAATAATATGCCCGTTGAATATTCCCACCCAAACATTAAGACTCCAACGGTGTTGATTTATCACTTGACGATGCCAATGAGGATTGACAGGTGACCAATAATGACAATTATGTCTATTGGGTTTACCGTCACTTTTGAGGGTAGCTTCATCGCTAAAACAAACATTCCAAAAGAAATTGGGATCCTCGTCCAGTTGATTAAGAGCCCACCTACAGTAATTCATTCTGAGTAAATAATCATTTTCATTGAGTTCTTGGTGCAGGATGATGTGGTATGGATGGTAACCCACGGATCTTAACATCCGATGAGCAGTAGTACGAGGTACGCCCAACCGACGTTCGATTTCTCTTGTACTGATGTGAGGATTCACATGAACCATTGCTAACACAGCAAGAAGTCTTGGATCATTGTTGTTCACATTTCTGTTTCCACCTCTCTGTCGATGAAGATCATTCATACGCCAACGTCTTTCGATATTTCTGATTTGCCTGTCATTAGGATGGCGCTGGTTCGGAAAACGTTCAGCATAGAGCCGAGCAGCAGCTCGGTAGTTCCGGCGACATTCACGAAGTACTAACAATACTTCAACGACTTCATTTCCTGAATAATTGCTCATTCTGTGAAGAAATATCAAAGACGTAATGCATATTTGAAAGATAACACTAACCACAAGAGTGGTAATAATTTGTTAATACTTACATGAAAAACGCTCAACGACTTTTTCAACAGTTGTTAAAAAAATGCTTACTATTAATAATCACTCATCTCAACACTAAATTCGTCACTCCGTTCAAAACAAAAATCGACGTTTTTATTCAAAAACTTACTTTTACCTCTAAATGAGCATAAAGAATTGAATACACGTTACATCTCGACGTTGACAGAACGGACAACCTTCCATACTTCCCGAATCCGGGGTCGAGAATAGCGATTCCTATGAAAAATAGTTAACCTTCACATGTTCTTGAGTGATCAACCACAAGTTACACCTTGCCTGAACGTAGAATTTTTTGTTGTTTCCGAATCCGTGATAAAAAAAGTAGGGTACTCCAGGAAAAAACAAAGTTGACCTTGAAATGACCTTGGCGGGTCTCCCGGACCCCACGCATGATAGGTCATATAAACATAGAATTTTCCGCTCTTTCCGAATCCGGGGTCGAAAATAGGGGTTCCTATTTGAAAAAACAAAGTTGACCTACAAATGACCTTGGCGGGTCTCGCGGACCCCACGCATGATAGGTCATCTAAACGTAGAATTTTCCGCTCTTTCCGAATCCGAGGTTAAAATTAGGGATTCCTATTTGAAAAAACAAAGTTGACCTTCAAATGACCTTGGCGGGTCTCCCGGACCCCACGCATGATAGGTTATCTAAACGTAGAATTTTCCGCTCTTTCCGAATCCGGGGTCGAAAATAGGGGTTCCGATTTGAAAAAACAAAGTTGACCTTCAAATGACCTTGGCGGGTCTCCCGGACCCCACGCATGATAGGTCATCTAAACGTAGAATTTTCCGCTCTTTCCGAATCCGGGGTCGAAAATAGGGGTTCCTATTTGAAAAAACAAAGTTGACCTTCAAATGACCTTGGCGGGTCTCCCGGACCCCACGCATGATAGGTCGTCTAAACGTAGAATTCTCCGCTCTTTCTGAAGCCGGGGTCGAAAATAGGGGTTCCTATTTGAAAAAACAAAGTTGACCTTCAAATGACCTTGGCGGGTCTCCCGGACCCCACGCATGATAGGTCGTCTAAACGTAGAATTCTCCGCTCTTTCTGAAGCCGGGGTCGAAAATAGGGGTTCCTATTTGAAAAAACAAAGTTGACCTTCTAATGACCTTGGCGGGTCTACCGGATCCCACGCATGATAGGTCATCTAAACGTAGAATTTTCCGCTCTTTCCGAATCCGGGGTCGAAAATAGGGGTTCCCATTTGAAAAAACAAAGTTGATCTTCAAATGACCTTGAAAATGACCCTCGAGGTCAAAGTCAAGGTCATCATAATATGTCCCCCTCGGAGACGAGTAACTTTTATTCGAAACATTTTTCGCTAGCTCTTATAGTTTTTGGGTTATCTTGGTGCGTAAGTTAAAATGGGACACCCTGTATATAAACCCAATAACCTTGTTGGCCTGGTTTGCTTGGAATACGGGTCTACTTTGGTTATTGGGTTATTTGACCTGATTTGTTCATTGGCCTAAGGGATTATAATTTGCGACTAACACAACAAGTTACATAAGTCAGACGTGTCAAAGTCCATGCGCATTGCTTTAGTAAGGTTCAAAAAAATTTCGTGAAAATGACAAAAAAAGTAAAAAATCATTAAATTTCGTGAAATTGATGAAGATGATCAAAGTCCATGCGCATTGCTTTAGTAAGGTTTAAAAAAAATATATTAGCAATAATGGCATTTCGACAAAACAACATAAAAAGCGAAAAATCATAAGACATCCAATAATTTACGAAAAATCTTGAAATTTCGTGAAAATGACGAAAAAAGTGAAAAATCATGAAATTTCGACAAAATGATGAAAAAAGTGAAAAAAGTGAAAAATCATAAAATTTCGTGAAAATGACGAAAAAAGTGAAAAATCATGAAGTTTCGAAAAAATAAGCAAAAAAGTGAAAAATGTGAAAAATCTTGAAATATCGTGAAAATGACAAAAAAAGTGAAAAATCATGAAATTTTGTTAAATTCATAAAAAGAGTAAGAAACTGAAATATTTGAAAATTTGTAAAAAAAGTCTTGAAAACTTTGAAATTTGTAAGATCGCTCAAAGATCGCTCATCCTCGGTTTCCGAATCGACCTAAACCAATAACCCGCGTAAAAATCGAAACTATTGGCAATATATTGCGGAAATATTGGCAAAAAATATTAGAGATATATTGCCAATATATTCCCCATATATATTGCATGGCTATTGCCAATATTTACCTTGTGGTCTATTAGCAAAATATTGCCAATAGTTACTAGATGAGCCAGAATTTAGCAACTATTGGCAACATATTGGCAACAGTTATGTTGTTATAAATTTCTCCAATATATCGGCAATATTTTGGTAATTTTTATAATTTTTTTCTTTCGTTTTTTTTACAAATTAAATACACACAAAGATAATAGCATTGTAATTTTATTTCAAAGTATAATCATTAAAACAATGCAAAATTTTAAACATAAGAACGCTATAAATTAAGAATGCATTTTAAAGGTAAATAAAGTATAAATAAAAACATGAGTCAAGCTTCATTTTTTGGGATGACGTATTGAACCAATCAGGTAGTTGGCGACAGTAGTAAACTGCGCTGGAGTAAGTCCTTCTGGACATTTTTTGTTGACATAGTCTGTAATAAAAGTATTTTATATTTACATGATTTGTCCGCAATTGTATGAATTTTATAAATATTAAAAATTGTTTTTATGATCTTACACTCAATACAGGCAGTGATGTCCTCTGGGATCGCTTTTTTTTTGGAAGTCCTTCCCCTGGCACACATATTTTTTAAATTTTTTTCGCCAACCAGCAAACTAAGCAATCGACGCACCATTTCTTTCGGCTTATTTTTCCATCTCAATAAACACGTTAAATCGGTTTTATTTATCCATACTTCGGGAAAATCTTCATATATCAAAACTTTTCCAGGTTTATATAATCTGCTATTAGCAAGCGGATCATCTTCCTTATCCCCGTCATCCTCAGACTAATAATATATAAATTTTAGCGTCATGCGTTATATAACGTATAAAATATTCAAATTAAAAACACAACTTTGTCCGATGTAGAAATTCGCCTCGTTTCCCGTGCATTTCGACCTCGAACATGTTTCAAGGGGCTCCTCTCAGCTGGCAAATCATCGTACCTTTCGCTGTCGTCATTTTGAACTCGTTTTGAGCGTCTGCTATCAGCAAGCGGATCCTTTTCCTTCTCTCGCTCATCGTCAAACTGACAATTTATAATTTCTAGCGTCCTGCTGATCTTTAAAATATTCAAATAAAAAAAACAACCTCGTCCGACGTAGAAATTCGCCTCGATTTCCGTGCATTTCGACCTCGAGCAAGATTCAAGCGGCTCCTCTCAACAATGGAATCATCACTTTCACTGTCGTCGTTTTGATCTCGTTCGCCATCCAATTCTGCATGCTTTCTTTTTGATGATTCGCCGTAGCGTTCGTCATCCAATTCTGCTTGTTCATGAACCTTTTTAAAGTAAATTGAAAATAAACGCAAGCACATGTAGACAGCAGCGCTCGATCTGTGTATAAGCTGTGTTATTTACAACAGCGCAGAGAAGCTCACGCGGCGGTGAAGAAAAGCTCGCGCGGCGCGGCGACAATTGTTATTAAAAAAATCACGACCAAAATCCCTCTCTGATGCCTTAACTTTGCGTTCCGTTTTCTTTTTAACCTATTACATATTATAATACTGCTGCCGTTGATGATGTAATGCATTGTAACATCGTGTATTTATCGGGTCAACGCTTGCGAACAAAAAGCGTTTGTTTCTCACAATCATTGGTGAGTCGCGGAATGATTCGATCTCTAATCGGTGATCTGATTTATGATAATGCAGCGTGCGATCGAGATGTTTTTTTCGCAAATTGTTAATTTTATTACATTTCAAAATAATAATACTGTTAAGGAGAGCTAAAGAAACGATCTCTGTCATGAAACAATCATTGAATAACGAAAAAATCGTAAAACCGAAATAATTATTCATAACAAATACACAATACCTGTACTGTTTTGTTAGTAATATTTGAGGCTATGCCTTTCTCTTTAAAGCCAGTTGCGATCGTTTGCATCGACCCTTCTTGGTTTTTTTCAAAGAATGCACTATTAGTTTTCTTAGCAATCGACTGCTCACTAGTAATTCTCACGTTCTGTTTATAATAGATAATATTACGGGTTACATTTAAATTAATTGAATAAAAAGGATGTAATAAGTATTTCGATTGTTAATTGATACTCGAGTCGATGTTCCGCCCCACTCATATATGCTATCGCGTCTCTTTTTCACTACAAATCGTTTTGGGCGCTGATTTTTGCCGTCGTAGGCTGATTTCACAACTGCACTTGGTACATTTTCATCAAAATCCACGTCCTAGGATATATAATATATTTACAATAAATAATAAAGAATGATAAGTCTTTTCCATTTTTACCGGGGTAATCTCTTCTTTTTCGCTATCAGAATCTTGAAAAACACTTTTAGAGTCTAATAATGATACATTAGTAGCTTGTTTTTTTCCTTCCAATTTATTTTTCTCAAGAATCAATTTCTGCTTCAAGTATTTTTGTTCACATAAAGCTATCTTTTTTTGGGAGTTGCCTTTTCTTGGAATTAGTTCTCCATCAGTGCTCACAGCTAGAGATCTTAGATAGTGTTCATCAACTACATTGAGAATATTATTGTTTTTAGAATTTACATTGCATAATTTAGAAAAAAAATTGAAATTGATGAAAGCTTGAAATAAAGTTGTTGAAAAATACGTATTTATTTTAGTTTATTTTACCATTTTTGCGAATAATTTTTACTTGATACAATTTTCCATCGCTGTATCTGGCCATAGTTTCTTCCCCTTCTTCTTTATCAGGTACTAATTGATTGATATCGATCGTGCTCGTGGTATTATAACCGGTCCATAGTATTAGCGCGAACATTTTTCCGCAAGAAAATAACTATAGTTCAGAGCTTTTTTCCCTTTTTATCTCTAGCGTTATTTAACCAACTAACCTCAGTTAACTTTAGAAAAAAACAATAACAATAACAAAACGGTGCAGCCGTGACAAAAAACGAATTCCAATACATTAACCTCTTGATTACCCTGAAATGACGTAGTTCCATATACTTAATTTTGTTAATAAAAATATTAATAAAAATGCCAAAAATCAAGAATTATTTCGCAGAGTATTCTACACTGGTCCAATATCGCTTAGAAAAGTTTATGAAAAGTGATTTAAATGAAACTGCAGATTGCATGACTACATCCATTAATGTAAGTATGATGTCTAAATACATTAGCTTTACGAAAGAATAAATATGAAGATGATAAATTAAACATTCATTTAGTTGGACAATCGCTATGATGTTCGAGTCAAAAATGATGATTTCAATGAGCTATTTGATTGCTCCGACATGGATGTCGATGCAAATACCGATCCAATGAGTTGGCCAAAATTTGATTACGGTACAACAACTTTTAAATTTACAAATATTGTTACAACCTTCTTTTATCGAAACGAAATATATTTCAAAGTGTGATATGAAGGCAACAGGTACGTACGGTATACATTTTGAATGTAAGAAAATTGGCAGCATTAGCATTACTTTCGAAGAGCGCGCACTGGGCACGCATATCGCGGCATTCGCGGTTAGCTGAGAGCTTTTTTTTGTTGTCGCCGTCGCCGCCACGCTGAGTGCGCTATAGCTGCTACTGCTGCTGCTGGCGCATACACATTGCACATGCACACGGAACACCTACGTGCATATAACCTTTGTCATATCGAGTATAGTCGAGAGAATTTAAATGCGAGCTTCGTTGTTGTAAGCGATGGCACCCGTTTCAATATGCCCAATTACAAGTTCATGACGCGCGCTAATCATTCGCTTTCATCATTCACGAAAAAAAATTGAATCCCATGTGATTCATTCACTTACTCTGGTACATTTTTCAAATGTCAGGAGTTTTATTTTTATTTATTTAAAAAAAGCCCAAAGTAGGATAACTAAAGAAATGTCCATGGATAGGAAATAAAGTTGAGTTATATCAAAGATATCCATTTTCGAACGTGATATCGACTGAGCAAACGAGCTTTCGATATTACTCTCTATTACTTTCAATATTGAAAGTACATTTATTTGAAAACTTATTCCTCATATTTTTGGCACTCATATTTACTTATACATTTTTTTCGTATAGATAATTATGGAAGTGATGTAGAAGATGACGATTTTAGCGAAAGTAGCAGCGATTCAAGTAATGAAGATGTCAGGCAAAACAGTTACCATCAGCGATCCAACAATGAAGAAAAACTATTCTCTGGATCTACGATGACTGTACGAGCGTTTGTTATTATTTTTGCTACTATTATTCTGCGACATCACATTACTAAAACGTGCGCTGCAGATCTGTTAAAATTGTTTGGGCTGTGTTTTACTAAGCCGCATAAGTGCCCAACTACCTATCATCAGTTCAAAAAATACTTTGACGATGGATTGACAGAATTCAAAAAGCATTACTATTGCGAGAAATGTCAGGCGCCACTAAATAATATCGTCAATAATGTCGACACTGATGAATCGATCGAAATCGATGAGGTTACCGACAACGACGTATACTGTCATTGCGACGTTATTGTAGACGAAAATTACTACCTTGAAATTCCCATAATTCCGCAACTTGAAAGTTTGTACGATCGCAAAGATTTTTATAACAGTCTTAATAACACAGGTGTTCGTTTTGCCCCAAATGGTGAATATCATGATATATATGATGGTGAAATATATAAACAAATCGCGCAGGAAGGCCAAATTCTTTCAGAAAAAAATAACATTTCTTTTCTTTGGTACACTGATGGTGTAAAAATATTTAATTCTTCAAAGTATAGCATTTGGGGCTTTTTTTTAATAATTTTAGAGTTGCCTTATGCATTACGATATAAAGTAGAAAATGTTCTGTTAGTTGCGTTATGGTTCGGTGAAAAGAAACCGAACCCAAATTTATTTTTAAGACCACTCACAGAATCTCTCAGGAAAATTTATAAAGGCATTAAAATTCATATAGGCGATTTGCGTAAAGCTACAGTAATTAGAAGTATAATTGCTTGCGGAACAGCTGACTTACCTGCGAAAGCTTTATTTCTTGCGATGAACCAATACAATGGTAGATTCGGATGTCAAATTTGTTTGGAACCTGGTATCACTGTAGCAAAAACTCGCGTATACCCTTACAGAAAAGAAGTGCAGCTTCGAACTGACACGGAGACACTGAATAATGTGAGATTAGCCGTAGAAGCGAATGCGATAGTATGTGGAGTAAAAGGGCCTTCAATTATGTCACAATATGTACCCAGATACATAACTTCCACAGCTATCGACATAATGCATTGTGCGTTCGAAGGAATTGTAAAACGAGTCGGTCAACTATGGTTCGATGCAAAATTTATTGGTGAAAAATTTTCATTTTATAATTTAGTAGAAGTTGTCGATTATAGATTATGCACAATAAAGCCACCTTGCTTTGTAGCAAGGCGACCAAGGCCGATAAAAACCCACTATTGTCATTGGAAAGCTTCTGAACTAAAAAATTGGGCTTTATATTTTTCATTACCGGTCTTGAACGGGATCTTGCCTGAAGACTATTTCAATCATTATATGTATTTAGTATTGGGACTTCAATTATTATTGCAAGAGAAAATCACAGATCGAATGATAGAATTAGCAGATAAATCTTTCGAAAAATTTATTAAAAAATTTGAAGATTTGTATGAATTAAAATTTATGAGTTGTAATTTACACCTATTGAGACACTTAGCTTTAATGATACGTCGTTTTGGCCCTCTCTTTACTACCTCATGCTTTCCTCTAGAGGATTTAAACGGAAAATTAAAAGCAATGGTACGTGGAAGTAAATTTCCACATTTGCAAATCATTTCAAATTTAAGTATGCATATGTCAGTATATACTTTCAAAAATAAATGGTTAGAAGGAAATGAAGAAGCTTCAGAACTTTGCAACAACATTTTATCGCCTACGAGAAAATTAAAATTGACAAAAGTTGATGATAGTATTTCTATAGTTGGCTATATATTAAAAAATCAGCCTGAATACATGCATGAAATTTTAGTAAATAATAATTGGACCGATAAAAATGTTTTGGTCTTTTCAAAGTTATATAAGAACAATATTTTGTATACATCTAAAAAAGTTGATATTAACAAGAAAACCGAATCGTTTTATGTCAAGTATGTTTTCAATGATTTAGTTGAATTTGGTATAATTCAAAATTTTATACGTATTACGAATTGTAAATGTAATAAATTATGTATGTGTCCAGGAAAACATTATGCGATCGTTCAGGAAATCGTAGTTCAAAATCCATTTTCGATAGACTTGCCGGGTGGTACTTTATATTTAGTAAATAAATGTATTGCGATAAATGGAAATTATAAAGTCGTGAAAATAGAAAGTTTGATAAATATTTGCTATCACATTAAAATTCAAAATGTAGATACTGATTATATTATAGAACCAGTTAATAGTGTTGAAAATGAATGATTGTAAAAATTGTTGACTCATACGTACTTTGTAATGCATATACTGTAAACTTATTTGATTTTTTTATTTATACTTTACTTACCTTTGCTTTGAAATAAAATTACAATGCTCTATTATCTTTGTGTGTACTTAATTTGTAAAAAAAGCGAATGAAAAAAATAATAAATGTTACCAAAATATTGGCAAGAGTGAAGCAATATTATATTGCGAATATATTGAATATTGCCGATGTGTTGCCAATATATTGGCAAGCTATCGTGGAGGATTTATTTGAAAAAATTACCAAAATATTGCCGATATATTGGAGAAATTTATAACAACATAACTGTTGCCAATATGTTGCCAGTAGTTGCTAAATTCTGGCTCATCTAGTAACTATTGGCAATATTTTGCTAATAGACCACAAGGTAAATATTGGCAATAGCCATGCAATATATATGGGGAATATATTGGCAATATATCTCTAATACTTTTTGCCAATATTTCCGCAATATATTGCCAATAGTTTCGATTTTTACGCGGGAACCCAATAACCCAATAACCTTGTTGGCCTGGTTTGCTTGGAATACGGGTCTACTTGGGTTATTGGGTTATTTGACTTGATTTGTTCATTGGCCTAAGGGATTATAATGTGCGACTAACACAACAAGTTACATAAATCAGATGTGTCAAGTCCATACGCATTGCTTTTGCGAGGTTCAAAAAAATCAACAAAAATGGAAAAAAAAGAGGTTTATTAGTTTATTCGATGAACGAATTTTGGACAAGTCCAAATAAGGTTATTGGTTTATCCGTTTAGCCGAAACCTTGACATGACCGGAAAAGGTTATTGGTTTATCCAGTTTGCCGAAATTTCGACAAGTTTCGACAAGGTTATTGGATTACTCGGTCATCGAAATATCGACAAGTCCGAATAAGGTTATTGGTTTATTCGACCACCGGAATTTGGACAAGTCCGCAAAAGGTTATTGGTTTATTCCGTCATGGAAATTTTTACAAGTCCCAAAAAGGTTATTGGTTTATTAGGTTATTATTGAATAACCTTAAACGAGCGGTAAAAATGAAACACCGATTTACATGCTTATTTTTGGCTAAAAAACCGTTTCCACTTGGTCCCGTCTCGATTCCGCGCTTTCCCTCGATTTTCACCTATTCCATATATATAAACCCACAAACATTAATAGATGTCCAAAGAAGTTTTCGGCAGCTCTCTGGCCGGTGGCCGGCGTGTGCAAGGCGGCGAGAGAGGAGAGCATCGCGTGCGGTCACTCCGGCAGCTAGAAAAGTACGACGCTAAGGCTATTGCAGAAAAGAAAGAAAAAGGACTTCCGAGCGACTTAGTGTTGGTTATAGGAGAATCATCTCTGAAGGCGGAAAAAGTGGCGAAAAAAGGATCTTTCACTGCCCAACATATTTGGTTGCCCAGAGCGATCTGAGGTGACAATCGAGGATTGCGGGCAACTGTAAATCCGGGCAGTGAAAACCTCGCCTAAAGAAAGCGCCAAAAAGAAGGACCAAGGAGTCAGCGAGATCCGTGGACATCGTCGACAGCACGCCGAGATCTGCGTCAACTCGTTCCCGCGACGTAAGTCTCCGACAACATTTGTAATTGCGTGCGACCGATTATAAAATTAGATAGTGCGTGTTTTTTCTCTCTCCCATCGCGAACGCGAAGTTTCTAGCGAAATCTCTCGGCCGTAACTTTCTCTTTGTATTATTGAACTTAGTATTATTGAACAAAGAGAAATAAATTTGTGAATCTGGTGATACTCGATTGAAATTAATTTTTTAATGCCCTTTGGTTTTCCTCTCCTATCGCCCATAACAGAACCTGCCCGACCTTGAGTCAGTGGGCAACCCGGATCGCCACACGTGTTTCGCACGTGTGGATTTTCACGGGCTCTGGGGCGAGCGGTAAGACGACTGAAGCTGTCCGAACAAGCAAATCGAGGCGGCGGTCAGCCTTGCAACGCAATACACCATTTTCTCTAACGGATAAATTACTTATTTTCGCCCCGAATAAGTTCCCCGTTACAAAGTTAAGAGTCTAAACGTATTGAGTTGCAATATAAATTTAAGTAAAAATACTAAAATCAAAATCTCGGGAGTTTACAGATGCAACAATTATAGCAAAACAACGTTCATTAGGGATATTAAGGAATATGTTAAGTTAAACAAAAATAATAAAATTCACTTTATCTTGGATGATTTTAATACCGACTTGCTTGTACTAGATGATAATTCGCACGAGTATTTGTCAAATTTTCTAGAATATCAGTACATACCGTTATTCAATAAAATTACGAAGCCAAATGAAGCAAATAAGAATATGGGTTCTTGTGTTGACAATGTTTTTGCTAAAAACCGACATTAATTGCAATCCTTACAAAGTCAAACAATTTTTTACGGACCATCTACCGCTGATTGTTGCACTTGATATAGAAAGTTCTTCGACTGAAAAGAATATACAAACAAATTACATTGATTACGAAAAATTGAAATATATCGCTTCGAAGCAACAATGGCAAAATTTATTGTCAATGCAAGATCCAGAGAAGGTATGCAATGTAATAATTACTGATATAAAAAATTTTGTAAACAAAGCGACCAGGAAATGTGCCAACGAAGAAAAAGTAAGGAATTAACGCATAAAAATTGGATAACCAAAGAAATAAAGATTTCATGTAATACCAAAGAATTTCTTTACAAAATGTGGCGCAACCAACCGATGAATATGAGACTTAAACAGAATTATAAAAGGTATGATAGTGTGCTACGTAAAGTCGTGAAGGATGCTAAATACAATGTAACGGAATTATTTAAGCCGACTATTCGTTAGGATACTTGCTCGCGGCCGTCCGCACAATATTTATCAAAAGGAGGGCTCGGGAGGCACGAATGCTCCCACGACTGAATGGCACACCGAGCGTGTGTACCAATCGCGCACGAATCAAAGGGAAATCGGAAAACGAACGGGTTGACGCAGTGACATATGACACAAATATATATATTACAAATTTATTATTACAAACACAATAAAAGAAAATAAAAGAAAGACACACAAATTAATAACTAGACGGAGCACGCACACTCCGTCTCGCAAATCGGCCTAATACAAAATCGCTAATCCGCTTAATCGGATTATCGGCAATCACTGCCCGATAATCCGCTCAAGCCTAAGCGCCCGCGAACGCACTCGCGACCTCAACACCCGGCAACGGGGGCCGGCATCGCTGCCCGACCTGCACCGTTGCACCCGCGAGCACCACTGAACATGCAAGAGAGCGAGAGAAGGGGAGAGAGAGAGAGAAAACCGGCACCGACCTTCCCAACGACGACCTCGGGCGAAGATGACCGCTCTCGGCCAACGGCTGCGGCTTGCTGCTGCTGCTGCAGCTGGCCGCCGCTAACCCCCTGTTGTTGCTGCTGATGCTGCTGGTGCTGCTGCTCAGCTGCTCGCCGGACTCGTTCGCCGAACGCGCGCGCGCCGGCGGTACGGGCTTCGCTCTTACCCGCGCACACCGGTGCTGGGCGGCAAGGCTTGGCTGGGCGCGACCCAGCCACTCACTCCACACTCACACCAAATGGAACCACCGATGCGCGCCCACACACCGGGTGCGCATCCACAAATAAACGACGTGGCGAAGCACCGCACCGCTTCCAAAAACCAACGGAAAAAACCGGAAATCGGCGACGACAAAATAAACGCGCGCACGCGATCGGCCAGCCCAAACGATACTACCGATTTCCCCCCTCGGCCGCGCTCTCCCCATTCCACTCGCCCCCACGCATAACGATCCTGGCAACGGATCGTCGCCTCATCAACCGCCTCCAGCTCCGCCAATGCCCGTTCGCCGCACCTCAAACAGAGAAAATATAGGCATGAGAGTGTATACAAATACACCCTCAGCCCGGGCGCAACGAACGGACGAGAGAGAGACAAAGGAGAAGCCGGCAAGCCGAAATTCTCCGTCACAACAAGTATGAGCAAATGGTTTTTAGTCAAGTAGGCAATGATAGTGAAAGTTTATGGAGATATATAAATAATAAATTAAATAAGCACGAAGCGAAAAATGTCAAAATAACAACAGTAACACACAATAATGTCAAACACGATAAATTGGAGGATATTGCGACTATTTTTAATAATTTTTTTGTAAATGTTTAGTAATACGATTAAGACTTACCAATGGGAGAGACTTATGGTCCTCCGACACATTGCTCCTGTCCGACAAACCATTGTCCGGAACAATTAAATCTGAAAACTCGAATTCCGAGTTTTCGCCAGTTCTTATTACTATACCGTCTTCGCAAAAAGACGGAGCGTTTGCGCGAGCATCCGATGAAACGTTTCCCTACAAAAAAAAATCGTTTGATAATTACCACTTTCTGACCGACGTTTTTCTGATAAATATTGATTTAAAAATTTACGCTAATGACCTCCTCATCAACTTCATCGATACAACATAAATTTTCAAATTGTATTTGTACCGATCGGTTTTCTGTTGTTACTTCTATTGTCTTATGAACTGTTTGTGCCATAATGATGAGATCGGTAGTGTATTTAGCTAAGTGTACTGTATCACGTAAAGACCTCCTCAAATACTGGAGTCCATCGTTTACTGTGTCCTGAAATGAAGTTATCGAATTAGGAATACTCAGAGTACGCTGCATATCAAAATTACAGATAAAATACTAGAGATCAATCATTTTTTTACGTACACTTATGTTTGAGAAGATCTTGTGATTTGTTTTAATTAGAGCAGCATTCCTCACCTGCTCTTGGTTGTGATATTTAGCCAGCATTGAATTGAGTGCACCCATTTCTACGTGATTTTATAAAAGAATAATGTAATAATAACTAGTTCGAATTATCCCTTTACAACTTCAGTCAACATTAAAAAAATACTCACGTTCACAGTTCTTTGTGATGACCTCAAGCATATGTTTTGCGTTCTGAAAAAGTTAAAAGGTCGATTAGTGTTTGTTATTTGTTATTTTTCATATATTCAAATCAACGGGCATAGCCCTTTGATGCAAAGTGCAACACTTGTCAATAAATATATATATGGCCCATTTCACACCAACGCGCAAAGTCAAAATTTTTATTTTTTTTTAAATAGCGCCAATTTGTTCCATATGTTTCACAGAGTATGTGTGAATTTTTTCAGATTTTTTAACTCACAATTGAATATTTGGCAGCCATTTCAAAATTAGGATTTTTAACGATTTTTGGTAAGTTCCTGATTTTCATTTCGATTTTTCAACGTGACGGATCCAATTTAGGTATAGACATATATGCATCAAATAACATACATTTTTTGCGTAGATTATGAAAATACAATAAGTTTTTAAAAATATTTATATTTGAAAAAAACTATACATAGAAATGTATATACTTATGAAAAAATCAAAATTCGCCATGAAAATTTTCATTTTTTATTTCACCATTACATACCTTATGCAACACCCTTGCCAATGATACCTCACTCGTAATGGGCCTCGAGTACCTTCTGTATGTTCATTGGCCTAAGGGATTATAATGTGAGACTAACACAACAAGTTACATAAATTAGATGTGTCAAAGTCCATACGCATTGCTTTTGCGAGGTTCAAAAAAATCAACAAAAATGGAAAAAAAAGAGGTTTATTAGTTTATTCGATGACCGAATTTTGGACAAGTCCAAATAAGGTTATTGGTTTATCCGTTTAGCCAAAACCTTGACATGACGAGAAAAGGTTATTGGTTTATCCAGTTTGCCGAAATTTCGACAAGTTCCGACAAGGTTATTGGATTACTCGGTCATCGAAATATAGACAAGTCCGAATAAGGTTATTGGTTTATTCGACCACCGGAATTTGGACAAGTCCCAAAAAGGTTATTGGTTTATTAGGTTATTATTGAATAACCTTAAACGAGCGGTAAAAATGAAACACCGATTTACATGCTTATTTTTGGCAAAAAAACAGTTTCCACTTGGTTCCGTCGCGATTCCGCGCTTTCCCTCGATTGTAACCGATTCCATATATATAAACCCAATAACCTTGTTGGCCTGGTTTGCTTGGAATACGGGTCTACTTGGGTTATTGGGTTATTTGACCTGATTTGTTCATTGGCCTAAGGGATTATAATTTGCGACTAACACAAGTTACATAAGTCAGACGTGTCAAAGTCCATGCGCATTGCTTTAGTAAGGTTCAAAAAAATTTTGTGAAAATGACAAAAAAAGTAAAAAATCATGAAATTTCGTGAAATTGATGAAGATGATCAAAGTCCATCCGCATTGCTTTTGTGAGGTTCAAAAAAATATATTAGCAATAATGGCATTTCGACAAAACGACTTAAAAAGCGAAAAATCATAAGACATCCAATAATTTACGAAAAAAGTGAAAAATCTTGAAATTTCGTGAAAATTACGGAAAATGCGAAAATACTTGAAATTTCATCAAATTTACGAAAAAAGTAAAAAAAGTGAAAGATCTTGAAATTTTGTGAAAATGACGAAAAAAGTGAAAAATCTTGAAATTTCGTGAAAATGACGAAAAATGTGAAAAATCATGAAATTTCGTGAAAATTACAAAAAAAGTGAAAATTCATGAAATTTCGAAAAAATAAGCAAAAAAGTGAAAAATGTGAAAATCTTGAAATTAGTGAAAATTACAAAAAAAGTGAAAAATCATGAAATGTTGTTAAATTCATAAAAAGAGTAAAAAACTTTGAAATATTAGAAAATTTGTGAAAAAAGTCTTGAAAACTTTTAAATTTGAAATATCGCTCAAAGATCGCTCATCCTCGGTTTCCGAATCGACCTAAACCCAATAACCCAATAACCCCCATAACCCAACCCATAACCACTTAAAACCAAATAACCCAATGAACCCACACATCACCCAATGAACCCATATTTCATTAACCTAAACAATTGCTTTTACCTATCAGACTCCCCGCCCTGGCTTCTTACAAGCAAAAATCTTTGAACGAAATACGCGGCGAGACGCGGGCCGCGATTTAGACCAAACTGCGCCGAGCGATCGGCCTATCTTTCTACTTTATTCGGACAGTGTACTTAAGCATACGTTCGTAAAGTCCCCCCATAACTTAAACAATTGCTTTTACCTATGAGACTCCCCGCCCTGGCTTCTTAGAAGCAAAAATCTTTGAACGAAATACGCGGCGAGACGCGGGCCGCGATTTAGACCAAACTGCGCCGAGCGATCGGCCTACCTTTCTACTTTATTCGGACAGTGTACTTAAGCATACGTTCGTAAAGTCCCCCCACAACCTAAACAATTGCTTTTACCTATGTAACTCCCCGCCCTGGCTTCTTAGAAGCAAAAATCTTTGAACGAAATACGCGGCGAGACGCGGGCCGCGATTGGGACCAAATTGCGCCGAGCGATCGGCCTACCCTTCTACTTTATTCGGACAGTGTACTTAAGCATACGTTCGTAAAGTTCCCCCACAACCTAAACAATTGCTTTTACCTATGAGACTGCCCGCCCTGGCTTCTTAGAAGCAAAAATCTTTGAGCGAAATACGCGGCGAGACGCGGGCCGCGATTTGGACCAACCTGCGCCGAGCGATCGGCCTACCCTTCTACTTTATTCGGACAGTGTACTTAAGCATACGTTCGTAAAGTCCCCCCATAACCCCTTAAAACCAAATAACCCAATGTACCCAATAACACATCGCCCAATGAACCCATATCTCATTAACCTAAACAATTGCTTTTACCTATGAGACTCCCCGCCCTGGCTTCTTAGAAGCAAAAATATTTGAACGAAATACGCGGCGAGACGCGGGCCGCGATTTGGACCAAACTGCGCCGAGCGATCGGCCTACCCTTCTACTTCATTCGGACAGTGTACTTAAACATACGTTCGTAAAGTCCCCCCATAACCCAATAACCCAATTCTTTCGGGTACATTCAAAGTATATTTTTCAATGTTGAAACGAATCATGGGAAATTGAGGTAATTGGACTTTGGAGTAAAAAAAAGAAAAAAAGTAGACGTTCTGGATAGTGTTGACGATTCATTTATTGTCCTTCGGTACAAATACATTTCGTTTACAAACATATCACAACACTATATACGATGAGTCATAGTGAAGATATCCAGTTAAGTCGGCCTGGTCTGGTTCGGTTCAGATTGGACTGGTAGACTTATTTAGAAATGACCTATTCATTTTCAACGATCATCACAAGATACTCAGCGAGGAAGCTGAACAACCCTGAAATTTCAAATAAGTAACGTATGAGATGAGAGGTTTCAAATTTCGATAAAATGATCAAAAATGTGAAAAATTTTGACATTTCGCCAAAATTACGAAAAGTGTGAAAAATCTTGAAATTTCGACAAAATGATGAAAAATGATAAAAAAAGTGAACAAAAATGTGAAGAATCTTTTTTTTAATTACGTCAAATTTACGAAAAATGTGAAAAATCTTGAAATTTCGACAAAATGATGAAAAATGTGAAAAAAGTGAAAAATCAGGAAAATTCGACAAAATTACGAAAAATGTGAAAAATCTTGAAATTTCGTGAAAATGACAAAAAAAGTGAAAAATCATGAAATTTCGAAAAAATAAGCAAAAATGTGAAAAATCTTGAAATTTCGTCAAATTTACGAAAAAATTGAAAAATCATGAAATTTCGTGAAATTGACGAAGATGATCCAAGTCCATGCGCATTGCTTGTGTGAGGTTCAAAAAAACAATTTCAAAGTCCATGCGCATTGCTATTGAGAGGTTCTAAAAAACTTTGAGAAATTTGGAAATTTCGAAAAATTTACGATAAAAATTAATAATCATGACATTTAAACAAAATGACGAAAAAACTGAAAAAAGTAAACATTCGAAAAATTTACGAAAAAAGTGAAAATTCATGAAATTTCGTCAAATTTACGAAGATGATCAAAGTCCATGCGCATTGCTTTTGTGAGGTTTAAAAAGAAATGTGGGAAATAATGAAATTACCACAAAATGACCTAAAAAGGAAAAAATTGGGAAATGTGTTCTCGAAAAAGTATTTTCAATTATCGTATGCGGCGAATTCATTAATAATACATTTTCACAGGGAAGAAGTGGTTAATCGAAAAAAAGTAGATGGATAATAGTAGATTTCTTGGTTTAGTGATTAAATACAGTTACCTACATTATCTCTGCACCGAGGTATTTACCCTCATCCATACCGAAAACGCAAAATTGATAACACATGGAAGATTCAAACGATCGAGCCCCGGCAAACCTCCGAGTTTATATTAATTTATCAATTAATAAATTAATTTACTTCAATACAGTACTACATTAACTTTTTGAATTCAAAATTCTGTCAGTTTGTGTTGTTTTCCTAAACCAGTCAAATTCGAATTTATTATTATTTCTGATCAATTTTAAGTCAAGAAATGGAATAAAATGATTCATTTCAATTTCAAACGTAAATTGTTGTAGTCTATTATGATAAGAATTGAACGTCGTCTCGATAACTAAATCAAATTTATCTTTTGGAACGCACATCAAAGTGTCATCAACATATCGGTAATAGAAAACAGGATTAATTTGATATTCATTCCGCAACACGCTCAGGCAATTCTCTAATTTTCAATTTCTCTAATTCTCTATGGCTCAATTGCATCTGCAATTTCTCTAAGTCTTCCATCATAATATTAGCTAGTAGAGGAGAGATAGATAGGTGAGAGCCCATCGGGTTTTCAAATATTTTGTGACGAGAGCAGGCCGTGTGCCAGTCTCTCGTCTGCGTTCTCCCTTCCCCACTCGGCAAGGCGTGTTGGCCAACGTTAGGCGCATTAAAGTATGCGTCTAACACTTGGCCTTTTATTTCAGCGCCAAGGACGAGCCAGCGCAGTTGAGCGCAAAGAAAAGTTGAAGAGCGCGGAGAGAGAGTGAGAAAGAGAGAGAGAGAGAGAGAGAGAATATTAGGCCCATGCAGGGATTGGCAGGCGCGCAACGCGTGACCGATAAGCGACGCGTCGCGTGCCGCCTAACTAATAGGTCAAGGTAGGGAGAGGAGCGAGCGCCGCTGAGCGGCTGCAAGACGCGCGCAAGAATTAGTGCGTGAGAGAGTTGCAGCCGAGTCCTACTAGAGTGAGGGAGTCGAAGCCTAGTACTACTAGAGTGCGGAAGTCCGAGCCCAGCAGAGAGAGCAGTTCGGGATAGCCGGAAGGAAGGAAGATCAACCCTACCGGCAACGGCTTTGCCAGCAACTGCAGCCAGCCCACCTGCTAGGAGAGTCAACGTCGCCTACGGATACCTGGTCAGCGACAGCGGTTAGCGACGATCTGACCAGAGACGACACCCGGTACTTCCTGCGGCAGCGCATCGCTCAGGATTCTCGACGTTGCGAGGAACAGGAGATAAAAGGTCAAGCCTTCTTTCTTCTTTCTCTCTACACTCTCTCTCTCTCTGGTGATACGACGGCCGGTGCGCGTCGAAAGAGATAGCCTGGCACTCACGTGCCGGCTATCTGAAGGTTCGCGCTAAGATTAATTTATAGTGATGTAAGTTACGACCGGTGAATTGTCCAGGCGCCCACGTGCCGGGCAATTTACCCGGTATTGATTCGCGTAGTTTTTAAGTAAGTTTGTAATAGGTTAAGTACGCGATTAAGTATTAAGATGAAATGCGAAATGTTCATTTGAGATTATCTAAGTAGTTTATTGTTCTATTTGCAGTTTGTTGGTCGGTAATTTAGATTATGTTATGCTCGCGTATGTTCAGTATGCATATTTATTAATAATAATAGGTTGTAAACGAGATTTGATTTCTATCTTTCTATAATTCATTTATCAGCCTCTCCTCGTTTTCTCCCTCAATTGCCTTGAGCGAAAGTGCCTCACTTACCCCGCAAAAGAATTGGTAACAAGGATCGAGTTTTGTTACAATTTGTTTATAATAAATTTTTTTGAACACAAAATATTTGTTATTATATAAAAATTTTATACCTTTCCGAATCTCTTCTATTGAAAATTCACAGTTTTTAATTTGTTCATAATGTTTGTCCAATCCCTTTAAGACTAAATCACACGATATGTTTGTGGATAAGGAAGTTACATCCAATGATATTAAAACGTGATCGTTTAGAATATAACTATATCTTTCAGTTTCTGTTTTAACTGTCCACTGTTTAAAATGTGAGAGTTAGGTTTCTTTATAACTGTTTTAAGAGCACTATATAAGAATTTTGCTAATTTGTTAGTAGGGCTATTAATTGATGAAATTATTGGACGTAGTTGGACATTTTCTTTATGAATTTT
This sequence comes from Phymastichus coffea, assembly GCF_024137745.1. Lineage (NCBI taxonomy): Eukaryota > Metazoa > Arthropoda > Insecta > Hymenoptera > Eulophidae > Phymastichus > Phymastichus coffea. The sequence goes on along the minus strand of NW_026706853.1, from coordinate 654,167 downwards.
TTAGGTAATCCATAGCATTTTGCTATAGATGTGTCAGTTTGAGTTAAATCATTATTATGCCAATATTTTTACAGAAAACCATTATCATTCCAGTCTTTTAAAATTGTTTTTACGTCTTCTTGTAATTTATAAGCCTTAATTGACATCTATGAGGAAGGGATAATGGATGAAGAGTATATATATATATATGGGTTGAAATACTTGATTTCTCACTTTATTGTAACTTGACTGTGCTACAAGTTATACGTTTTAGCCTATAATAATTTGACTACGAGAGAAATGCAACCCTATTGTTAATAATTTGTTGTTTTTCTATTAATAAAGTCTGAAGAGGTGAGCAAATGTGCTGACGAAAGTTGCTGAATATAATTGAAATTAAGTGAATTTCCATCTCTCACTATATCCCATCTTTCCATCATTACAAAATTTATTATTTAAAAATTATAAGAGAATCAAGACAGTATGTTACCGTATAGATTATCAGGATCCGCAGCATTCTAGAGTGAGTTTTCTAAGTCAATATCAATAAGTTTGAACAGAATTTGGTAACTATGAAGATATATATAATATCGCCAGTTGGAGTATTATAAGATATGATTATTTGAGTCAGTTTTTTCATGATACATTGATACAAGTAGACGCCGACTATTTTTAAGTTTACTTTGTCTGTGTTGTTTCGTGTAGTTTTTGCACAGGAAGATTGTCCTATCTTCGGCAGTAGAGGGCCAGGACAATCGTCGTACTGAGGACAAGGTAACGTATGGTTTGGGTTACCGCGGGGTCAGAAGATCGGTCACGTCCTCGTCGTTGACCCTGGAATCTACTTTTTCTCTATAACAGATAACCGAGAAAGAATAGATAGCGAAGAACCGATCAAATAATTGTCATATTTTTACATATGTTGCAGTTGATTTTTGTTTCAGGTCTCGCAGGGTAGTCAAGGGCGACAAAGGTATTTATTATACAAAATATTGCATGTACTGTGTTGAAAACTAGTTTTGAATGTTGCTTTTTGTAGTTAGTTGTAAGCTTACTGTTCGTCTTTTGCTTATATAATTAATTGTTTAATACGATTAATGTTTTTTTTACCTTTCTGTTACAGATAAAAAAGAGTCCCGCAGACAACGGTGGTTGATTCTGCGGTCCGAATTATTCAGGGCGAAGGCCGTTAGAAACGACAGATTAATTTGGAATTATACATTACCGACTGAATCTGTCGTCCCGACCGTAGTGAATCAACCACCACCACCTCTAATACCGGTGGTACGGCCAGTACCGCCATTACCGCCAACACCACCACCACCGCCAACACCACCAACACCGCCAACACCACCACCACCGCCACCGCCAACACCATCACCACCGCCAATACCATCACCACCACCATCGTCACCACCACCAACGTCGTCACATACACCCGGCGGGATTCAGCCCTCCTCTTCTTCCTCGTCATCCTCATCCTCATCCTCCTCCTCTTCATAAAATTATTAAAATTTAAAGGAAATAAAATAAATAATGAATAATTTATAAAATTTTTATATAACTATTTTATAACTTTTAACCCGGGGCAGCGTGGCAAATAAAATAATCAAATTGCTGACCCAAGTAGGCAACCTCGGGAAATTGGCTCAGATTCAGAGAGTAGTATAGCAATGTATGTTCCAGCACACCTGCGGGGGGGTCTCCGGTGTGCTGGAACATACGTATGTTCCAGCACACCTGCGGGGGGTCCGTAACCCTTTGACCCCACCGGGCTTAACCCTTTGGACCCCCTGGCTATGTTAATAATAATTATTATTGTTAAAAATTATTATTAACAATATTCGTGGGGGGGTCCCTTGGTTTAACCCTTTGATTCCCTGGCCTCTATCCCTTCTATGTTAATTATTATTATTATTATTAATGTTAATAATTATTTATAATTTTTGAGGAAGGTTACTAGGGCTCCTAGTCCCTAGGGACCCTATACCTAGAGCTTTTAGTCTAATTAAATTTAAATGTTTTTTTTTTTTTTTTTTTTTTAAAAGTTATAAATATATATTATTGACAATTTACATGCTACATTGAGAATGAAACGAATAGAAAATAGCGAAGATTTTTTGAAAAAAATGAAGAGACAGACCGGAGAATCGAACCGGAGTCCTCTGGGTTGGCAGGCTAGCGTTCTACCACTAGAGCCAATGCCACATGTACCTTAGAGGATGCATATTGTGTATATTAGCTACACACGCATACATTTGGTATAGGGCCCGAGCGTGCGGAGGAGGAGGGGAGCGCATGCTGTCTATAGTTCTGGCCTGATGGGGGTGCGCTACTATAGCAGTATTAAATGTATGCTCTCTCTCTCTAGCTCTGACTCAGCGTGGTCCACAGTGCGAGGAGGAGGGGAGCGTATGCTGTCTATAGTTCTGACCTGACGGGGATGCGCTACTATAGTAGTAGTAGTAAACGTGCGCTCTCTCTCTTTCTCTCTCTGTCTCTCTCCTACGCTCTAGCTAAGCGTGGACCATGATGTGCGGAGGGGAGCGTATGCTGTCTATAGTCAACACGTGCTCTCTCCACGAAGGGAACTGTTTTCGTGAGAATGCTAGAGACTACGAATGCAGTCGCTCGACTGACACCTCCTTGAGATGTTCCTCCTAAACATCTCTGCTAGGAGAGAACCTTATTCTCATCCATTCACCCTTTCTTACAATCGTTATGATTATTTTACTATTTAAATAAGCACACATTTATTATTTATTTAATATTTATTATTTTTAATTATACATTGAATAGAGTACACTTTGTCTATAATCTTTATGTTCAGTGTCTGACATAGCTATTTTTAAATATTCAGTTGAATTTTTATATGAATTATAGTCATCTGTAAATCTTTCGACTGTGTCGATCCCTTTTGATTTTGCTTGTTTTTGTCTTTCCATCATCCAATCGTGTATCTTTTGTGTATTTACTGCAGCACATACTATATTCTCGCCATTCTGACTATGATATATACATGATGGTTTAAATTTAAGACTTAAATCTTCCAATCGCGGACATCTCATTTCAGTTTCGATATCTAAAATATTTCTGTAATTAAAAAAAAAAAAACTAATTAAATTCGAATTTAGAATTTTGTACTATTGTATATTATTTGAACCTACTTTTCAGGAATAATTTTTTCAAGCCATTGCTTCTTTTGTAATCCTTTCACATAAATATTTTGCAACGATTACCGAAAATCGTTTGACTCGCGCGATGTAATTAGCGGTTAAGCGAGGTGAGCCGCGTTCGGTTCGCGAGAGAGAGAGAGCGCGTAAGGGGCAACGACCGGGAGGGGAGGCTCCGAGCGCCAGTATGACTGTGCTACTCAGTCGATCCGTGCGCCTAACCTCCATATTCTCCGTGCCGTTCTCGTTTGTTTTCCCTGGTGACATTGCGAGCGTGAGTGCGTGGGTGCGTTAGCAGCAGCAGCAGGAGCAGCAGCGATAACTGCGACAGCAGCATCTGCAGCAGCAGCAGCAACAGCGGCAACAGCAACTGCAGCAGTAGCAACACCAGTAACGGCAGCAACAGTAGCGGCAACAGCAACAGCGGTAACAGCATTAGAGGCAGAGCAGCGGAGCAGTTTAATAGCTACGTGTTATTCGGATACGGTTGGCCACCGTATCCACACCGTCGTTGCGGTAGGTGCACCTTCCCTGTTTCTCATTGTTGTTAATTTTGCGTGCGAATCCGCGCAGCGAGCGCGAAGAGTTTATTGTTTTGCGTGCGAGCAGGTAGTTCGCGGCATTCGCGGTTTTTCTCTCTCTCTCTCAAAAAGCGTGTGTTGTCATTCACGCGTGCGTGCCTCAGTCTCTCGGCATACCCTCCGTGTAATTGATTTGAGTAAATAAATCACCCTTTGTTCCGTATAAACGAATTTATTAGTCGTTATTTCGTCATTCCCTTGTCCGAAGGTCGCGCCTCGCATTGTTTACATTGGTATTCGAATTCGCCGGTAACGCAGCACGAAGTGTGCGAAACGTTAGGCGGGAATCCACAATTTAGGTTCCGATAGCGGCCGCACGAGCGCTACGAGCAAGCAGCGCCAACGCCGCCAAGTGGCGAGTTGGGGGAACCCAACTCGGAACTTTGAAGAGACTCTGCGCAGGCGCACTCCTAGGCAAGGTAGGTTAATGCGCATCGAGCGCATAGATAACAAGGCTTCATATAGTTAGAGTACGGGCACTTTTAGGAGATTACCGACTAAATGACAGCCTGTTACAATTTCTACAATTATGTAAATGACTACGTATAGTACAATTTAAAAAATTATATGGTAAAATACCATTTCTCCATATATATCTATAAAATTGATTTTATTAAATATTTCAAATAAAATCAATGTTAATTAACGATAATTAAAATAAATACCATGATGATGTAATTCCAACCACTTATTAACACTTTGATATTCAATAGACAGTTTGAGCCAATGATATGGAGGTTTAAAAAGTAGCACTGTAGGTGAAGTATTAGAACATACTGGTAAATAGGCAAACTCCTTACAAATAAAAGTATTATTGAGACTCTGAAAGCCTTGAATATCTAAAATATAGTCCATCATTCTCTATGATATGTGAGCTGAATCGTATCTCAAAGCAATAATGACTATATTTTTATTCTGAAGATCTATATATAAACCCTTTAATACAAAATTAATAAGTTAGATGGTGCTACAGTCGGTTCACCCCCACTCTTTCGTTTGAGCTAACCCTTCCATATACTGCCTACAGCGCCCACACTTTGTAGGCAGCGCCCTCAGTTTGCTGACAGCGCCCTCACTTAACCTTTAAAAGCAGCTTTGGCCTAGCAAAAGAGCGCAGTCTCTCGAGACAGCCTGCGAGCTAAGCTTGCCTTACCTTACGCCATTTGCAAGTAGTTCCTCAGTAGTTAGTTGAATCCTTATTGATTTGTTAAACAAATCAATATTCATTACCAACTAAGAACAAGTTCATTTTAGAGCTGTTCACTACCTTTTCCATCCTTTCATCATAATAATCCTTTATACAATTATAGACAAGTGACTGTACAAGACAATAAAACTAGATAACTAACAACATGACTTCTATCGCCTATTTTGAAGAAACAATTAAAAATTTATGGAAAGCTTATAACCATTCGAACGATTTAGATATAGACGATTGTATTAGATGGAGAAATCTAACAGTTAATGCTATAATTTCAATTAATGAATTTATGAAACGATCTGATTTAAGTAGAGCAATTCGACAAAGGTGTCAAACTTGTGCTTGTCATTTGAATTCTATTGAAGTCAATTTAAGTAAAACTATAAAAGTTGGTGGAAGTATACAACCATTAACAGCTATTCAGGATGAAATTCTAGGAGATGGAGTTGTTTGGAGACCAATTCATTCAGCCTTTGAAAATCGAATTAGTACAGTCTGTATAGTTAATCAACATCATTTAGATATAAAAACATTTCTAGTTGCCGCAAATCAACTATTACAAATTAAAATACCTCAATTTCTTGCTATCCATAATAACTTAAAAATAAATACAGAAATGGCATCACAATTTATCATAAAGAAAAATCAAGAAGAAGATATTCAAATCATGTATTTCAATACAGAAAATGTTTGCATTTATAAGACTACTGATCTTGATAGATGGTTTCAAAATAACGTTAAAGATATTATACTTAAACAAATCGAAGAATTTCAAGAAAGAGACTCAGGCTGGTCGTTAAAAACTATTGTCGGTCTCACTATTAATATAAATAAGTATAATCCACTTAAACCATGCTCGTATATACCATTACCGTCAAGCATAGATAATAAAAGAGCCTGTGTTAATGTAAAAAATGAAGACAATGAATGTTTTAAATGGGCTATACTTTCATGCCTTCATCCAGTTGCAAGAAATCCAAACAGAGTAATTAAGTACAAGCCCTATGAGAATGAACTGAATTTTGATGGTATAAGCTTCCCTGTAAAAATAAAAAGTATTCCTAAATTTGAAAAGTTGAATAATATAAGTGTAAATTTATATATACTAAAAAAATATGGATCGAAATATGAAGTCTCACCGTGCTATATAACGAAATTAAAACAAACTAAACATGTGAACTTACTCTTAATACAAAACGAATATATTGATGAAAATGAGACTAATAGACCACAAATATCAATAGATGATGAAAAATTCAAATTAGAGACTCACTACGTATGGATTAAAACTTTATCTGCTCTCCTTCGTAGACAAGTTACTCAACATACTGAAAAAATTTATCTTTGCGAACGTTGCCTTCATTATTTTACTAACAAGGAAAATTTGAAATCTCATGAAGTTGACTGTTCCAAAATAAATAAGTGTCGGATTAATTTACCTGACGATGCTACTTTAGAATTTAAAAATTTTAAACATAAAGAGGAAGTTCCATTTATTATATACGCGGATTTTGAATGTCTGTTAAAACCTATAGAAGATCCTAATAGAAATCTCAATGTTAAGAGACATAGTTTCCAAGAACATGAAGCCTATAGCATTGGATTATATATAAAATGCCGTTATGATGATAGTAAGTCGATATATAAGTCATATAGAAAAAAATTAAATGAAGACGAATCACCAGCATCATGGTTTATAAAGCAATTGAAGTCCCTAGTGATTGAGTTAGAAAAGATATATAATAATGCAATAAAAATGGATTTATCATTTATTAATGAACGGACATTCCAAACGGCAAGAAGATGTCATATTTGCAACCAATATTTTCAAGATAACCAAAAACGAGTTCGTGATCATTGTCATTTAACAGGAAAATTTAGAGGTGCAGCTCACAATCATTGCAATTTGAATTATAAAAATGCTGCTTTCATACCAGTCGTATTTCATAACTTTACAGGCTATGACTCACATTTTATTATAACAGAAATTGCTACTAACTCAGAATTTGAAGGAAAGATCTCTGTTCTCGCTGAAAACAAGGAGCGATACATATCCTTCACAAAAGAAGTTGCAAACAGTCGAATTAGCTTTCGTTTCATTGATTCCTTTCGATTTATGCCTACATCTCTAGATAAATTAGCATATTATTTACCTCAGCTAGATATTGTACAGAGAGAATTTCAGAAAGATAATTATACTTTAGAAGAGATTAATTTACTCAAAAGAAAAGGAGTTTTCCCATATGAATACATAGAAAATTTAAATAGACTAACTGAGACAGAGTTACCATCTATTGAAAAATTTCATAGTCAATTGACAGATAGTGATATTCCTACTGAAGAATATAAGCTGCTCAAAACGTATGGAATATTTTCGGTAGTATTTGGAAGAAAATAGATTTAGGAATGTATTCTGATCTCTATCTGAAAACTGATGTACTTTTACTAGCTGATATTTTTGAGAATTTTCGATCAACCTGTAAGAATGCATATGATCTCGATCCTGCTCATTATTACACTACTCCTGGATTAACATGGGACGCGATGTTAAAATATACAAATATGAAGCTTGAACTATTAACAGATATAGATATGGTTTTATTCATTCAAAAAGGTATTCGTGGAGGTATTAGTCAATGCTGCAATAGATTTTCAAAAGCAAACAATAAATATATGGGTGAAGAATTCAATAAGGATGAGCCAAACAAATTTTTAATGTATTATGACGTAAACAACCTTTATGGTTGGGCTATGACTCAATCACTACCATTTGAGGGCTTCAAATGGGTTTCAAATGTGGATATGTCAAATTTTTTCAATATCTCTGATGATAGCGACGTAGGCTATATTTTAGAAGTAGATCTAGAGTATCCACAAGAGCTGCATGATGAACATAAAGACCTACCTCTTTGTCCTGAACATACTAAACCACCCGGATCAAAACAGAAAAAACTTTTGACAACGCTTTATGATAAAGAACGATACGTTATTCATTATAGAGCGTTAAAACAAGCTCTCAAATATGGACTAAAACTCAAAAAGATATATAGAGCGCTAGAATTCAAACAAAAACAATGGCTGAAACCATATGTTGATTTAAATACTGAAAAAAGAAAGCAAGCTAAAAATGAGTTTGAAAAATTATTTTACAAGCTTATGATTAATGCAGTATATGGAAAAACAATGGAAGACGAAAGAAAACGAAAAGATGTCAAACTGATCAATCAATGGGGTGGTAGATATGGCGCTGAAGCTCGAATTGCCCAACCAAATTTCCATAGTAGTTCCATCTTTCATGAAAATTTAGCTGCTGTTCAATTATCGCGGACAACTATCAGTATTAAAAAACCTATATACATCGGTCTATGTGTATTAGATCTTTCAAAAACATTAGTCTATGACTTTCATTATGGTTACATGAAGCAACGTATTGGTGAAAAATGTAAATTACTTTATACTGATACTGACAGCCTCATTTATGAAATTCAAGATGTCGATATGTATGAGATCATGAAAGTAGACATTGATAAATTTGACACATCGGACTATCCTGCTGATAATCAATTTGGAATGCCTCTAGCTAACAAAAAAGTTCTTGGTGTTATGAAGGATGAGTGCAATGCTGCTATTATGAGGGAGTACATTGGGTTACGAAGTAAACTATACAGTATTGAAATAATAAATAAGGATCCCTTGAAAAAGGCAAAAGGAGTGAAAAAACATACAGTAAAAAATACAATAACTCATTCAGATTATCGAAGGTGTTTAAACGAAATGGAAATTATTAAACGTACTCAATGTAATATTCGATCTAAATGACATCAAGTATTAACAGAGAGAGAGGAAAAGACAGCACTAAGCCCTCATGATGATAAACGATGTATTTTTTATAATAATCCGGACACACTTCCGTGGGGGCATTATAAAACTCTCGAAATTGCTGAAATGAAAGAAAGAGTTGAACAGCTACGAAGAAAGAGGTATAGAGAAGAAGACGAAATGATAGAACAAAATAGTAATATGAAAAGATTCAGATTTGAAGAAAATAATTCTAGAGGGCAGCACTAGCGAAAGAATTCTACTCCTTCGACAGTTACTAGATGGCGCTGATGACTAGTAATGGAGAGGGAGAAACAATGGATATCCGAGTCTACAGAGTGGGAGAATGGTTTTAGATGAAGAATCATGAGAGAGGGGAGACTGAAAGAGAGGGAAGCGGCGACGGCGGCTTGAGCTTTAAGAGTGGGGATGCCACTTATAAAACTAAGAGCTCACTCTTGTTCCAAACAGTTGCTCAGCTCTCACTCAAGCAACAGTCTTACCTCTAATACGTCTTCCACTAACTATTGAAACAAGTAAGATGTTTAAATAATTTTAGTTTATTAATACCTTAGTAATAAATAAATAAATAATTCTTTGATTTTTTATTTTACAGAATGGATTTCTCAGCAATAAATAAAATTTCGAAGACGACTTTCCTTCCTCGGAAGGCGATGTCCCAATTAACATCAAACACGTTATACCAAGTAACAAAAGATCATTAACAACAAAATATGGATTTAGCGTTGTTATTACAGTTGACGACGAATTTGATGTGTTCCTGCCTAAAAGGGTTAACCTTGTACTCGAAAAAGATGAAGAAATGTTGAACAACCTACATCAGACTAGTGAGAAGGATGAATTATTTATTTACCATATTGTCGGTTCAAACTTCGAATTTAAACATAATTGTATTTTCAACGAATAGTAATTAAATGTATTATAATACTAATGTAAATAGCTACACTATGAATAATAAAAAAAAAATATATCTAATTAAATAGTCTTTTTTCCTTTATTTAACTATCCTCTTATTTCCTTTTCTGGAGAGGTAAAAAAAGTTCTTAATGTAGCCCTTTCCATTGAATTTCATCTCAATGTAAAGGTGACTCATGAGCGTTGATTCGAAAGGAAGTACCTCACAGGTGAGAGCGAAGGTTGGGGCTCTCACTATTCCTATAATTAACCTTAAGTTCCGATAGAGGGCAGTCATTCGAGTTCTAATATATTTATAAGAAGATGCATAGTTTGCTTTACCATCATTCAGTGAGAAGAAATAGCTATAGCAAGACTATCCTCTTGTGGTTCATCATGGCGCCTATTAGAAGAAACAAGAAGAGCATTCGCGCTTCGAAGTATGTATGGTTCTCAGATAATATTCAAATTCATCATCTTCCTATTGAAGACAAAGACTCGAGAAAAGGAGTGTGGGAGCAGCTTGCACGAGATCGAGAACGCTTCCAACGTCGTATTATGCAACTAAGTAGTATAATATCGCGAGCACTATTTAAAAAACGTATAATAATGATGAATCATATTCTTGAACCTATACTAAAAAATCATTGTATAGTATATACACTTAACAAACTAAAAATCTAAGTGGAGGTGGAAGAAGCAGCAAGTGGAGGTGGAAGAAGTAGCAAGTGGAGGTGGAAGAAGTAGCAAGTGGAGGGAGGCGGCCGTGCCGGCTAGAAAAAGTGTAGGTGGGGTAAAGGTCTTAAGAGAGAGAGAAGAGCTCGGAAAACGTCATTCTGTTAGAAGAATCATTACCAGTAGTATCCACTTCCTTCTCCACTATTCTCAAGTCTTCGATAGCAAGATGGACTTAGAAATGTTAAATAAAATAGCTATGAAGCCCTTTGATCCACTACCGGAGAAAAATCATTATGAACTTGAAGAAAATCGTTGTTATTTAGTAACAAACTTTAAGGAAGAAGATAACAATCGAATCATTCTCGAGCTCGATTGTGAATTCCAACTTATTTTACCAGATCGAATTTCAAGAGCCATCATGAAACATTATGATCTTTATATATTACTTACAGATCATGTACAAAAATATTGTTTACAGATTGAATATCATAGCGCTGGTAGATTTCAATTTATTATTTAATGTAACATCAATGTATCTTTATTTCAATAAAGTATGTACAATAAATTTATTATAAAATATATTGTGGAGAGGTAAATGAGTCACAGGTGTTTCTACTAAAGCAGGTTTCGACTTGTTCTAATGGATTCACAAGTGATGATGCTCAAATGGAAGTACCTCACAGGTGAGAGCGAAGGTTGGGGCTCTTACCATTAAAATAAAACAAAAATTATTTATTATTATTGTAATATTTATTTGAATAAAATTTACTTTACATAAACGTCTTTATTCTTTCATATGTATAAAGTCTTATCTATCCATGAATTGTGTGAATTGTCGAATCCCAACCATTTAACGTATACTTGATTACCACGTTTCCTTAAAACTTTTTCAATGAGATATACATCAGGATACATAGCTTTCTGTAGTTCTTGCACGTAAAAACCTCCAACAATTGGATTGCCTTTATAATCTCTTAAATGATAAGTGATAGGCTTTGTCTTCGCAACTCGTTGAATAGTAAAAATCTCAGTAGACCAGTTAGGAGTGTATCCTTTTTCGAAAACGTGTTTAGACTTGCTCACACGTACTTTATCGCCTACTTGAAATTTAGGGCTCTTAACGAAAAGACGTCGGTCGTAAGAGAATCGTCTCAACACCTGCATTTCATTCTCTTTAGTTACGTCTTTTGGCTTCATATCTATCGTACGATGTTTTCGATTATTGTAAGATTTCAATAAATCAGCTAGAATGTTGATCCATTTGTAATTTCCTTGAAGACTGAATTTTTTCCACATGACATTTTTTAGCGTGCGATTGAAACGTTCACAAATAGTTGCCTTAAGATTACTATAAGTAGAATAAAGGTTTATTTTATATTTTTTCATTAAACTTTGAAAATTTGAATTGTAGAACTCTTTGCCTCTATCCACTTGGAGATTTTTAGGAATGCGTCCCTTTTTTAATACAGACTCCATTGCGTTAGTGACATCTGTAGCAGTTTTCTGTTTTACTGGAACTCCCCAAGCATATTTAGAGAACGTATCTATAATAGTTAATAGATAGCGAAAACCTTTATTCTCTCTAGAATAGTTTTGCATCTCAACAAGATCAGCTTGCCACGTCTCATCTATTCCACGTATATCGACTTTTCGACGAGGATAGTTTCGACGTGCTGGTTTGTGTAACTCATCCACCACTCTTTGATGTTTCATTTTAAAGTTTGTTTTTAAAATTTCAAACGGTCCAATATTTGTAAAAATGTCTAACGGTCCAATAGTTTTTTCTATCACTTTCTCTTTCTGTTTCTCTCTTTGATTACTAATATTATCTTTTTCTAACTTAGCAATAATTACTTGATGCTTTACTAATTCTAATCTTATTGTATCCAATGATTTTGAGAGATCATTTATCATACTCGTAAGCGTAGTAACGTTAGCTATAATAGTTTTTTGCAACGTTCGTAAGTTTACAGCATCGTTACTCTCCTGAGGATCGGCTATATAACAAATTCTTTTGTCATTCGCGTCGTATTGTCCGTCTTTAGTGATATTATACCCTATACCAGGAGGACCTTGATTACCCTCCTTTTTTTTCAATGTACGTCCAAACACATCAACACTCATTTTATTACTGAGGAATATTTAGAATTGTCTTAATATATATAGCCAGCTTCACGTAATTCTTCAATAATTGAATGAATTTCATTAACATGACTAGAATTACCGGCGATTTGTTCGGCAATAAGCAATCTCAATCGATCAACGAGCTCGTTTGGATCATTCCAATATACATAATCAAATAACGTTCCTTTTCTAGCTATTTTATAGTTAGGAAAAAGACCTCTTCCATCAATAGTCGATTTTCGCTTCTTAGCGCTACTGCTCAAAGATAAATTTGGTCCAATATACTTTTTGAATTTATTTACATGCTTATTGCGATATTCTCCATTTGTTTCGTATCTCTTTCGATGAGCGTTAGTGATTTCGAGAATTTTTATATAATTTTCAATATCCAATGAACTGATTAATTTAGAATCAGGTTCTTTACGAAAGAGAAGTTCCATTAAACCAAGCGTCTTGCTGTATGCTTTATCATTCACAGTCACGTTATCGTTTTGGAAGGAAATTGGAGAATTGCCTATGACATATGTATTTTCATGTAAGCGAACACCAAATGTCTTGTCTAAATTACTTTTCTGCTGAGGTTCATGCAATAGTCGAACATAGTTTCCTACAATCGAATCATCCAATAGCTGTTGCCTCTGTTCTGTAGTTACATTTGAACTACTTTTGTTCAAATTTATAGCAGTTGTATCAAGTGATGATTCATCATGATCATCATCATTATCATCAATAGAAATAGCAGACTCAAATGTAGTATCAAGCGGTTGTAATGTAGAATTTAATTCATTAGCAGTACTATTGAAATATCTAGATTTGTAGGGAGTGTCAGTTGCTACTTCTGACTTGAAAACATTATCGAACTCGATTTTCATTTTCTTTTTCGTTGGCTGCTCAGTAGTAGTAGTAGCGTTACTTTTATCAGTAGTTGCCTCTACGAGTTTCTTCAATGGATCAACCATAGGTTTAAAAGTTTCATGCAATGTCTTTTCTAAATCAGCTTTACCACGTTTTATTAGTTGATACTTGCGTCTTATGGCATCACGAGCCATGGATAATTGCTCGAGCACCTTCTTTTCTCTTTCAAAGTCAGCCATGTTTACGCTTCTAATTTCTGAAGTTAAATAATCTTCATCCACTCACTCATCTATATTTATAGCAAAAGAATCAAATCCCTTTCTATATCGTCCATGATTTATTGGTCTGTCTCTGTCGATAACCAAAAACCCATGATTATCGTCTCTCCAACATTTTAAACAAATTGCTTTAAACTTCTCAAAAGACATATCTGAGTTAACATGATCATTGTAAATGTGCTTAATATTCACGCCATCTTGTCGAAACAAAACAAGTAAATTCACATTATCTCGAATGAGATGCTTCGGAATGCGAGCGTACGATTGACAGAGATAGAAACTATCTACCTTTTTATGTCTTCCCATACAGAAGAATGCTCTTACGTTATCTTGCTTCTCAGTGGCTATATCGTCAAAAATCATGATAGAATTTGGTCGTGTTTTATCTGGTGAAACAACTGTCTCATGCTCGCTGAAAGCATGATACTCTATATCATTAATAGGCTCTAATAAATCTTTCAAAAATGTATATTTAGGCTGATTAAGGGATTTTGAGTAGACATATTCGTTTTCAAATCTAAGACCATTAGGATGAGTGATTAATGTTAATAAACAATTAGTTTTTCCACAATTACTAGGTCCGCAGAAAACGGCACGGATACTATTAGGCAATAGTTCACCATGTCTTTTTTCTTGTTTTTCCGTCTCCACCACTCTATCGAAATTAATGACTTGAAGCTTAAGAGGTTGTTCTTGGAAATCCATGTTGTTTACTCATCATTGACACCTCAATGAATGAGTTGTTAGGTATAAAAAGTCTGCTTATATATCTTTTATTTCATTAACATGCTGTCTTTCGAAGAAGTATGATCACGTACTATAAAAGAAAGACTGGTGGTGATCTAGTGAACGAGATTATAAATAACTTGCCTATTGAAGCTCACTTACCTGGATATCAGTATTGTGGTCCTGGTACAAAATTGAACAAACGATTGGCACGTGGAGATCCTGGTAAAAATCCACTAGACGTTGCTTGTAAAGAACACGATATTGCTTATGCGCAAAATCGGGAGGATATTGCGACAAGAAATAAAGCTGACGAAATTCTAGCTAACAAAGCTTGGGAAAGAGTACAAGCTAAAGATAGCAGTTTTGGTGAGAAAGCAGCTGCCTTCACTGTAGCCAACATTATGAAAGTTAAAAGTAAGCTTGGTATGGGTGTTGCTATGAAAAAAGGTAGTAAGAAACAAGGTAGAGGATTTAAAAAACGTCAAGCACGAAAGAAATGTAGAAAAATCAAAAAACCGTCAGTTACATTGAATAAAATTATTAAGACGATCTCGAAAAGTAGTGTGCCTAACAATAGAGCTCTTGTAATTATTCGTTCGGCTATAAAAGGAGCCAATGAAGCTGTGAAAAAGGCTGGCGGTAGAAGTAAAATAAATATACCCCGTATTTTACCTATTCCCAGTAAAGTTGGTGGAGCGATTCCTTTTTTAATTCCATTATTTGCTGCTTTAAGCGCCACTGGAGCTCTAGCTGGAGGAGCTGCTTCAATAGCAAAAGCCGTTAACAGTGCTAAGGCCGCTGAAAATCAATTGAACGAAGCTCATAGACATAATAAAACTATGGAAGCTATTGCTATTGGTAAAGGACTTTATTTGAAACCATATCGTAAAGGTTATGGTCTTCATTTGAAACCATATTCAAGTGGAAAAGGTTTAAACAAAAAAAGCTCGAAATAACTTTACCTAATCGAGCACTGACAGATCATGATATAAGAAAATATGCTAAAATACTAAAAATTGCAAATTTTCGAGGTGTTTTCATGCGTAATGCTCTGCCAGCTGATGGACCACGATATAAAGAGGCAGCTATTGTAAATTTAGATGATAAACGTGGACCAGGTACTCATTGGGTAGCATACAAAAAGAAAGGTGATGAGGTTATGTATTTTGATAGTTTTGGTAATCTACAACCACCTATAGATCTATTGCTTTATCTCAAAGTTAATAGAATCATGTATAATTATATTAGATATCAAGATTTTAATACATATAATTGCGGCCATCTTTGTCTCAAATTTCTTTTAAACAAACTATAGAAAAGACGACTAGTATATAAAATACTCATTCAAAGAATGACTATCATTTGACATGCATCTGTCATGGAGAATACACTGACATTGAGTCTCTCAGGAACATCATCCGTACTCGAAACATATTATTTTCCACCGATCGAATTGATACCAAACAAAAAATACGTTCTTGGTCTAGTTGAGCTATTAACATTTAATTCAATACCAAACATTGACGTTGGTTGTAATAAATTTTACGTTGAAGGTCAAGAAGCTATCACTTTACCGACTGGTAGCTACGAAATAGAAGATATTGAAAGCTTTCTCATAGACGAGTTAGCACCTAAAGGTATATCGTTTAGCCTAAAACCAAATAATAATACTTTACGTAGTGTCATTCGGTGCAGTCAAAAAATACATTTTGAACCAGAAGATTCTATTGGATCAATTTTAGGCTTCACTAAACGCACGCTCGTTGAAAACGAACTCCTTGAAAACGAAACACATAGTTCTGACTTACCCGTCACTATACTCAAAGTCAATGCTTTACGTGTAGAGTGTAATATTACTACAGGCTCTTACATAAACGATCGCAAAGTACATACTATACATGAATTTTTCCCAGCAGTCCCACCTGAATATAAGATTATAGAAGTTCCCTCTCACGTCATTTACCTTCCAGTCACTGTGAGGAGCATTGATCATTTTCAAATTCGTATAGTTGATCAAGACGGAAACCTAGTTAACTTTCGAGGAGAAGTCATCACAGTGCGAGTGCATATAAAGACCATATCTTAGTAATGGGTATCATTTACAATATAAAGAGCGGCCGAGGCTATATTAAAAGACAAAAATGTCGAACAGCAACCAGTCAACAGCGAGCTATCAGACCGCTCACACCTCAGAACTGTCAATTCCTGAAAAGCTTGAGACTAGAAGTCGTCGAAAATCGTGGAAGAAAATATTGTGCATATTAGTGTGTTGTATAAAACAACAACAACAATATGGAGGGAATTCTAGACATTCATTCAGCTGTCGCTTTCGATGAGTCTATAGCTCATTATGAAGTTCATGCGCATCAGCCTTATTCATTATCATATTTCAATAATAGTGATGAAATTCATATAGCAATTCAACATCAAGATTTATCTCTGCTTCCATCGCGCAGTATGATTCATATTTGTGGTAGGTTGACCAAGCCGGACGGTACCACTCCAGTGGAGAACACTTTATTAGTCAACAATGCCCTCTGTCATTTGTTCGAGGAAATACGATATGAAATAAATGCTATTGAAATTGATAAAGTGAAAAATGTAGGCTTAACGAGCCTCATGAAAAATTGGCTTTCACTCAATCCATGTCAAAGCTCTATCGCTGAAAATGCCGGATGGAATGGTGATAACAACGAAGTTTTAATATGTAACGCTCAAGGTTTTTTTGATGTGACTATCCCTCTCAGTATGTTACTGGGCTTTGCTGAAGATTATCGGAAAATTGTAGTCAATGTCAAGCATGAACTTATTCTCACAAGATCAAGAGATGATTTAAATGCTATTTTGTCTGCTCCAATAGGGAATCCTGCTGCTTCAGAAAAAACAAAAATTACTTTAACTAAGGTTGAATGGTTGATGCCATATGTGATGGTTGCAGACAAAGAAAAAATCAAATTACTCAATCAGATTGGACGAGATCGTGCAATTACTATGAGTTATCGTACTTGGGAAATGTATGAGTATCCAAAATTACCTCGTACATCAAAGCATGTTTGGAGTGTTAAGACTTCCAATCAATTGGAAAAGCCTCGCTTTGTTATTTTAGCTTTTCAAACTAAACGTAAAAGTTCAGCAAGTGTTAATTCTAGTAATTTTGATCATTGTAATATTAGTAATGTGAAGCTATTCCTCAATTCGCAATGCTATCCGTATGGAAATCTCAATTTAAATATCAATCAAAATCAGTTTGCTGTTCTCTACGATATGTATACTAATTTTCAAAACGCTTATTATGGTAAAGAAAACGAGCCGTTACTCAATAAAAAGGATTTCATTAATAAAGTGCCGTTAATAGTTATAGACTGCTCCAAACAAAATGAAACATTAAAAAGTGCTGCAGTCGATGTTCGCCTAGAATTTGAAACTCGGACTGATTTTCCTGAAGATACTGCAGCCTACTGCTTAATATTACACGATCGTATTGTACAATATAACCCGATTAGTGGTGATGTTAAAAAATTAGTTTGAAATTAACAAGACATTATGTAATCAATGTACACAATGCTTTTCAATAAAAAAATTAAATTATATACATATACACTATATATTGTTAGAATTTAATACAAACTACCTATAATCCTAGAGAGAGAGAGAGAGAGAGAGAGAGAAAGAGAATAGCATCCACACTAAACGGCGTACGCACCTAGCAAGCTAGAGACGCTACCCCCTCTCCGAGGGCCCAAACTTAGCCAGCATAAGCTTACTATGCTCCCTACTATAGAAGGAGAGAGACCATCATACAGCTTACTAAATACCCTACCAGCTTCTACAGCATCCTACCTTACCAACCTATGTATATGAATATTGGTGGGTGAGTGGGTGAGAGTAGGTAGGTGGATGGAATAGGTGAATGGGGGTGGGGGCACTGGTAGATCCTAAGTAAATTAAAACATTATTAATTTTTTATTTTAGTTTAATTTATTATTTTTTTTTTATAAAATACATTATTTTTTATAAAAATACAATTTTTTTCTTTTTAATATTACTATTTAATTTTTTTGGACCCGACGACCTTAGAGGGGCGAGTCGGCTTCCTGATGGTTGGTTGTGCCGGAATCAAAATAACTTTACGTCGAACACACTCAACGTTTTTTACCACCGGAATTTTTTTCTGTAAACAAATTTTTTAATTATTATTTTTAATTTAAATTTATTAATTCATTGTATAACTTAATTACTTACATTAGCGGTCAAATCGAGTGGTTTATCAATTTGAGTATTATCTCCTCTTTGACAGCCTGCGGATGTTGCTGTCGAAGAGGTTGTTGTTGACGTCGCTGGTGATGTTGTCCTCGACGTTGCTGTTGACGTCGCTGGTGATGTTGTCCTCGATGTTCCTGATGATGACGATGATAATGTCATCGATGTAGATGACGTTGACAGCCTCGAAGTAGACCCATTACCTTCATTCACCATGGCTGTTGTTGATGGTGCAGCAATGCTGGAAAGCCTTCGCTTAACTTTCGCAGCAAGTTCGTCTTGCTGCGCTTTAGCTAAGGCGGCTTTCCGTTTCCGCTCCAATCGAGCGGATTCTTGCTGCCTCCGCATAGCGTCCGCACGCTTATGTTGTTCTAGTTTGGCGTTGACGCGATCATTGACAATTTTGTCAATTTGATAGGCGACTTGATGCGCCATCATTCTGGCCGCTATAGATTCCTTGATCCACTGAAAAAGAGAAAAGACAATTAAATATTAATAAAAAATATAAATTGATATAATATTATGTAACAGGCTGTCGTTTAGTCGGTAATCTCCTAAAAGTGCCCGTGCTTCAACTATACGAAGCCTTGTTATCTATGTGCTTATAGCACAGTAACCTACCTTGCCCGAAGTGCGCCTGCGCAGAGTCTCCTCAATGTTCCGAGTTGGGTTCCCCCAACTCGCCACTTGGCGGCGCTGTAGCTCGTACTCTTAGCGCTCGTGCGGCCGCCACCGGTACCTAGGATGTCGACTCGCGTCTAGCGATACTTACGCGATTCGTGCTTCGCAACCGGCGAATTCGAATCGGAATGTAAACAAATATGCACGACCTCCGGACAAAGGGAAAACACAATAACGGAAACTCGTTCGAATAAAGGCCAAGGGATGATTTATTTAATAAAATCAATTACACGGGGATTTGGCCGAGAGACTGACGCGCGCACGCGTGAATGACAACACACGCTTTTCGAGAGAGAGAGAAAAAACCGCGATTGCCGCGAACTACCTGCTCGCACGCAAAACAATAAACTCTTCGCACTCGCTGCGCGGATTCGCACGCCAATCGTAATAACAATAGAAGGGAATTTAGGTGCACCTACCGCAAGAACGTCGTGGATACGGTGGCCAACCGTATCCGAATAACACGTTGTTATTGAACTGCTCCGCTGCTTGCAGTACCACCTCGATATCTGTTGCCGCTGTTGTTGTTGCCGCTACTGCTGCTGTTGTTATTGCTGTTGCTGCTGTTGCTGCTGCGGTTGCTGCTGCTACTATTGCTGCTGTGCTGCTGATGCTGCACCTCACCCACGCACGCTCACCAGGAACAGTCAACGGCACAACAAAACGAGAAAACTCGGGACGGATGGAGGTTAGGCGCACGGATTGACTGAGTATCACAGTCGTACTGCCGGTTGCTACCTCCCCTCCCGGTCAGTGCCCCTTACGCGCTCTCTCTCTCTCGCGAACCGAACGCGGCTCACCTCGCTTAACCGCTAATTACCTCGCGCGAGTCAAACGATTTTCGGCAATCGTTGCAATTATAATAATACATACTTGTTGGACAATCGCCTTTATTTGTTGAATTTGCAGTGCTTGAGGACTGTTCTCCTCCACAAATCGCTGCAACTGAAAATAAATGATAATAAATAAATAAATAAATAAATAAATAAATATATGAGAAAAAATACTTACGGTAATTAATAATAAAATTAAGAGCCGATATAACGGCTCTTTTCCGACATTCTGCATGGTCGGAAGCTGGTAATCTGAAGTGGTAAGCTGAAATTGAATAATAATATTATTAAAAAATTATAAAAATTATTTTAATTATTTTTAAATTATTTAAAATTATACTTACAGTTTCTAAAAACTCACACGCTTTGGTGATACTTTCCATTGTTGTTGTTGTTTTATTTTTATTAATTAACTTTAAAAAAATATAAAACTTACTAATGTTTAAATAATAATAAACAATTAGCACTACACTGTGAACCGCTCGAAGTTTCCTTTAAGACTGACCAACGAAAATCCTACCGAACACTCACACTATTATCAGGTACGAATTTTCTTCAATATATGTAACGCTACACACAAACGTAGACATTCTTTGAGTGAGATAGAACGTTTAGTGTACCCTTTCCCACCCCATGTAGGCTAGAAAGTTTGTCACTTTCTAAAAACTATAAATCTTGACGTCCCGCTGACTTTATGGTCATCCGCAAAAAACACATTAAACGCAGGTCACGCGTCCGCGCTATGAGTTTTGCTTGACCATCCTTAAACCGTCTATGATAAGAGGGAACGTAGTAAGCATAGATGCTCTCTCTTTCTGAAAGTAGTAGAGAAGCTTGATCACCCTCAAACCAGCTATGATCTACATTTATGATAGACATAATTAACTTAAGATAATAGGGTAGTTAATAAGTATAGCTGATCATGCGCTCCCCTCCTCCTCGCACTGTGGACCACGCTGAGTCAGAGCTAGAGAGAGAGCATACATTTAATACTGCTATAGTAGCGCACCCCCATCAGGCCAGAACTATAGACAGCATGCGCTCCCCTCCTCCTCCGCACGCTCGGGCCCTATACCAAATGTATGCGTGTGTAGCTAATATACACAATATGCATCCTCTAAGGTACATGTGGCATTGGCTCTAGTGGTAGAACGCTAGCCTGCCAACCCAGAGGACTCCGGTTCGATTCTCCGGTCTGTCTCTTCATTTTTTTCAAAAAATCTTCGCTATTTTCTATTCGTTTCATTCTCAATGTAGCATGTAAATTGTCAATAATATATATTTATAACTTTTAAAAAAAAAAAAAAAAAAACATTTAAATTTAATTAGACTAAAAGCTCTAGGTATAGGGTCCCTAGGGAATAGGAGCCCTAGTAACCTTCCTCAAAAATTATAAATAATTATTAACATTAATAATAATAATAATAATTAACATAGAAGGGATAGAGGCCAGGGAATCAAAGGGTTAAACCAAGGGACCCCCCCCCACGAATATTGTTAATAATAATTGTTAACAATAATAATTATTATTAACATAGCCAGAGGGTCCAAAGGGTTAAGCCCGGTGGGGTCAAAGGGTTACGGACCCCCCGCAGGTGTGCTGGAACATACATTGCTATACTACTTCAGAGCAAGCCAATGCCCGAGTTTTGCTATACTATCCTACGGGAATTATTAATATCTTTGCGTGACGGAGAGGATCCTCACGCAAAGATAATGGTAATTCCCGTAGGAGGGTTGGCGATTAATGAACGGGCGAAAGCCCGGGAAAGGGCCGAGAAGCGCCGTGATGCACTCGAATCCCCGGAGGAGAGTGCACCAAGGTGCTTGGAAAAGTGACCTCGTTTAGGTAAATATAATTTCTTTTTTCGTATTCTTGCGGTACATTGTTCAAATTATTTGAAAATAACTATTTTCTTTTCAGGTGACGAGTAGCGGAGGCAAATTTGCCCGTTTTGTGTATGTGTGTGCGTGTGTATGTGTATGCGTGTGTGTGTATGTGTGTGTGTGCGCGTGTGTGTGTGCGCGTGTGTGTGTGCGTGCGCGTGTGTGTGTGTGTGTGTGTGTGTGAATGTATAGGGTCTGGAGATCGGGCACGTCCTCTCCGTAGACCCTGGGGATCCGTTCTTTTTCACAAATAAATCTGTGAGGATGAACGGATCGCGAAGACTCGATCAGAAACAAAAATAACCAATAACAGGAATAGTAGGATATTAATAATTCTTTTTTTCTTTGTTTCAGGTCAACCATCCAGGACATCAACGGGACAGCAGCAGAAGGGACATCGACAAGAACACAAGGCTATATTAATTAATGTTTTTTTTGTCTTTATGTTTCAGGTAAACCATCCAGCGCGAGAGGACAGCCACAGAATACCATTAAAGGCTCCAGGAGGAGGAACATATATTTTTTTTTTTTTTTAAGTCAACCGGACAGCAGAAGGGGCAAGAATTTTTTTTTCGATACTCCGTGCGCTAAATGCGTCTTTCTCGCACTCTCGGCAGAAATCATGCCTTAAAAATTGCACTTTCCACATGTCGTATCAAAAAATACGGTACGGCGGTATCCAACCCTATAACGAAATGTCAAAGTCCATGCGCATTGGATTTGAGAGGTAAAAAAATCAATAGAAATGGAAAAAAGGGCATTTCAGACTATAATTTTTGCCGTAGATTACATATCCTTTTTCAAAATGACGAAATAATGGCAAGAAACCCGTAAATACAAAGAAAGGTTATAGGATTATTCGATCACCGAAATTTTTACAAGTCCCAAAAAGATTTATTGATTCATCCGTTTTGCCGAAACGTTGACGAATCCCGACAAGGTAATTGGGTTGGATTATTCAGTAATCGAAATTTCGACAAGTCGAAATAAGATTATTGGATTATTCGATCGTCGAAATTTAGACAAGTCCGTAAAAGGAGATCGTTCAACTGGTGAATAATATCAATACCTTTTTTTTCAGGAACTTGTTAATTATCAAGGACTTGGGTGACTTATTGCTACCTTTTTTTTCCAGATCATGGCGTCATCTTCAGCTTCTGGTGAGGAGAATCGTTTCGTCGCAGTTCACGGCTTTTTTCACAGGAACTGGATGTAAGGCCTCAGCCCATCAAGAGGTAAGTAGTTAATTTTTACGTGTATAAAAGACGATTGGATACTATGATGAATAAATTTATGTTTTTTCTTTATAGGCCGTCTGGTGAAATTGGTTTTAACGAAATTGATTTGCGCGCATATTACAATTATTTCCGTCACCGTTATTTCAACGGTGACGTTGAAATGAAAGAGTGGCGGATCTATCGTGGATATGCGGGCAAAACAAATTTTGGGTTGACTGATTTCACGGACCGACACATCATAGTGAACGTGAAGATGCACACGTCTTTGCAGCAAGTGACTGGTACCATCTTGCACGAGATGTGCCATGTTCACCTCTACTGCAAAGACGGTGCAAAGTCCGTTGACTGCGCCGATCGTGGCGAACTCTTTCAAAAGAAGCTAAAAATGATCAATGATCAAGGGGAGGACTACGTCGAGTGGTAGCGGTAAGCATCAATATTCAACGAATTTATTTTAATATTTATATTCATATCGTTCATCTATATATGTAATTTTTTTTACAGGTTGGCGATTACTCGGCGTTTGGACAACGTCTGGATTTTGAGTCACGGAGTTGACGGTAAATCGACTGGTTTGTCGTGTTACCGCCAACTTCGTTCTAAAAGAACTGTGTGTGACGGCACGGGGTACCTGACGTTGTCGGCGAATGTTGTTTGTGTGTAAATGAGTGAATGTGGGGTCTGATGATCGGTCACGTCCTCACCGTAGACCCTGGGGATCCGTTCTTTCTTACGAATAAAACTGTGAGGATGAATGGATCGCGAAGAATCGATCCGAAATTACACTGTAACCCATGAGAGGAACACAAGGCTACTAATAATTCTTTTTTTTTTCTTTGTTTCAGGTCAACCGTCCAGGACATCAACGAGACAGCAGCAGAAAGGGCATCGATAAGTACACAAGACTACTAATAATTCTTTTTTTTTTCTTTGTTTCAGGTCAACCATCCAGGGCATCAACGGGACAGCAGCAGAAAGGGCATCGATAAGAACACAAGGCCATATTAAAGTTTTTTTTGTCTTTATGTTTCAGGTAAACCATCCAGCGCGAGAGGACAGCCACTGAATACCATCAAAGGCTCCAGAAAGAGAAACATCTATTTTTTTTTTGTTTCAGGTCAACCGGACAGCAAAAGGGGCAACAATTTTTTTTCGATACTCCGAGCGCAAAGTGCGTCTTTCTCGCACTCTCGGCAGAAAACGTGCCTTGAAAATTGCACTTTTAACATGTGGTATCAAAAAATACGATACGGTACCTTGTAACAAAATGTCAAAGTCCATGCGCATTGCCTTTGAGAGGTTATAAAAAAAAAGAATAAAAATGGAAAAAAGAGGTTTATTGGTTTATTCGATAATCGAAATTTTGAAAAAACCATAAAAGGTTATTGGATTATTCAGTCATCGAAATTTGGAAAAGTCCGAATAAGGTTTATTGGTTTATTCGACCACTGGAATTTTGACAAGTCCGGAAAAGGTTATTGGTTTATCCAGTTTGCCGAAATTTCGACAAGTTCCGACAGGGTTATTGGTTGATTCGGTAACACAGGCCGACAGAATTTGACAAAAATATTTTACCAAGAACCCGAGTATAGTTTTCCGAAGGTTTTTTGCGCGCTGAATCCGAATCCGAAGTCAGAATTACTCTGGTGGCTCCGGTTTTCGAGATATCCTAACCTCAAAGTGCAAAAAACGCGATTTTTGCCTGTATTTGAGGTTATGTAGCAATGAAAAGAAATTTTTTTTCAAAAAACTGTATACATCAAATTAAAGTATGAGTTTTCTTCTTTCAAATGCCGTTAAGTATGCTCGGATATCTTTTTTTTTCACGAAGTTACACAAATTTGAAAACTTCAAATTTTATGAATTTAAAAAGCACCACACCATTCAGCCCAAGCTATCTAACAAGTAACCATATTAAAGAGCCACTCACCAATTTAAACCAAACTTGGAAAATTGTCAAAACACTAAAAAATATTGTGAGCATCGTGCTTCTATTTACAAAATGCTCTCTTACGGGTAGAAACCACCCCTGCCAACCCCTAAACAGGCTCACCCACATAAACCTGGGTAGAGCAAGTTTAATTAACTGCTTTTTGATAAAAAAACTCATTTTCTAATCACAGGTATGCGTACTAATATGATATCGATAGGCCTCATCCCCAAATACCTCCTCAACCCTTTAAAACCAGCCCTCCCAACCCCTAAGCAGGCACACCCACATGACCCTGGGTAGAGCAAGATTAATCAACTGCTTTTCGGTAAAAAAAACTCATTCTCGGGGGTTTTGGAAACCCTTCAAGTTACTATTTTTCGAGCGAAATATTGATTTCAAAAAAATATCCTCCACCATTTTGAATTCGCTATCTGGCGTTCGCCATCTTGGATTTGAAAAAACGAAATTTTGGTAGTATATTCGAACTCAGCGACCTCGAAAACCCCCGAGTAAGAAATTTTAAACGAGAATAGTCAATAGAAAAATGTATGCCGAAAAGGGTTAAAAGCCACCCCTATCTACCCCTTGCAGGCTTATATACGTAACCCTAGTTACATCAAGTTTAATTAAATCCTTTTTGATGAAAAAATTAATTTTTTAATCACAAATAGACATACACATCTTAACCTGGATATGCCTTATCCCTGTATACATGTACAACCCTTAAAAACCCTTGGGCAGGCTAATCATAGAACCCTGGGTAAGCTATTTTAATCATGTGAAATTCGATGAAGGAATTAATCACAGATAGACATACGCAGCTTATTTTTTGTACGCGTTATCGCCACATACCGCTACAACCATTAAAAACTACCCCTTTAATCTTACCCAGCTGGCATACATATTTAAATTTTATTATATTACTTGGACATTCTGCAAATCCAATCAACGTAAATTGTTACAACCAAGACTCTGAAAGCTCAAGCCAGCCAGCCTTGATTCAATCTTATATTCAACATATACGCGAACCATAATTCCGTATAATTTATTAAGAATTAAGTATTAATATTGTTAAATTCGGTGCGCCAGATCCATCCTCTAAATTCATTTTTTGAACATATAGCGATCTACCAGTGCGCCTCGCGCGCACTCTGTCTATCTCATTCTGTCTCGCCGTTTCGCCTCTTTCGGGTCTCCACGCTGATTGTTTCTTTCCCCTCTTTCGCGCGTGTGCTATCTGTCCTTTGTCTCAACGAATTATAACAGCTCTATAAGCCTTTATAGGCTTCAACTTTGACCTCACGTTTTTTTTAAGGATAGATAAACCTGAATTTTACGAATGTCGGAAACTGAAATGAAATAGTTTGTTTTTCAACAAATTTAGAATAAACGTTAAGGTTAATTTTAATACAGATTTGGCTAAATTGTACTTTTAGGATATTAAAACTATATTTAAATGTTAACAAGGTTAATTGTATATATTTTAAAACATTCATTTAATAAAAACTCATTGTAACAATTTGAAACGTTTCCTTTTTTAAAATTTTTTTTTTGTGAATATTCCGGTAAATGCGATTATTACTTTTTATATTTTCTGCATCATTGTCAATCTAATTGTTTAGAAAGAAAAAGATATCAGTTTATCATCTTCACTAAATCAGGTCTAATTTAATTTAATATTACTTACTCATTAATTTTTTAATTTAGAGTCCAAAGATTAAGTTTTAAAGATAAAATAGTTTGTGTTAATGATATGATCAACATCACCATAATTTTATGATCACTTTATTTTTACTTCACTTAATTTTAACATCACTTAATTTGTCTACTTAATTTTAATATCACTTAATTACTCTAATTAATTTGAACATCACATTGATATAGCTTGAAATCGAACATCACTTTCTTATAACTCTGTAAAGGCATCTTTACATCTCATTCAGAACAAATGCTTAGCTGTTAAAGTTTTTATCTTTTGTAACTTTAATGAAAAAAATCTAAAACCAACATATAAAATTACATTTTACTCTTTAATTTAATTTGAAACATATAATTTATTCTGTCAACATGTCTTTAAGATGCCCTTGTACAAGTAAAAAAGATAAAATTTGTTACGTTTGCGGAAATTTTGAGACAGAGAGTAACCGCAGATCTATTAATGAAACTGTTAAATGAAAATTTAAAGAATGTTATGGAATAGCTATAACAAATTTAGATAAGACGTGGGTACCCACAATCATTTGTACTTCTTGTCGAAACACATTAAATAGATGGAGTGATATTAAAAATGATGTCATCGTTCAGCCAGTCATTTGGCGCGAGCCATTAAATCATGATAAAGACTGCTACTTTTGCGCTTATGATATAACAGGATTAAATAAAAAAAAAGGGAAAAAAGTTAAGACTCCTTCTGTAGAAAGCGTAACACCTTCTAAAAGAGGAAAAATTGATAGATCACAACAAACAGTCTCAGAACCACGTAGTGTTGAGCAAATTGATGCTGTTGAAAGTGAGCATAGCAGTGAAAAAGAATATTTTTCTGATGATGAAAAACCAATACTTTATAATCAAGCAGACTTAGACGATCTTATCCGTGATTTAGGTCTTGCCAAAGATTCAGCTGAGCTGTTAGCTTCTAGGTTGAAGGAGAGAAATTTGCTATTGCCTGGTACAAAAATAACTGTTTACAGAAAAAGAGAACAGAACTTTATAAAGTACTTTACGAGTGAAGATACTTTAGTATATTGCCATGATATTAAAGGACTTATTAATGAATATAAAGAAGCATCTTATTCTTATAAGCCAGATGACTGGCGTCTGTTCATCGATTCTTCTACAGAGAGCCTCAAAGCAGTATTGCTTCATAACGGAAATGAATATGCGGCAATTCCTATTGCTCATTCTAGTACGCTTAAAGAATCATATGAAACATTTCAACTTCTCCTGGAGAAAATTAATTACAATTTGCACCAATGGTTGATATGCGGTGACTTCAAAATGATTAATATTTTAGTTGGTTTACAATCTGGAAATATTAAATACCCTTGTTATATCTGTCTTTGGGATAGCCGGGATCGAGATAAACATTACATCAAAAAGAAGTGGGAAAATAGATTGAAATGGGAAGTAGGATCTGAAAATGTTGTGCATGAGAGCCTTGTTAACAGAAGCAAGATCTTACTACCACCTCTTCACATAAAATTGGGACTAATAAAGCAATTTGTGAAAGCTCTAGATACTGATGGTGATTGTTTTCAATATATTAAATCTAAATTTTCACATTTATCGGATGCTAAAATAAAAGAAGGTGTTTTTGTTGGTCCTGATATTAGAGCTCTAATGAATGATGAAGAATTTGTGAAGTGTATGAAAACTGATGAAAAAAATGCTTGGTTAAGTTTCAAAAAAGTTATAGAAAACTTTTTGGGAAACTATCGAGATCCTCAATACTCAACTATAGTCACAAAAATGTTTAAGGATTTTCAGAAATTAGGCTGTTTAATGAGCATGAAATTGCATTTTTTATTTTCTCACTTGGACAACTTTCCTGAAAATGTAGGGGCATTCAGTGAAGAGATGGGTGAACGCTTTCATCAAGACATTAAACAACAAGAGCGACGTTATCAAGGTAAATTAACTGTGCGAATGATGGCAGATTATGCCTGGTCTCTTAAAAGAAACGACAACTCGCCTAATCATAGACGCAAGTCTCTTAAACGAGCGTTTGATTGGTCACGTGAACGCTTCCATAAGAAAAAATAAGCATATATAAAACAAAAAGAGAATAAAAAATTACAAAAAAAAATTAAAATTCTCAAAAAAATAAACAAAAATATAAAAAATGAAAAAAAAACAAAAAAAAAACGAAAGGAGTCAATACCGCCACGTCCACGTTTCGTGACTCTGGGTTCGGCTGAGAGCGGTAATAAACCATTTTTAATTTTTAAAAGTTCAAATAAAAATTCTTACAAAACAGTATCGTATTTAGTCCACACATACTCCTAAATTCACGTAGCAAGAGGCTGCCCATACACATATGCATGTACACATCCAAGTCCAAAACATCATAAATCCACAAACTAATACACCTCATCTAAATTCACAGATCCTCAACTTTCTCACACAAGCAAAACTCACCACTTCAAACCTACACATCCCGAGCCAACGAAACTCACGCTTACACACCCGGCCCTAAAAGAAAAAACAAGTCACTGATCGATTCTTTGTGTGGATGAATTTCGGGGTGAGTGGATTTGAGATGGTGAATATTTAAGAAAGTTGGCTTAGAGTATTAGATTTTAGGGTGTACAGGCTTAGTTTAAGAAATTAATATGGCGGCGATTTGGATGAGAACGTGATTGGTCGGATGAAAGAGGCTGCGCGGTAGCACAACTGATCTCCTTTTCACCATGATACAGGTGAACAGTGGTAGGGTACCTTGCTTGGGCGTTTAAAGAGGTAGTTTAAGGGTTGTAATGGTGTACGTATAATGATTAGACATATCAAGAATGTAATTAGTAAGCCGATATGTGGTTAAAAATTTACTTTGTTTATCAAAAAGTACTTAATTAAACATGCTCTACCCAAGTTTACGTGGGTTAGCCTGCTTATGAGAAGGTAAAGGTGGGTTTAAGGGTCGAAAATAAAAGTAGGATGAGGCATATCTAGGTAAAGATGTGTGCGCCCATTTTTGATTGAAAAATTAAATTTTTTCATTAAAAAGCACTTGGCTAACTTGCTCTACCCAGCGTCATGTGGGTGTGCCTGCTTAGGGGTTGGGAGGGCTGGTTTTAAAGGGTTGAGGAGGTATTTGGGGATGAGGCCTATCTAGATCATATTAGTACGCATACCTGTGATTAGAAAATGAGTTTTTTTATCAAAAAGCAGTTAATTAAACTTGCTCTACCCAGGTTTATGTGGGTGAGCCTGTTTAGGGGTTGGCAGGGGTGGTTTCTACCCGTAAGAGAGCATTTTGTAAATAGAAGCACGATGCTCACAATATTTTTTAGTGTTTTGTCATATTTCCAAGTTTGGTTTAAATTGGTGAGTGGCTCTTTAATATGGTTACTTGTTAGATAGCTTGGGCTGAATGGTGTGGTGCTTTTTAAATTCATAAAATTTGAAATTTTCACATTTGTGTAACTTCGTGAAAAAAAAAGATATCCGAGCATACTCAACGGCATTTGAAAGAAGAAAACTCATACTTTAATTTGATGTATACAGTTTTTTGAAAAAAAAATTTCTTTTCTTTGCTACATAACCTCAAATATAGGCAAAAATCGCGTTTTTTGCACTTTAAGGTTAGGATATCTCGAAAACCGGAGCTACCAGAGTAATTCTGACCTCCGATTCGGATTCAGCGCGCAAAAAACCTTCGGAAAACTATACTCGGGGGTTCTTGGTAAAATTTTTTGTCGGCCTGTGTAATCGAAATATCGACAAGTCCGAATAAGGTTACTGGTTTATTCGACCACCGAAATTTGGACAAGTCCGTAAAAGGTTATTGGATTATTCAGTCATGGAAATTTTGACAAGTCCCGACAAGGTTATTGGTTTATTAGGTTATGCAATAACCTTAAACGAGCGGTAAAAATGAAACACCGATTTACATGCTTATTTTTGGCTAAAAAACAGTTTCCACTTGGTTCCGTCTCGATTCCGCGCTTTCCCTCGATTTTCACCGAATCCATATATATAAACCCAAGTGGTGTTGTTGGCCTGTTGGGTCACTTGGGTCACTTGGGTTATTGGGTTATAAAAAGTGAAATTTGGGTTATTAACGCTGATCATGGAACACTAGCTGGCCATGCTGGGAAAGGCTTAGTTCTTCAATGGACAAAGATGGACTTTTCTTTTATTTTAAACTGAGACTACGTATGAACGTGTATCTTCTGGTTCTAATTTGCATCTTGTGGGTCTGGTTGACAATCTTCGAGGTTACGTTCAGTTGATCCAATTCTTTCGGGTACATTCAAAGTATACTTTTCAACGTTGAAACGAGTCATGGGTAATTGAGGTAATTGGACTTTTGAGTAAAAAATCGAATAAAGTAGAGGTTTTGGATAATGTTAACCATTCATTTATTGTGTGCTTCGGTACAAATACATTTCGTTTACAAACATGTTCACAACATTATATACCATGAGTCATAGTGAAGATATCCAATTAGGTAGGCCTGGTATGGTTCGGTTCCGATTGGACTGGTAGACTTATTTAGAGATGACCTATTCATTTTCAACGATCATCACAAGATACTCAGCGAGGAAGCTGAACTATCCTGAAATTTCAAAAAATTAACGTATGAGATGAGAGGTTTCAAATTTCGATAAAATGATCAAAAATGTGAAAAATCTTGAAATTTTGTGAAATTGATGAAGATGATCAATGTCCATGCGCATTGCTTGTGTGAGGTTCAAAAAAACAATTTCAAAGTCCATGCGCATTGCTTGGGGGATGTAACGAAATGTCAAGGTCCATGCGCATTGCTTTTGTGACGTTCAAAAAAATATATCAGCAGTAATGTCATTTCGACAAAACGATCTAATCTAATTTACGAAAAAAGTGTACATTCCTGAATTTTCGTCAAAATGATGAACAATGTGAAAAATCTCGAAATTTCGACAAAATTATGAAAAACGTTAAAAAAAGTGACAAAAGTGAAATTTCATCAAATTTACGAAAAATGTGAAAAATCTTGAAATTTCGTGAAATTAAAAAAAAGTGAAAAAAGTCAAAAATCATGAAATTTCGTGAAAATAAAAAAAATTAATAAAGTCAAAAAATCTTGAAATTTCGTGAAATTGACGAAGGTGATCAAAGTCCATGCGCATTGCTTCGTGGGATGTAACGAAATGTCAAAGTCCATGCGCATTGATTTTGAGATGTTCAAAAAAAATTTTGCGAAATCTTGAAATTTCGACAAAATAAGCAATAAAGTGAAGAAAGTGGAAAATCTTGAAATTTTGTCAAATTTACGAAAAAGTGTGTAAAATCTTGAAATTTCGTCAAATTTACGAAAAATGTGAAAAATCATGAAATTTCGTGAAAATGTCGAAAAAAGTTAAAATTCATGAAATTACGAAAAGTGAAAAATCTTGAAATTTCGTGAAATTGACGAAGGTGATATATATATATATTGTGACGGTAAACGTCAAGTTAGCGCTAATTGCTTAACCTTATTGTTGTCCGTGAGGGCAGCACCTCCCAGGGGGGACAAGAATATGCAACGAAGGAATTCGGCACGCGAGCAGACGGAACGCGCGCGACAAGATTTGAACGAGTGAAGCATCGACCGTAGATGAGTCCGCCCGCTTCTGTTATTACCGCCGCCGATTCACGTGCCCTTGCCACCTGTACGCTTCATTAAATAGCAGCCAGCGATCCAGGGTTATAACCGCCAAGGAGTTGTCCAGCTTCGGGTCAGCGACCAGATCCAGAGAGAGTGTGTGAGGTTTCGCCATCGAGGGCGAAACCGGTGTGTCCGCGCATTCGCGACTCGCGAACAACGAAGCGACGTTAAACTGTTCTGTGCTGTGCGATTTATTGTGATTTTCTCCGATCGCCCGCAGTTAAAAGGTAAGCTGGCCAGCTTAATTACGCGATCGGAATTGCATGTCCAATAAATAACTTTCGGTATTCGATGCGTGCATGTAAGGCTCTAATATCAGAGAGCAGCGAGCGTGTTGTCGATGAGCGAGCGTACGTGTAAACAAACGCGCGGGCCGACCTTTGTGAGTTAGAAAGATAATAAAACATCCGATTTATAATACTAACAAGTGTTTTCGTTGATTCTCTCCTCACATAGCTTCCACTCAATTTAGTTTAGGTTATAAACGACAATCGGTTGACCGGCGTATGCTTTCTCGTGCTCTCCCGAATAAGCCGTGAGCATTAACGATTCACGCGTGTCCCCTTAGTATAATCACGCGATATATTTATTAAACGGTTTTACCCCGTTACAATATACAACATATATATATATGTTCGATGACCAATAACGAAGATGAGCAAAGTCCATGCGCATTGCTTCTGAGAGATTCAAAGAAAAATTTGAGAAACAATGAACTTTTGACAAAATGACCTACTAAAACGTGAAAAATGATGAGACATCGAAAATTTTTTGAAAAAAGTAAAAATTCTTGAAATTTCGTCAAATTAACGAAGATGAGCAAAGTCCATGCGCATTGCTTTTATGAGGTTCAAAAAAAATTTTGAGAAATCTTGAAATTTCAATAAAATAAGCAAAAAAGTGCAAAAAGTGAAAATTCATGAAATTTCGTCAAATTTACGAAAAACGTGAAAAATCATGAAATTTCGTGAAATTGACGAAGATGATCAAAGTCCATGCGCATTGCTTTTGTGAGGATCAAAAAGAAATGTGGGAAATAATGAAATTACGACAACATGACCTAAAAAGGGAAAAATTTGGAAATGCTTTCTCGAAAAAGTATTTTCAATTATCGTATGCGGCGAATTCATTAATAATACATTTTCACAGGGAAGGAGTGGTTAATCGACAAAAAGTAGATGGATAATAGTAGATTTCTAGGTTTAGTGATTAAATACAGCTACCTACGTTATCTCTGCACCGAGGTATTTACCCTCATCCATACCGAAAACGCAAAATTAATAACACATGGAAGATTCAAACGATCGAGCCCCGGCAGACCTCCGGGAGTTTCGTTGATCGGAAGGGATGAAAATCGAGTACCAGTGAAGGATCAAGAGAGCCAAGCAGCCGAGCAACAGAAAAAAACCTGGAATAGGACAAGGAGAAATCATCCAACACTAAACTCACCAATACTTCTTAATAAAAAAAGATATAGTAAGCTAATAAGAAAAATCTTTTATTTCTTTACTTTTATCTCTCTTTCCTCTAGTGAAGTAATAGCTCGTGCTTCCCTTTCTTTTTTTTTAGACTACTTTCGAGGAGTGTAGGCTCTGGGACAACGAAACCTGAGGCTGCGCTAAACCTTTGGCGCACCTGAGCTGTGTTGTTGCCACTTCGTCACAATGTAAAGGAGGTGAAGTTACTTATCTGGAAAAAATGCAAGCGAGCCGTCAACACACAAAAATAATTTGTTTTTTTTTTTATTAATTTCTATTTATTACAGCACTTAATATTTAATATATATATTTTACATAACTTAATTTACATGGGTGCACCTACCCTGCGGTGCAATTACGGTGATCAGCCGTAATTGTTGAAGCAAATTAAAGATGCTCCTCAGATCAGAATCAGCTGTGCTGCCTCGATCGCAAATCTGCTGTATAATATCTGTTGCTTTTGCTGCTGCTTTCGTGATGCTGCTACTATCGCTGCTTCCTCGCTCACCCTTGCACACGTATCCAAAATCCAGGTAAACTATTTTTATTGGCAAATCGGTGAAACACTGTGCTAAATTATTTTGGCGGTACTACTCAAGTAACAGCTGAGGCTTAACTGCTAATTCAAAAGATCACGCGCCCCCTCTCTCTCTCAATACTTAGAACTAACGCGCGAAAATCAGAATCGCGAACGGTTCGATTAATTGAATCGACTACCGTTGCATATTATATATTATATTATATTATATGCTATTATATTATATTATATTATAAGCTATGTGTAATTAATACAAACAATTATATCTGTAATTTATTTATATATTATACCTGCATCCATATATATGTACGCCGCGACAATTCCGTGATAGATTTTACATTTCCACTGCTTCTTCCATGGGTAAATATAAGGTTAAAATCCTAAAAAATAATTATTATTAATTGTTTTCAGTGAATAACATTAATTTTTATTAAATGAATTATAAATTAATACCTGTCAGAGATACGGATACTAAGCAGAACTGACACCAGTAGATATAGTCGTTGATTGAACAGGAATATTTTAATTTTTCCAGTGGACCTGTAAAGTAAAAATAATACAGCCAGAAAAATTCTTTACACGCAACAAAATAGTATATGTGCCAATAAAATATAAGGAAAAAAGATTTTTTTTAATATAAAATTATTATAAAATTACAATGGCAAAAAATGAATCCAACAAACAAACTGATAGTATATTATCATAATATAACAAATAAATATTCATAAAATATATGAACATATTGTTTATACAATTTTGGTTTCTAATAAATTTTATACTAAATATCTAATTTCTTTATTGTCGTGGATTGTGTTTTGTTTTTGATACAAACACTAACATCTGGTAATTCGTTGTTTGTAATCACAAATAAAATTTCTACTTTTATTTACAATGACAGTCTTGAATGTACTAGTCTTCGATGCACAAGTTTACAAAACCATATGTACTTTTTCACCATGATTGTAGCAAAACTATATCAAACTTTGATTAGCTTGAGTATGCACTTAATTATGAAAAATCTAAACTATAGAAAAACAATTTCATTTTTTACCTTATTTTACTTACTTATTTTATAAACTATTTCGATTTTTTGAAAAAATTGTTTATAACAGTGGCATAAATAAATGATTTGGTATTTTATTATTTACATTTTAAAAGTGAAACTCTTTCAGCGTCTTTTAAAAAAAGAATCGTGTCCATATCTTTATTAGTCTCCTTATTCTAGAAATCGAATTAATAAAAAAAAGTCCAATATTTGTTTAACAGTTATGGAAGATTTAGACTTCTTGCTTATTACTGCTGAAAGATAAATACAATTGTAACTTTCTATTTTATTATAAATATGTTGATGACACTATCTTGTGTATAAAGAAGGAAAATATCAATATTGTTTTACAGGTTTTTAATAGTTACAATAACCATTTAAAATTCACATATGAACTTGAGAATAATGGTAGAATTCCATTTCTAGATTTGACTTTGTCTATTGTGGGAAATAAAATTATTACGAATTGGTACCAAAAACCAACGTGTTCAGGTAGAGTTCTGAACTTTTATTCCAATCACACTGTACAATTAAAACGCAATATTATTTATAATATGTTAGACAGAGCTGTTTTACTGTCTCACGAGTCCTTTAAAAAACAAAACATAAATAAAGTTATAAGCATTTTGATTGATAACGATTACCCTATGGACTTTATTAACTCGGTTTTGGTTTTAATTGTTGGCCTTTTTACCAGCAAATTCCGAAGGGTTGACTCTTCCAATCTTGGATCTAACTAATAATAATATTATAAATGTTATAAATTTAAATATTGTAACAGGCTGCCGTTTAGTCTATAATACTCTTGAACGTACCCTTTACAATGACCAAACGACGCCTAGTTATCTGTGTGCTCGAAGCACACTAACCTACCTAGCCCGGTAATGCGCCTGCGCAGCGTCTCCTCGCCAATCCGAGTTGGGTTCCCCAACTCGCCACTTGGCGGCGCTGTCGCTCCTGCTTGGCAGCGCTTCAGCGGCTGCTGCTGGAACCTACGTTGCCGATTCACTTCTACCGGTCTCAGCGTGCTCCGTGCTACGCTACCGGCTTTTCGAATCGAAAGTAAACAGCGCGAATTCCGAACAAAGGAAAGACAAAATAACGATGACTTGGTCAATGATACCGGGTGATCGATTTATTTAATCAAATCAAATACACGGGGGTTTTGCCGAGAGACTTGCGCACGCTCGCGTGAATGACAATACACGCTGAAAATGAGAGAGAGAGAAAACCGCACTCGCCGCGAACTAACCGCTCGCCCGCAACAATCAATATCTCCGCGCACGCTGCGCGGGATCGCACGCTATTAACAATAATAAAGGGGAGGTGCACCTACCGCGAGAACGATGAGGATACGGTGGCCAACCGTATCCGAAACACGCGTCGCTAATTAGCTGCTCCGCTACTCGCCGCCCTCCGCTGTTATTGCTGTTGTTGTTGTTGCTGCTGCGGTTGCTACTGTTGCTGCTATTGCTGCTACTGCTGTTGCTGCTGTTGCTGCTGTTGCTGCTATTGCTGCTATTGCTGCTGCTGCTGCTGTCGGCACACCACCAAACAAAAACACTCGGCTCGGGAACAGGTTAGCGCGACGCACTGACTGAGTGACACAGTCATACTGCCGGTCGGACCCTCCCCTCCCGGTCATTGCCCCTACGCGCTCTCTCTCTCTCGCGAACCGATCGCGGCTCCTCTCGCTTAGCCGCTCATTAACCTTGCGCGAGTCTGACGATTTTCGGTAATCGTTGCAATATATATATAAATTATTTATTAACAATAATTTCATTAATTATATCTTCTATTTTCGGAATAAATCAAATAAATATGAAATTATTAATATGTTATACTTCTATAATTCAATTATGTTGATTAATTATTATAATAAATTTATTATTAATAATAATATTAATATTATAACGGGGAGTATATTTGCCCGCGTTATTTCGCGAGAGATCAAGTATTATTTTATATGGCTCGAAGCGGGTGTACAGCAACCGCGCGAGGATATGCCCGGAAACTTAATCACGCCTTAAGGCCCGCAGGAGCGTCGTGGGCATAGCAGATAATCCTTAAGTAAAATCACTGACGGAAAAGCGTGGAAAGTTGTAGAGTCAGGTATAAATAAGAAAAGAGGTTACGCAAAATAAATGATATTTATATATCTTATAAGTTTACAAGGAAAGCAGTGCGGCGATAAAGAGAGAGAGAACGATTAGCTAACGAGAGAGTGGCAAGGTACGCAAGTAGGTACTTACAAAAGTGCGTCGGGCCACCGATGAGCCGTGTCAAATATTCGACTGCCAGGGAAACAATCACCCAGTTCACACGTGAATTGTCCTACGCACTATCTTGAAGTACAGTACACTATTCACGAGATCCGGCTTCGATTATCTACCGCCGCTGGGCCAAAACGAGATGTCTATATGCAGGAGGGCGATGTCGCGATTTTCTTTCTTGAAAGCCGGTCGGCAAGAACACGTGCTTTCTCCAACGCGAGTCTCAAGCTAATGTCGCGGCAGCGTTCCCCCCACTCTCTCTCTCCTCTACTCTGTCGAACCTAAGTCGGTTCTTGTCGCGCGGCCGTCTCTCTCTTACCTCGCACGCTGTTGTCTGCTGCGACGGCCACATCCAGGCTTCGTACATATAATTACATGGGAAGGTTTAAATGCAAATATATAAGTATATCTATATATATAAGTAGTTGTTAGAGAGAGAGAGACATAACGAGTGATTTATCACGCGTTATAATATTTATATCATTATCTGGTATTCCTCCATTTTTAAGATTTTTTATAAAATGAATTAATATTCAATTATTAATTAGCATAAAAATTAAATTTATTTATATTTTAATTTATATTTGTAATTCATTAATTAGATTATATTTTTATTTTCGAATTATCTTGAATATAATAATAAATTATAATAATAATAAATTATAAATAATAAATAATTAATATAATAATAATAAATAATAAATATAATATAATAATAAATCGATAGGTAGTTATCTTTTGTTACGCCATGGTACTATTTCTTCGGATAGCCGACAACCGATCATATCTTTTGTTTACGAAATTGAGCACTGCTGTTGCTTGGCTTATTTACACGTTTGGCACATAAGTCACAGGGCGCGCGCGGAAAATTCCGATAACAAATACGGTGCAAGCGTCTCAAATTTTTTGAAATTTGTGTAGCTGTTTTAAAAAAGACATCGATAGGTTACGCTAATGTACTATTTCCTCGGATGGCCGACACCCGATTATATCTTGTGTTTTCGAAATTGATCTCTGCTGTTGCTTGGCTTACTTACACGTTTGGCACATATGTCACAGGGCGCGCGCGGAAAATTCCGATAACAACTACGGTCCAAGGGTCTCAAATTTTTGAAATTTTTTCCAACCCTAAATTATATGTGAAAGTTTCTTATGCGGTCATGAAAAATGTTTTAATTTATTTATCTATTTACTGTCAAAATTCGTTCGTAACGCATTGTTACGCCATGGTACTATTTCATCGGCCGTTCAATAGGTTAGTGAGTTCTAGGAAGAGATTTTACTGAAAAAATATCAACTATTAGAAAAAATTGTATAGAAAAAAAATTGCTGGAAAGTAGTCGAGAAATACGTATTATATTACACTTCCATACTAAAACCACCAGATTTTCTTTTCTAATCTACATTTTCGAAAAAAAAGCAAGTGCATTCGAAAGATTGTCGTCTAAGGTCGTGAAAAAAGTTGGGTTCATATATATATGGATTCGGTGAAAATCGAGGGAAAGCGCGGAATCGAGACGGGACCAAGTGGAAACTGTTTTTTAGCTAAAAATAAGCATGTAAATCGGTGTTTCATTTTTACCGTTAGTTTAAGGTTATTGCATAACCTAATAAACCAATAACCTTGTCGGGACTTGTCAAAATTTCGATAACCAAATAAACCAATAACCTTATTCGGACTTGTAAAATTTTGTTCATCGAATAAACCAATAAACCTCTTTTTTTTTCCATTTTTCTCGATTTTTTTAACCTCTCAAAAGCAATGCGTATGAACTTTGACACGTCTGACTTATGTAACTTGTTGTGTTAGTCGCAAATTATAACCCCTTAGGCCAATGAACAAATCAGGTCGAATAACCCAATAAACCAAGTAGACCCGTGATCCAAGCAAACGATTTCTTATTTTCTAATCATGTAAACTATAGCCTACTTATGCATTGTAACAGGCTGCCGTCTAATCAATAAATCCTTAGATATACCTAAAAGTGACCAGACGACGCCTAGTTATTTATGCGCTCGATGCGCATTAACCTACCTTGTCTCGGAGTGCGCCTGCGCAGAGTTTCCTCACGATTCCGAGTTGGGTTCCCCCAACTCACCGCGTGGCGGCGCTGTCGCTCCTTGCTAGTAGCGCTTGTGCGGCCGCCGATGGAAACGCTGTTACCGATTCGCCTCTACTGATCTCAGCGAGCTCCGTGCTACGCTACCGGCGAATTCGAACGAAATGTAAACAAATATAGGCGCGACCGCCGGACAAAGGAAAGAACACAATAACGGAAACTCGTTTAAAGGAAACCAAGGGATGATTTATTTAATAAAACAAATTACACGGGGGGTATGCCGAGAGACTTTCGCACGCTCGCGTGAATGACAAGACACGCTATTTGAGAGAGAGAGAAAAACCGCGATTACCGCGAACTACCTGCTCGCACGCAATAAACAAATTCTTCGCGCTCGCTGCGCGGATTCGCACGCAAATTAACAACAAATGGTTGAAAAGGGGAAGGTGCACCTACCGCAATGACGGTGTGGATACGGTGGCCAACCGTATCCGAATAACACGCTGTTAATAGCTGCTCCGCTAATTGCTGCACCACCTCGATTTCTGTTGCTGCTGTTGTTATTGTTGCTGCTGTTGCTGCTGATGCTACTATTGCTGTTGCAGCTGCTGTTGCTGAGGATGCTACGAGCACACCGCACCAAAGTTCGCACTATCACCAGGAACCAAAACAACGCACGTAACTTGGCCGGCTCGGAAACAGGTTAGGCGCACGACTGAGTGGCACAGTCATACTACCGGTCGGAGCCTCCCCTCCCGGTCATTGCCCCTTACGCTCTCCCTCTCTCTCGGACCGAACGCGGCTCCTCTCGCTCAGCCGCTCGCTAACCTCGCGCGAGTCTACGATTTTCGGTAATCGTTGCAGCCCCCTCCTAGCTTCGAACTACCGGATCGAACTACCCCATTGACTCGCGACCCCAAGGACAGGATTGGGAAAGGAGAGAAACCAACACAATCTATCCTCAATAATACACGCTTTATTTGCCCATCCCGGGCCACCACCCCCCCACGTCATCTGCCGGAGCCCCCTGGCGCCTTGTGTCTTGGGTAGCGCCAGTGCTCCGACTTGTTGGGGCATTTGGAGGTCGTGGTTATCCCGGGATGGCCGCAGATATAGCAGCCCTTGCCCGGTCTTCTAACAAGGCTGGGCTCCGCCCCATGGCCCTGGCTCCCTGCTGGTGTTTGGGGCGGCGTGGCTGCTGTTGCCGGGGCGGCGATAAACGTGACGCCGCCCACCGTGGCGGATGTGCGTCCTCCCATGGTACGCACCACCACGGTAGGGTCGGAAACCGACCCGTCCACGCGGACCGTGAACTCCTGTCCGGCGCCGGGGGCCCCCGAGACTCTCTTGGGTTGAGTCTTGGTCGGGGGCTTGGCCGGAGTCCTGGCCGCGTCCCTACTTGTCGGGGCCGCCGGTGGTAACACTGCCGGCGGGCCCGCGGCCTCTGGGGACTCCAGCCCCCGGTCAACGCGCAGGAGGGCCTCACCGTAGGCCTTCTGCCGCCGGACTACCGGAGCCCACTCCCCCAGCATCTCTTGGGCGCCGCGGAAGTCGAGGAACTCCCCCAGGTGTGCATGTACCTGGCGCTGGAGTTCCCCGACAAACTCCCAGGCATTCTCTAACTCCTGAAGGCCCAACCTCACGTGCCTCCAGGAGTTTACAAGCCCATCTTGCTGGGGGACCCGTGGGTGGTTGCAGACCCACTGCCGCTGGTCGCAGGCCTCACTTGGCCCGGGGCACTGGGTCGAGCACTCCATCGTTGCCGCGCTCGACCCTTGGGTCTGCACACCCTGGTCCTGCGTGGACTGAGACCGACGGCCCTCTTCGGATGGACCGTCGGTCTGGGTGGACGCTTCCCTGGTCTCGGGCCTTCTGACCGGGGGCCTCATGGCTTCCCGAAGGAAGTCGTCCACCCGCTGGCGCGAGCGGCCCTCGCGAGCGGCCACCTCGACCTGGGCCCGGACGAACCTACGGAGGTCGCCGATCAGCCGATCGGCGCCCGGACCCAATCCCAGGTCGAGCAGCAGTTGGGTGGCCGTCTCGAGGGCCTCTTCACTGATGACCAGCTTCCTCTCCATCT
Source organism: Phymastichus coffea (assembly GCF_024137745.1). Taxonomy (NCBI): domain Eukaryota; kingdom Metazoa; phylum Arthropoda; class Insecta; order Hymenoptera; family Eulophidae; genus Phymastichus; species Phymastichus coffea. Next base: position 612,181 of record NW_026706853.1, on the reverse strand, counting down.
GTAAAAGAGAAGAAGTGGGGTCAAGGGATTTCTCAGGCTCAGCCCTTAACCTACCCGTCGCCGTGTGACGCTCGACGCTATTGTTTACGAGGACGTCCCGGTCCCCGACGCTTTCCTCGCGAACATGGCTCATTTGCGGGGGTAGCTGGCAGTACCACCTTCCGCACGTGCTGAGCGGTTCTACGTGGTCTGCCCCTTCCCCTTACCGCATTGTCATCCAGGTCGTCTCCACCTGGTTCCCGAGGTTCGCACGTGGGGATCTTGCGCGGCCTACCTCGGCCTCACTTAGCCGGCGCCTCGATCGGTACCTCTGGAGCCGCCGCGGGTTTCTCACGCTCGTTCGCGGGGGTTGCATTCGCGACGCGCTCGCATATCGGATCCTCGCTGGATTCCTCGATCTTCGCTGGCGGGTCGCCTACGCCCTCCTCTTCCTCCAACGGTGCTGAGTCCCCGCCTCCTGGTTCCTCGTTGTCCTGATCTGAGAATGGACCGAAATAGGGCTTAAGGTCCTTGGCGTGGATCAGCTCGGACAACTCTTCCTGCTGGTTACCTAGGCGATAGGTATTCGTCCCGCATACCTCCTGAATTACGTAGGGACCAGCATACTTCGGCGCCAACTTCGCTGAAACGCCCTGAGCTGCGGAAGACAAGATGCGGTTCCGCTTCCACACCCAATCCCCAACCCTAAAGTCGGCTTGACGTCTCCTCCGATTGTAGTAGACCGCCTGACGGGCCGCCTCCTCCCTGGACTTAGAGCCAGCACGTTCCCACAAATTGGGTAACTGGCGCATGTGGTCGCCCCATTCGGTCAGTTCTTGGCCCTCGGAAGCTTCCCGGGCCAACTGATCCTGGGCCCTCCTAAAAGTCGAGGGGGGAGTGAGCTGTCTCCCGAAGACCAGCATGGCCGGGCTGTAACCTGTCGCGCTGTGAGTTGCCGAGTTCAACGCGAAGTTGAACTCTGGCAGGTGCTCGTCCCAGCTCTTATGGTCCCGCTCCACGTACGATATGAGCATGGCCTTGAGGGTTTTGTTCACTCGCTCTGTGGGGTTTGCCTGCGGGTGGTAAACTGGGGTAAGGGCGCGCCGGATGCCGTTCCTCGACAGGTAGGCATCGACCTCTTGGTTTTTAAATTCGGTCCCGTTGTCCGAAAGAAAAATCTCTGGCGCCCCAAACCTGGTTACCACCCTCTCGTGCAATTCCCGTACGATGGTCCTTCCGTTGGCCTTACGTACGGGTACGCAATCCACCCACCAAGTGAACAGGTCTAAAAAGACCAAAATGTACTCGAACCCTCTCGAGCTCTTCGGGAAGGGGCCAGTAATGTCACTGGCCACCACCTGCCAGGGTCGCGAGACCTCTCGACGACCCATCAGCCCGCAAGGCGGCCTTTGCTCCGCCTTGCATTGCTGACATACCGGGCAACTCCTCACGTACTCTCTGACCTGATCGTACATCTTTGGCCAGAAATACAGGTGCCTAGCCCGGGAGAACGTTCGTTCTCTCCCCTGGTGTCCCGCTGCTGGCGCATCGTGCACCTCCTCGAGTACTTGATGCCTCTTCTCGGCAGGAACCACTAGCTTCCAGGCTTCCTCGTTGTCGATGGACCCTTCGCTCTCCTCAGCCGGATTGTAGTGATACAATCTCCCTCCGATTACCTTCCAGGTAGGTTGAGAATGTGGATCCTGGCATACTTCTCTATACTTCTGAAGGTACCAGGCATCGGCAGTTTCCGGCTGATGAGTCATGGCACCCACTTCTACCACCCCCTCCTCATAGGCCCTAGATAAAGCGTCTGGCACCACGTTGAGGTCTCCTTTTCGATACTCTATATCGAACACATGGCCTTGTAGTGCTAACGCCCAACGCGCTAGCCTTCCTGTAGGATTCCTCATACTGTGGAGCCACTTAAGGCAACTATGATCGGTGATGACTTTGAAGTGGTGCCCCTCAACATAAGGCCGGAACTTCCCGATAGCCCATACTACTGCCAGGCACTCTCGTTCGGAGACTGTATAGTTTCTTTCCGCACTGTTTAAGGAGCGACTGGCGTACTCAATTACGCGCTCCTGTCCATCGACTTCTTGCGTCAATACCGCGCCTATCCCGCTATCGCTCGCATCCGTTTGTAACACGAACTGCGCGTTGGGATCTGGCGACTGCAAGATCGGTGCCGAGACCATTGCGTCTCGTAACCGTTCGAAAGCCTGCTCCTGTTCCTGCTGCCACGCAAACGGGATGCTCTTCTTCGTCAGGCGGTTTATCGGCTCAGCGATGGTTGCGAAGTCGGGTATGAAGCGACGATACCACGACATCATTCCCATGAATCGCTTCACCTGTCTGATCGTCCGTGGTACTGGGTACTCCATGATGGGCTTTATCTTCTCTGGATCTGGTCTTACCCCTTCACGGTTCACTAGGACCCCAAGGTACTTGACTTCCGACTTACAGAAGTGGCTTTTGGTCTTATTCACAGTGAGGCCCGCACCCAGGATTCGTTGTAAAACCAATCCCAGGTGTCGCTTATGCTCCTCAAAAGACGGCGAGATAATAATCACGTCGTCGAGGTACGCAAAAGCGAAAGGATCTAAATCCGGGCCAATCACTCTGTCCATCAACCTCTGGAAGGTCGCGCCGGCGTAGGACAATCCGAAGGGCATTCTCTTGAACTGAAAATGCCCCAGGCCAGGGACTGTGAACGCCGTAATGGGGCGCGACTCCTTTTTAAGAGGTATCTGGTGGTACGCGCTACTCAAGTCCAGTGTCGAGATGAACTTCGCATCCCTGATCCTTCGCAGGATGTCGCTCATGAAGGGTAATGGGTAGGCGTCCGGCTTGGTTACTGCGTTTACCTTCTGGTAATTCACGCAGAACCGGTATTTGCCGTCTGCCTTCTTAACCATCACCACTGGACTTGACCACCCGATGGTTGCTGGCTCAATGACGTCATTGTCCAGCATGGCCTTGACCAGCGCGTGCATTTCGTCTCGCACCCTGTCGGAGACCGGGTAGTATTTCTGTTTACAGGGTCGAGCGTCTCCGATATCTATCTCATGCTCGACCCCCACAGCACAGCCTAAACACTCGCCTCCGTCTGGAATTAATCCATCGACGAGGCTAGCCACTTCTTGGCGCTGTGCTTCCGTGGCTTCTACCAGGCCTACGGGTGCGAGGCACGACGTACCAGTGACGCTTGCCACTTCCAACGGTACCGCCACTTTGGCTTTCGCCAAGTACAGCTGGTCAGTGTCAGGGTTCAGGTTGGCGCTGAATTCCATCACGAAATTCGCGCCGACGTAGCAGTCATCAGACAGCAGTGGCGTTATAGCGACCCTTACATCTTTTGTGATTCCCCCTACTGTGAAGGGGAAAATCACATGACCCAATATGGGACATGGGCGACCGTCAGCGAGCTTCGCTTCTCCCGCTCGCGTGACGTCCAGGCCCAGCCCCATGTCTGATGCCAACCTAAGCCCGAGTTGACCCATTACCGTTGATGAGGCCCCGGTGTCGTAGAGTGCCCTTAACTTGTAGGCACCTATCCCCACCTGAAGCCACCATCGGGTCTTATCCTCGGGTCTATACCTGCGGGGAGCTTTCGCCGTCTCTCTCCCCTCTGTGGACGGGAGGCTTTCACGGCTCTTCTTGCCCTGGGCAGCCGCTACTCGCATCGACGTGCTCTCACCCGCAGGTGTCTGGGTCGCCGGCGCATCCTCCGGAGCGTCAGGTGGTCTCCTGGAGCTTTTGGGTCTGATGGTCTCCTCTCCGACCCATTCAAACCCCTGCTCCACCACCTGAATCCGGCCTCCGTACCCTTCAAGGATACAGAATGCCCGGTTACCCAGATCAGGCATATGCTCGGTCGCTGTCGCTTCCGACGCCACCGCACTGCTAGGTCTCGTAGGGTCCGATATCCCTGGCGAGACCTTCCTGAACCCTGAGGTCGTTGACGGGCCCCTGCCACGTTCAAACGACCCGTGACGAGAGGTCACCTTTACTGGGGACGCGGAGGGGACCTCCGTCCTCCGCTTCCCTGCCCGTTTCCCTTGTTGCAATCCGGGCAGTACCTTCTGGTAAAGCCCAGTTTGCCACAAGACGAGCACTTGATCGGTTGGGAGTAATCTATTTTCCTCCGCTGACCCTCTCGTCGCTGGCCAGGAGACCCTGGGGGGGTTTTATTCCTCCCCTTTTCTTGCGGCCGACCCCTCGGCCGCCTGGGAGAGCTAGCCTTCCTCTCCTTAAAGTACCGGTCCATATCGCGCCGCTCTTCGCCTATCCGGCGATCCGGTGGAGCCCTTGTGCTCACTACCGACCCCCTCCGTGGGCCCCTTGACCTCGCCGGTCCCCCCTTCCTCTGCGGGCTCTCGCACCCCCGCCTCGCTTTGACTCTCCTCTTCCAGGTTGTCGTAGACCGCGAGAGTTCGCGTCAGGTTTGCCTCTACCATCTCATCTCTATATAACAGCATGAAGGGGTGGGCGACAAGATCCTCAGCGTCAGCTGCTTCTAGCTCTAGTCGCCTGGACTCCAGCCACCTCTCTCGTCTCCTGCGCCTGCGTTGTGTGGCCTCCTTATCCAACGCCGCTCCTTGGAAGTCTAGGTCGATATATTCGCCTAGCAACCAATACGCTAATCGAACTGCCTGCATCAGCTTAGGACCGTCTGTACGCAACTCCAGTTGCGTCAGGTATCTGTCCAGCTGTGTCGACGGCAGTTCCGAGGCCCACCGGGTTATCGCATCGGCGGTATCCTCCATTTCGCTTATACTGGGGCGTAGGTGACGGTTGAGGTTAATTTTCCCTAGTCGACCACTACCGCCCCCTATCGCCCAAGGCGCGAGCGGGGTGTTGCGATTTTTATCGCCAACTACCCAATTACGCCTTTATTTACAAGGCAACAATACGCGTGGCTTGTGGGTGTGTGCAGGTATCGCGTACTCTAAGGAAGTACGAACTTCCACTTCGCAACTACCTGCCTATAGGTGGAGGCTAACTGTTTGTTAGCTCCACCGGGTTAGTTAATCTAACCCTACACACACCCCAATTGCGCGCTCTGCTGGTACTGTCGCTCGGTGACTAACCCCACTTAGTTACTTTAATGTGTAATAAAACACCTAAAAAGCAAAAAGTTAACCCAAATACAATTAGTCACCTTTTATATTCGCGTTAGAGCGACTACGGACGTCTCTTCGACCCCTGGGGTTAGTGTGCTCTCGGCTCACAAAAGCAGTTGTTATTGGGTCGGAGAGGCGTCTTTCCCCTACCGCAGAGCACGTACCGAACGAGCCACGCGTTACTTTACCCGCTCGCACCTTATTACGCACGCGCGCAAACGTCTCTCTCTCGCGCGCGTTGCTCTCTCTTTTCGTGCAATTTCCCTCGTGTGTGAGTCCTAATTTAGTTGGGCGCCATGTAACAGGCTGCCGTCTAATCAATAAATCCTTAGATATAGCTAAAAGTGACCAGACGACGCCTAGTTATCTATGCGCTCGATGCGCATTAACCTACCTTGTCTCGGAGTGCGCCTGTGCAGAGTTTCCTCACGATTCCGAGTTGGGTTCCCCCAACTCACCGCGTGGCGGCGCTGTCGCTCCTTGCTAGTAGCGCTCGTGCGGCCGCCGATGGAAACGCTGTTACCGATTCGCCTCTACTGATCTCAGCGAGCTCCGTGCTACGCTACCGGCGAATTCGAACGAAATGTAAACAAATATAGGCGCGACCGCCGGACAAAGGAAAGAACACAATAACGGAAACTCGTTTAAACGAAACCAAGGGATGATTTATTTAATAAAACAAATTACACGGGGGGTATGCCGAGAGACTTTCGCACGCTCGCGTGAATGACAAGACACGCTATTTGAGAGAGAGAGAAAAACCGCGATTACCGCGAACTACCTGCTCGCACGCAATAAATAAATTCTTCGCGCTCGCTGCGCGGATTCGCACGCAAATTAACAACAAATGGTTGAAAAGGGGAAGGTGCACCTACCGCAATGACGGTGTGGATACGGTGGCCAACCGTATCCGAATAACACGCTGTTAATAGCTGCTCCGCTACTTGCTGCACCACCTCGATTTCTGTTGCTGCTGTTGTTATTGTTGCTGCTGTTGCTGCTGATGCTACTATTGCTGTTGTTGCTGCTGTTGCTGAGGCTGCTACGAGCACACCGCACCAAAGTTCACACTATCACCAGGAACCAAAACAACGCACGTAACTTGGCCGGCTCGGAAACAGGTTAGGCGCACGAACTGACTGAGTGGCACAGTCATACTACCGGTCGGAGCCTCCCCTCCCGGTCATTGCCCCTTACGCTCTGTCTCTCTCGCGGACCGAACGCGGCTCCTCTCGCTCAGCCGTTCGCTAACCTCGCGCGAGTCTACGATTTTCGGTAATCGTTGCAGCATATAAATTAAAATATTGTTATTAATAATTGAAAATATATTGATTATTATTTATCCTTATCCATATTTAAGGATAGCAAGTAATAATTAATTGGAATTTATACATACACTGATATGTATGAATTCAATTAAGTTAATAATAAACGATTGGCACTAAATATAGTAATTACAACTACACCAATCTCAATAAATTTTCAAGCTACCCCAAATTAAAAAAAAATGATCGTATTTGATGCAATTGTTCGCGAGATAAGCCTGATTTTTGCGAAGCGCGTCGATTTGAACACGGACTTTCAGTATTTCCAAGCGCGCGAGGGAGGCCCCCCACCACCGCCTCCGGCCTTTGGCGTTCAAACGAGGATTTATTAAAGGACGCGTTACGTATAATTACATTTTTTCGGGTTACCCTTTTTAAAATTCGTATACTTGAAGGATAACGACATATAGATAAGATTACAATTACATACGAGGAAGAATGGTAGACGGTGCGTATTTTCCGCACGGTTGTCATTAGTGGGGGAAAGGGAAGCGCGTTGCACCGATATTGCGTACTCAGTGGGGAAACCCACGACGGCGCGGAAAAACATTCGGCGGGATTGCGTCTCGTATGAAAGTACTTGTAATAGGTGTGTAGCTAATTACCTCTCTTGGGTATATAAGTCAGCTCCTCTGATCTCCTTTCCATACTAGTTTCAGTTAGCTTAGACGAAGGTGCTTTAGTACGTACTGTGCTGTGTGTGCTTCGCGATCTGTGAATAAAGTATTAAATTCAAAATGATTATGTTTAATCGGTATGCATTTTATGACATGCGTCAACAGCCCGATGAAGATCTTCACTTCTTCTTTGAAATAGTCAAGAAACAATTCGCCAAGTGTGCCTTCCCGGAGGAATGCCAGGATTGGATACTTCGTGATAAAGTGATCGCAAGAGCATCTTCGAAGGAGCGCGAAGAATTGCTGGCAGCTGATTTGACGAGATCCCTTCAGGATCTAGTCAATGGAGTGAGCGGCTATAATAATCGCAATGGTAAGAATATAATTTAATTATAATTTAATAAATAATTTTAAATTGTTTAATAATAAAATATAAAAATTAATATTTTTTACCATATTATCTTTTACAGATCCATGCGACGTTCATGACACGTCGAAGGATTTATTTAGCGACGACGACGACGAGGAGGTCACCAGGCCATCAACGTACTTATCATCATCGCCGATGGCGTTGGAAGTTACACCTTCACCGAAGCCACAGCCTCAACCGGTAATTGACGAAGGGGGTAAATGGGTAAGTGAGCTGTCGAGGAACAGGAAATTACAGGATTAAATAGCGAATGAAAGATAATTTTTAAAAAGTAACACAAATAATTATATATGTCGCAGACGCAGCCTCAACCACAGCTGCCGCAGCCACAGCCTCGACCGAAGGCGCCGCCGCAGTTGCAGCCTCAATCGGCGCCGCAGCCGCAGCCGCAGCCTCAACCGCAGCCTCAACCGCAGAATGACTTGCCATTGATAGCCGATAGCGATAGTGAGGACGATCCACCAGTCGTCTCCAGGAAGAGGCTGAGGATAATCGAAGACAGCGACGAGGACGAAGACATCGACGACAGAAGGCATTCTTCAAATAACCAAACTACCCGGACCTACTTCAGCGTATCGGAACATCGGGCATTGATTGGTTTTGTTGCGGACAACGTCCGCAACGTCAGTGGAGCTCTGTTGGCCGGGAAGCAGCCAAAAGAGGTTCAAGGACGGCGGCACAATTCCGTCCGGAAATTGTCCTTTAATATAAGGAAAAACTGGAGGAAGCCAAGCTCCGGCAATTCGGTGCCTCATCAAGTTAATGTAATACTCATCAATTTAGATCGCGCCAATAGCCGTATCTTCTCTCTCTCTCTTTCTCACCGAGAATTATTAAATTGTAAATCCTATTCGCGTGCGTCAGTCTTTCGGCCCGACAAAGACTGTAGAGATTTTTCATTAATAAAATCTGTTAAACTTATTCGCCGATTTCGTCATATTATTTTCCTAGTAGTTTAAGCAATTAAAAAAGTCTTAGATTTTAATCCGATTACAGCTAGGGGATTAAGTGGATTAGGAGTTAAGTCGCTTACACTTAAAACTCATCGAGTGTCACAAGGCACGTGACTTAAGGTGAGTTCAACTCCGCTTGATCGAAGACAACTAAGTTAAGTCAGCTGACGTTAAGGCGAAAACACGTATTAACATATGTGTTAACGGAGCGGCGGTTTGCTCTGCATCGTGGGAGTTTGCTCTTAAATAAATTTCTCATTTTGTAGATTTACCCCCCCGTTACAAATATAATATAATATATATTATAATATAATATAATATATAATATAATATATAATATAATATATATTATAATATAGTATAATATGCAACGATTATCGAAAATCGTTCGACTCGCGCGAGGTTAACAAGCGGCTAAACGAGAAGAGCCGCGATCGGTTCGCGAGAGAGAGAGGGCGCGTAGGGGCAATGACCGGGAGGGGAGAGTTCAACAGGCAGTATGACTGGGACACTCAGTCTGTCTGCGTCGAGCTAACCCTTTTCCGAGCCGTTAGTGCGTTTTCTTTTGGTGGTGCGAGGTCAGAGGTGAGAACGTTGGTGCGGTGTGCTGGGTGCAACAGCAGCAGCAATAGTAATAGCAGCAGCAGCAACAGCAACAACAGCAATAGCAGCAACCGTAGCTGCAACAACAACAGCAATAACAGCGGAGAGCAACGAGTAGCGGAGCAGCTAATCAGGGACGTGTGCTTCGGATACGGTTGGCCACCGTATCCTCAACTATCTCGCGGTAGGTGCACCTTCCCATTATTGTTGATAGCGTGCGATTCCGCGCAGCGTGCGCGAAGAGAATAATTGTTGCGTGCGAGCGGTTAGTTCGCGGCGATCGCGGTTTTCTCTCTCTCTCCCATTCAGCGTGTGTTGTCATTCGCGCTAGCGTGCGCAAGTCTCTCGGCAAAACCCCCGTGTAATCGAATCGTCTAAATAAAGTGAACGATAGTTTTTACTTAAACTAGTCATCGTTATTTGGTCTTTCCTTTGTCCGGAGGTCGCGTCTGTTTACATTCGGTTCGAATTAGCCGGTAGTCTGTCACGGATCGCGCGGAGGTAATTAGAGGCGCCCTGCAAACCAAGCTTCCAGCAGCGGCCGCTCGAGCGCCACTAAGCCAGGGCGACAGCGCCGCCAAGCGGCGAGTTAGGGGAACCCAACTAGGATTAGTGAGGAGACTCTGCGCAGGCGCACTCCAAGACAAGGTAGGTTGATGTGCTTCGAGCACATAGATAACTATGCGTCGTTTAGTCATTTTATAGGTACGTTCAAGAGATATTATAGGTTAAACGGCAGCCTGTTACAAATATAATATAATATAATAGCATTAATTTATAACAATAATTTTGATAAATTTTAATTAAATGTATATTTTTAATTTTAATAAAAGAATTTATGTATACATAAAAAATTGTATTCTTACAATTATATTTTGACATAATTGAAATAATAATCGCAATATTACACCTAAAAAAAATTCTAATATTTCCTCTCTGCGTTTCTTCGGGCTTGAGACCGACGTTATTAAAATAACGGCCGCATTAAAAATATTAGTTCGTAAAAGAATCGTCGAGATCGACGGTGTCGAAAATAGAAGTAATAGAGATCAGTCGATCTCTATTATTTCTATTTCTTCACCGCCGACAAATGGCCCCGCCGCCGTATCCTGGATATCCTCCAGGACCGGCGACGGGCTACGCGGTGGTGGAGATATTTCTCTACCACCGCGGGCCCTCAAATATTGCCTATCAGGGTCCTCGTTGCAATGCTGCCTATGATCCAAATATGTCTGGACAGACATATTTGCCTCAAGGCAGCCGTTGTTGAGGCAACGGAACCGTGCTCTTTGTAAGAGACTGCGGTAAGCATCGTTGATGCTCACATGATCTCTGCACTGAGTGCAAATCATGGAGCATCGTTCACCGCAATCCCCACACACGGTGTGACCCTGAGGGCAACTCACCGCGGTAGGCAGCAGATAGCCGTAGCAGAGGAAGCACGTGACGTCGAAGACGTCACTAACGGCTTCAACATGAAGCCGCTTCGCTTTCTCGCTGGAGGCTGCTTTGCTGCTTTCCCTGAGCTGTAAAAATAAAAGAAATAATTATTTTAAAATTATTTTATAAAAAATTTTTATATTAATAGTAATAAGAAAAAACTTACCTTTTTTCGCTCGGCCACGAAACTTGTGCCGTTCCTCGCAGCTGCAATTTGCGCTGCATGATAGGTGCGAAGCCGCAAACGCTTCTTCGCACCTTTTCGGCACTTGCCTGTCCTTCGGCGTCCGCGGCCAGAGGTAGTCGCTGCCACATCATAATTGATGGGCAGGATTTCCCGTCTGGCCTGGCCGTCAATGGTGTCGATGACGGCCGCGCACCCCGAAGGAACTGCTTCACTAGGAAGGACGGGAGCTTCTGGAAGCACACACAGCGTCAACTCTCGTGAGCGCATAGCCCAGACGTTCACCGTCCTTCTTTGTTCCGTGAAACTTGCCATCGCTCTCTACAGACGAGGCAAAACTACTGACGCGTTCTCTAGAAACGGCAGTATATAGTCGTCGCAACTCGGTGAGCGTTGCTCCGCCCTAGCGCCTAAACTATAGTCATTAGCGCGAGCGAATAACGCTTCTCAGTTACCGCCCAACGGTAAAAACGTCTTTAATGTACATTTTACTCATAATTAACCAAACTGAAGATTGATTAATTAATTATTAATTAATTAATAGTAGTATCAGTTTAAAATAACTAATAATAATAATATGCCCTTATTTATAACGGTCAAGACTTTCGTAAAAAATATGCTAAAATACCTAATACCGATTTTTCGCAAAAAGTCGAAATTATTTTCAATTTTTTTTTCGTTTTCCGCTCTGTCAGAAAAAAAAACAACGAGAATTATATCTTGTGTTTAGCGTCTGATTTTAATCATTTATTTTTTCGGTCATCGAAATTTAAACAAGTCCGAATAAGGTTTATTGATTTATCCGTTTTGCCGAAACGTTGACGAGTCCGAAAAAGGTTATTGGAACATTCGGTAATCGAAATTTCGACAAGGCCGTAAAAGGTTATTGGTTTATTCGGTTATCGAAATTTAAACAAGTCCGAATAAGGTTTATTGATTTATCCGTTTTGCCGAAACGTTGACGAGTCCGAAAAAAGTTATTCTAACATTCGGTAATCGAAATTTCGACAAGGCCGTAAAAGGTTCTTGGTTTATTCGGTCATCGAAATTTAAACAAGTCCGAATAAGGTTTATTGTTTATTCGACCACCGATATTTTGACAAGTACGCAAAAGGTTATTGGTTTATTTGGTTATCGAAATTTTTACAAGTCTCGACAAGGTTATTGGTTTATTAGGTTATGCAATAACCTTAAACGAACGGTAAAAATGAAACACCGATTTACATGCTTATTTTTGGCTAAAAAACAGTTTCCACTTGGTCCCGTCTCGATACCGCGCTTTCCCTCGATTTTCACCGATTCCATATACAGGGTGAGTCATTTTAATTTCCCCAGTCTAATAACTTTTGAAACAAGCAAATTACGCAAAAATGTTTCAGACCAAAGTTGTAGGGGTTCAAGGGGGACATCTAGGGGTGACTTTGAAATTGACCTTGAGCTTGACCTTGACGGCTTTCTCAAGGTCAAGTCTATTTTTTTATTGGAAACCCCTATTTCTGACCTCGGAATCGGAAAGAGCGGGAAATTTTACATCCAGATAACATCTTTTAACATGGGTCAAAATAAACCCTTAAGGTCATGCTAAGGTCAAAACTATCCTGGAACAAGAATCGAACAATGTAAGCAAAATACGAAAAAATGACTCAGAAAAAAGTTGTAGGAGTTCAAGGGGGACGTCTAGGGGTGACTTTGAAATTGACCTTGAGCTTGACCTTGGCGGTTTTCTCAAGGTGTCATTTCTATTTTTTTAATGGAAACCCCTATTTCTGATCTCAGGATCAGAAAGAGCGGGAAATTTTACGTTCAAGTATCTATTTAGTTTTTTTTCATAAGAACATAAACAATATTTCAGTTTTTACTTAAGAAATTGAAGCCGCTTTCAAACATCAAAAGGTTTAACGAGCATCGAAAACCTTTGTCGTACTTCTATTCTCAATGTGAAGCAAAGGTCAAATTCTTGAAAATTCTCTTATTTTTGTTACATTTCGAGGCGAAGCTTTTATCGCATATGACCGTTGTTAAATAAACTTCCAAAGAATAAGGGACTGGCCATGTACTAACGATGCTGATGTTTAAGATCATAAACTTCCTATCTTTAGCACTACCCAGGAACAACGACGTGGACGTAATAGGATTATGTTCCCTCTGGGGTGCTTTATTAACGTGAGTCCCCTTGCCTCTCACGATTCGGGGTGCTTTATTAACGTGAATCCCCTTGCCTCTCACGATTTGGGGTGCTTTATTAATGTGAGTCCCCTTGCCTCTCACAATTCGTGATGAAACTAGAATAAACTTATTTCCTATCGGTTTTGCTCGAAATTATTACCATTTACGTCGATGCATTGCCTGAGCCTCTGTTCGAAGCTTTCAATAGTGCGCAGTAAGATATCTCTAGAGATTTGTCTACATGCAACTCTAATCCTTTCTATCATATTCTCCCTTGTTGTGGGCGCTTCGGCGAACACAGTATTTTTTAAGTATCCCCAAAGGAAGAAATCTGGGGAAGTTAAGTCCGGTGATCGTGCAGGCCAAGCAACTGGACCACCTCTTCCAATCCACCTTTGTTGGAAATTTCTATTTAAAAACTCTCGTACAATTAAAGCGAAATGCGGTCCTGCACCATCCAGTTGTATCCACATTCGACGTCTAGTCTCAAGATCTACGTCTTCAAGTAAAAGTGGGAGATGATCCCTTAAAAGTTCTAAAATAGCATTGCCGTTGACGTTTTCTTCAAAAAAGAATGGCCCGATGAGATGACCATTAACTATTCCACACCATACATTTACACTCCAACGATGTTGATTATCGACTGGTCTGTACCAGTGAGGATTCTGATCAGACCAATAATGACTGTTGTGACGATTCAATTGGCCAGTACTATGAAACGTAGCTTCATCAGAAAAAAGGACATAATTAAAAAAATTCGGATCCTGCAAAATCATCTGTAGAGCCCACCGACAGAAATTTACTCTGTTTCTCATATCATTAGCGTTTAATGCTTGCGTTAAGGTAATATGATACGGATGATATCTATTACTTCTTAAAATTCTAATAACGGTTCTCTGAGGTATTCCTGTTTCTCTCTCTATTTGTCGGCTGCTGATATGAGGATTTAGGTGAACCAATCCTAAGACAACCAAAACCCTAGCATCTCTATCATCATACTCATGTCTTGGTCGACTTCTTCGTAGATGCCCTTGTCGAGCTCTTTCTTCAAGACGATGAATGGTACGGTGATCAGGATGGCGCCTTTGTGAGTATCGAATTCGATAGAACCTTGACGCTTCACGGTAATTACCTCTACATTCTCCTAAAATCCAAATCATATCAACTATCTCTGTTGGGGTAAAATCAGCCATATTTAAAAGATTTTTCCAAAAAACCTCAATACAAATCAACAAAGGCAAAGATCATAGAAAGATGATATAAATTAAATATTACTGAAAACAGAGGCAATATTGTCCAAATTAGATTTCATATGATCGATGGCAATAAGAAAGGTCTCTTATTCAAATATGAAGAAATAATGATAGTGATACAATGAACACAAGCATGGTTAAAACAAAAGTAATATTTAAAGCTTTTTCAAAATTGAAATCACGACTGAACGTATTGCGATTACTTTCTAAACGACTTCCAAATGTAATAGATTCTTCATTGAACATGAAATTTATCCTTATGTATTTAACTTTTACTCTTATTTCTTTGCAGAACATCAGATTGATACTGAAATAGTTTCATTAATTTCATAGACTTGTAATAGCAAATTATTAGCAACAACTTCCAATATTTGAAATTTATTAATAATAATCATACAGTCCGGTGAAAAATAAAAAAGGATAGGGAACGAAAACAAGAATAGTCCCGTAAAATTTAAAAAAATTAAATTTAAAAAATTTTAAAATTTAAAAAATTTAAATCCTGTAAAATTTCCTGCTCTTTCCGATTCCGAGGTCAGAAATAAAGGTTCCCAATAAAAAAATAGACTTGACCTTGAGAAAGTCGTCAAGGTCAAGCTCAAGGTCAATTTCAAAGTCACCCCTAGACGTCCCCCTTGAACTCCTACAACTTTTTTCTAAGTCATTTTTTCGTATTTTGCTTACATTGTTCGATTCTTGTTCCAGGATAGTTTTGACCTTAGCATGACCTTAAGGGTTTATTTTGACCCATGTTAAAAGATGTTATCTGGATGTAAAATTTCCCGCTCTTTCCGATTCCGAGGTCAGAAATAGGGGTTCCCAATAAAAAAATAGACTTGACCTTGAGAAAGCCGTCAAGGTCAAGCTCAAGGTCAATTTCAAAGTCACCCCTAGATGTCCCCCTTGAACCCCTACAACTTTGGTCTGAAACATTTTTGCGTAATTTGCTTGTTTCAAAAGTTATTAGACTGGGGAAATTAAAATGACTCACCCTGTATATAAACCTAATTGGGTTGGGTTAGTTAGCCCGTTGGGTTAGTTTGCCTGTTGAGTCAGTTGGCCTATTGGCCTATTGGGTTATAAAAAGTGAAATTTGGGTTATTGGGTTGGGTTATTAACGTTGGTCACGGAACACTAGCTGGCGATGCTGGGAAAGGTTTAGTTCTTCAATGGACAAAAATGGACTTTTATTTTAAACTTAAATTACATATGAATGTGTGTATCTTCTGGTTCAAATTTGCATCTTGTGGGTCTGGTTGACAATCTTCGAGGTTAGATTCAGTTGATCCAATTCTTTCGGGTACATTCAGAGGATACTTTTCAACGTTGTGACGAGGCATCGAAAATTTAGGTAATAGGACATTGGAGTAAAAAAAAGAAAAAAGTAGTCGTTCTGGATAATGTTAACCATTCGTTTATTGTGTCCTTCGGTACAAATACATTTAGTTTACTGTAACGAGGTATGACCGTTTAATAATTATGTCGCGTGATTACGCTAAGGGGACACGCGCGAATCGTTAATGCTCACTGCTAATACGGGAGAGCACGAGGAA
This sequence comes from Phymastichus coffea, assembly GCF_024137745.1. Classification (NCBI taxonomy): domain Eukaryota; kingdom Metazoa; phylum Arthropoda; class Insecta; order Hymenoptera; family Eulophidae; genus Phymastichus; species Phymastichus coffea. The sequence continues at coordinate 596,549 of NW_026706853.1, read as the reverse complement.
GCATACGCCGGTCAACCGATTATCGTTTATAACCTAAACTAAGTTGGGTGGAAGCTATGTGAGAAGAGAGAATTAATGAAAACGCTTATTAGTAAGGTCAATTGGATCCTTTATTATCTTTCTAAACTCACAAAAGATCGGCCCGCGCGTTTGTTTACATGCACGCTCGCTCATCGACAACACGCTTTGCCGGTACGCTCGCTGCTCTCTGTTATTAGAGCCTTACATGCACGCATCGAATACCGAAAGTTATTTATCCGACGTGCAATTCCGATCGCGTAATTAAGCTTGCCAGCTTACCTTTTATCTGCAGGCGATCGGAGAAAACTATCACGAGTCGCACAACACAGAACAGTTTAATGTCGCCTTATTGTTCGCGAGTCGCGAATGCGCGGACACACTGGTTTCGCCCTCGATGGCGAAACCTCTCACACTCTCTCTGGATCTGGCCGCTGGCTCGAAGCTGGACAACCCCTTGGCGGCTACAATCCTGGATCACTGGCTGCTAATAAACGAAGCGTGTAGGTGACAAGGGCACGTGAACTGACGAACGATAGCGTGAGCGGATGGACGGCACGATGGTCTATGCTTCACTGGTTCAAATCTTGTCGCGCGCGTTCCGTCCGCTCGCGTGCCGAATTCCTTCGTTACATATTTTTGTCCCCCCCGGGAGGTGCTGCCCTCACGGACAACAATAAGGTTAAGTAATTAGCGCTAACTTGACGTTTACCGTCACAGCCCCCTTCCAGTCTGGACCTATAGGGTCCTTGACGATGATCCCGTTAGCGCCATACTTTCCGAGGAGGAGGTGAGGAAGGATAATAAAGGATCATAGTCCGAGTAATGTCAAATTTATGCTTTATTGGACGACAGGGCGATGTAACGGTGGTCCTGCCCACGGGGGCAGGACATCATCACCTAGCTGGCCTCGGCGGTATCTCCTGGCCCTGGTCGTCCAATGGAGGTCGGCCGCGTGCCTCCCACCCAAGCCTCTCTTGGACCAGGTCGGCGTGTTGTCGCACGCGTGGGCAGCGGTCCGTGCGAGTCACCCCGGGGTAGTGGCATACGTTGCACCCTTCCCACTGAGCGCGGGAAAGGGTGCCCCGTGGGAGCCCTTGCTCTCTGGGGGTCAGAGGCAACCCGTTTCTACGGTTCGGGGCGGACCACAATGGTCTTTCGACCGTGGAATCCGCACCCGAGGGGCCCAGAACCACATTGATGTGGATGGGCCCCGTTGTCTGACCGCCTTGGCTCCCGTCCACATTAACCACCAGGGTTACCCCGCCTTCTTGCGAGCCCTGGTGCGGCGTAATCCCCGACCTGGTTTCCGGGGCCGTTGTTCTGGCCCCGGCGGTCGGAGACTGGGGGAGGCTGTCGGTGTTGCCACTCGCCGGGCCCTCGAGGGCCTGGCGGAGGCGCTGCTGTACGCCCCTGATCGCCGACGCGAACTGGCGACGGCGGGACACCACCTTATCCCAGTAGTCCAAGTTTTCCGGGTGGTGTCCCGCGGCTGTGTACGCATCGAACTCTGCGTACACAGTCCGCTGGAGGGTGTTGAGGGTCGTCCAGCCGCGCTCGACCTCCCTCAACCCCTCGACGATGTCTCCCCAGGTTCGCCCACCAGACGGGGGTGTCTGACTGGTGAACCTGGGGCGCCAGGTCGCGTCGGTGGCACCCTCCTCCGTCTGGGTGCCGATGGTCGCGGTCGGGACTTTCCGGGGAATTGGTCCCCCCGGGGGTCCGGGCAGCGGCGTGGTCTCGTCCCGTGCGATGCCGAGGGTCCTCGACGGCGTCGCGGTCGATTCGTCGGCCGGGAGCTCTTCAATGAGCACGGATGACGAGCTCTCGTGAGCTCGCACCCGTGCTCGCTCCTCTTCCTCCTTCTTCTGAGCAAGCAGGTGGAGCGCGGCATGAACCACCCCCTCGACGGCGGGACCTAAGTCCAGGCCGATGAGGGCGGCTGCCGCTTGCTCGAATTGATCGAGGGTGATCTGCATCCTGTAAATGTCCGGCGAATTAGTATTCTAAAAACAACTTTAGATATCGAAGGTAGGCGCCTGTTCGGCTGCCCAGGGCCTTCGTCGCCGGAATTGAAGGTGGGGTCCTTGGCGTCGGTCTCCCAGGTCCTTCGTTCGCCGTGTATCATGCATCCACGGTTGTCGCTTTCGGTGGTCTGCCCCTCTTCCTCTTCACGATGATGGGAGGAGGGGCTCGTGTCGTTTGTCGATGTTGTGTGGTGTGTGTTGTTTGCGCGGACTTACGAGGTCTTCCTCGTGGGCGCTTCGTCGAGTTAGTAGGAGGGATATGTAGCGGAACTCGGCTGGGGGGATTACGGCGAGTACGGCGAGGTGAGTTCGGAATTGTCGCGTCGTCATTTCGGAGTGTATTGTCTGAAGTGTTGGCGCTCCCGTTTCCGTGTACCGATGTATCGCTCGCGTTAGGCGGGACGTTCATCGCCTCGGTTCCCTCGGTGGTAGAGGTCTCGTCGTCATCTCGCGTTCGGGGCCCATTTGCCGGTAAAGGGGCCGATGAACTTGGGTGCTAACTTCGCGGAAATGCCCTGTGCCGCGCAGGACAGTATGCGGTTCTTTTTCCACACCCAATCACCTTCTTTGAACCTGTGGTCCCTGTGTTTGGCATTGTAGTACTTGGACTGCCTCAGGGATTCATCCGAGGCGCTCTCGTGAGCTTGCTGAATGGTGGAACGGATATTCTGCATGTGCTCGTTCCATTGCCCGATTCGAAGCAAACTCTCTTCTTGCTCGGCGAGCCCATCCATCCGTTTCCGGAGAGTATTCGGGGCTCCCGGTTGTCTGCCATAATTGAGCATGGCCGGACTAACCCCGGTGGAACTATGGACGGCCGTATTCAGCGCGAACATGAGTTCGGGTAGCGCTCGGTCCCATTCCCTATGATTCCCCTGCAGATACGACGTTATCATCGTCTTCAAGGTGCGGTTAACCGTTTCCGTAGGGTTAGCCTGCGGGGTATAGGTTGGGGTGAAGGTCCGTTTTATCCCCTGATCTCTCAGGTACCCGTCCACCAACTGATTGCGGAACTCGGTGCCGTTGTCGGACAAGAAGATCTTGGGTGTGCCGAAACGTAGGATTATTCGTTCCCGAAGTTCCTTCACGATCGTCTTGCTGTTAGCACTATGTATGGGTATGCATTCAACCCAACGTGTGATTACGTCGATGAATACCAAGACGTATTCGTGCCCTCGTGGGCTCTTTGGGAAGGGTCCGGCGATGTCGCCCGCGACCACTTGCCAAGGCATAGACCATGTTCGGTCCTGCATGAGCCCGCGCGGTGGCCGTTGCTCGACCTTGCACTGTTGGCAGACCTGGCACTTCTGGACGTATCTCTTCACGTCTGAGTACATTCCCGGCCAGTAATAGGACTGGGCGACACGGGCGAAGGTCTTCTCGCGTCCTAAGTGTCCTGCTGTCTCTAGGTCGTGATTTTCGAACAGCACCGCTTTGCGTTCGTCTGGGGGCACGACGAGTTTCCATTCGTCGCCATACTGATCTCCTCCTGGATGATCATGATTCGGCTTTCGGTGATACATCACCCGGCCGACAACCTTCCCATTCGAGTATTGCTCTGGTTGGCTCTCGACGCGTCGGAATTGATCCGTGTACCAGGCGCTGTCCCTTGGCTTCGGCTGATCCAATGCGCCAACCTCTGCCTTCGTGGGCTCGAAAGCGCGTGATAAGGCGTCGGGCAATACATTGTCTGCCCCCTTTCGGTATTCGATCTCGAAAGTATGGCCTTGAAGTTGTAAGGCCCATCGGGCGAGACGTCCAATTGGATTCTTCAGGTTGTATAGCCATTTCAGGCTATTGTGATCAGTTACCACCCTGAACGGGTACGCTTCTATGTATGGGCGAAACTTTTGGATGGCCCACACGACCGCTAAGCATTCGCGCTCCGTAGCTGAGTAGTTTTGCTCAGCCGGATTAAGGACTCTGCTAGCGTACTCTATGATTCGGTCGCCGTCTCCTGCCTTTTGTAACAGGACGGCCCCGATTCCGGTAGCGCTAGCATCTGTCTCCAGCACGTACTGCCCATCTGGTTCTGGTAATCCCAGGCATGGTGCGGACATCATGAGTGCCTTAATTTTGGCGAAGGCTTGTTCCTGTTCCTCTCCCCACACATATTCGCTCTTTTTTCCTGTTAACCTCGTTAACGGTTGAGCGTGTGTGGCGAAGTCGGTCAAGAATCTGCGGTACCACGAAGCTACCCCCAGGAAGGTGCGCAGCTGTCGCACGTTTCCTGGTCTTGGGTACTCCATGATAGAGCGCACCTTTTCAGGGTCTGGCCTGATCCCTTCGCGGTTGATCAGCAGGCCGAGGTATTTGGCTTCAGACTTGCAGAAGACGCTTTTCTCTCGATTGATCGAGAGGCCGGCTTCGCACACCCTGTCCAATACGGTTTTTAAGTGTCGTAGGCGATCCTCGAAACTGGACGATACCACTATGATATCGTCCAAATAGGCGAAGGCGAATTCGCCTAGTTCGGGACCGATCACACTATCGATCAACCGCTGGAAGGTGGCACCGGCATACGAGAGACCGAACGGCATTCGTACGAACTGGTAATGTCCCAGTCCAGGTACTGTAAAGGCCGTAATCGGCCGAGATTCGATCTTGAGTGGGATCTGGTGATACGCGCTACTGAGGTCGAGCGTAGATATATAGCGTGCATTTCGCAAACGTCTTAATATATCTTGCATAAACGGCAAGGGATACGCATTCGGCTCGGTGACTTTATTGACCTTTCGGAAGTCAATACAAAATCTGTATGAGCCGTCCTTCTTGCGTATCATGACCACTGGGCTCGACCAGCCACTGTCGGCTGGTTCGATTACCCCTTGGGTCAACATTTCCCTCACCAGTCTATGCATTTCTTGCTCGACCTTGTGCGATACTGGATAGTAACACTGTTTAATCGGCTTCGTATCACCGACCCGAATCTCGTGCTCGATGCCTGCCGCACATCCCAAGCCCGTCGGGGCTCGGGATAGGGCCTCGTTGATGGTCTTCTGCAACATGGTCTGTTGTGTAGCCGTAACCTCGGCTAGTCCGATTGTGGCTAATCTCGGACCAGCCTCCAAACTAGCTACTTCCAGCTCCATTTTGGCCTGCGATCCCTTGAACAGCAACGTGTTATCGTCTGGATCAAGTACCGCTCTGAACAACCTGACGAAGTTCACTCCTAAAATACATTCTTCGACGAGGGTAGGGAGGATGGCTACTCTCGTCGGCATCGTCAATCCTCCCACGGTGAAAGGTAGCATGGCGTGACCGACGATCGTTAATTTACGACCGTCTGGTAATCCTGCTGTTCCCGCGTGGGTGGTATCTAATCTGACGCCCAGCACAGACACTATTTGTAGAGCATTACTACCCATGGCTGTGGTGGAAGCTCCCGGATCATAGAGGGCCCGTATTTGGAAGTCCCCTATCTTCACCGGTAGCCACCAACGCGTCTCCTGTTCCGGGGAATATCGGGAAACAGTTTCGACGGCTCCACAGCTTTGCTCTTTATTCGTTATAGCGCTAACCATTGTGCTCTTGCGTGGTCGAGTGGCGTTACTTGTCGTCCGAGCCCCTTTGGTTCGGACGATCGGAGTTTCCATGAGGTTCTTCTTCGACGGTTTATTTGCCTTAGTCCGTGCCCCCGAGGGCGTGTGCGATCCGTACGTCACCGCCTCGGCTGGTCTAGGGTCTTTGGCTTCACCAACGTCGTAACCTTTCTTCTCCGGGCTCACTCTTCCGCCACGCTTATCTTTGGCGTCAGCACTGGAGTTCTCGTCCTCGACGCCCAACACGCTCGCTGTTAACGGCGTGGGCTGTGTTGGCGGAGGCCGCGAGATCTCTTTGACGGGGTTTGGGTTATTGGATGAAGGAGTGGGATCAACCCCACCTATCCACTCCTTTGGTCGTTTCCCTTATTACACTGGGGACAGAACTTCCTATAATAACCCAGTAGGCCGCACTCGGCACATTTGATCGGCCCAGAGAACTCTCTTCCTCGTTTACGGGGAGTCTCCGGCCTTTTACTTCGGTCCTCGGAAGTCGAGCTTTTATCGGTGCGGTTACTCTTCATTTCCGCCGATATTTCCTTAAGGGACAACAGGATTTGGTTGAATGCGTCGATGGGTGGGACTTTCTTTTCACCCTCGACGGCTTCCAGGCTCGGATTAGGTGCTGCCCCCGGGGGCGTCGGTGTATAGACGACCTGGTGCGTCACCTTTTCGAGTACCTTCTCCATGCGTTCCAATCTATCGCTGACTTCCGGTTTGTCACCGGACATGGAAGCCACTTTCCCTTTACGAGCCTTGCTCGCGTCGGTGCGGGGATGATATATCCATCTCAGGATACAAAGTCGACTGAGGGTCTGGCATTGTCCGTTCCATCCTCCGCTGATGCAAGTTGTGCTGGGCCGTCATGGCCAGGACGTTTAGGGTTCGTACGGAGTCCACTTCTGATCTCCGTATTTGGCTTTGGATTTCCGGTAGGAGGTTGGTATGAAGCAGGTCTAGCTGACTCTCGTGCGTCATCCTGGGGTTCAGCCGACTCATTAGGCCCATCAGGTTCGCGATATATACGTTCGCGGGTTCGTCTGGGCCCTGATATCGGCCTTGAACCTCTTTGATTAGACGCTGCTGCTGTTGCCTGCTGGTTCCAAACCATACTCTGGCGTCTGCCTCGAAATCCGCGTAGGAGAACCATTCATTCCTCATGGCCTCGAACCATACAAGGGCAGGACCGGTGAGCAACTCGGAGACAGCCGTGAGCATCTCGTCTTCCGTGAGTCCAGTGCTGCTCCTCGAGTTGTCTAATCTCGTTAAGAAGGTGTCGATGCTCGCATTGCCCTCTCCGGAGAACCTGAGCTTCCATCCCCTGACGATGCGGCCGACGTCCCTTGTTGTGGATAACGGGCTTGACGTCTGTTGGGATGACCACATGCTCGGCGGGTGGTTGCTCACTTCAGCATTAACTCCACCGAGTTGATGCTGTCCACCCTCTCCAAAAGGGGGCGTTCGGCGGGGGGTCCTGTCGGGGGCCCCCGTGGGCCTTAGGCCGGGTCCGGCTGGAGTGCTCTGGGGTAGCCTTGCGTCGTAATGGCATGTGAAAGTGTCCTGGAATGCGACACTCCTACGCGTGTTTTCGGGTTGTGGTTCCTCATTGGAACTGTTTGACTCGTCTTGCCGCGTACTTTTGTTCACGGCATTTTCCAGTTCCGTAATCCTGGTTGCTAGGTTGTTCATGTGTTCCTGCACCCTGACGTTGGTCTGGACGATTTCTTGCATTACTTGGGTTAGGTCAGACGCATTTCTATTTCGCGATTCCTGTACCTCCCATTTCCTCTCATGCTCCCTGCATCGGAAAATGAGGTCTTGTATCATAATTGCGAATGCCGGCGGGAGTTTAAACTGGTATCCTTCGTCAGTTGTTATAGTAATTTCTATATTACTGTTAATTTTCTCTCCGCTGTCCAGGGCATTCACGATGTTTATCGCGGTTTTTTGAACCCGCGATATTACGTCCGCACTCTGTAGTAGTTGGGCTAGCGGGTGTTCTCCTTCCTGCTCGGATGCTGTGTGTTCCTGGCATAGGGACGCAATTAGCTCCGAGCGTAGGGCGGCTCTTTTGGCTGGACTGCTGTTTTGGTGTTCTACTTCCGCGAAATCTGCTGCGGAATAGTCGCCGAGTAGCCAGTTGTGCAGTCGGGCAGCTCTCGAGAGCTTGCTCCCGCTAGTCTTGAGCTCCAGCTGGTCGAGGTATTCTTCTATCTCCTCCTCCTGGAGCGTCCATACCCAATTCTCTACTTCAGTATGAGTGCGGACCATGATTTGCTGTTAGGTTGCCTGTGTTGGATTTGTTTGTAAAAATACAGGTATTATACGCGCGTGCGAGTGTTATATTAAAATTCGTGCGCCGAATTGAAAAATAAAAAAAAAATTTTTATTTGCCAACACTGGGCTTGATCAAGGGCGCTTAACGGATTAATTGCCGAAAGATTCTTTGCTCGTCAATACGCAATATAGTGATCCTGCCTATCAGGCGTACTAACTGTTTGTTAGCACGGCTGTGTGTGTTAGTATCTAAAATATTGTCACGAGCGTTGTGCGTAAACACCAATAACCGCAGTTGATAATATTAAAAAATTATGCTAACACAATACAATGTCGAACAAAATTATTCAATTGAATTAATCCCGTTTGAAAATTGCCGGTGTTAGTTTTTCCCCGGGCCAACGGGTATAATATTATTTGCGGCAATTTTCAAAATTCGTTGGTGTTTACGTTCTAGAATCTTTCGGTCGCACTCGCACGCGTTCACAGGTTTTGTTTACAAATTTTCGCCGCGGCGGGCCTTCGCAAGCTAGCTACCGGGCTTTGTTGACTATTGTGGCTTTCGGTGTCGAGTGCGCACAACAACACTTGACTGCCACCTGAGCTATTGGTTGACCGAGCGCGAGGTTAATATTAAGAACCGGTGTTTTGCACAATCAAAAACACCGTAGGTTCTTTAACGTTGGGCGCCATGTAACGGGGTATGACCGTTTAATAATTATGTCGCGTGATTACGCTAAGGGGACACGCGCGAATCGTTAATGCTCACTGCTAATACGGGAGAGCACGAGGAAGCATACGCCGGTCAACCGATTATCGTTTATAACCTAAACTAAGTTGGGTGGAAGCTATGTGAGAAGAGAGAATTAATGAAAACGCTTATTAGTAAGGTCAATTGGATCCTTTATTATCTTTCTAAACTCACAAAAGATCGGCCCGCGCGTTTGTTTACATGCACGCTCGCTCATCGACAACACGCTTTGCCGGTACGCTCGCTGCTCTCTGTTATTAGAGCCTTACATGCACGCATCGAATACCGAAAGTTATTTATCCGACGTGCAATTCCGATCGCGTAATTAAGCTGGCCAGCTTACCTTTTATCTGCAGGCGATCGGAGAAAACTATCACGAGTCGCACAACACAGAACAGTTTAATGTCGCCTTATTGTTCGCGAGTCGCGAATGCGCGGACACACCGGTTTCGCCCTCGATGGCGAAACCTCTCACACTCTCTCTGGATCTGGCCGCTGGCTCGAAGCTGGACAACCCCTTGGCGGCTACAATCCTGGATCACTGGCTGCTAATAAACGAAGCGTGTAGGTGACAAGGGCACGTGAACTGACGAACGATAGCGTGAGCGGATGGACGGCACGATGGTCTATGCTTCACTGGTTCAAATCTTGTCGCGCGCGTTCCGTCCGCTCGCGTGCCGAATTCCTTCGTTACATATTTTTGTCCCCCCCGGGAGGTGCTGCCCTCACGGACAACAATAAGGTTAAGTAATTAGCGCTAACTTGACGTTTACCGTCACATTACAAACATATCACAACACTATATACGATGAGTCATAGTGAAGATATCGAGTTACGTCGGCCTAGTCTAGTTTGGTTCCGATTGGACTGGTAGACTTATTTAGAGATGACCTACTCATTTTCAACGATGATCACAAGATACTCAGCAAGGAAGCTGAACAATCCTGAAATTTCAAAAAATTAACGTATGAGATGAGAGGTTTCAAATTTCGATAAAATGATCAAAAATGAGAAAAATTTTGACATTTCGCCAAAATTACGAAAAGTGTGAAAAATCTTGAAATTTCGTGAAAATAAGCAAAAAAGTGAAAAATGTGAAAAATCTTGAATTTTCGTCAAATTTACGACAAATGTGAAAATTCATGAAATTTCGACAAAATGATGGAAAATGTGAAAAAAATGAAAAATCTGGAAATTTCGACAAAATTACGAAAAATATGAAAAATCTTGAAATTTCGTGAAAATGACAAAAAAAGTGAAAAATCATGAAATTTCGAAAAAATAAGCAAAAAAGTAAAAAATGTGAAAAATATTGAATTTTCGTCAAATTTACGAAAAAAGTTAAAATTCATGAAATTACGAAAAGTGAAAAATCTTGAAATTTCGTGAAATTACGATGACCATCTCGATTGGTCATCGTTAATAACGATGACCAATAACGAAGATGAGCAAAGTCCATGCGCATTGCTTCTAAGAGATTCAAAGAAAAATTTGAGAAATAATGAACTTTTGACAAAATGACCTACTAAAACGTGAAAAATTATGAGACATCGAAAATTTTTCGAAAAAAGTAAAAATTCTTGAAATTTCGTCAAAATAACGAAGATGAGCGAAGTCCATGCGCATTGCTCTTATGAGGTTCAAAAAAAACTTTGAGAAATCTTGAAATTTCGAGAAAATAAGCAAAAAATTAAAAAAAGTGAAAATTTCTGAAATTTCGACAAATTTACGATAAATGTGAAAAATCATGAAATTTCGTCAAATTTACGAAGATGATCAAAGTCCATGCGCATTGTTTTTGTGAGGTTTAAAAAGAAATGTGGGAAATAATGAAATTACGGCAAAATGACCTAAAAAGGAAAAAATTGGAAAATGTGTTCTGGAAAAAGTATTTTCAATTATCGTATGCGGCGAATTCATTAATAACACAGGTCTGCAAGATTTTGTTATAGAAAAGCCATAGGTCATTTTCGAAGTAATTTTTGGCGTAGAAAACGAATCCGGAGTCCAAATTGCTCCATCACGTCAGGATTTTGAGATATCCTAACCTAAAAATGCGAAAATAGTGGTTTTTTGCTATTTTTGAGGCTATGTAGCACCGCGGCATTCTCATTAATCAGAAAAAAACCAACGACACCTTAAAGTATAAGTCTGACACTTTCAAATACCGTTGCGTTTGCTCAAATAGCTCATTTCTGCATCAAAATATTCCATCTTGAATTTTTCAAGTTTCATGAATTTAGTTGTTTACTTCGTTGGTAAACTCACATAGTTCTGGAGAAAAAGTGTTTGACTAATCGCCTTTCTTTTAAAAAATAAACAACTTAACCTCAGATAGGCTAACATGACTTAACCCTCAAGTATTTTATCCAAATACATCTTATGAACCCTCATAAACCACCCTAGCACATCAAACAGACTAGCCCACCTAACCCTGGGTACACCAACTACTTTTCTTTAAGCAAACCGAATTCTCCATCACTGATGGACTACCCTATTTTAAGCTCTATAGACTTCATTATCACATACCCTTAAAACCCTTGTAACTGCTATACTTATACTTCTATACTCAAATAGGTGAACCCACCTACCCTAGGTAAAACAAGTTGGTAAATTTTTTTTTTTCGAAAAAAAACCTAATTTTGTTATTTAGCAAATCCGATATTTTTGCAGTTTATCTAGTTGTAGATTTATACTTAAGATGTGATTCTAGTTTTAAATCTTGAATCGACTTTTTTTTTTATTCAAAAGTTTTTAAAAGCCAAAATGACTCAAAGTTCAACATCCTAAAATACCTTTGAGTATCCTAAATTAGTGAAATTAGTGATATATTGTTATTCAGTTTATGTTTCTGTGTATTTCTGTAAACTTTTGTATTTTCATTACTAAATCTTCGTTTCCAAATTCTTTCGTAACCGTATTTTCATGGGATTATTAAACAAAATTCGTATTCAAGTTCATACAATTTATGCGATTAATGTAAATGACGAGTGTTAGGTACTTTATTTTAACCTTTATAAAAACTACAACGTGAACTGCTATAACTAACTTTTTTGATAATACCTATCAAGCTTAAATTCTTAAATGAGTAAAAAAAATTTATGCTGTAATCAATATTGTTATTTTTTTATTTTTATTGATAGAGTCACCTTAACCTGGTGCTAACAACTTGTGAAGCTATATACTTCTATCGTAATTTAATAAATTTTGGTAATAATTTGGTTGCTTGTCCACAAATCAGCCGTTATAACGGCTACTTTATTTACACAATGGGATCTCGTAAGTGTTCTAATGACCCTGATCAATTTTGCTATATTTGTGGCCGTTTTACGTTTGAGAACAAAAAAGTAGGTATCAATGAATCTATTAAAACTCAATATGAAACTTACTTTAATATGCCAATTTCTCATCAAGATAAGCCGTGGGCTCCACATGTTGCATGTAAGTCATGCGTTGCATCTTTAAATCGTTGGAATAATGCTACGAGCACGACGACACCAATGCCTTTCAAAACACCTATGATTTGGCGAGAACAATCTAATCATGATGAATGTTATTTCTACTTGACTAAAACTATTGGATTTAACAGTAAAAATGCACATAAAATAGAATACCCCAATGTCTTGAGTGTAACAAAAACCATTTCTTATGATTCTCATGATAAACCTCCGATTCCTCCTCTCTTACAGCAAAAAGTTAAAGATGATGAAATCCTCGATAAAAGTGATTTATATGATGCAGATTTTTGTGACTCTGATCCTATTCTCTTTGATCAAGCTGCACTAAATGATTTAGATATCTCAAAATCCTGACGTGATGGAGCAATTTGGACTCCGGATTCGTTTTCTACGCCAAAAATTACTTCGGAAATGACCTATGGCTTTTCTATAACAATCAAAATTCTGATTTTGCAGACCTGTGTAATACATTTTCACAGGGAAGAAGTGGTTAATCGAAAAAAAGTAGATGGATAATAGTAGATTTCTTGGTTTAGTGATTAAATACTGTGACGGTAAACGTCAAGTTAGCACTGATTATTTAACTTAATTGCTGCCTGTGAGGGCAGCACCTCCCGGGGGGACAAAATACGTAACGAAGGAATTCGGCACGCGAGCAGACGGAATGCTCGCGGTAGAATTCGAACCAGTGAAGCATTGACCATCATAGTGTCCGCCCGCCTTCATTTTGAGCTACCGATTTACGTGCCGCAAAACCTCGAAAGTTAACGAGAACGACAAGTGTCAGCTAGCTGTGACCGCTGTTCACGAGGAGCCGCTCGACTGCAGAGGAAGGAGAGTACGAGCCATCAAAAGAGTGTGTGAGGTTTCGCCATCGAGGGCGAAACCATAACCGCGTGCGCGCGTTCGCGACCGGCAACAGAGACAATAATAAACAGTTTCGTGCAGTGTAACTGCCCTTTGTTTTCTCCGATCGCCTGCAAATATAAGGTAAGCTGGTGGCCAGCTTAATCTCGTGATCGCGGTTATTTAATTGACGAATAAATATCATTCTCAAAGCGTGCATGTAATAACATCTCTATTAACGAAGAACAGCGAGCGTACCGGCAAAGCGAGTTGTCGATGAGCGAGCGTGGACGTAAACAAACCGCGGGCCGACCTTCTGTAGAGCATGAGGGATAATAAAAGATCCAATTTATATTACTAACGAGTGTTTTCTTTGATTCTCTCATATCTTATAGCTTCCACTCACTGCCGATTGATTGTAGGTTATCCACAATTATTGGTTGACTGACGCATACTTTCTCGTGCTCTCCCGGATACGTATTGAGCATTGATAATTACACGTGTCCTTTTAATGTAATTGCGCGAATTAAAGAATTAAACGGTTTTACCCCGTTACATGGCGCCCAACGTTAAAGAACCTACGGTGTTTTTGATTATTCAAAACACCGGTTCTCAATAGTAAACTCGCGCCCAGTCAACCAACGACTCAGGTGGCAGTCAAGTGTTGTTGTGCGCACTTGATACCGAAGGCCACACTAGTAAACAAAACCTATTAGCTAGCTTGCGAAGGCCCGCCGCGGCGAAAAATTGTAAATATTAGCTATGAACGCGTGCGAGTGCGACCGAAAGATTCTCAAACGTAAACACCAACGAATTTTGAAAGTTGCCGCAAATAATATTGTACCCGTTGGCCCGGAGAAAACTAACACCGGCAATTTTCAAACAAAATTAATCTAATTGAATAATTTTATTTGACATCGCATTGTCGTAACGTAAATGTGTTTTTTTTTTAATATTATTAACTGCGGTTATTGGTGATCACGCGCAACGCTCGTTACAATATTTTAAATACTAACTTACACAGCCGTACTAACAAACAGTTAGTGCGTCTGATAGGTAGGATAATTATATTGCGTACTAACGAGCGAAGAATCTTTCGGCAAATAATTCAGAAAACGCCGTCGATCAAGCCCAGTGTTGGCTAATAAAATTTTATTATTTTTCCATTCGGCGTACGAATTATAACACAACACTCGCACCCGCGTAACATAACTGTAAATTTTACAAGGAAGGCAAACGCAAGCAAACAAACAGACAATTATGGACCGCACCCACACTGAAGTAGAAAATTGGGTATGGACGCTCCAGGAGGAGGAAATCGAATAATACCTCGACCAGCTGGAGCTCAAAACTAGCGGGAGCAAGCTCTCGAGAGCTGCACGACTGCACAACTAGCTACTCGGCGACTATTCCGCAGCATGTTTCGCGAAAGCCGACCACCAAACACAGCAGTCCAGCCAAAAGAGCCGCCCTACGCTCGGAGCTAATTGTGTCCCTATGCCAGGAACACACAGCATCCGAGCAGGAAGGAGAACACCCGCTAGCCCAACTATTACAGAGTGCGGACGTAATATCGCGAGTTCAAAAAACCGCGATAAACATCGCGAATGACCTGGACAGCGGAGAAAAATCAAATAGTAAGAAGGAAATTACTATAACGACTGACGATGGCAGCCAGTTTAAACTCCCGCCGGCATTCGCGGTGATGATTCAAGACCTCATCTTCCGGTCCAGGGAATATGAGAGGAAATGGGAGGTACAAGACTCACGAAATTCAAATGCGTCTAACCTAACCCATATAGTAGAACAAATCGTCAGTACCAACATCAAGGTGCAGGAACAAATCGACAACCTGTCAACCAGGATGAAGGAACTGGAAGATGCCGTACACAGGAATATGCGGCAAGATGAGTCAATCAGTTCCAGTGAGGAACCACAACCGGAAAACACGCGTAGGAGCGTCGCATTCCAGGATACATTTACATGCCATTACGACGCGAGGCTACCCTAGAGCACTCCAGCCGGACCCAGACTGAGACCCACGGGGCCCGCCGGCAGAACCCCCCGCCGGACGCCCCCTTTCGGAGAGGGTGGACAGCATCAACTCGGTGGAGTTAATGCTGAAGTGAACAACCACCCGCCGAGCATGTGGTCATCCCAACAGACGTCAAGCCCGTTGTCGACAACAAGGGACGTCGGACGTATCGTCCGGGGCTGGAAACTCAGGTTCTCCGGAGAAGGCAACGCGAGTATCGACACCTTCTTATCAAGGTTGGACAACTCGAGGAGCAGCGCTGGACTTACCGAAGACGAGATGCTCACTGCCGTATCCGAGCTACTCGCCGGTCCTGCCCTCGTCTGGTTCGGAACGAACGGTTCACCTACGCGGATTTCGAGGCAGACGCCGGAGCATGGTTTGGGACCAGCAGGCAACAACAGCAGCGTCTAACCAAAGAGGTCCAAGGCCGATACCAGGGCCCAGACGAACCCGCGAATGTGTACATCGCGAACTTGATGGGCCTAATGAGCCGGCTAAACCCCAGAATGACGCACGAGAGCCAGCTGGACCTGCTACATGCCAACCTCCTGCCGGAAATCCAAAGCCAAATACGGAGATCAGAAGTGGACTCCGTACGGACCCTAAACGACCTGGCCACGACGGCCCAGAACAACTTGCATCAGCGGAGGATGGAGCGGACGATACCGGACCCTCAGTCGACGTTGTATCCTGAGATGGCGTATCACCCCCCGCACCGACGCGAGCAAGGGTCGTAAAGGGAAAGTGGCATCGATGTCCGGTGACAAACCGGAAGTCAACGATAGATTGGACCGTATGGAAAAGGTACTCGAAAAGGTGACGCACCAGGTCGTCTATACACCGACGCCCTCGGGGGCGACACCTAATCCGAGCCTGGAATCCGTCGATGGCGAGAAAAAGGTCCTGCACATGGACATGTTTAACCAATTGCTGGTGTCCATCAAGGAAATGACGGCGGAAATGAAGAATAACCGCGCCGACAAGAGCCTGACTTCCAAGGACCGAACTAAAAGGCCGGAGACTCCCCGCAAACGAGGAAGAGAGTTCTCAGGGCCGATCAAATGTGCCGAGTGCGGTCTACTGGGTTACTATAGGAAGTTCTGTCCCCAGTGCAATAAGGGAAACGAGCAAAGGAGTGGATAGGTGGGGTTGATCCCACTCCTCAATCCAGTAACCCAAACCCCGTCAAAGAGATCTCGCAGCCTCCGCCAACACAGTCCACGCCGTTAGTAGCGAGCGTGTTGAGCGTCGAGAAAGAGAACTCCCTCAGTGACGCCAAAGACAAGCGTGGCGGTAGAGTGCACTTGGAGAGGACGGGGGACGACGCTAGTAAAGCCAGAGACCCTAGACCAGCCAAGGCGGTGACGTATGGATCGCGCACGCCCTCGGGGGCACGGGCTAAGGCAGATAAATCGTCAAAGAAGAACCCCATGGGAACTCCGATCGTCCGAACCAAAGGGGCTCGGACGACAAGTAACGTCACTCGACCACGCGAGAGCACAATGGTTAGCGCTATGAGGAATAAAGAGCAAAGCTGCGGAGCCGTCGAAGCTGTTTCCCGATATTCTCCGGAACAGGAGACGCGTTGGTGGCTACCGGTGAAGATAGGAGACTTCCAAATACGGGCCCTCTATGATCCGGGAGCTTCCACCACAGCCATGGGTAGTAATGCTCTATAAATGGCGACTTTGCTGGGCGTCAGATTGGACACCACCCACGCGGGAACAGCAGGATTACCAGACGGTCGTAAGTTAACGATCGTCGGTCACGCCATGCTACCTTTCACCGTGGGAGGGTTGACGATGCCGACGAGAGTAGCCATCCTCCCTACCCTCATCGAAGAATGTATTTTAGGAGTGAACTTCATCAGGTTGTTCAGAGCGGTACTTGATCCAGACGATAACACGTTGCTGTTCAAGGGATCGCAGGCCAAAATGGAGCTAGAAGTAGCTAGCTTGGAGGCTGGTCCGAGATTAGCCACAATCGGACTAGCCGAGGTTACGGCTACTCAACAGACCATGCTGCAGAAGACCATCGACGAGGCCCTATCCCGAGCCCTGACGGGCTTGGGATGTGCGGCAGGCATCGAGCACGAGATTCGGGTCGGTGATACGAAGCCAATTAAACAGCGTTACTACCCGGTATCGCACAAGGTCGAGCAGGAAATGCATAGGTTGGTAAGGGAAATGTTAACCCAAGGGGTAATCGAACCAGCGGACAGTGGCTGGTCGAGCCCAGTGGTTATGATACGCAAGAAGGACGGTTCGTACAGATTTTGTATTGACTTCTGAAAGGTCAACAAAGTCACTGAGCCGAATGCGTATCCCTTGCCGTTTATGTAGGATATATTAAGGCGTTTGCGAAACGCGCGCTATATATCCACGCTCGACCTCAGTAGCGCGTATCACCAGATCCCGCCCAAGATCGAATCTCGCCCGATTACGGCCTTTACCGTACCCGGACTGGGACATTACCAGTTCGTACGAATGCCGTTCGGTCTCTTGTACGCCGATACCACCTTCCAGCGGTTGATCGATAGTGTGATCGGTCCCGAATTAGGCGAATTCGCCTTCGCCTATTTGGACGATATCATAGTGGTATCGTCCAGTTTCGAGGATCATCTACGACATCTAAAAACCGTATTGGACAGGGTGTGCGAAGCTGGCCTCTCGATCAATCGAGAGAAAAGCGTCTTCTGCAAGTCTAAAGCCAAATACCTCGGCCTGTTGATCAACCGCGAGGGGATCAGGCCAGACCCTGAAAAGGTGCGCTCTATCATGGAGTACCCACGACCAGGAAACGTGCGACAGCTGCGCACCTTCCTGGGGGTTGCTTCATGGTACCACAGATTCTTGACCGACTTCGCCACTCACGCTCAACCGTTAACGAGGTTAACAGGAAAAAAGAGCGAATATGTGTGAGGAGAAGAACAGGAGCAAGCCTTCGCCAAAATTAAGGCATTCATGATGTCCGCACCATGCCTGGGATTACCGGAACCTGATGGGCAGTACGTGCTGGAGACTGACGCTAGCGCTACCGGAATCGGGGTCGTCCTGATACAAAAAGCAGGAGACGGCGACCGAATCATAGAGTACGCTAGCAGAGTCCTTAATCCGGCTGAGCAAAACTACTCAGCTACGGAGCGCGAATGCTTGGCGGTCGTGTGGGCCATCCAAAAATTTCGCCCATACATAGAAGCGTACCCGATCAGGGTGGTAACTGATCACAATAGCCTGAAATGGCTATACAACCTGAAGAATCCAATTGGACGTCTCGCCCGATGGGCCTTACAACTTCAAGGCCATACTTTCGAGATCGAATACGGAAAGGGGGCAGACAATGTGTTGCCCGACGCCTTATCACGCGCTTTCGAGCCCACGAAGGCAGAGGTTGGCGCAATGGACCAGCCGAAGCCAAGGGACAGCGCCTGGTACACGGATCAATTCCGACGCGTCGAGAGCCAACCAGAGCAATACCCGAATTGGAAGGTTGTCGGCCGGGTGATGTATCACCGAAAGCCGAATTACGATCATCAAGGAGGAGACCGATATGGCGACGAATGGAAACTCGTCGTGCCCCCGGAAGAACGCAAAGTGGTGTTGTTCGAAAATCATGACCTAGAGACGGCAGGACACTTAGGACGCGAGAAAACCTTCGCCCGCGTCACCCAGTCTTATTACTGGCCGGGAATGTACACGGATGTGAAGGGATACGTCCGAAAGTGCCAGGTCTGCCAACAGTGCAAGGTCGAGCAGCGACCGCCGCGCGGGCTCATGCAAGACCGAACATGGTCTATGCCTTGGCAAGTGGTCGCGGGCGACATCGCCGGACCCTTTCCGAAGAGCCCACGAGGGCATGAATACGTCCTGGTATTCGTCAACGTATTCACACGATGGGTCGAATGTATACCCATACGTAGTGCTAACGGCAAGACGAACGTCAAGGAACTTCGGGAACGAATAATCCTACGTTTCGGCACGCCAAAGATCTTCTTGTCCGACAACGGCACCGAGTTCCGCAATCAGTTGGTGGACGGGTACCTGAGAGATCAGGGGATAAAACGGACCTTCACCCCAACCTATACCCCGCAGGCTAACCCTACGGAAAGGGTTAACCGCACCTTGAAGACGATGATAACGTCGTATCTGCAGGGGAATCATCGGGAATGGGACCGAGCGCTACCCGAACTCATGTTCGCGTTGAATACGGCCGTCCATAGTTTCACCGGAGTTAGTCCGGCCGTGCTCAATTACGGCAGACAACCGGGAGCCCCGAATACTCTTCGGAAACGGATGGACGAGCTCGCCGCACAAGAGGACAGTTTACTTCGAATCGGGCAATGGAACGAGCACATGCAGAATAACCGTTCCGCCATTCAGCAAGCTCACGAGAGCGCCTCGGATGAGTCCCTGAGGCAGTCCAAGTACTACAATGCCAAGCACAGGGACCACAGGTTCAAAGAAGGTGATTGGGTGTGGAAAAAGAATCGCATACTGTCCTGCGCGGCACAGGGCATTTCCACGAAACTAGCACACAAGTTCATCGGCCCCTTTATCGTCACGAAGGTACTTGGTGCCAACTCATATCGCCTCGCCAACCAACAGGAGGAGGTCACAGAGCTAATACACGCTAAGGACTTCAAACCCTATTACGGACGAGACGACGACATACCGGAAAATGGGACCCGAACGCGAGATGACGACGAGACCTCTACCACCGAGGGAACCGAGGCGATAAGCGTCCCGCCCAATACGAGCGACACATCGATGCACGGAAACGGGAGCACCGACACTTCAGATAATACACTCCGAAATGACGACGCGACAACTCCGAAATAACCTCGCCGTACTCGCCGTTATCCCCCCAGCCAAGTCCCACTAGATATCCCTCCTACTAATCCGACGAAGCGCCCACGAGGAAGACCTCGTAAGTCCGCGCGAACGACACACACTACACAAAACCGACAGATTACCCGAGCCCCTCCTCCCATCATCGGGAAGAGGAAGAGGGGCAGACCACCGAAAGCGACAACCGTGGATGCATGAAACACGGCGAACGAAGGACCTGGGAGACCGACACCAAGGACCCCACCTTCGACTCCGGCGACGAAGGCCCTGGGCAGCCGAACAGGCGCCCACCTTCGATATCCAAAATTATTTCAGGATACTAACTCGCTGGACATTTACAGGAAGCAGATTACGCTCGAACAATTCGAGCAAGCGGCAGCCGCCCTCATCGGCTTGGACCTAGGTCCCGCCGTCGAGGGGGTGGTGCACGCCGCCCTCCACCTGTTTGGAGCGAAAAGGGAGGAAGAGGCGCGAGCACGGGTACGAGCTCACGAGAGCTCGTCCTCCGTGCTTATAGAAGAGCTCCCGGCGGAGGGGACCGCCGCAACGCCGTCGACATCACTCGGCATCGCGCACGATGATGCCGCGCCACTATCGAGACCACCAGCGGGACCCATCCCCATGAAGGCCCCGACGACATCCGTGGCCACCCAGACAGAAGAGGGTGCCCCCGACGCGACCTGGCGCCCCAGGTTCCGTAGCCAGGCGCCCCCGTCTGGCGAACGGACCTGGGGGGAGATAGTTGAGGGGTTGAGGGAAGTCGAGCAAGGCTGGATAACCCTCAACGCCCTCCAACGGGCTGTGTACGCCGAATACGATGCGTACACAGCCGCGGGACACCACCCAGATTATCTAGATTATTGGGATAAAGTGGTTCCCGCCGTCGCCAGTTCGCGCCGGCGCTCAGGGAGGTCCAGCAGCGCCACCGCCAGGCCATCGAGGGCCCGGCGAGTGGCGATCACACGAGCCTCCCTCAGCCTCCGATCACCGGAGCCAGGACAACGGCTCCGGAAGCCTGGTCGGAGATTGCGTCGCACCAGGGCCCGCAGGCGTGCGGGGTAAACCTGGTGGTAAATGTGGACGGGAGCCAGGGTGGTCAAGCAACGGGGCCCATCCACATCAATGTGGTTTTAGGCCCCGCTGATGCGGACCCCACGGTTGAAAGACCGTTGTGGTCCGCCCCGAACCGTAGAAACGGGTTGCCTCTGACCCCCAGAGAGCGAGGTCTCCCACGGGGCACCCTTTCCCGCGCTCAGTGGGAAGGGTGCAACGTATGCCACTACCCCGGGGTGACCCGCACGGACCGCTGCCCACGCGTGCGACAACACGCCGACCTGGTCCAAGAGAGGCTGGGGTGGGAGGCGCGCGGACGACCCCCGTTGGACAACCAGGGCCAGGAACTGCCATCGAGAACAGCTAGGTGATGATTCCCTGCCCCCGTGGGCAGGGCCATCGATATATCGCCCTGTCGTACAATAAAGTACAAGTTTAACCTCACTTGGACTATAACCCTTTATTATCCTTACTCTTCTCATCCTCGGAAAGTGCAGCGCTAACGGAATTATCGTCGAGGACCCTATAGGTCCAGACTGGAAGGGGGCTGTGACGGTAAACGTCAAGTTAGCGCTGATTATTTAACTTAATTGCTGCCTGTGAGGGCAGCACCTCCCGGGGGGACAAAATACGTAACGAAGGAATTCGGCACGCGAGCAGACGGAACGCTCGCGGTAGAATTCGAACCAGTGAAGCATTGACCATCATAGTGTCCGCCCGTCTTCATTTTGAGCTACCGATTTACGTGCCGCAAAACCTCGAAAGTTAACGAGAACGAGAAGTGTCAGCTAGCTGTGACCGCTGTTCACGAGGAGCCGCTCGACTGCAGAGGAAGGAGAGTACGAGCCATCAAAAGAGTGTGTGAGGTTTCGCCATCGACGGCGAAACCATAACCGCGTGCGCGCATTCGCGACCGGCAACAGAGACAATAATAAACAGTTTCGTGCAGTGTAACTGCCCTTCGTTTTCTCCGATCGCCTGCAAATATAAGGTAAGCTGGCCAACTTAATCTCGCGATCGCGGTTATTTAATTGACGAATAAATATCATTCTCAAAGCGTGCATGTAATAACATCTCTATTAACGAAGAACAGCGAGCGTACCGGCAAATCGAGTTGCCGATGAGCGAGCGTGGACGTAAAGAAACCGCGGGCCGACCTTCTGTAGAGCATGAGGGATAATAAAAGATCCAATTTATATTACTAACGAGTGTTTTCTTTGATTCTCTCATATCTTATAGCTTCCACTCACTCCCGATTGATTGTAGGTTATCCACAATTATTGGTTGACTGACGCATACTTTCTCGTGCTCTCCAGGATACGTATTGAGCATTGATAATTACGCGTGTCCTTTTAATGTAATTGCGCGAATTAAATAATTAAACGGTTTTACCCCGTTACAATACAGTTACCTACGTTATCTCTGCACCGAGGTATTTACCCTCATCCATACCGAAAACGCAAAATTGATAATACATGGAAGATTCAAACGATCGAGCCCCGGCAAACCTCCGGGTTTATATTAATTTATTAATTAATAAATTAATTTACTTCAATACAGTACTACATTAACTTTTTGAATTCAAAATTCTGTCAGTTTGTATTGTTTTCCTAAACCAGTCAAATTCTAATTTATTATTATTTCTGATCAATTTTAAGTCAAGAAATGGAATAAAATGATTCATTTCAATTTCAAACGTAAATTGTTGTAGTCTATTATAATAAGAATGGAACGTCGTCTCGATAACTAAATCAAATTTATCTTTTGGAACGCACATCAAAGTGTCATAAACATATCGGTAACAGAAAACAGGATTAATTTGATATTCATTCCGCAACACGCTCAGGCAATTCTCTAATTTTCAATTTTTCTAATTCTCTATGTCTCAATTGCATCTGCAATTTCTCTAAGTCTTCCATCATAATATTAGCTAGTAGAGGAGAGATAGATAGTTGAGAGCCCATCGGGTTTTCAAATATTTTGTGACGAGAGCAGGCCGTGTGCCGGTCTCTCGTCTGCGTTCTCCCTCCCCCACTCGGCAAGGCGTGTTGGCCAACGTTAGGCGCATTAAAGTATGCGTCTAACACTCGGCCTTTTATTTCAGCGCCAAGGACGAGCCAGCGCAGTTGAGCGCATAGAAAAGATGAAGAGCGCGGAGAGAGAGTGAGAAAGAGAGAGAGAGAGAGAGAGAGAGAGAGAGTATTAGGCCCATGCAGGGATTGGCAGGCGCGCAACGCGTGACCGATAAGCGACGCGTCGCGTGCCGCCTAATTAATAGGTCAAGGTAGGAAAAGGAGCGAGCGCCGCTGAGCGGCTGCGAGTCGCGCGCAAGAATTTGTGCGTGAGAGAGTTGCAGCCGAGTCCTACTAGAGTGAGGGAGTCGAAGCCTAGTCCTACTAGAGTGCGGAAGTCCGAGCCCAGCAGAGAGAGCAGTTTGGGATAGCCGGAAGGAAGGAAGATCAACCCTACCGGCAACGGCTTTGCCAGCAACTGCAGCCAGCCCACCTGCTAGGAGAGTCAACGTCGCCTACGGATACCTGGTCAGCGACAGCGGTTAGCGACGATCTGACCAGCGACGACACCCGGTACTTCCTGCCGCAGCGCATCGCTCAGGATTCTCGACGTTGCGAGGAACAGGAGATAAAAGGTCAAGCCTTCTTTCTTCTTTCTCTCTACACTCTCTCTCTCTCTCTGGTGATGCGACGGCCGGTGCGCGTCGAAAGAGATAGCCTGGCACTCACGTGCCGGCTATCTGAAGGTTCGCGCTAAGATTAATTTATAGTGATGTAAGTTGCGACCGGTGAATTGTCCAGGCTCCCACGTGCCGGACAATTTACCCGGTATTGATTCGCGTAGTTTTTAAGTAAGTTTGTAATAGGTTAAGTACGCGATTAGGTATTAAGATGAAATGCGAAATGTTCATTTGAGATTATCTAAGTAGTTTATTGTTCTATTTGCAGTTTGTTGGTCGGTAATTTAGATTATGTTATGCGCGCGTATGTTCAGTATGAATAATTATTAATAATAATAGGTTGTAAACGAGGTTTGATTTCTATCTTTCTATAATTCATTTATCAGCCTCTCCTCGTTTTCTCCCTCAATTGCCTTGAGCGAAAATGCCTCACTTACCACGCAAAAGAATTGGTAACAAGGATCGAGTTTTGTTACAATTTGTTTATAATAAATTTTTTTGAACACAAAATATTTGTTATTATATAAAAATTTTATACCTTTCCGAATCTCTTCTATTGAAAATTCACAGTTTTTAATTTGTTCATAATGTTTGTCCAATCCCTTTAAGACTAAATCACACGATATGTTTGTGGATAAGGAACTTACATTCAATGATATTAAAACGTGATCGTTTGGAATATAACTATATCTTTCAGTTTCTGTTTTAACTGTCCACTGTTTAAAATGTGAGAGTTAGGTTTCTTTATAACTGTTTTAAGAGCACTATATAAGAATTTTGCTAATTTGTTAGTAGGGCTATTAATTGATGAAATCATTGGACGTAGTTGGACATTTTCTTTATGAATTTTTTAGGTAATCCATAGCATTTCGCTATAGATGTGTCAGTTTGAGTTAAATCATTATTATGCCAATATTTTTACAGAAAACCATTATCATTCCAGTCTTTTAAAATTGTTTTTACGTCTCCTTGTAATTTATAAGCCTTAATTAACATCTATGAGGAAGGGATAATGGATGAAGAGTATATATATATATATATATATATGGGTTGAAATACTTGATTTCTCACTTTATTGTAACTTGACTGTGCTACGAGTTATACGTTTTAGCCTATAATAATTTGACTACGAGAGAAATGCAACCCTATTGTTAATAATTTGTTGTTTTTCTATTAATAAAGTCTGAAGAGGTGAGCAAATGTGCTGACGAAAGTTGCTGAACATAATTGAAATTAAGTGAATTTCCATCTCTCACTATTTCCCATCTTTCCATCATTACAAAATTTATTATTTAAAACATTATAAGAGAATCAAGACAGTATGTTACCGTATAGATTATCAGGATCCGCAGCATTCTTGAGTGAGTTTTCTAAGTCAATATCAATAAGTTTGAACAGAATTTGGTAACTATGAAGATATATGTAATATCGCCAGTTGGAGTATTATAAGATATGATTATTTGAGTCAGTTTTTTTATGATACATTCATACAAGTAGACGCCGACTATTTTTAAGTTTACTTTGTCTGTGTTGTTTCGTGTAGTTTTTGCACAGGAAGATTGTCCTATCTTCGGCAGTAGAGGGCCAGGACAATCGTCGTACTGAGGACAAGATAACGTATGGTTTGGGTTACCGCGGGGTCAGAAGATCGGTCACGTCCTCATCGTTGACCCTGGGATCTACTTTTTCTCTGTAACAGATCACCGAGAAAGAATAGATAGCGAAGAACCGATCAAATAATTGTCATATTTTTATATATGTTACAGTTGATTTTTGTTTCAGGTCTCGCAGGTTAGTCAAGGGCGACAAAGGTATTTATTATACAAAATATTGCATGTACTGTGTTGAAAACTAGTTTTGAATGTTGCTTTTTGTAGTTAGTTGTAAGCTTACTGTTCGTCTTTTGCTTATATAATTAATTGTTTAATACGATTAATGTTTTTTTTACCTTTCTGTTACAAATAAAAAAGAGTCCCGCAGACAACGGTGGTTGATTCTGCGGTCCGAATTATTCAGGGCGAAGGCCGTTAGGAACGACAGATTCATTTGGAAATATACATTACCGACTGAATCTGTCGTCCCGACCGCAGTGAATCAACCACCACCACCTCTAATACCGGTGGTACGGCCAGTACCGCCATTACCGCCACCACCACCACCACCGCCAACACCACCACCACCGCCAACACCACCACCACCGCCACCGCCAACACCATCACCACCGCCAATACCATCACCACCACCATCGTCACCACCACCAACGTCGTCACATACACCCGGCGGGACTCAGCCCTCCTCTTCTTCCTCGTCATCCTCATCCTCATCCTCCTCCTCTTCATAAAATTATTAAAATTTAAAAGAAAAAAAATAAATAATGAATAATTTATAAAATTTTTATATAACTATTTTATAACTTTTAACCCGGGGCAGCGTGGCAAATAAAATAATCAAATTGCTGACCCAAGTAGGCAACCTCGGGAAATTGGCTCAGATTCAGAGCAAGCCAATGCCCGAGGATTGCTATACTATCCTACGGGAATTATTAATATCTTTGCGTGACGGAGAGGATCCTCACGCAAAGATAAAGGTAATTCCCGTAGGAGGGTTGGCGATTAATGAACGGGCGAAAGCCCGGGAAAGGGCCGAGAAGCGCCGTGATGCACTCGAATCCCCGGAGGAGAGTGCACCAAGGTGCTTGGAAAAGCGGCCTCGTTTAGGTAAATATAATTTCTTTTTTCGTATTCTTGCGGTACATTCTTCAAATTATTTGAAAATAACCATTTTCTTTTCAGGTGACGAGTAGCGGGGGCAAATTTGCCCGCTTTGTGTATGTGTGTGCGTTTTTTTTTTTTTTTTATTAAAGAGAGTTGGAGAATGCTTTATGCACGTAACGGCCTTCCGGCTCGTCCTGTGTGGGAATCCCTAAGCATGGTATACCCACTAAACTCCCATCTCTCTATGTCCTGCCTGTATCCCCCGCGGGAACCGCCGCTAGGCATTACTTCGTGGGGGGGCTTCTGCTATATTAGCCTTGTCTTCTTCATTACCTTTCGGCTGTGTCGTTTTCTTCGATCTTCATCGTCTTCGGCTATGTTAGCCTCGTCTTCTTCTTACGGCATCGATTTACACGTCTTCTTCCAACGGCATCGTCCGGTCGTCTTCTTCTATCGGCATCGTCCGGTCATCCTCTGGACAGACTCTACCTCGACACAACGGGACAGCAGCAGAAGGGACATCGACAAGAACACAAGGCTATATTAATTAATGTTTTTTTTGTCTTTATGTTTCAGGTAAACCATCCAGCGCGAGAGGAAAGCCACAGAATACCATTAAAGGCTCCAGGAGGAGGAACATATATTTTTTTTTTTTTTAAGTCAACCGGACAGCAGAAGGGGCAAGAATTTTTTTTTCGATACTCCGTGCGCTAAATGCGACTTTCTCGCACTCTCGGCAGAAATCATGCCTTAAAAATTGCACTTTCCACATGTCGTTTCAAAAAATACGGTACGGCGGTATCCAACCCTATAACGAAATGTCAAAGTCCATGCGCATTGCATTTGAGAGGTAAAAAAATCAATAGAAATGGAAAAAAGGGCATTTCAGACTATAATTTTTGCCGTAGATTACATATCCTTTTTCAAAATGACGAAATAATGGCAAGAAACCCGTAAATACAAAGAAAGGTTATAGGATTATTCGATCACCGAAATTTTTACAAGTCCCAAAAAGATTTATTGATTTATCCATTTTGCCGAAACGTTGACGAATCCCGACAAGCTTATTGGGTTGGGTTATTGGATTATTCAGTAATCGAAATTTCGACAAGTTCGTAAAAGGTTATTGGTGTTTATTCGGTAATCGAAATTTCGACAAGTCCGAATATAGTTTATTGGTTTATCCGTTTTTCTGAAACGTTGACGAGTCCGAAAAGGTTATTGGTTTATTCGGTAATCGAAATTTCGACAAATCCGTAAAAGGTTATTGGTTTATTTGGTCGTCGGAATTTAAACAAGTCCCAAAAAGATTTATTGATTTATCCGTTTTGCCGAAACGTTGACGAATCCCGACAAGGTTATTGGTTTGGGTTATTGGATTATTCAGTAATAGAAATTTCGACAAGTCGAAATAAGATTATTGGATTATTCGATCGTCGAAATTTAGACAAGTCCGTAAAAGGTGATCGTTCAACCGGTGAATAATATCAATACCTTTTTTTTCAGGAACTTGTTAATTATCAAGGACTTGGGTGACTTATTGCTACCTTTTTTTTCCAGATCATGGCGTCATCTTCAGCTTCTGGTGAGGAGAATCGTCTTCGTCGCAGTTCACGGCTTTTTTCACAGGAACTGGATGTAAGGTCTCAGCCCATCAAGAGGTAAGTAGTTAATTTTTACGTGTATAAAAGACGATTGGATACTATGATGAATAAATTTATGTTTTTTCTTTATAGGCCGTCTGGTGAAATTGGTTTTAACGAAATTGATTTGCGCGCATATTACGATTATTTCCGTCACCGTTATTTCAACGGTGACGTTGAATGAAAGAGTGGCGGATCTATCGTGGATATGCGGGCAAAACAAATTTTGGGTTGACTGATTTCACGGACCGATACATCATAGTGAACGTGAAGAAGCACACGTCTTTGCAGCAAGTGAGTGGTACCATCTTGCACGAGATGTGCCATGTTCACCTCTACTGTAAAGACGGTGCAAAGTCCGTTGACTGCGCCGATCATGGCGAACTCTTTCAAAAGAAGCTAAAAATGATCCATGATCAAGGGGAGGACTACGTCGAATGGTAGCGGTAAGTATCAATATTCAACGAATTTATTTTAATATTTATATTCATATCGTTCATCTATATATGTAATTTATTTTAAAGGTTGGCGATCACTCGGCGTTTGGACAACGTCAGGATTTTGAGTCACGGAGTTGACGGTAAAACGACTGGTTTGTCGTGTTACCGACAACTTCGTTCTAAAAGCACTGTGTGTGACGTCACGGGTTTCCTGACGTTGTCGGCGAATGTTGTTTGTGTGTAAATGAGTGAATGTGGGGTCTGATGATCGGTCACGTCCTCACCGTAGACCCTGTGGATCCATTCTTTCTTACGAATAAAACTGTGAGGATGAATGGATCGCGAAGATTCGATCCGAAATTACACTGTAACCCATAAGAGGAACACAAGGCTACTAATAATTCTTTTTTTTTTCTTTGTTTCAGGTCAACCATCCAGGGCATCAACGGGACAGCAGCAGAAAGGGCATCGATAAGAACACAAGGCCATATTAAAGTTTTTTTTGTCTTTATGTTTCAGGTAAACCATCCAGCGCGAGAGGACAGCCACTGAATACCATCAAAGGCTCCAGAAAGAGAAACATCTATTTTTTTTTTGTTTCAGGTCAACCGGACAGCAAAAGGGGCAAAAATTTTTTTTCGATACTCCGAGCGCAAAGTGCGTCTTTCTCGCACTCTCGGCAGAAAACGTGCCTTGAAAATTGCACTTTTAACATGTATCAAAAAATACGGTACGGTACCTTGTAACAAAATGTCAAAGTCCATGCGCATTGCCTTTGAGAGGTTATTAAAAAAAAGAATAAAAATGGAAAAAAGAGGTTTATTGGTTTATTCGATAATCGAAATTTTGAAAAAACCATAAAAGGTTATTGGATTATTCAGTCATCGAAATTTGGAAAAGTCCGAATAAGGTTTATTGGTTTATTCGACCACTAGAATTTTGACAAGTCCGAATAAGGTTACTGGTTTATTCGACAACTGGAATTTTGACAAGTCCGGAAAAGGTTATTGGTTTATCCAGTTTGCCGAAATTTCGACAAGTCCCGACAAGGTTATTGGTTTATTAGGTTATACAATAAACTTAAACGAGCTGTAAAAATGAAACACCGATTTACATGCTTATTTTTGGCTAAAAAACAGTTTCCACTTGGTTCCGTCTCGATTCCGCGCTTTCCCTCGATTTTCACCGAATCCATATATATAAACCCAGACGGGTTATTTTGGGTAACGGGCTTGGGTTATTGGGTTATTTTGGGTGAAGGGCTTGGGTTATTTTGGGTTATGGTGGTTGTCGGTTCATTACCCAATTTGGGTTATTTGGGTTATTTTTGGTTATTCGGGCGGGTTTTTGGGTAATTGGGTTGGGTTATGGGTTGGGTTATACCGATACCCCACAAATTTGGGTCATGGAATCGCTTTTTTAGGTTATTTAGAGCCTAAAAATACCTAAAATAACGAATCTAACGACTAATGTGTAACTATTCCTCGGGTTGGGTGGTTTTGTCGGGTTGGTTGGGTTCGTTGGGTTGGTTTAGGTGGGTTAGTTGAGTTAGTTGGGTTTGTCGGGTTGGGTTGGGTTGGGTGGGTTTGTTGGGTTCGTTGGGTTGGTTTAGTTGGGTTAGTTGAGTTAGTTGGGTGTGGGTTGGTTGGGTTGGGAATAAAATATAGAACATATGTTTTTTGAGGCGAAAGATAATTTTTTGTCCGACACCCCAATTTTTTTTTTTACCAAATACAATGATTTGAAGCCTTGTTTGTGAATATGTCACATTTTCGCATACACATGAGTGAGAATGAGAGGGAATAGGCTCACGAGTCACCTTGTCAATTTGAGTAGTGGTGGTGTGTCGAGATAAGGCACTTCCGTCACACAGGAAATTCCGGTTCTGGATTTAGGATTCTTGCTCTTCTTTCCTTCCTATCGTAAACTCTCAACTACTGCCTCTTTTCTTTCTCTCTTTCTTTGCCGGCTTTCCCTCTCCCTCCCGCAATTACTTCTCCCTTCCACTCTCTCTCTCTCTCTCTCTCTCTCTCTCTCTCTCGTGCGGGGCTGCGACCCATCGTCTATCATCGATACTGAGCCACCTTCATCCCGCGAAAGTATAGATAAGACGGCGGTATCTCGCCCAATATTGCCGCTAGAGCAAAAATAGCGTTTTTTACGGCGTTCTAGGGGGAATAACATGTTAGTGGCACAACCAAAAATAGGTCACACGTACCACTTTTATAACAATTTCTAATATTCGAAAAAAAGGTGATTCAGTCGATACGCATTGCTTAAGCCATTAAAAACCAGGCAAAACCTGGCTGAGATATCGAAAAACGAACTACGCCATCCTTTGCATAACCATAAATAAAAGTACCCGTATTTTTTCTTTTGTCCATTACAATTGTTTACAAGAAATTATTTAAACGAATTACCAAAAATATCGTAATTTTGCAAAACTGAAGGCGGATATCGATTCTACGGGCAAAATTACGATAAAAACCTCTGTAACATTTTTGTGTGAAAGTTCAATTTGTCAGTGTAAAATAGGAACAACCTTTTTACATGTAAATCATCCTTCTTATCCGTCTTCGATGTAGACCTGCGGAATACCGTAGTGTTGCATGCTTCAATTGGATGAGCTTATTTTTTTCAAAACCTTCCGTGTTATAGATCACGTTTGAGTGGCAGGCTAACGGTGGTACATCGATTGAAAAAAAAATTGTCTGTCACGTGTTGCATGGTAAATGCCCTTTTCCTAGAGTACGATGGTTTATCCTTATATTACACTAACAAATTGAACTTTCACAAAAATACGTTAAATAGGTTTTTATCGTAATTTTGCCCGTAGAATCGATATCCGCCTTTAGTTTTTCAAAATTACGACATTTTTGGTAATTTGTTTAAATAATTTTTTATAATCAATTGTAATGCATACTTATAAAGTAATTCACTTTAATATTCCGAAACTGAATTGACAAAGTAACGGAATTGCACTATACGTAATGTGGTTCTTTTCTTTCTTCTAAGTGTATGTTGCTTAGACGCCGGTATCTCGCGAAATATCGTCGCTTGGACAAAAATAGCGTTTTTTCGGCGTTCTCGGGAACAAACATTGCCGACGGCATAACCAAAAATAGGTTACACGTGGCACTTCAATTGCAAATTTAAATATTCGAAAAATTTATATTCGGAGAAAACTACTAGTCCGTACGCATTGCTTAATGTAAATTCGCCCAACCTGTCGAACATACGATATAGTGTTCGTGTATATAAAGACAATTTACAATTTGCAAATTTTTATATTCAAAGCCAAGTAGTACGACGGTCGTTACGTCTGATAAATACTTTCATCAATCCAGTTCCGAAATATTAAAGTGAATATGCATACTGATAAAGTAATTTACTTTAATATTTCGAAACTGAATTGACAAAGTAACGGAATCGCACTGTATATGTGAATGTATCTTGTATCTTATCACTGTATCTTTTTTATTCTTCACTCCTATTGTAGCTTTTATATCCTTCGTAGTATAGTATATTACTGTATTATAATATTATATATAATATTATATACAATATTGTCGCAGGAGCAGCTTCAGCAACAGGAGCAACAGCAGCAGCAACAGCAATAACAGCAACAGCAGCAGTTTGGTAATTGTTTAAACTTTTTGGGTTTTTTTTGTAGGGGTGAGTGCGGCCTAAGGCTGAAGTTGCAACACTGTTTTAATTAACAGTTTTGCAACCTCAGGCTTGGGAGTGCGTGACAATGGGGGGGGGGTATTTTTTAAATTATTTGTAATATACTAATGTCTTTATTTTCAGGTACCATTTTAACAATCTTTCGGGGACCGGACGATGTCTTGGGTTCACGACTTGTTCGCGGTGGATTAGGGTGAGCGAAGCACTCCCCTCATGGTCATCAAGCGCAGGACAGGGTTACCGCTGCGCAGACCATGTCGGGATGTGTGGATTGCCTGGAAGTCCACCACCGTTGGTCGGCTCTCGAGACATGCGTCCCGGTAAAACAGTGTGAGGCCTTGGAAATTCAGCACTTGCGTGCTGAAACCTTGCAAGGCTTAATCCTACTAGGTCGAGGCACACTGGCCCCACTCGCGAAAAACAAAACACTCAACAAAATATACGGGAACAAGAGTAAGGGTGAGTGCGGCCTGAGGCTGAAGTTGCAACACTGTTTTAATTAACAGTTTTGCAACCTCAGGCTTGGTGGTGCGTCATCCGGGGGGGGGGGGGGTTATGGGTGAATGCAGCCTAAGGCTGAAGTTGCAACACTGTTTTAATTAACAGTTTTGCAACCTTAGGCTTGGGAGTGCGTCACACGGGGGGGGGGGGGATTTTTTAAATTATTTGTATATACTAATGTCTTTATTTTCAGGTAACTATAACCATTTTTACTTCGGAGTTTCATGGAAAACCACTGTGATGAGTGTGCTTGTAGCATGCTAACTTCATTTGTGGTTCTTCGATGAATCTCTGAAGATACAAACCTTAATTTCGCGGGGGAAGAGGGTTTATGGGGAGGTGGGTGGTTTAAGGGGAACCTGTAGCGGGGATGATCAGGCAGGCCCGTTTCCCACGGAACTGCTTCATCATCGTTGAGGGTGGGGGGTTTCGTACAAAGGGTCCAAGTGCCGGGGAACCTATGTCCGATTTTTTGAAAATCGGACCTAGGAATAAACCGGCGATTTGGACCCTTCCGAGAGCAATTGGCTTCAGCCACTGGGGAACCTATGCCCTTTTTTTTCAGGGTTTATGAAAAAACAGGCGGATCAGTACTAAATTTTTCATGTAATAAAATGTATATAAACTAATCCTCACGATTAGTATCACGTACATAACAGACATGTATTTAATGCATATGTACCAGAATATATGCATATATATACAAATAATATTTTCATGTTCTAAACTTACAGAAATTTCGCCATGTCCTCGCTCGCAGAGCTGGATCAACTATTGAATATCACTTTAGAAGATAGTACTCAACAACAGAATTATCAACACTGGCTCTCCTACCGAGATATAGCTCTGGTTCAAGCATCTTATTTTCCATCTCCGAAGGAATGGCCAGATGCACTTGACATCATTGGTTCAACGACACAGTTGCAGAAAACCATCGAGTATGTGCAGGAACAGGAAGATAAGAACCTTTCCCAAAAATGTCTAATTATCAACGTTGGGAACAATAGACATTGGATTCTTATCTTTCTGACCAATGTTGCACAAGAGAAAGAGGCATATATACTGGACAGCCGAGGTCCGCGATACCACGACGTAGAACCCTTCAAATTAGTACTGGAAAATAATCAGTTCAAGTGGTTTGATATGTCGTTGTGTCAACAACATGACGGTCACAACTGCGGCCTCTGGTGTTTGATCAATTTCAACGCCATTATTCAGTGGTATCACTCTGGTGAACAAGTAGCCAATATCCTACGACTTATGATGACTTTTGAGAGTGAAGAAGAAGAGGCCGAGTACTTTAAAGATCATCGCATAAACATTTGCCGTAAATTGAAGAACAATCAAAGTCGTATTCTACCGTCTGCTAAAGTAGTAACGTTGAAGTCTGATTCTGAGTCGTGAGTATTTTAAATATTTATTGCACCATTTTTGTTATTACAGATTTTTTTTTTTATCATTAGAAATGACCTCAACGTAATGGCAGATGGTGATTCAAATGAGCTATACAGCAGTGACAGCGACGTGAGTATAATTCAGCCACCGACAAAGAAGAGGAGGACAGCGAATTTCATCAGCGACAGCAGTGACCAGGACGACAACATTAACATTCGAACAACAGCGACAATAATTCCATCAACAACAACCGTGACAAAGGCAACGACGACCATAAAGACTACGACAGATGATAACAATGGACAATGGACAAGTCACGAGATACTTCAACAGCTACAATTTTACCACGACAATCCACTAAAGAACCCTCTGCCATATGCAGTAGGAAAAACATCCTTACAAGATCCAAATCCACAGCTAAAAGACCCCTTGAAGTGCGTGAAGGTAAAAGAGTCAGAATTGTTCACATGGTTAGACATGGCCAACGACGAATATGAAAATGTCATGCAGTCTCATGATGGGCTACCCCTATGTATACTTTGAAACCAAAAGATGTCAAAGGCTTCTTTGACATTGATTCTATGTTTATCTGTGGGCGTAGCTTAGCCCTCTTCCTACCCAGTGACAAGATGATGATCCAAACAAACATCACCTTTCACAACTACTGTCAAAATGTCAAGGCCACTAAATTACTCGCGAAACATTTGGACAATGTTTGCTTGGATACATCCAATGTCTATTGGGTTGATTTCAAGATAGCAGAAAGCAATGGCGATCCATTATATGCCCTGATGGCAATAAAGCGCTCTCGAGGGCGTATTAATGCGGGTCGAACTTTCTGTGACAAAGTTATAAAACAAAGTATGAAGGCCATTCCTCTCAAGTCGGAGTCATCGATGTGGTACGTCAAAGATCGACAGCTAAGTGTCGCAAACACAGCCGTTTTGTTCAAATCGGAGTACGAACAATTCTGTGACACTTTTGATAGAGAGGTGAGCTCCTTAAAACAATCCAATAGCAGTGTGGTCGAGATTTTGATTTACAAGTGTAAACATGGTATAAGGTAAAACATAGTAAATACGTTAATTATTATTCTCTTATAACCCATAATCCATATTTTTTATATCCTATTTTTTTCAGAGCGACAATCGACAGCGGGCTAAAACATTTTAATGCAGTTGTAGACCGTAAGAATATCTCCAGCCATGTTCTCACTCAAGTCCACATCGGCATTTCTATAGAAAGTCCAGAAAATACAGTATATTTATTTGACCTTAAGAAACTACCTGACAATATAAAAAGCGCAAAAGATTTCCGAAAAGCCAACATTTTTTTTACAAAAAATTACGGCCATGCTACTTGCCATCAGATACGTGGAACCAGTATTGATTATTTAAACACTTACGATACTGCTAACCACCAAATTGAAAACAAACAGTACGGAAGAAATAGTACAATGGCTTACTGTTGCCTGAATGGATTTATGGGACAATGGCATAAATACGTACAATTTAAGAAAGAAACTGAAACTATGGTAGAGGAGATAATGGGGTACTATCAATCGGTGTTGACTGAATCTGATCTAAGAGTCGAGGTTGTAACGACGATGTTGCATCCAGATAAAGATCTCCATCCTCGTAACTTTCCACCTAGGCACGAAGAATGGAATGCGGCCACCGGCCAGATCCATTGGAAATGGGAGCTGCCTAAATTGCTAATGCAATTGGCGAACAGTGGGGCCATCGTAATGTTCGCGGAAATGGATTCTTTTATTAATAAACATGTTGGGCAGGATTTAAAACTTCTGCGGCAAGTTTTTAAAGAAAGGAATGCACCTCAGAAGAAACTGCTGTCAGCAGTACATCTTGCAGAGCAACGATGTATTGCGTTTAAAGAATCAATAAACAGCCGCTACGATGTCAAGACGTTAGAAAAGGTGACGTTCCCTGATGAAGGTAATTATTTATGATTTGAGTTATAGTATTATCGAGCTATTATCTAATAAAATTATATTTACAGGTTCTAAAATCTACAATATAAAACGGTGTTTCGTGGAGCTAGATGACTCTTTGTTTGACAGCGGTCACTTTAAAAATACTTTCAACCGGCTGTCAAGCAAAATGCCAAAATACATTAGTGCTTTGTACAAACATGGCCGAGAGACTAGCGCGGAGGACCGAGGAAGTGGAACTACCGTGATATTTTCACACATTTACGACCAACTCTTAGATTCTCCACGTAATCCTTGTCACCTAGCTCAATTTTTATTGCAAACTCGTGGGCTGTTGTACGAGTGTTGGGTGAACGAAGACGGCAATACAAAGTCAACACGAGTTACGATGTCGCACAAGGTCTTTTTTAAAACTACTCGGAAGGCTAGCGGTCAACTACGGAGTTACAATGAAGTTACTCAAGCCATTGTAAGGCCCAAAGTAGTCGTAACAAACACTGCTGTGCAGCCGAAATGAAGGATGAAGTTTGTCGCCAGCGATTAAGACAGGAAATTCTAATAAATGTAAAAAAGAATGTACAATATTTCCCGAGCAGATGGATTGACGGAATATCTACGGCTGAGAAATGGTCGAAAATTGCACAAAGCACGCAAACTGGAAATGTAATCGAATCGGGGATGTTGAAGCGACAAAAGAACCTCGTTCAATATAAAAATCAACAAGGAGTTAATTCAACCATGCCGACCCAGAAAAAAAGAAGCTTACCCGTGATTACAAGTGTTGAAAACTGCAACGACATGACATTGAAACAGATAGGATTTGCGGTAATATATAAAAAATATATACGAAAAAATAAATTATACAAATAATTCTATTTTACAGCTTCAACTAACCGCCAATGATCCACTTCGAGCATCGACTGGGCCATCAAATGCTAGCAGACCTGCAGAATGCTTCCAAGCAAAAGCAGAAGCAGAAATCACCGGGCAACACGAGCTACCGCCATTGACCATGTGTAATTGGCGCAAGTCAGAGGAAATGGCTCTTTTCAAATATTTATTGAAAGAGAGACGAGAGGTACTATTTTACTGGTATTGCGATTGTTCGTATCCTTCTTTAGATGATAAATCCCTCTTATTTTAATAGGACTTACAAAGCATCAGAAAAGGCAAGAAAATAAAAAATTTTTGGCTGGATTGCCAACGTTTTTTTGAAAAAAACAATATCTCCGATCGGAATGAGAGGAGTTTGAACAGAAAGGCGAAAAGATTGGTGAACTTGTCAAAGTACGATTTACGCTGCATTTATAAGTTAAATGATAGTGATGTGGAATTGATTCACAAATTGTGGACATGTTCATAAATGAATAAAATATATTTGTATAAATATTTCGATTATTTACTACTAACATTTCATCCATCGAAAAAATTGAATTTTACCAATATTTTACTAAAAATTCGAGGACAACAAACGACAAGGACAACAAACGACAAGGACAACAAACGACAAGGACAACAAACGACAAGGACGACAAACGACCAAAGACAACAAATAATAATAAAAAATTTAAAACATATATAAATTAAAAAAAAATTAAATTAAAAATGAAATTAAACCCACATTCAAAACCAAAAACAAACCAACAGCAACACGAACAAACAAAACCTACATCCATACATCCATACACCACACTATACACTAACTCCGCTACGCCGGTCCCAAGCCCGGGGCCCAATCAGTGGGAAGGAGGAGTGGTGTATATACATCGATTAACATATTTGAGCGCACCTGAACAAATAGAACTGACTAGGTGGCAAAATCTCTTGATTTTTTTTGAGTAACGATCCTTCCTGAGATCTTTTAATATTCTAGCTGTATACTATATCGCTGGACAGGGTTTTTCAAAAGCCATTGAATGCAGGGATGAGACCGATGATTTTTTCACGCCGTGGAGAAATATAAGGCCTCAAGAGTGAAGAAGGTTATTAGCCAATAAAAGGTTCCTATAGTATACACGAGTCCGTACGCATTGCTTCCGAGGGTTATTATATTATTCATTGTGGATTCATCCGATATGATAGCCACTTCATCCATTTGAGATTAACTATGCTCCAAGTGAGGTAACCAGTGTGTTTTCGCTAAAAAAACTTGAAAAACAGTCGTGTCCGGATAATCCGGTCGTGCCCCTTAGAGCCGCTTGGGTGATCTGCTGAGGACCCTAAACCCGATATTCATCCATCATATAATAGCCACTTCATCCATCAGAGATGACCCATGCTCCAAGTGAGGTAACCAGTGTGTTTTCGCTAAAAAAACTTGAAAAAAAGTCGTGTCCGGATAATCCGGTCGTGCTACTTAGAGGCGCTTGGGTGATCTGCTGAGAACCGTAAACCCATTATTCATCGTGAATCCATCAGACCTGATAGACACTCCATGTATCAGAGATGACCCATGCGCCAAGTGAGGTAACCAGTGTATTTTCGCTAAAAAACTTGAAAAGCGGGTGTGTCGTGGTAATCCGGTCGTGCTACTTACACCCGCTTGGGCGATCGGATCAAGACCCAGCAGCTCGTTATTCATCGTGGATCGATCATATACGATAGCCAGGCGCTGCTAGGTCGATTCATTCGGGAAAAGGAGATGTAGGGAATATGGATCGTTTTAAATTGGCAAGGTACATTACACGACACGAGGTCCGACGGATTCATGCGAAAAGTGTTATTACATGACACGAGGTCTGCTCAATAGGCGCTCGATATCCTCGCCGACGATCCTCCTGGAAATAATATCATACAATTGCCATATGGATATTTCAAACGGAAGAAAAAGCAAAGGCAGGACCTTGGTTATATTGGCAAGGTATATTACACGACACGAGGTCTGACGGATTCATGCAAAGAGTGTTATTACATAACACGAGGTCTGACGGATTCATGCCAAGAATGCTACTACATGACACGAGGTTGTCTGAAAAATAAATATCAGTAGGAAATCGACTTAGCAATAGACTTCAATTTACGATCTTGTAGGGATGATTTCGGAAGTAGTAGTTTTTTTATGTCTTCTGCAAATGATGATGATGATGATGATGATGACGACGACGACGATGGTGATACTTTTGGAGATGATGATCTTGTTGACTAATTTTTTTGTAGTCGGGGGGGGCTGCGCCCCCCCCCCCGCTCCCTTGCCGCCCTTCGACCCGTGGGGGCCTGCGGCTCCCACACCCCCGCTCAGTACTCATGGCATACAGTACAGATAGCATATCTTTGAGAAATTTACACAATTAAGACTCACACACATACACACTACATCAATAAAACAACAACCACGAGTCCATAGATGCAGAAGCCAAAAGGATGGGGTGGGGACGGGTCTGTCACAATGAAATCTTTATTATTTGATTTTTAAAAATTTTTTTATTTTTCTTTTTTTTTACATCGGCTGGATCCCAGGGCTACCATAGCCCTCGTCCGGCCAATTTATCTCCACGTCGTCGTCCGAGTCGTCGATGTCGCTCACGTCCGGAGAGGTCCCCCTCGGACGACGAATCATCAACGTTGTTGTCGTCGTCCGAGTCGATGTCACTCACGTCCGGAGACGTGACCAGCTCGCTCTGTGCTGGAGACGGCGGCGATGGGGGCGGCGGCGGTGATGGAGCTGGATCTGAAACGAAAACCAAGACAGCTGTTAGGATAGCCTGAACCTCGAGAATCGTGGCATTTCTGAACATTTTGGCAGTCCCTTATATACGAATCACAAGATTTCCAGCCGCTCGCGAGATACACTCTATCGAATGCGCCACCTAGCGGCCAATTTAGCAACTATCGACTTGGTCCTCCGAGTTACGAGTGTGCTGTGTAAAAGCAATGTGTACCAACTAGTTACTCGAAATATCTCCGTTAGAACTCTGGTCCGGATTGCCTAAAAAGTGATGGAAATCCGGGTTGCCAGAGGTGCTAGCGTCGTCGCTAAAACGAGTTGGTTTTGGCTTCAGAATCGGGGTGGCTGACGAGCAAACGACGAGCAATTGATTGCAATAGCCAGAATTAGTTAACCCAACTTCCTTTCTTTTCTGAATGTCTACGCGCAAGATTATTGGGTTAACTATTTCTGGCTACGAGATAGTGACGAGCAATCGATCGTCGTAGCCAGAATGAGTTAACCCAACTTTTTCAATTTTTTATATATTTACGCACGAAAAGGTTGGGTTAACTATTTCTGGCTACGAGATAGTGACGAGCATACGACGAGCAATCGATCGTCGTAGCCAGAATGAGTTAACCCATTTTTTTCAATTTTTTATATATTTACGCGTGAAAAGGTTGGGTTAACTATTTCTGGCTACGGGATAGTGACGAGCATACGACGAGCAATCGATCGCCGTAGCCAGAATGAGTTAACCCAACTTTTTCTTTGAATCGCTACGCGCAAGATGGTTCGGTAAACTAATTTTGGCTACGGGATGGTGACGAGCTTACAACTTAAGCTTACCCCCCCCCCTGCTACCTTGCGCCCTGTGCCCCGTGGGGGCCTGCGGCCCCCACACCCCCGCCTGGTACCCATCGCGCAACATCTCCCAAATTGACTCTGTCGAGAGCGCCTACATCGTATCTGTATTAGGTCACC
The DNA here is from genome assembly GCF_024137745.1 of Phymastichus coffea. Classification (NCBI taxonomy): domain Eukaryota; kingdom Metazoa; phylum Arthropoda; class Insecta; order Hymenoptera; family Eulophidae; genus Phymastichus; species Phymastichus coffea. Next base: position 556,039 of record NW_026706853.1, on the reverse strand, counting down.
GGGGGTACATAAAAATTAACCCATCCCTCGGGTAACCACTTCCGAAATTAACCCTGTCGGGAACGCCTACATCGCATCTCAATTGGGTCGCCCACGGGGTTACATGAAAATGAACCCATCCCTCGGGCTACCTCTTCCGAAATTAACCCTGCCAAGAGCGCCTACGTCGCATCTGTATTAGGACGCCGTGGGTTAAGTGAGAAATCCATATGGGAGGAGATACGAACGATGTAGGTGAAGAACCGGATTACCACGACACGGATCCAAGTCCTTCTCTACCACGTGCTTAGGACGGAAAAAATCTGGAAAAATTAGGGTGAGTAGAGGGTCGAAAGAGGAACAAATAAACTTCTACAAAGTTACCCGAGAAATCCATATGGGAGGATATATGAACGATGTGGGCAAAGAACCGGATTACCACGACACGGAGCCAAGTCCTTCTCTACCACGTACTTAGGTCGGAAAAAATTTGGAAAAATTAGGGTGAGTAGAGGGTTCAAAATGGTCAAAAGTGCCCAAGGACCATAGGTGAAAAATGAAGGGAACATGGCCAAAAATGACTCTGAAAATGTGTCCCATCTGTATTAACTCGCCGTGGGTTAAGCGAGAAATCCATAGGGGAGGAGATATGAAAAGGAGATGTGGGTCAAGAACCGGATTGCCACGACACGCCCTAGACAAAAATATAAGGCCTCAAGAGTGAAGAAGGTTATTAGCCAATAAAAGCTTACTATAGTACTATGCACCACGAGGCCCCGTACGCATTGCTTTTTCTAAAACTTACTCGAGAAACGAAGCTTATCCGAAGATGCGTACGCATTGTTTTTTCAAAAGGTTATTCGAGAAAAGAAGCTTATCCTCCCAAGATGCGTTCGCATTGCTTTTTCAAGAGATTTTTCGGTTATCCGAAGATGCGTACGCATTGCTTTTTCATGAAGTTGGGTTACTGGGTTATAGCACAGAAATGATCAGCGTGCGATTCTGCGTTGGGTTAGATGGTTTTCATGAAGTTGGGTCACTGGGTTATAGCATAGAAATGATCAGCGTGCGATTCTGGCTTGGGTTAGATGGTTTTCATGAAGTTGGGTTACTGGGTTATAGGTTATTGGGTTATAGTTGAGTTAGTTGGGTTTTATCGGGTTGGGTTGGGTTGGGTGGGTTTGTTGGGTTCGTTGGGTTGGGTTAGTTGAGTTAGTTGGGTGTGGGTTGGTTGGGTTGGGAATAAAATATAGAATGACCCAATTCGAAAAATTCTAAGTCCATTGGGTCATCTCGGATATTAGAGATCGCCCAATTCCAAACTCATCGTAGGGACCTCGGACCAAGTGGAGATGGATAAGGAAACTTTCCTCTGTTCAAAAATGACCTTAACTTCGAATGACCCAATTCGAGGTACCGAAATTTGGAACTCATTATTATCTCAAACGATCAGATTGTTCAAACTGAACACGGTCCATTGGTTCATAAGATGATTTCCCGAAATAAGTATATATAACCCAACAAATTGCTTTTACCTATGAGACTCCCCGCCGTGGCTTCTTAGAAGCAAAAATCTTTGAACGAGATACGCGGCGAGACGCGGGTCGCGATTTGGACCAAACTGCGCCTAGCGATTGGGTTACCCTTCTCCTTCATTGGGACAGTTTACTTAAGCATACGTTCGTAAAGTCCCCCCCATAACCCAATAACCCAACAAATTACTTTTACCTATCAGACTCCCCGCCCTGGCTTCTTAGAAGCAAAAATCTTTGAACGAAATACGCGGCGAGACGCGGGCCGCGATATGGACCAAACTGCGCCTAGCGATTGGGTTACCCTTCTCCTTCATTGGGACAGTTTACTTAAGCATACGTTCGTAAAGTCCCCCCATAACCCCTAAAAACCAAATAACCCAATGAACCCAATAACACATCACCCAATGAACCCAATAACACAACACCCAATGAACCCAATGAACCCATATCTCATTAACCTAAACAATTGCTTTTACCTATGAGACTCCCCGTCCTGGCTTCTTAGAAGCAAAAATCTTTGAACGAGATACGCGGCGAGACGCGGGTCGCGATTTGGACCAAACTGCGCCTAGCGATTGGGTTACCCTTCTCCTTCATTGGGACAGTTTACTTAAGCATACGTTCGTAAAGTCCCCCCCATAACCCAATAACCCAACAAATTACTTTTACCTATCAGACTCCCCGCCGTTGCTTCTTAGAAGCAAAAATCTTTGAACGAGATACGCGGCGAGACGCGGGTCGCGATTTGGACCAAACTGCGCCTAGCGACTGGGTTACCCTTCTCCTTTATTAGGACAGTTTACTTAAGCATACGTTCGTAAAGTCCCCCCCCCATAACCCAATAACCCAACAAATTACTTTTACCTATCAGACTCCCCGCCGTGGCTTCTTAGAAGCAAAAATCTTTGAACGAGATACGCGGCGAGGCGCGGGTCGCGATTTGGACCAAACTGCACCTAGCGATCGGGTTACCCTTCTTCTTCATTGGGACAGTTTACTTAAGCATACGTTCGTAAAGTCCCCCCATAACCCCTAAAAACCAAATAACCCAATGAACCCAATAACACATCACCCAATGAAACCAATAACACAACACCCAATGAACCCAATGAACCCATATCTCATTAACCTAAACAATTGCTTTTACCTATGAGACTCCCCGCCCTGGCTTCTTAGAAGCAAAAATCTTTGAACGAAATACGCGGCGAGACGCGGGCCGCGATATGGACCAAACTGCGCCTAGCGATTGGGTTACCCTTCTCCTTCATTGGGACAGTTTACTTAAGCATACGTTCGTAAAGTCCCCCCATAACCCCTAAAAACCAAATAACCCAATGAACCCAATAACACAACACCCAATGAACCCAATGAACCCATATCTCATTAACCTAAACAATTGCTTTTACCTATGAGACTCCCCGTCCTGGCTTCTTAGAAACAAAAATCTTTGAACGAGATACGCGGCGAGACGCGGGTCGCGATTTGGACCAAACTGCGCCTAGCGATTGGGTTACCCTTCTCCTTCATTGGGACAGTTTACTTAAGCATACGTTCGTAAAGTCCCCCCCATAACCCAATAACCCAACAAATTACTTTTACCTATCAGACTCCCCGCCCTGGCTTCTTAGAAGCAAAAATCTTTGAACGAAATACGCGGCGAGACGCGGGCCGCGATATGGACCAAACTGCGCCTAGCGATTGGGTTACCCTTCTCCTTCATTGGGACAGTTTACTTAAGCATACGTTCGTAAAGTCCCCCCATAACCCCTAAAAACCAAATAACCCATTGAACCCAATAACACATCACCCAATGAACCCAATAACACAACACCCAATGAACCCAATGAACCCATATCTCATTAACCTAAACAATTGCTTTTACCTATGAGACTCCCCGTCCTGGCTTCTTAGAAGCAAAAATCTTTGAACGAGATACGCGGCGAGACGCGGGTCGCGATTTGGACCAAACTGCGCCTAGCGATTGGGTTACCCTTCTCCTTCATTGGGACAGTTTACTTAAGCATACGTTCGTAAAGTCCCCCCCATAACCCAATAACCCAACAAATTACTTTTACCTATCAGACTCCCCGCCGTTGCTTCTTAGAAGCAAAAATCTTTGAACGAGATACGCGGCGAGACGCGGGTCGCGATTTGGACCAAACTGCGCCTAGCGACTGGGTTACCCTTCTCCTTTATTGGGACAGTTTACTTAAGCATACGTTCGTAAAGTCCCCCCCCATAACCCAATAACCCAACAAATTACGTTTACCTATGAGACTCCCCGTCCTGGCTTCTTAGAAGCAAAAATCTTTGAACGAGATACGCGGCGAGACGCGGGTCGCGATTTGGACCAAACTGCGCCTAGCGATTGGGTTACCCTTCTCCTTCATTGGGACAGTTTACTTAAGCATACGTTCGTAAAGTCCTCCCATAACCCCTAAAAACCAAATAACCCAATGAACCCAATAACACATCACCCAATGAACCCAATAACACAACACCCAATGAACCCAATGAACCCATATCTCATTAACCTAAACAATTGCTTTTACCTATGAGACTCCCCGTCCTGGCTTCTTAGAAGCAAAAATCTTTGAACGAGATACGCGGCGAGACGCGGGTCGCGATTTGGACCAAACTGCGCCTAGCGATTGGGTTACCCTTCTCCTTCATTGGGACAGTTTACTTAAGCATACGTTCGTAAAGTCCCCCCCATAACCCAATAACCCAACAAATTACTTTTACCTATCAGACTCCCCGCCGTTGCTTCTTAGAAGCAAAAATCTTTGTACGAGATACGCGGCGAGACGCGGGTCGCGATTTCGACCAAACTGCGCCTAGCGACTGGGTTACCCTTCTCCTTTATTGGGACAGTTTACTTAAGCATACGTTCGTAAAGTCCCCCCCCATAACCCAATAACGCAACAAATTACGTTTACCTATGAGACTCCCCGTCCTGGCTTCTTAGAAGCAAAAATCTTTGAACGAGATACGCGGCGAGACGCGGGTCGCGATTTGGACCAAACTGCGCCTAGCGATTGGGTTACCCTTCTCCTTCATTGGGACAGTTTACTTAAGCATACGTTCGTAAAGTCCTCCCATAACCCCTAAAAACCAAATAACCCAATGAACCCAATAACACATCACCCAATGAACCCAATAACACAACACCCAATGAACCCAATGAACCCATATCTCATTAACCTAAACAATTGCTTTTACCTATGAGACTCCCCGTCCTGGCTTCTTAGAAGCAAAAATCTTTGTACGAGATACGCGGCGAGACGCGGGTCGCGATTTCGACCAAACTGCGCCTAGCGATTGGGTTACCCTTCTCCTTCATTGGGACAGTTTACTTAAGCATACGTTCGTAAAGTCCTCCCATAACCCCTAAAAACCAAATAACCCAATGAACCCAATAACACATCACCCAATGAACCCAATAACACAACACCCAATGAACCCAATGAACCCATATCTCATTAACCTAAACAATTACTTTTACCTATCAGACTCCCCGCCGTTGCTTCTTAGAAGCAAAAATCTTTGTACGAGATACGCGGCGAGACGCGGGTCGCGATTTCGACCAAACTGCGCCTAGCGATTGGGTTACCCTTCTCCTTCATTGGGACAGTTTACTTAAGCATACGTTCGTAAAGTCCCCCCCCCATAACCCAATAACCCAACAAATTACTTTTACCTATCAGACTCACCGCCGTTGCTTCTTAGAAATAAAAATCTTTGAACGAGATACGCGGCGAGACGCGGGTCGCGATTTGGACCAAACTGCGCCTAGCGACTGGGTTACCCTTCTCCTTTATTGGGACAGTTTACTTAAGCATACGTTCGTAAAGTCCCCCCCATAACCCAATAACCCAACAAATTACTTTTACCTATGAGACTCCCCGTCCTGGCTTCTTAGAAGCAAAAATCTTTGAACGAAATACGCGGCGAGACGCGGGCCGCGATATGGACCAAACTGCGCCTAGCGATTGGGTTACCCTTCTCCTTCATTGGGACAGTTTACTTAAGCATACGTTCGTAAAGTCCCCCCCATAACCCAATAACCCAACAAATTACTTTTACCTATCAGACTCCCCGCCGTGGCTTCTTAGAAGCAAAAATCTTTGAACGAGATACGCGGCGAGACGCGGGTCGCGATTTGGACCAAACTGCGCCTAGCGATTGGGTTACCCTTCTCCTTCATTGGGACAGTTTACTTAAGCATACGTTCGTAAAGTCCCCCCCCCCATAACCCAATAACCCAACAAATTACTTTTACCTATCAGACTCCCCGCCGTTGCTTCTTAGAAACAAAAATCTTTGAACGAGATACGCGGCGAGACGCGGGTCGCGATTTGGACCAAACTGCGCCTAGCGACTGGGTTACCCTTCTCCTTTATTGGGACAGTTTACTTAAGCATACGTTCGTAAAGTCCCCCACATAACCCAATAACCCAACAAATTACTTTTACCTATGAGACTCCCCGCCGTGGCTTCTTAGAAGCAAAAATCTTTGAACGAGATACGCGGCGAGACGCGGGTCGCGATTTGGACCAAACTGCGCCTAGCGATTGGGTTACCCTTCTCCTTCATTGGGACAGTTTACTTAAGCATACGTTCGTAAAGTCCCCCCCATAACCCAATAACCCAACAAATTACTTTTACCTATCAGACTCCCCGCCGTTGCTTCTTAGAAGCAAAAATCTTTGAACGAGATACGCGGCGAGACGCGGGCCGCGATATGGACCAAACTGCGCCTAGCGATTGGGTTACCCTTCTCCTTCATTGGGACAGTTTACTTAAGCATACGTTCGTAAAGTCCCCCCCATAACCCAATAACCCAACAAATTACTTTTACCTATCAGACTCCCCGCCGTGGCTTCTTAGAAGCAAAAATCTTTGAACGAGATACGCGGCGAGACGCGGGTCGCGATTTGGACCAAACTGCGCCTAGCGATTGGGTTACCCTTCTCCTTCATTGGGACAGTTTACTTAAGCATACGTTCGTAAAGTCCCCCCCCCATAACCCAATAACCCAACAAATTACTTTTACCTATCAGACTCCCCGCCGTTGCTTCTTAGAAACAAAAATCTTTGAACGAGATACGCGGCGAGACGCGGGTCGCGATTTGGACCAAACTGCGCCTAGCGACTGGGTTACCCTTCTCCTTCATTGGGACAGTTTACTTAAGCATACGTTCGTAAAGTCCCCCCATAACCCTTAAAAACCAAATAACCCAATGAACCCAATAACACATCACCCAATGAAACCAATAACACAACACCCAATGAACCCAATGAACCCATATCTCATTAACCTAAACAATTGCTTTTACCTATGAGACTCCCCGCCCTGGCTTCTTAGAAGCAAAAATCTTTGAACGGAATACGCGGCGAGACGCGGGCCGCGATATGGACCAAACTGCGCCTAGCGATTGGGTTACCCTTCTCCTTCATTGGGACAGTTTACTTAAGCATACGTTCGTAAAGTCCCCCCATAACCCCTAAAAACCAAATAACCCAATGAACCCAATAACACATCACCCAATGAACCCAATAACACAACACCCAATGAACCCAATGAACCCATATCTCATTAACCTAAACAATTGCTTTTACCTATGAGACTCCCCGTCCTGGCTTCTTAGAAGCAAAAATCTTTGAACGAGATACGCGGCGAGACGCGGGTCGCGATTTGGACCAAACTGCGCCTAGCGACTGGGTTACCCTTCTCCTTTATTAGGACAGTTTACTTAAGCATACGTTCGTAAAGTCCCCCCCCATAACCCAATAACCCAACAAATTACTTTTACCTATCAGACTCCCCGCCGTGGCTTCTTAGAAGCAAAAATCTTTGAACGAGATACGCGGCGAGGCGCGGGTCGCGATTTGGACCAAACTGCACCTAGCGATCGGGTTACCCTTCTTCTTCATTGGGACAGTTTACTTAAGCATACGTTCGTAAAGTCCCCCCATAACCCTTAAAAACCAAATAACCCAATGAACCCAATAACACATCACCCAATGAAACCAATAACACAACACCCAATGAACACAATGAACCCATATCTCATTAACCTAAACAATTGCTTTTACCTATGAGACTCCCCGCCCTGGCTTCTTAGAAGCAAAAATCTTTGAACGAAATACGCGGCGAGACGCGGGCCGCGATATGGACCAAACTGCGCCTAGCGATTGGGTTACCCTTCTCCTTCATTGGGACAGTTTACTTAAGCATACGTTCGTAAAGTCCCCCCCATAACCCAATAACCCAACAAATTACTTTTACCTATCAGGCTCCCCGCCGTGGCTTCTTAGAAGCAAAAATCTTTGAACGAGATACGCGGCGAGACGCGGGTCGCGATTTGGACCAAACTGCGCCTAGCGATTGGGTTACCCTTCTCCTTCATTGGGACAGTTTACTTAAGCATACGTTCGTAAAGTCCCCCCCCCCATAACCCATTAACCCAACAAATTACTTTTACCTATCAGACTCCCCGCCGTTGCTTCTTAGAAACAAAAATCTTTGAACGAGATACGCGGCGAGACGCGGGTCGCGATTTGGACCAAACTGCGCCTAGCGACTGGGTTACCCTTCTCCTTTATTGGGACAGTTTACTTAAGCATACGTTCGTAAAGTCCCCCACATAACCCAATAACCCAACAAATTACTTTTACCTATGAGACTCCCCGCCGTGGCTTCTTAGAAGCAAAAATCTTTGAACGAGATACGCGGCGAGACGCGGGTCGCGATTTGGACCAAACTGCGCCTAGCGATTGGGTTACCCTTCTCCTTCATTGGGACAGTTTACTTAAGCATACGTTCGTAAAGTCCCCCCCATAACCCAATAACCCAACAAATTACTTTTACCTATCAGACTCCCCGCCGTGGCTTCTTAGAAGCAAAAATCTTTGAACGAGATACGCGGCGAGACGCGGGTCGCGATTTGGACCAAACTGCGCCTAGCGATTGGGTTACCCTTCTCCTTCATTGGGACAGTTTACTTAAGCATACGTTCGTAAAGTCCCCCCCATAACCCAATAACCCAACAAATTACTTTTACCTATCAGACTCCCCGCCGTTGCTTCTTAGAAGCAAAAATCTTTGAACGAGATACGCGGCGAGACGCGGGTTGCGATTTGGACCAAACTGCGCCTAGCGACTGGGTTACCCTTCTCCTTTATTAGGACAGTTTACTTAAGCATACGTTCGTAAAGTCCCCCCCCATAACCCAATAACCCAACAAATTACTTTTACCTATCAGACTCCCCGCCGTGGCTTCTTAGAAGCAAAAATCTTTGATCGAGATACGCGGCGAGGCGCGGGTCGCGATTTGGACCAAACTGCACCTAGCGATCGGGTTACCCTTCTTCTTCATTGGGACAGTTTACTTAAGCATACGTTCGTAAAGTCCCCCCATAACCCTTAAAAACCAAATAACCCAATGAACCCAATAACACATCACCCAATGAAACCAATAACACAACACCCAATGAACCCAATGAACCCATATCTCATTAACCTAAACAATTGCTTTTACCTATGAGACTCCCCGCCCTGGCTTCTTAGAAGCAAAAATCTTTGAACGAAATACGCGGCGAGACGCGGGCCGCGATATGGACCAAACTGCGCCTAGCGATTGGGTTACCCTTCTCCTTCATTGGGACAGTTTACTTAAGCATACGTTCGTAAAGTCCCCCCATAACCCCTAAAAACCAAATAACCCAATGAACCCAATAACACATCACCCAATGAACCCAATAACACAACACCCAATGAACCCAATGAACCCATATCTCATTAACCTAAACAATTGCTTTTACCTATGAGACTCCCCGCCCTGGCTTCTTAGAAGCAAAAATATTTGAACGAAATACGCGGCGAGACGCGGGCCGCGATTTGGACCAAACTACGCCGAGCGATCGGCCTACCCTTCTACTTTATTCGGACAGTGTACTTAAGCATACGTTCGTAAAGTCCCCCTATAACCAAACAAATTGCTTTTACCTATCAGACTCCCCGCCGTGGCTTCTTAGAAGCAAAAATCTTTGAACGAAATACGCGACGAGACGCGGGCCGCGATTTCGACCAAACTGCGCCGAGCGATCGGCCTACCCTTCTACTTTATTAGGACAGTGTACTTAAGCATACGTTCGTAAAGTCCGCCCATAACCCAACAAATTGCTTTTACCTATCAGACTCCCCGCCGTGGCTTCTTAGAAGCAAAAATCTTTGAACGCGATACGCGACGAGACGCGGGTCGCGATTTGGACCAAACTGCGCCTAGCGATCGGCTTACCTTTCTTCTTCATTTGGAAAGTTTACTTAAGCTACGTTCGTAAAGACCCCCATAACCCAATAACCCAATAACCGGAAAAGGTTATTGGTTTATCCAGTTTACCGAGATTTCGACAAGTTCCGACAAGGTTATTGGATTACTCGGTCATCGAAATATAGACAAGTCCGAATAAGGTTATTGGTTTATTCGACCACCGGAATTTGGACAAGTCCCAAAAAGGTTATTGGTTTATTAGGTTATTATTGAATAACCTTAAACGAGCGGTAAAAATGAAACACCGATTTACATGCTTATTTTTGGCTAAAAAACCGTTTCCACTTGGTCCCGTCTCGATTCCGCGCTTTCCCTCGATTTTCACCCATTCCATATATATAAACCCAATAACCTTGTTGGCCTGGTTTGCTTGGAATACGGGTCTACTTGGGTTATTCTACCTGATTTATTCATTGGCCTACTGGGTTATCATTTGCGACTAACACAACAAATTACATAAATCAGACGTGTCAAAGTCCATACGCATTGCTCTTGCGAGGTTCAAAAAAATCAACAAAAATGAAAAAAAAAGAGGTTTATTAGTTTATTCGATGAACGAAATTTGGACAAGTCCGAATAACGTTATTGGTTTATCCGTTTAGCCGAAACTTTGACATGACCGGAAAAGGTTATTGGTTTATCCAGTTTGCCGAGTTTTCGACAAGTTCCGACAAGTTTAGTGGATTACTCGGTCATCGAAATATCGACAAGTCCGAATAAGGTTATTGGTTTATTCGACCACTGGAATTTTGACAAGTCCGTTAAAGGTTATTGGTTTATTCGGTAATCGAAATATCGACAAGTCCGAATAAGATTATTGGTTTATTCGACCGTCGGAATTTGGACAAGTCCGCAAAAGGTTATTGGTTTATTCCGTCATGGAAATTTTTACAAGTCCCAAAAAGGTTATTGGTTTATTAGGTTATTATTGAATAACCTTAAACGAGCGGTAAAAATGAAACACCGATTTACATGCATATTTTTGGCTAAAAAACCGTTTCTACTTGGTCCCGTCTCGATTCCGCGCTTTCCCTCGATTTTCACCCATTCCATATATATAAACCCTTGTTGGTCATTGGGTTATTGGGTTATTTGACCTGATTTGTTCATTGGCCTAAGGGGTTATAATTTGCGACTAACACAACAAGTTACATAAGTCAGACGTGTCAAAATCCATGCGCATTGCTTTTGTGAAACTCCAAAAATGTCAAAGTCCATGTGCATTGCTTTAGTAAAGTTCAAACAAATATATTAGTACTAATGGCATTGCGTCAAAACGACCTAAAAAGCGAAAAATCATAAGATATCCAATAATTTACGAAAAATGTGAAAAATCATGAAATTTCGTGAAAATGACGAAAAAAGTGAAAATTCATGAAATTTCGACAAAATGATGAAAAAAGTGAAAAATCTTGAATTTTCGTGAAAATGACGAAAAAAGTGAAAAATCATGAAATTTCGTGAAAATTACGGAAAATGCGAAAATACTTGAAATTTCTTCAAATTTACGAAAAATGTGAAAAAAGTGAAAAATCTTGAAATTTCGTGAAAATGACGAAAAAAGTGAAAAATCATGAAATTTCGTGAAAATGACAAAAAAAGTGAAAATTCATGAAATTTCGACAAAATGATGAAAAATGTGAAAAAAGTGAATAATCTGGAAATTTCGACAAAATTACGAAAAATGTAAAAAAAGTGGAATAATCTTGAAATTTCGGCAAAATTATGAAAAAAGTGAAAAATCTGGTAATTTCGGCAAAATGATGAAAAAAGTGGAAAAAGTGAAAGATTATGAAATTTCGTGAAAATGACGAAAAAAGTGAAAATTCATGAAATTTCGACAAAATGATGAAAAAATTGGAAAATCTCGAATTTTCGTTAAATATCCAAAAAAATATGAAAAAAAGTCTTTAAATTTTGAAATTTGACATTGAGTGAAGATCGCTGGAAGATCGCCGGTCCTCGGTGTCCGAATCGACCTAAACCCAACCTAAGCCCGGGTAAAAGCAGAGGGGGAATTGCGGGCATACGCATTGCTTTCGAACGCCAGAAAGACAGGGAATGAAGAAAATTCACCTCCTCGAGCTTGCTTTTTCCTGTTCTGCGACAGTGACAGAAACTGGAACAGCAGGAACAGTAGGAAAATCGGGTGGAACAGATCCGGAACCTGTCCCAGTAAGTGGGTCAAGTATGTTCCTGGCGGATTCCACTCGTGGAGCATGCATTGCCATGTTCTTCGGCAGTGATAGAGACTGAAACAGCAGGAAAATCGGGTAGAACCGATCCGGAACATGTTCGATTAGGTCTAAAATTGATGTTCCGGGCGGATTTCACTCGTGGAGCTTGCATTGCCATGTTCTTCGGCAGTGATAGAGACTGAAACAGCAGGAAAATCGGGTAGAACCGATCCGGAACATGTTCGAATAGGTGTAAAATTGATGTTCCGGGTCGATTCCACTCGTGGAGCTTGCATTGCCATGTTCTGCGAGAGTGATAGAGACTGAAACAGCAGGAAAATCGGGTGGAACCGATCCGGAACATGTTCGAATATGTCTAAAATTGATGTTCCGGGCGGATTTCACTCATGGAGCTTGCATTGCCATGTTCTTCGGCAGTGATAGAGACTGAAACAGCAGGAAAATCGGGTAGAACCGATCCGGAACATGTTCGAATAGGTGTAAAATTGATGTTCCGGGTCGATTCCACTCGTGGAGCTTGCATTACCATGTTCTGCGAGAGTGATAGAGACTGAAACAGCAGGAAAATCGGGTGGAACCGTTCCGGAACATGTTCGAATAGGTGTAAAATTGATGTTCCGGGTGGATTGCACTCGTGGAGCTTGCATTGCCATGTTCTGCGAGAGTAATAGAGACTGAAACAGCAGGAAAATCGGGTGGAACCGTTCCGGAACATGTTCGAATAGGTGTAAAATTGATGTTCCGGGTCGATTCCACTCGTGGAGCTTGCATTACCATGTTCTGCGAGAGTGATAGAGACTGAAACAGCAGGAAAATCGGGTGGAACCGTCCCGGAACATGTTCGAATAGGTGTAAAATTGATGTTCCGGGTGGATTGCACTCGTGGAGCTTGCATTGCCATGTTCTGCGAGAGTAATAGAGACTGAAACAGCAGGAAAATCGGGTGGAACCGTTCCGGAACATGTTCGAATAGGTGTAAAATTGATGTTCCGGGTCGATTCCACTCGTGGAGCTTGCATTACCATGTTCTGCGAGAGTGATAGAGACTGAAACAGCAGGAAAATCGGGTGGAACCGTTCCGGAACATGTTCAAATAGGTGTAAAATTGATGTTCCGGGCCGATTCCACTCGTGGAGCTTGCATTGCCATGTTCTCCGGCAGTGATAGAGACTGAAACAGCAGGGAAAATCGGGTAGAACCGATCCGGAACATGTTCGAATAGGCGTAAAATTGATGTTCCGGGTGGATTCCACTCGTGGAGCTTGCATTGCCATGTTCTTCGGCAGTGATAGAGACTGAAACAGCAGGAAAATCGGGTAGGACCGATCCGGAACATGTTCGAATACGCGTAAAATTGATCCGGAACGGGTTCAAAGGAATCCGCGATTCCGACCAGGCAATTCCTGGGCCGTAGGGCCCAAAATAACGTTGCGCGAACGAAATCGCGTTTCGGGCCCAGCGATTCCTGGGCCGTCAGGCCCAAAATTACGCAGTGCGAGTAAAAACGCGTTGTTGGTCCAGCAATTCCTGGGCCGTAAAGCCCGATCCCGCGGGAAAAACCCAACCCGAAAACCTCGGAAAAAGCCCAAAATCCACTAAAAATCCTCTATATGTATATATCGCGCGCAGGGGGGGGGGGGGTCGGAAGCTCGGCGGCTCTATAGCGACGAAACCGCTCGATGCCCCGCGAATTTTACCTCGCGAATACCTCGAAAAAGCCCTAAAATCCACGAAGACACCCTAAAATTCCCGAAATGGTTATTTGGGTTATTGGGTTGGGTTATACCGATAACCCCACAATTTTTTTTTCATAAATCGGTAGATTTTCGCAGCGCGGATGCCAAAAAAACCAAAAAAATCGATTTCTACCGATTTTTGACAGGGAATTCGGCCTATTAGGTGATTAACGGAACACTAGCTGGCGATGCTGGGAAAGGCATAGTTCTTCAATGGACAAAAGTGGACTTTTATTTTAAATTTCGATTACATATGAATGTATATCTTCTGGTTCTAATTTGCATCTTGTGGGTCTGGTTATCGTCGAGGTTACTTCAGTTGATCCAATTCTTTCGGGTCCATTCAAAGTATAACTTTACAACGTTGATGACGATTCATGGGAAATTGAGGTAATAGGACTTTGGAGTAAAAAAAACGAAAAGAGTAAACGTTCTGGGTATTAATGTTAATGATTCATTTATTGTGTCCTTCGGTACAAATACATTTCGTTTACAAACATATCACAACACTATATACGATGAGTCATAGTGAAGATATCCATATCCTTATCCTTACTTATCATAGTTAAGTCGGCCTGGTCTGATTCGGTTCCGATTGGACTGGTAGACTTATTTAGAGATGAACTATTCATTTTCAACAATCGTCACAAGATACTCGGCGAGGAAGCTGAACAATCCTGAAATTTCAAAAAATTATCGTATGAGATGAGAGGTTTCAAATTTCGATAAAATGATCAAAAATGTGAAAATCTTGAAATTTTGTGAAATTGACGAAGATGATCCAAAGTCCATGCGTATTGCTTGGGGGATGTAACGACATGTCAAGGTCCATGCGCATTGCTTTTGTGACGTTCAAAAAAATATACAAGCAATAATGTCAAAATTATGAAAAACGTTAAAAAAGTGAAAAATCTTGAAATTTCGTCAAATTTACGAAAAATGTAAGAAATCTTTAAAGTTCGACAAAATTATGAAAAATGTGAGAAACGTGAAAAATCTTAAAATTTCGTCAAATTTACGAAAAATGTGAAGAATCTTTTAATTTCGTCAAATTTACGAAAAATCTGAAAAATCTTGAAATTTCGTGAAATTGACGAAGGTGATCAAAGTCCATGCGCATTGCTTCGTGGGATGTAACGAAATGTCAAAGTCCATGCGCATTGATTTTGAGAGGATCAAAAAAAATTTTGAGAAATCTTGAAATTTCGACAAAATAAGCAAAAAAGTGAAAAAAGTGAAAATTCATGAAATGTCGTGAAATTATAGCCCATGTTGGGAGCTAATTGGAAGTGAACGGAGGCGGTGCGACGCGCACTGAGCATAAGATTGCCGTTGCAATGCCGTCGACTACGTAAGATTGGGGCCGAAGCGCGCAACCCTCTTTTTATCGTACTTATACAGTTTCGCATGCGCGGTTTAAATTACCTGGCAATTCGGGTTTTCTCCAGCCGTGCCGAAAGAAGAAAATAAACGGACTTTCGCGCGTGCTACATCTCTTGCTCGAGGAAGCGGAAAAGCTTTTACAATAGGGCAATAAAATCGTGCGTTCTATTTGACAAGTTAGAGCTGCCATTGGATAGAGCGTAGAAAAAACTTGAAGACGTATCTTTCCGTGACTGTGGTCCGCGATTCTTCGAGAATTGATAAAGAAAGTACAAGGACCAAATAAAGGAGATAATGCGCGTCTCTATAATTTAAGAGCGCATTGATCGCGAAAAGCCCTGTTATGATTCGGTCAATAGCACTCAAGGCTTATAATTTTCAACTTGACAGTAATTACCTACCTTATAAGTACCCTACACTCTTTCGAAGGAAGCAAAGCGACAATCAAATCAAGTAGAAAGGCGCAAAAAAAATTTCATAGAAAACAACGTTGAGAGAGAGAGAGAGAGAGGGGGAAAGAGAGAAATCAAAGTTCCAGTTGAATCGCAAGCGCGAGAACGTTCTTTGAAAAGAGGACGCTATTCATGATCGTATGTGCATAATCAGCGAAATGACAAGGGAAGAAAGAAAAGAAGCCAAAGCGAGCTGGAGTAAAAAAAAAAGAGAAAGAAATACACAGCGTGAAGGGAAACACCTTTGTCGTGGTATGTTCGAAAAAGAATGAAGAGAGGGAAGCCTGTATTAAAATGGAACGCTCGATGCACATACGGGCAGAGATAGACATACGTGTTCATGCATTATACACGTACTTGCGCCTAATTTCATTGTTGTAATTAATGCTAGAGACGGATTTTCTCGTTCTCTTAAAAAAAACAATAAATAAATAAATAAAACAAAAAACAAAATGAAAGCTGTTGTGCAAAAACAATTGTTGTCTTTTTTGGGAAATTTCATTAAGTGCTTTCCTTAGAAATCGTAGGTAATTAGACGTGAATATTCAGTGGTACGAGTGACGGTTTAGTCAGATATTTGAAAATGGAAATGAAATGTGAACGAGCTGAATCTAATCAAACCAGAGAGAATACTTTTATTTGAAAGTAAAATTAGTTTCTACATTTTTTCGTATGTGTGTAAAAAGTTTTTGACGTATTATGTATCTTTCTTATAAAGCCGGAGAGAACGGAGCGAAGGGTCATTTAAGAAAATATCTAAATTTTGCATAATTCGAAATGACGAGGGTAAATAACATTATAAAGTTCATCAACCGCATTCCAACTAGTCAATATTCATTTCAACGTTGTTTGTACTTTCGAAAGCGCTTATAGTTTTCAAAATATCGAATAAGAAGTGAACAATAAAATCAAATGTTAATAAATCATGAAAGGACGATCAATAAAAGTTAATAAATCAAGAAAAGAATGGCTAGGATAGATGATCTAAAATAGAGGGTGTGGTTTCTATAAATAAACAGAGAAGGCTTATATTATGTAAGCAGATTTAATGATTTAAAAAAACTTAAGGTAAGGCGAATAAAAGCTTTAAGCTAATGCTTACAAATAGTTATAAATAAAATAATTAACAATAAAATAGAATGAAAGTGCACTTATAAAATATAGATTGCGAAGGAATCTATATCGGATTAGAAAATTACAATTGCAGTATATTAAGGTTAAGCTTAGTGGGATTTTACAGAGTTTGCGATTAAAAGACCATTCGTTCTGGATGCCTCGGAGACAGGCATCGCCTAGCGGCCGGCCGGTCTGGGGGAACGAGTGTTTGACACTACCCCAGAGAAGCTGTATCAGCCTCTGCTAGCGTGGCAAGATCGTCATCGCTAGCTTTTTACAATGTCTTAGGTAGTAGCAAGCTATTTGATGTTGCCGGATGAACGCGTACTTGTACAAATATAGAGATAGCACGGAAGAAGACTTCCTGTTTTCCGCATAGCTCTGACTTTCAGACAAGACTTGCTCCTTGAGCCCGTTGCTCTTATCTTGCGGTGAGTGCGCAGAAAGGAAAAAATATTGTAGTAGGAAATTTATTTCCCTATCTCTTGTTCGTGCGGACGGTCAGTTACCTGAAAGTTACTGCGCGTAAAAGCACCTTTTTTTATAACACGATCAAGTTCACCACGGACACAGGGCATTTCGGGGAAAACGTCGGCATGCCAATCTTGGGAGCAGGCGGTCTTGCGTTTTTATATTTTTTATGGTTAGTACCGAGACTAGTGTCGAGGAACGTATAAGACGCGAGCAGCGACTGAACAGCACGTACAATGTTACATAATCTAGCATGATATGATTAATCACGATATTAAACACAATTTTAATTTGACAACAACCAGATGCTCGGTGAAAAAAAAAGAAGAAAAGCCATAAAATTAGCATAACGACTGTTATACCTCGATTTGCGACATTGTTATTCAAGGCGTTGTCGCTAGTTCCGCTCGCTCTAACTTTAGATTTTGACGACGATGTTTACGAGGTATCTCCAAATATGCGGCCACCTGGGACGAGTTAATTTATATGACTTTATTAATTTCGACTTTAATGTTCGCTTAGTGGGCCATTTTCATTCTTATGACTCGGACTCTTAACTTTCTTCCTAGGAATACGTTATTTTTTGAAGTAAAACTAACCGTTTGGGTTAATTGCCGATAAAAGTGAAATCGAGATAAGTTAGCAGGTTATTTGTCAAGCACTCTACCTCTGTATTGTGCAATCTCGATCTTTCACTTTACAACATATTGTTTTTTTACTTCGTTCAAAATAAATGTACCGGGATGCATTAAAAATATCGGAATTCCATTTTTACGTCTGTAACCCATTTTCGTTCCAATAAGAATTGTTTCGAAACAAGTAATCTCGGGAAAAAGTGCACATTGGGCACGTGAATTGTGCGGTCGTTGTGCATTCCAAATAATTTTTTATTTTCGAGAGTGAGAGCTGGCCTCTGAAATGGCACACAGTTGGTTTTCATCAAGCTCTAAGAGCCTCTTCCTATAAAAAAAAAGCTCGCTCTGAATCTTCCCCGACAAACAATGGACCAACGGGACAAGAACGTTCAATTTTTAAATGCAAATAAAAATGAGAGCTTGTCAAGTCAAAAAAACGGGAAGGAACAAAGCTCATGGCGTTTGCAAATGCGAATAATTTACGCATCAAAGTCAACAACGTGCAGCTCATAAATCATTTGGTAAAGTTCAGGATAAACCATGCTGGGTCAAACAATAGCAACCGCAAGCCGAAACCGCCGAATAAACAAACGCATCTGATGTAAAATCATAGGAGCGAAACGATAAATCGCATAATCGCGAGGAGTAAGTGTCGGATAGTAGAAGGACATTAGATGACGTCGCGTGTGCATTAATCAAGTCCTGCCGCGACGGCAATTATATCGTTCTACGCCGTGGAAGACGATGTATGCGGGTTAGAAATTGTATCCGAAAAATGCATGACTTGTGCTTCTTTTTTCACACAGTTGTTCTCTTACGATTTGAAAAAGCTTTTGGATGTTGATCTTTTGTGCTGTGCTAATATTTTTTGTGAAAAAAATATTGAAATAATATTTAAGTGTAAGTAGAATAAGTTGATTACTGAAACGTTAGTAAAATGTTTTTGAAACGTTTTAAATACCCCGTTAAAAAAATCAAGTTGATAATCGAGAGTGAATTTCCTCATCAATATTTAGGTGGATTGGTCAATGGATTGTTATGGATTCCGTATGGATCTCATGTGGCTTTCAAATAGATTTCCAGCATAAATTTACATGTAGATTTTATGAAAAATTCAGATGAATTTTGTGCAAAATCCAAGTGAATTTCTAAACAAATTTAGATGAGTTTCAAGCGAATTACCGGTGGATTTTTTGATAAATCCGAATGAATTTTCGTATAAATTCCATAAAGATTATAACTGGATTTTAGGATGGGTGTCCAGGTGGAAAATTAAGGTAGATTTTTCTGTATTATAATTAGAAAAATCGTCTCTTTCGTGAAATTATTATGCAGACACATAAAAAATAGTCTTCTGTATTAAAAATGGCATGCATGTATTATGTATTTTGACACGCTGAGGCCAAATCCAGGGTCCGTATGATTCTAGCATTTTAGGTCTAAGAGTATTTGAAGGTCAAATTTTGAAAAAAGTCGTTTGAGAGATAACTAGAATTTCTATCATTTTTAGGATCGCTATCAAGCTATCCAATCACAATTGAATGAATATAATTCGCGACACATTTATTAAGGCATAAATCTAACTTCGAGGTGATAAAAATTGAAAAACTAAGAATTCATACTTTTTTCTTTTGTGACGTATCGTTTTGCGTTTTCAGTTTGTTTTCACGCCTTCAAGTCGGTGGCCTTGAGAATGGTAGTTCATTAATACGTTGGAAAAGCAGTGCTGAAAAGGATTGATGTAGTTGCAAAAACGAAACCAATATTTTTAAAATACTGATGATTTATACACACAAAAATAATTTGTTTTTTTTTTATTAATTTCTATTTATTACAAGACTTAATATTTTATATATATATATATTGTACATGAGTTAATTTACAGAACGATTTCTTCTATAGCGCAATATCAAATCAATTTGTTTTGACGAGGCACCGAATTGCCGGAGCTTGGCTTCCGTCCAGTTTTTCCTTATGTTAAAGGACAATTTCCGGACGGAATTGTGCCGCCGTCCTTGAACCTCTTTTGGCTGCTTCCCGGACAACAGAGCTCCACTGACGTTGCGGACGTTGTCCGCAACAAAGCCAATCAATGCCCGATGTTCCGATACGCTGAAGTAGGTCCGGGTAGTTTGGTCGTTTGAAGAAGGCCTTCTGTCGTCGATGTCTTCGTCCTCGTCGCTGTCTTCGGTTATTCTCAGCCTCTTCCTGGAGACGACTCGTGGTTCCTCCTCACTATCGCTATCGGCTATCAATGCCAGGTCATTCTGCGGTTGAGGCTGCGGCTGCGGTTGAGGCTGCGGCTGCGGCTGTGGCGCCGATTGAGGCTGCGACTGCGGCGGCGCCTTCGGTCGAGGCTGTGGCTGCGGCGGCGTTTGCGACATATATAATTATTTTAAAAATTATCTTTCAATCGCTATTTAATCCTGTAATTGATTGACAGCTCACTTACCCATTTACCCCCTTCGTCAATCGCCGGTTGAGGCCGTGGCTGCGGTGAAGGTGTAACTTCCAACGCCATCGACGATGATGACAAGTACGTTGATGGCCTGGTGACCTCCTCGTCGTCGTCGTCGCTGAATAAATCCTTCGACGTGTCGTGAACGTCGCATAGATCTGTAAAAGATAATATGGTAAAAAATATTAATTTTTATATTTTATTATTAAACAATTTTTAATTATTTATTAAATTATAATTAAATTATATTCTTACCATTGCGATTATTATAGCCGCTCACTCCATTGACTAGATCCTGAAGGGAGCTCGTCAAATCAGCTGCCAGCAATTCTTCGCGCTCCTTCGAAGATGCTCCTGCGATGACTTTATCACGAAGTATCCAATCCCGGCAGTCCTCTAGGAAGGCACACTTGGCGAATTGTTTCTTGACTTTTTCAAAGAACAAGTGAATATCTTCATCGGGCTGTTGACGCATGTCATAAAACGCACACCGATTAAACATCATCATTTTTAATTGAATACTTTATTCACAGATCGCGAAGAACACACAGCACAGAACGTACTAAAGCACCTTCTTCTAAGCTAACTGAAACTAGTATGGAAAGGAGATCAGAGGAGCTGACTTATATACCCAAGAGAGGTAATTAGCTACACACCTTTTACAAGTACTTTCATACGAGACGCAATTCCGCCGAATGTTTTTCCGCGCCGCCGTGGGTTTCCCCACTGAGTACGCAATATCGGTGCAACGCGCTTCCCTTTCCTCCACTAATGACATCCGTGCGGAAAATACGCAACGTCTACCATTCTTCCTCGTATGTAATTGTAATCTTATCGATATGTCGTTATCCTGCAAGTATACGAATTTTAAAAAGGATAACCCGAAAAAATGTAATTAAACGTAACGCGTCCTTTAATAAATCATCGTTTGAACGCCAAAGGCCGGAGGCGGTGGTGGGGGGCCTCCCTCGCGCGCTTGGAAATACTGAAAGTCCGCGTTCAAATCGACGCGCTTCGCAAAAATCAGGCTTATCCCACGAACTATTGCATCAAATTCGATCATTTTTTTTTAATTTGGGGTAGCTTCAAAATTTATTGAGATTGGTGTAGTTGTAATTACTGTATTTAGTGCCAATCGTTTATTATTAACTTAATTGAATTCATACATATCAGTGTATGTATAAATTCCAATTAATTATTACTTGCTATCCTTAAATATGGATAAGGATAAATAATAATCAATATATTTTCAATTATTAATAACAATATTTTAATTTATATGCATAAGTAGGCTATAGTTTACATGATTAGAAAATAAGAAATCATACAACAATCTAAACTACACCAATCTCAATAAATTTTGAAGCTACCCCAAATTAAAAAAAAAATGATCGAATTTGATGCAATAGTTCGCGAGATAGGCCTGATTTTTGCGAAGCGCGTCGATTTGAACGCGGACTTTCAGTATTTCCAAGCGCGCGAGGGAGGCCCCCCACCACCGCCACCGGCCTTTGGCTTTTCTCGTGCTGGAAATGAAACGTCATTTTAATTGTTAAAAAGCCAAAATATGTAAAGCCTTGTATCATAATGAGAAAATATAACTTAATTAACGATCGAATGCCCTTGGACCGATTTGTTAATTTTCATTATTACAACAATGGCGATTTAAACAAAAAAAAAGAACTGATATAAGGCTACAGAAGGATTTACTATTTATACTTAAACGTATGAATAAAAATTAGGAAAGAAATGCAAAACAAGCCGAATGAATATACTTCATACAAACTAGTTTCGAGACGTTTCTCCATGCCAATTTAAATGACTGTTTCGAATTTTATTGAAATTATTACGATCATCGAATAACGAACATGCTATACACTGGTACAGGGTATTTTTTTATGCAACGTCTGTAAATCACGATTTTCAACGCACGTTTTCTGCTGAACGTGCGGAAAAGACGCATTTTGCGCACGCAGTGTCGGAAAAAATATATATAAATTGACAATCGAGCAATCTACCCAGCATCATTTCGTACAAGAATTTCTGCTCATCCAGACATGCGTCGTCCTCTATCAGTTGCGAATTGCCCAATTCCCAGAGACGAAGAATAACGTTGAAAAATGATATCTAAAAAATTCTCACAAAATATGCAGCGTTACCTATTGGATAGAGCTTGATTTTTTTTTCTTCAGCCATGCTGAAGCCATCGCTCAAACGCGATTTTCATCCCTTCCGATCAACCTTCGGAGGTCTGCCGGGGCTCTATGTCTTTGGTTTTCCAAGCTATTTCCAATAGGTAACGCTGCACATTTTTAGAATTTTTGTAAATACATTTTTCTTCATTTATTTTCGAGAAAATTGGCTTTTCACCCCCGAATTTTCTGATTTTCGACATTCCAAGGGTACCTTTGTTATAGAAGGCCAATATTCAGGGGGGCTTCACGAATTGACTTTTTTTTGCTCGAAAAACCAAAGAGATAGAGCCCCGGCAGACCTGCAGAGGTTGATCGTAAGGGATGAAAATCGAGTTTAAGTGATCGTAACGGAAACGGGCCGTTTTCGCGGGGAAGGAGTCGTTAATCGAAAAAAAGTCAATCCGTGAAGCCCCCCTGAATATTGGCCTTCTATACAATGGTACCCTTGGAAAGTCGAAAAACAGAAATTTCAGGGGTGAAAAGCCACTTTTCTCGAAAAAAAATGAAGAAAAATGTATTTAAAAAAATTCTAAAAATGTGCAGCGTTACCTATTGGAAAGAGCTTGGAAAACCAGAGAAATAGAGCCGCGGCAGACCTCCGGGGGTTGATCGTAAGGGATGAAAATCGAGTTTAAGTGATCGTAACGGAAACGGGCCTTTTTCGCGGGGAAGGAGTCGTTAATCGAAAAAAAGTCAATCCGTGAAGCCCCTCTGACTATTGGCCTTCTATACCATGGTACCCTTGGAAAGTCGAAAATCATAAATTTCGGGGGTGAAAAGCCACTTTTCTCGAAAAAGCGTTACCTATTGGAAGGAGCTTGGAAAACCAAAGAGATAGAGCCCCGGCAGACCTGTGGGTTTATCCTAAGGGATGAAAATCGAGTTTAAGTGATTGCAACGGAAACGGGCCTTTTTCTCTCGGTTGGTACGAAGGTGAGAACGCGCATAACGAAACACCATCGGGTGCGACACCTTTTCCGTTGCCATCGTTCAAACTCGATTTTCATCCCTTCCGATCAACCCCCGGAGGTCTGCCGGGGCTCTATCTTTTTGGTTTTCCAAGCTCTATTCAATAGATAACGCTGCACATTTTTTGAATTCAATATTTGGAGTCCATGCGCATTGATATTGAGAGTTCAAAAAAAATGTTGAGAAATCTTGAAAATTCGTCAAATTACAAAAAATGTGAAAAATCATGAAATTTCGTGAAAATGACGAAAAAAGTGAAAAAAGTGAAAAATCTTGAAATTTCGACAAATTCACGAAAAAAGTGAAAATTCATGAAATTTCGATAAAATGATGAAAAATGTGAAAAATCATGAAATTTCGTGAAATTGATGAAGATGATCAAAGTCCATGCGCATTGCTTTTGTGAGGTTCAAAAAAATACCAAAGTCCATGCGCATTGCTTTAGTAAGGTTTAAAAAAAATATATTAGCAATAATGGCAATAACCCAATAACCCAAAATCGAAATGGTTATTTGGGGTTATTTGGGTTATACCGATAACGCCACAATTTTTTTTTCATAAATCGGTAGATTTTCGCGCGCGGATGCCAAAAAAAACCAAAAAAATCGATTTCTACCGATTTTTGACAGGGAATTCATTTGGGTTGGGTTATACCGATAACCCCACAATTGTTTTTTCATAAATCGGTAGATTTTCGCGCGCGAATGCCAAAAAAAACCAAAAAAATCGATTTCTACCGATATTTGACAGGGAATTCGGGTCTACTTGGGTTATTGGGTTATTTGACATGATTTGTTCATTGGCCTTCTGGGTTGGGTTATAATGTGCGACTAACACAACAAATTACATAAATCAGACGTGTCAAAGTCCATACGCATTGCTTTTGCGAGGTTAAAAAAAATCAACAAAAATGGAAAAAAAAGAGGTTTATTAGTTTATTCGATGAACGAAATTTTTGCCGTAGATTACATATCCTTTTTCAAAATGACGAAATAATGGCAAGAAACCCGTAAATACCAAGAAAGGTTATAGGATTATTCGATCACCGAAATTTTTACAAGTCCCAAAAAGATTTATTGATTTATCCATTTTGCCGAAACGTTGACGAATCCCGACAAGCTTATTGGGTTGGGTTATTGGATTATTCAGTAATCGAAATTTCGACAAGTCCGTAAAAGGTTATTGGTGTTTATTCGGTAATCGAAATTTCGACAAGTCCGAATAAGGTTATTGGTTTATCCGTTTAGCCGAAACTTTGACATGACCGGAAAAGGTTATTGGTTTATCCAGTTTGCCGAAATTTCGACAAGTTCCGACAAGGTTATTGGATTACTCGGTCATCGAAATATCGACAAGTCCGAATAAGGTTATTGGTTTATTCCGTCATGGAAATTTTTACAAGTCCCAAAAAGGTTATTGGTTTATTAGGTTATTATTGAATAACCTTAAACGAGCGGTAAAAATGAAAAACCGATTTACATGCTTATTTTTGGCTAAAAAACAGTTTCCACTTGGTCCCGTCTCGATTCCGCGCTTTCCCTCGATTTTCACCCATTCCATATATATAAACCCACAAACATTAATAGATGTCCAAAGAAGTTTTCGGAAGCTCTCTGGCCGGCGGCCGGCGTGTGCAAGGCGGCGAGAGAGGAGAGCATCGCGTGCGGTCACTCCGGCAGCTAGAAAAGTACGACGCTAAGGCTATTGCAGAAAAGAAAGAAAAAGGACTTCCGAGCGACTTAGTGTTGGTAGGTATAGGAGAATCATTTCTGAAGGCGGAAAAAGTGGCGAAGAAAGGATCTTTCACTGCCCAACATATTTGGTTGCCCAGAGCGATCTGAGGTGACAATCGAGGATTGCGGGCAACTGTAAATCCGGGCAGTGAAAACCTCGCCTAAAGAAAGCGCCAAAAAGAAGGACCAAGGAGTCAGCGAGATCCGTGGACATCGTCGACAGCACGCCGAGATCTGCGTCAACTCGTTCCCGCGACGTAAGTCTCCGACAACATTTGTAATTGCGTGCGACCGATTATAAAATTAGATAGTGCGTGTTTTTTCTCTCTCCCATCGCGAACGCGAAGTTTCTAGCGAAATCTCTCGGCCGTAACTTTCTCTTTGTATTATTGAACTTAGTATTATTGAACAAAGAGAAATAAATTTGTGAATCTGGTGATACTCGATTGAAATTAATTTTTTAATGCCCTTTGGTTTTCCTCTCCTATCGCCCATAACAGAACCTGCCCGACCTTGAGTCAGTGGGCAACCCGGATCGCCACACGTGTTTCGCACGTGTGGATTTTCACGGGCTCTGGGGCGAGCGGTAAGACGACTGAAGCTGTCCGAACGAGCAAATCGAGGCGGCGGTCAGCCTCGCAACGCAATACACCATTTTCTCTAACGGATAAATTACTTATTTTCGCCCCGAATAAGTTCCCCGTTACAAAGTTAAGAGTCTAAACGTATTGAGTTGCAATATAAATTTAAGTAAAAATACTAAAATCAAAATCTCGGGAGTTTACAGATGCAACAATTATAGCAAAACAACGTTCATTAGGGATATTAAGGAATATGTTAAGTTAAACAAAAATAATAAAATTCACTTTATCTTGGGTGATTTTAATATCGACTTGCTTGTACTAGATGATAATTCGCAAGAGTATTTGTCAAATTTTCTAGAATATCAGTACATACCGTTATTCAATAAAATTACGAAGCCAAATGAAGCAAATAAGAATATGGGTTCTTGTGTTGACAATGTTTTTGCTAAAAACCGACATTAATTGCAATCCTTACAAAGTCAAACAATTTTTTACGGACCATCTACCACTGATTGTTGCACTTGATATAGAAAGTTCTTCGACTGAAAAGAATATGCAAACAAATTACATTGATTACGAAAAATTGAAATATATCGCTTCGAAGCAACAATGGCAAAATTTATTGTCAATGCAAGATCCAGAGAAGGTATGCAATGTAATAATTACTGATATAAAAAATTTTGTAAACAAAGCGACCAGGAAATGTGCCAACGAAGAAAAAGTAAGGAATTAACGCATAAAAATTGGATAACCAAAGGAATAAAGATTTCATGTAATACCAAAGAATTTCTTTACAAAATGTGGCGCAACCAACCGATGAATATGAGACTTAAACAGAATTATAAAAGGTATGATAGTGTGCTACGTAAAGTCGTGAAGGATGCTAAATACAAGTATGAGCAAATGGTTTTTAGTAAAGTAGGCAATGATAGTGAAAGTTTATGGAGATATATAAATAATAAATTAAATAAGCACAAAGCGAAAAATGTCAAAATAACAACAGTAACACACAATAATGTCAAACACGATAAATTGGAGGATATTGCGACTATTTTTAATAATTTTTTTGTAAATGTTTAGTAATACGATTAAGACTTACGAATGGGAGAGACTTATGTTCCTCCGACACATTGCTCCTATTCGACAAGCCATTGTCCGGAACAATAAAATCTGAAAACTCGAATTCCGAGTTTTCGCCAGTTCTTATTACTATACCGTCTTCGCAAAAAGACGGAGCGTTTGCGCGAGCATCCGATGAAACGTTTCCCTACAAAAAAAAATCGTTTGATAATTACCACTTTCTGACCGACGTTTTCCTGATAAATATTGATTTAAAAATTTACGCTAATGACCTCCTCATCAACTTCATCGATACAACTTAAATTTTCAAATTGTATTTGTACCGATCGGTTTTCTGTTGTTACTTCTATTGTCTTATGAACTGTTTGTGCCATAATGATGAGATCGGTAGTGTATTTAGCTAAGTGTACTGTATCACGTAAAGACCTCCTCAAATGCTGGAGTCCATCGTTTACTGTGTCCTGAAATGAAAATATCGAATTAGGAATACTCAGAGTACGCTGCATATCAAAATTACAGATAAAATACTAGAGATCAATCATTTTTTTACGTACACTTATGTTTGAGAAGATCTTGTGATTTGTTTTAATTAGAGCAGCATTCCTCACCTGCTCTTGGTTGTGATATTTAGCCAGCATTGAATTGAGTGCACCCATTTCTACGTGATTTTATAAAAGAATAATGTAATAATAACTAGTTTGAATTATCCCTTTACAACTTCAGTCAACATTAAAAAAATACTCACGTTCACAGTTCTTTGTGATGACCTCAAGCATATGTTTTGCGTTCGGAAAAAGTTAAAAGGTCGATTAGTGTTTGTTATTTGTTATTTTTCATATATTCAAATCAACGGGCATAGCCCTTTGATGCAAAGTGCAACACTTGTCAATAAATATATATATGGCCCATTTCACACCAACGCGCAAAGTCAAAATTTTTATTTTTTTTTAAATAACGCCAATTTGTTCCATATGTTTCACAGAGTATGTGTGAATTTTTTCAGATTTTTTAACTCACATTTGAATATTTGGCAGCCATTTCAAAATTAGGATTTTTAACGATTTTTGGTAAGTTCCTGATTTTCATTTCGATTTTTCAACGTGACGGATCCAATTTAGGTATAGACATATATGCATCAAATAACATACATTTTTTGCGTAGATTATGAAAATACAATCAGTTTTTAAAAATATTTATATTTGAAAAAAACTATACATAGAAATGTATATACTTACGAAAAAATCAAAATTCGCCATGAAAATTTTCATTTTTTATTTCACCATTACATACCTTATGCAACACCCTTGCCAATGATACCTCACTCGTAATGGGCCTCGAGTACCTTCTGTATGTTCATTGGCCTAAGGGATTATAATTTGCGACTAACACAAGTTACATAAGTCAGACGTGTCAAAGTCCATGCGCATTGCTTTAGTAAGGTTCAAAAAAATTTCGTGAAAATGACAAAAAAAGTAAAAAATCATGAAATTTCGTGAAATTGATGAAGATGATCAAAGTCCATGCGCATTGCTTCTGAAAGATTCAAAGAAAAATTTGAGAAATAATGAACTTTTGACAAAATGACCTACTAAAACGTGAAAAATTATGAGACATCGAAAATTTTTCGAAAATAGTAAAAATTCTTGAAATTTCGTCAAATTAACGAAGATGAGCAAAGTCCATGCGCATTGCTTTTATGAGGTTAAAAAAAAATTTTGAGAAATCTTGAAATTTCGACAAAATAAGCAAAAAATTAAAAAAAGTGAAAATTCATGAAATTTCGACAAATTTACGATAAATGTGAAAAATCTTGAAATTTCGTCAAATTTACGAAAAAATTGAAAAATCATGAAATTTCGTGAAATTGACGAAGATGATCAAAGTCCATGCGCATTGCTTTTGTGAGGTTCAAAAAAATTATTAGCAATAATGTTATTTCGACAAAACGACCTAAAAAGCGAGAAATCATAAGACATCCAATAATTTGCGACGGGGGAGAGGGAGGGGAAAAATAACAGACGGTATTTCTCCGGTCTCGCACTGTCACCAGCGGTACGCAGTCAGCCGAGACAACGTGTGTAGCTTTATTTTATCAAGTTGGGCGCCAGCTACCGTGCTCTCGCGTTAGGAGAGCGTGGTAGCGCTGCAACGTTGGCTGGTTCTCGGCTCGGTGGTCCTGCTGGTCGCTGTGAGGTCGGGTGGTTCCCCGTTGCCTCCCTCCTCGTCGCCGTCGGTGTTCTTGCGCGCGTGGCCGGCTATCACCTGTGAAGAATGAAGCGGGAGCGCGAAGTCCTAGGCGACGATTCGGTCGAGTCTAGATCGTATCGAGCGAAGGGGAAAGAAGGGGGGCAACGGGTGGTTTCCAAGGCCACCCACGGCTGCGGCTCGTTCGGCTAGCTAGAAGTTTCGGGGCATGGCGGCTCTTAACCCAGAAGCGGGTACATCGAGGGGGGGGCGTCGTAGGGGCGCCCCGGTTGACGGCTAGTGGTTCAGGGGATGATAGCTCCTTCCCTGGACTGGTGGCGTAGTGGCTGCGACGGTGGCTATCGGCTAGGCGATGATCAGGGCAGTCGGAGAATTCGCGCACGCGTTTACCAATCTCACCGATCGCGAAAGCTACGGGGGATGGGGCGATCAAGTGGGTATAGTCAATAATAAATCAGACTTAAGGGTAACTCAAGTTTATTAATCAAAAGGATTTTCCAGGTCAGCCCGGCGGTCTACCCGTTGCTATGGTCAGCCTGGTTTAGGTTACTGGGGACGCGAGTGGCGTACTACGGCACGAAGTCGGCTTAGACGAACAATCATTCGGTCGAATGTTTCGGACTTCAGATACGGTTCGAATACGTAACGTCGGTTTGTTTATTCGCGGCGAGAATTTCAGTTCGTTCGATACAATTGCGCTCAGGAATTCTGTCGGTCGCGCGAAGGTTGACCACTGTTCGCGATGTTGACGACACTCTATAGTAACAAGTGCGGGCAAAATAAGGCGACAATGTATCTGAGTTCGGCCGGTCGAGCGAAGGTCCAATACGACTCGTATAACGTTTAGGTCCACTCGGAAAGGAATTCAACGACGCGCACTAAGGAAAACTCGTTTCACGGATGATAGCAACACGGCGACCCGAAACTATTCCCGAAAGGTCGGTGGCGAAAATATATACAGCAACGGCAACGGGCACGCGAAGGTCATGCGGGATTCCGCGCGCGAACATTCGGCGGTCATGCGATTATTTCAGGTGCGGGACAAAGAAATGACGTAATAAGAAAACTTGGGGATAACGGCAAACGTTTTCGGTCAAGGCGTAATGCGCGCGAAGGTCATGCGGCACTCCCGAAAATGCGAGCGTCCGACAACTTCAAATTGCGGACAATGATTATACGTCGGTTCGACAAAGGATTTTCGGTGGTTAGCAATAAGCGGTCGAATACTACTGTCGGACGCGCGAAGGTCGTACGGCACTCCCGAGAACGCGGCGGTCGACAATGCGCGGCAAACTCGCGATTATTGATCATGCATAGAAAATCGATAGTAAGGGAAGGGTACTTACTCTTGTTGTTATCGTTATTCCGTTATATTTATTCTATTATTTTTATTCTATTATATTTCTGTTATCGTTATTCCGTTATATTTCTGTTATATTTCCGTTATCGTTATTCCGTTATTGTTATTCCGTTATATTTCTGTTATATTTCCTCTGTTGTTTCACTTTCACTATTCCTTTTTTTCTATGCCTATCTCTCTCACTAATTCCTCTGTTATTTTCACTTTCACTATTCTTTCTCTATATCTACTCCTCTCTCACTATTTCCTCTGCTAGGCTTATCTCTCTCACTATTTCCTCTGCTGTACTTATCTCTCTCACTTTTACTTTATCTGTACTCACTCCTTAGTACCGCGCAACAGCGAGGCACGGCGGACGTCCTACCGTCGAGGCTTAACGGTTACTACTGGCGCGCCGTTTTTCGGCGACGCGCCGCTTCTCCTAGTTTACTTCCCCTTCGTTGTTGCCGATTGGCTAGCTTGTTGCTAAGTCAGGTCTCAGCGCCGTCTATATTAATGTTTTTTACCCGCGCAATTTATTTATTGGTCGGTCCTTCGCGCCTAATTTGCCTACTGGTCGCGAAGATAGCGTCGGTTTTCTCTCATAAGTCCAACCACCCCTAAGCCGATAACGATTGGCCGGTCAGATAGCGTCATTTGTCTATCCTCTTCTATCTACCGCTCGTTGGTCTTACCGATTCCCCTCGCTCGCTTCCGATCGGTCTAGCATCGGCGGTCTCGCTCGCTCTCACGCGCTCGGTCGCTCCTACCTCTAGTCTAGCTAGGCCTGCCTTAACTAACGAGGGCTTGCGATCAGCTGATCGCGGCTGGAAACTTTAGGGGCTTCTAGCTCCCCGGGGGAGGGTCGGATCGGGTCGTGAGTGCGCGAGGGGTTGTGCGCGAGCGTAAGGGTCGTGCGAATCGGTCAGGGAGACTGCTAAAGGTCATAGTTCGCGAGATCCGGGAGTGCGTGGGCGGGTGTATGGCAATAGACGCTTGGCCGCGCGTTTCTAGTGGGAGCGGGGCTAGCATAAGGCAGCGTGATTTTCGAGTGATGACACATCATCACAAATTTACAAAAAATGTGAAAAATCATGAAATTTCGTGAAAATGACGAAAAAAGTGAAAAAAGTGAAAAATCTTGAAATTTCGACAAATTCACGAAAAAAGTGAAAAATCTTGAAATTTCGTCAAATTTACGAAAAAATTGAAAAATCATGAAATTTCGTGAAATTGACGAAGATGATCAAAGTCCATGCGCATTGCTTTTGTGAGGTTCAAAAAAATTATTAGCAATAATGTTATTTCGACAAAACGACCTAAAAAGCGAGAAATCATAAGACATCCAATAATTTACGAAAAAAGTGAAAAATCTTGAAATTTCGTGAAAATTACGGAAAATGCGAAAATACTTGAAATTTCATCAAATTTACGAAAAAAGTGAAAAATCTTGAAATTTCGTGAAAATGACGAAAAAAGTGAAAAATCTTGAAATTTCGTGAAAATGACGAAAAAAGTGACAAATCATGAAATTTCGACAAAATGATGAAAAAAGTGAAAAAAGTGAAAAATCTGGAAATTTCGACAAAATTACGAAAAATGTGAAAAATCTTGAAAATTCGTCAAATTTACAAAAAATGTGAAAAATCATGAAATTTCGAAAAAATAAGCAAAAAAGTGTAAAATATGAAAAATCTTGAATTTTCGTCAAATTTACGAAAAAAGTTAAAATTCATGAAATTACGAAAAGTGAAAAATCTTGAAATTTCGTGAAATTGACGAAGGTGATATATATATATATATCACCTATTATCATATATATATCACATATTCGATGACCAATAACGAAGATGAGCAAAGTCCATGCGCATTGCTTCTGAAAGATTCAAAGAAAAATTTGAGAAATAATGAACTTTTGACAAAATGACCTACTAAAACGTGAAAAATAATGAGACATCCAATAATTTACGAATAAAGTGAAAAATCTTGAATTTTCGTCAAATATACGAAGATGATCAAAGTCCATGCGCATTGCTTTTGTGAGGTTTAAAAAGAAATGTGGGAAATAATGAAATTACGACAAAATGACCTAAAAAGGAAAAAATTGGGAAATGTGCACTAAATAAGCACAAAGCGAAAAATGTCAAAATAACAACAGTAACACACAATAATGTCAAACACGATAAATTGGAGGATATTGCGACTATTTTTAATAATTTTTTTGTAAATGTTTAGTAATACGATTAAGACTTACCAATGGGAGAGACTTATGTTCCTCCGACACATTGCTCCTGTCCGACAACAAACCATTGTCCGGAACAATTAAATCTGAAAACTCGAATGCCGAGTTTTCGCCAGTTCTTATTACTATACCGTCTTCGCAAAAAGACGGAGCGTTTGCGCGAGCATCCGATGAAACGTTTCCCTACAAAAAAAAATCGTTTGATAATTACCACTTTCTGACCGACGTTTTCCTGATAAATATTGATTTAAAAATTTACGCTAATGACCTCCTCATCAACTTCATCGATACAACTTAAATTTTCAAATTGTATTTGTACCGATCGATTTTCTGTTGTTACTTCTATTGTCTTATGAACTGTTTGTGCCATAATGATGAGATCGGTAGTGTATTTAGCTAAGTGTACTGTATCACGTAAAGACCTCCTCAAATGCTGGAGTCCATCGTTTACTGTGTCCTGAAATGAAGTTATCGAATTAGGAATACTCAGAGTACGCTGCATATCAAAATTACAGATAAAATACTAGAGATCAATCATTTTTTTACGTACACTTATGTTTGAGAAGATCTTGTGATTTGTTTTAATTAGAGCAGCATTCCTCACCTGCTCTTGGTTGTGATATTTAGCCAGCATTGAATTGAGTGCACCCATTTCTACGTGATTTTATAAAAGAATAATGTAATAATAACTAGTTCGAATTATCCCTTTACAACTTCAGTCAACATTAAAAAAATACTCACGTTCACAGTTCTTTGTGATGACCTCAAGCATATGTTTTGCGTTCTGAAAAAGTTAAAAGGTCGATTAGTGTTTGTTATTTGTTATTTTTCATATATTCAAATCAACGGGCATAGCCCTTTGATGCAAAGTGCAACACTTGTCAATAAATATATATATGGCCCATTTCACACCAACGCGCAAAGTCAAAATTTTTATTTTTTTTTAAATAGCGCCAATTTGTTCCATATGTTTCACAGAGTATGTGTGAATTTTTTCAGATTTTTTAACTCACAATTGAATATTTGGCAGCCATTTCAAAATTAGGATTTTTAACGATTTTTGGTAAGTTCCTGATTTTCATTTCGATTTTTCAACGTGACGGATCCAATTTAGGTATAGACATTATGCATCAAATAACATACATTTTTTGCGTAGATTATGAAAATACAATAAGTTTTTAAAAATATTTATATTTGAAAAAAACTATACATAGAAATGTATATACTTATGAAAAAATCAAAATTCGCCATGAAAATTTTCATTTTTTATTTCACCATTACATACCTTATGCAACACCCTTGCCAATGATACCTCACTCGTAATGGGCCTCGAGTACCTTCTGTATGTTCATTGGCCTAAGGGATTATAATTTGCGACTAACACAAGTTACATAAGTCAGACGTGTCAAAGTCCATGCGCATTGTTCTAGTAAGGTTCAAAAAAATTTCGTGAAAATGACAAAAAAAGTAAAAATCCATGAAATTTCGTGAAATTGACGAAGATGATCAAAGTCCATGCGCATTGCTTTTGTGAGGTTCAAAAAAATTATTAGCAATAATGTTATTTCGACAAAACGACCTAAAACGCGAGAAATCATAAGACATCCAATAATTTACGAATAAAGTGAAAAATCTTGAAATTTCGACAAAATTACGAAAAATGTGAAAAATCTTGAAAATTCGTCAAATTTACAAAAAATGTGAAAAATCATGAAATTTCGAAAAAATAAGCAAAAAAGTGTAAAATATGAAAAATCTTGAATTTTCGTCAAATTTACGAAAAAAGTTAAAATTCATGAAATTACGAAAAGTGAAAAATCTTGAAATTTCGTGAAATTAACGAAGGTGATATATATATATATATATATATATATATATCACCTATTATCATATATATATCACATATTCGATGACCAATAACGAAGATGAGCAAAGTCCATGCGCATTGCTTCTGAAAGATTCAAAGAAAAATTTGAGAAATAATGAACTTTTGACAAAGTGACCTACTAAAACGTGAAAAATTATGAGACATCGAAAATTTTTCGAAAATAGTAAAAATTCGTGAAATTTCGTCAAATTAACGAAGATGAGCAAAGTCCATGCGCATTGCTTTTATGAGGTTAAAAAAAAATTTTGAGAAATCTTGAAATTTCGACAAAATAAGCAAAAAATTAAAAAAAGTGAAAATTCATGAAATTTCGACAAATTTACGATAAATGTGAAAAATCTTGAAATTTCGTCAAATTTACGAAAAAATTGAAAAATCATGAAATTTCGTGAAATTGACGAAGATGATCAAAGTCCATGCGCATTGCTTTTGTGAGGTTCAAAAAAATTATTAGCAATAATGTTATTTCGACAAAACGACCTAAAAAGCGAGAAATCATAAGACATCCAATAATTTACGAAAAAAGTGAAAAATCTTGAAATTTCGTGAAAATTACGGAAAATGCGAAAATACTTGAAATTTCATCAAATTTACGAAAAAAGTGAAAAATCTTAAAATTTCGTGAAAATGACGAAAAAAGTGAAAAATCTTGAAATTTCGTGAAAATGACGAAAAAAGTGACAAATCATGAAATTTCGACAAAATGATGAAAAAAGTGAAAAAAGTGAAAAATCTGGAAATTTCGACAAAATTACGAAAAATGTGAAAAATCTTGAAAATTCGTCAAATTTACAAAAAATGTGAAAAATCATGAAATTTCGAAAAAATAAGCAAAAAAGTGTAAAATATGAAAAATCTTGAATTTTCGTCAAATTTACGAAAAAAGTTAAAATTCATGAAATTACGAAAAGTGAAAAATCTTGAAATTTCGTGAAATTGACGAAGGTGATATATATATATATATCACCTATTATCATATATATATCACATATTCGATGACCAATAACGAAGATGAGCAAAGTCCATGCGCATTGCTTCTGAAAGATTCAAAGAAAAATTTGAGAAATAATGAACTTTTGACAAAATGACCTACTAAAACGTGAAAAATAATGAGACATCCAATAATTTACGAATAAAGTGAAAAATCTTGAATTTTCGTCAAATATACGAAGATGATCAAAGTCCATGCGCATTGCTTTTGTGAGGTTTAAAAAGAAATGTGGGAAATAATGAAATTACGACAAAATGACCTAAAAAGGAAAAAATTGGGAAATGTGCACTAAATAAGCACAAAGCGAAAAATGTCAAAATAACAACAGTAACACACAATAATGTCAAACACGATAAATTGGAGGATATTGCGACTATTTTTAATAATTTTTTTGTAAATGTTTAGTAATACGATTAAGACTTACCAATGGGAGAGACTTATGTTCCTCCGACACATTGCTCCTGTCCGACAACAAACCATTGTCCGGAACAATTAAATCTGAAAACTCGAATGCCGAGTTTTCGCCAGTTCTTATTACTATACCGTCTTCGCAAAAAGACGGAGCGTTTGCGCGAGCATCCGATGAAACGTTTCCCTACAAAAAAAAATCGTTTGATAATTACCACTTTCTGACCGACGTTTTCCTGATAAATATTGATTTAAAAATTTACGCTAATGACCTCCTCATCAACTTCATCGATACAACTTAAATTTTCAAATTGTATTTGTACCGATCGATTTTCTGTTGTTACTTCTATTGTCTTATGAACTGTTTGTGCCATAATGATGAGATCGGTAGTGTATTTAGCTAAGTGTACTGTATCACGTAAAGACCTCCTCAAATGCTGGAGTCCATCGTTTACTGTGTCCTGAAATGAAGTTATCGAATTAGGAATACTCAGAGTACGCTGCATATCAAAATTACAGATAAAATACTAGAGATCAATCATTTTTTTACGTACACTTATGTTTGAGAAGATCTTGTGATTTGTTTTAATTAGAGCAGCATTCCTCACCTGCTCTTGGTTGTGATATTTAGCCAGCATTGAATTGAGTG
Source organism: Phymastichus coffea (assembly GCF_024137745.1). Taxonomy (NCBI): domain Eukaryota; kingdom Metazoa; phylum Arthropoda; class Insecta; order Hymenoptera; family Eulophidae; genus Phymastichus; species Phymastichus coffea. Next base: position 519,457 of record NW_026706853.1, on the reverse strand, counting down.
CACCCATTTCTACGTGATTTTATAAAAGAATAATGTAATAATAACTAGTTCGAATTATCCCTTTACAACTTCAGTCAACATTAAAAAAATACTCACGTTCACAGTTCTTTGTGATGACCTCAAGCATATGTTTTGCGTTCTGAAAAAGTTAAAAGGTCGATTAGTGTTTGTTATTTGTTATTTTTCATATATTCAAATCAACGGGCATAGCCCTTTGATGCAAAGTGCAACACTTGTCAATAAATATATATATGGCCCATTTCACACCAACGCGCAAAGTCAAAATTTTTATTTTTTTTTAAATAGCGCCAATTTGTTCCATATGTTTCACAGAGTATGTGTGAATTTTTTCAGATTTTTTAACTCACAATTGAATATTTGGCAGCCATTTCAAAATTAGGATAGTAGATAAGCAATGTATGTTCTGGGACACAAAGGAGCCGACAAAGGATGCCGCCAATGTATAAGGATACGTGTATGTTCTGGGACACAAAGGAGCCGCCCGATGAAGGTGTGAAGGTAGTGACACCTTTTGATTTATGGTCAGACCCCATGGTGAGTGCCTAAAAGGGATTTGATGTACCTTTGACACCTTCCGCGTGCCAGTGGGCCCCATGCTGAGTGTTAAGGGGCATTTGATGTTGGTTGACACCTCGCGCGCGCCGCCAATGTATAAGGATACGTGTATGTTCTGGGACAGAAAGGAGCCGCCCGATGAAGGTGTGAAGGTAGTGACACCTTTTAATCGCGATAAGATGAGACCCCACGCCGAGTGTTGCATTTGATGTTCGTTCGACACCTCCCGCGTGCCAGTGGGCCCTTCGAGGGGGCCAGTCTCCCCCCCCCCCCAATAGTAGGACGCTTCACCCACCCACCCACCCACCAACCCACCCACCCACCCACCAACCCACCCACCCACCCACCAACCCACCCACAGAGGTTGTTAAGGTAGGACGCTGTAGAAGTCGGTAGGGCGTTTGGTAAACTATATGCTTATGCTGGCTGAGTGAAGGACCCTCGGAGAGGGGGTAGCGTCTCTAGCTTGCTAGACGCGTACGCCGTATAGTGAGGATGCTGTTTTCACTCTCTCTCTCTCTCTCTCTCTCTCTCTCTCGCTCTATCCCTCTCTCTCGCTCTTCTTCAATAGTAGGGCGCTTCACCCACCCGCCCACCCACCCGCAGAGGTTGTTAAGGTAGGATGCTGTAGAAGTCGGTAATAGTGCGGATGCTGTTTTCTCTCTCTCTTTCTCTCTCGCTCTCCTTCGATAGTAGGGTGCTTATACTAGCTGAGTGTGGACCCTTGGAGAGGGGGTAGCGTCTCTAGCTTGCTAGGCGCGTACGCCGTACAGTGAGGATGCTGTTCTCTCTCTCTCTCTCTCTCTCTCTCTCTATCCCTCTCTCTCACTCTCCTTCGATAGTAGGGCGCTTATGCTGGCTGAGTGTGGGCCCTCGGAGAGGGGGTAGCGTCTCTAGCTTGCTAGACGCGTACGTCGTATAGTGTGGATGCCGTTCTCTCTCTCTCTCTCTCTCTCGCTCTCCTTCGATAGTAGGGCGCTTAGTAAGCTTATGCTAGCTGAGTGTGGGCCCTCGGAGAGGGGGTAGCGTCTCTAGCTTGCTAGGCGCAGCCACCACCCACCCACCCACCTCCTACCTTTTGTCTGACTACTCCCTCTTCAACCTACAGCGCCGAAACCGCTGCTTTCAGCGCCACCATAGTGCTTAAAAGACGTGCTCGATGGGAAAAGAGCGCAGTCTTTCGAGACAGCCCGCTTCACTAGCTTTCTTAGCAGTGACAAGCAGTAGTAGTAGTAGTAGTAGTAGTAGTAGTACTAGTAGTAGTAGTAGTAGTATTACTAGTTGACCTACGTGCATTTTCATTACAATGGCTTCTATTGCTTATTTTGAAAATACAGTACGCGATTTATGGAAAGCCTATTACAACTCAGACGCTAATAAGGATGATTTTATTAGATGGAAAAATATAATAATTACCGCTTTGCATTCTCTTGAAGAATATATGTTACGGCCTAACTTAAGTAGAGCAATACGACAGAGATGTCAAACATGCGCTACTCATTTAAATTCAATCGAAATTAATTTAAATAATTCCATAAAAGTCGGAGGAAATATTAATTCATTACGAGTCATTCCAAACCAAATTGAAGGGGATGGAGTTATTTGGCGTGAAATAAATTCAGCATTTGAAAAACGTATCATTACTGCATTCATAGCCAATCAAGAACATAGAGATATAAAGTCATTCTTAAAAGCAGCAAATAAATTATTACAACTACAAATACCAAAATATCTTTCAATTCATAATGCTCTAAAAATAAATATAGAAATGTCAGCTCAATTTACCGTAATAAAAGATAATGTAGAGGACATTCAAGTAAAGTATTTCAACACCGAAAATGTTTCTATTTATAAAACGACAGATCTTAAATTATGGTTTACAGAAAATATTGAAGATGTTATACTTAAAAATTTAGAAGAATTTCAAGAAAAAGATTCCGGTTGGACATTAAAAACTATCATCGGTATTACTGTTAATATAAATAAATTTAATCCTTTCAAACCTGGCTCATATATTCAACTACCAAAGCAAATAGCAGATAAAAAAGCAATTATCAACGTTCAAAATACAGATAATGAATGTTTTAAATGGGCTGTGCTTGCCTGTCTTCATCCAGCTAGATTTCATAGCGAAAGAGTTCAAAATTATATGCCCTTTGCGAATGAATTGAAATTCGATGATATAAACTTTCCTGTTGAGGTAAAGAATATTCCTAAATTTGAAAAATTAAATAGTATTTCAATAAATCTATACATACTAAAAAAATACGGTTTGAAATTCGAAGTCTCACCATATTATATATCAACTTTAAAACAAGATAAGCATGTAAATCTTTTGTTACTACAAAGCGATTATATTGATGAGAATGAAACAGAAAAATCTAATAGATCAAATAACAGTGATAATTTCAAATTAAAATTCCACTATGTATGGATTAAAAACTTATCTGCTCTCGTTAGAAGTCAAGTAACGAAACATACTGCACAAATTTATCTCTGTGAACGCTGTCTCCACTATTTTAATAATAAAGAAAAATTGAATATTCATGAGACTGATTGTTCAAAATTAAATAAATATAGAGTTAATCTACCTAATTTTCCTCTTCTGAAATTTAATCATTATGATCGAAAAGAAATGGTTCCGTTTATTATCTATGCTGATTTAGAGTGCTTATTGAAACCAGTAAATAACGGACGATCCTTCCAAGACCATGAAGCCTTTAGTGTGGGGCTTTATATAAAATGTAGTTATGATGATTCCAAATCAGTCTTTAAGATGTATAGAAAAAAACTGAATGAAGAACAATCACCCGCACAATGGATTATCAAACAATTTCAGATTTTGTTAGATGAAATGAATCAAATATATAAGAATGCAATAGAAATGAATCTTTCATGGCGTAATCAAATGGATTTCAAGATGAGCAAAATGTGTCATATTTGTAGAAAATATTTTCAACCTGATGAAACAAGAGTCAGAGATCATTGTCATTTGACGGGTCGATTTAGAGGTGCTGCTCACGCATCCTGTAATTTAAATTATAAGAATCCTTATTTTATACCAGTTGTCTTCCATAACCTTACTGGATATGATTCTCATTTTATAATAAAAGAAATAGCTACTAGCTCTGATCTTGAGGGAAATGTGACTGTTTTAGCTGAAAACAAGGAAAGATATATAGCTTTCACAAAACATGTGGACGGTAGTACTATAAATTTTCGATTTATTGATTCGTTTCGTTTTATGCCATCATCTCTCGAAAAACTGTCCTCATACTTAACCAAACTAAATATCGTAGAGCATGAATTCAAGATAGATAAATATACAAAAACACAAATAGAATTATTGAAGAGAAAAGGCGTTTTTCCATATGAGTATGTTAACAGTTTTGAAAGATTAAAACAGACTCAATTACCACCTATCGAAGATTTTCATAGTCAATTGATAGATAGCAACATCTCTGAAGCTGACTATGAGCATGCTCAAAAAGTGTGGAATGCATTTAACATCATTGATTTAGGACAGTATTCTGATTTATATTTAAAAACTGACGTATTACTCTTGGCCGATATTTTTGAAAATTTTCGTAAAACGTGTATGGACGCGTATCAACTCGACCCAGCACACTATTATACTACTCCTGGATTAACATGGGATGCTATGTTAAAGTGTACAAAAATTGAGCTAGAACTTTTAACCGATATAGACATGGTTTTATTCATCCAAAAAGGCATTCGAGGAGGTATTAGTCAATGCTGTAATAGATACTCAAAAGCTAATAATCGATATATGGGCTCCGAATATAATGAAAAAGAACCTAGCAAGACTTTGATGTACTTTGACGTTAACAATTTATATGGATGGGCAATGACACAATCATTACCATATAAAAATTTTAAGTGGGTCTCTAACATCGATGAGCCTCATTTTTTCAATGTTTCCGATAACAATGAGGTTGGATATATTTTAGAAGTTGATCTAGAGTATCCAAAAGAACTACACGACGAACATAAGGACCTTCCACTTTGTCCTGAACACAACACACCACCTGGGTCAAGACAAAAAAAACTTTTAACAACACTGTATGATAAAGAACGATATGTCATTCATTATAGAGCGCTAAAGCAGGCTATTAAATACGGACTCAAAATAAAACAAATACACAGAGCACTTCAGTTTAATCAAAAGCCTTGGCTTAAAACTTATGTAGATTTGAATACAGAAAAAAGAAAACAAGCTAGAAATGAATTTGAAAAGTTATTCTATAAACTCATGATTAATGCAGTATACGGAAAGACTATGGAGGATGAAAGGAAACGAAAAGACGTTAAATTAATTAGTACATGGAGTGGTAGATATGGAGCAGAAGCACGGATCGCGCAACCCAACTTTCATAGTAGTTCAATCTTTGATGAAAATTTAGTAGCAATACAGTTATCATGGACGTCTATTAGTATTAAAAAACCAATATATATTGGACTTTGTGTGCTAGATCTCTCAAAAACATTAGTATATGACTTCCACTATGGCTACATAAAAGAAAGACTACCTCATAAAGCAAAATTACTTTATACTGATACAGATAGCCTCGTATATGAATTTAAAGATGTTGATATATATGAAATAATGAAAGAAGATATCAATAAATTTGATACATCAGATTACTCAGAAAATAATCAGTTTAATATGCCGTTAGTCAATAAAAAGGTTCTCGGTATTATGAAAGATGAATGCAATGGTAATATTATGAGAGAATTCATTGGACTTCGAAGTAAAATGTATAGTATACTAATAGAAAACCAACAAGCAATAAAGAAAGCAAAAGGCGTAAAAACACATACTGTCATAAAAACAATAGATCATGAAGATTTTCGAAACTGTTTATTGGATTTAGAAATTATTAGGCGTGAGCAATGTAATATACGAAGTGTATTACATCAAGTAAGAACAGAAAGAGTGCAGAAAGTAGCACTAAGTCCATATGATGATAAACGATGTATATTCGATAAAAATCCTGATACACTTCCATGGGGTATTTACAAAACTATTGAAACGTCAAAGCTTAAAATCAAGAGTGCGGAAGAACGCAGGAAAAGAAAGATCATAGAAATGGAAGAAAATCCTCAAGAAAGTTGTAAGCTTCCTCTAACCTCCGACAGAAGTCTCTCAGAACAGAGTAGTATGAAAGAAAGTTGTAAGCTTCTTCCAACCTCCGACAGAAGTCGCTCAGAACAGAGTAGTAATAGTGGGGAGGAAGAAGGCTCAGTTAGGAAAAGACTAAGGATAGAATAGTGAGAGAGTGGGGACAACGGCAGAGTGGGGGACAACGGCAAACATGGCGACTGAAGTCTGAGGAGTATGGGCAATGGAATCATATGAGAAATTAGTCAAGTGGGGATAAGGCGAAAAGAGAGGGAAATTACGGCGGCTCGAGTTCTCTGAGAGGGGACGCATGGTACAAAACGGAGAACACACCTCAGTCCGGCGCAGTTATTCAGCAGTAGGTTGAAGCAACAGCAGTAGTCTCTCTTCCTAGTTCTCCTATTAGACTTCTAGATTTTCTCTTAAAAGTAAGTTTCTTGTATACTAGTAGCTCTCTAACTATATATCCTAGTAGTATTAATTATTGATTGATTTTTTGTTATTGTAGAATGGACTTTTCATCAATTAATAGAATAGCCAAATCATCATTTTTACCAAGAAAAACAATGACCCAATTAGAGAATAATTGCACCTATATGATAACGAGATTAAGATGGCTTAATACTCGTTATGGATTTAGCGTAGTGATTACAGTAGATGATGAATTTGAAGTATTTTTACCTAAGCGAGTAAGCTTAGCATTAGAAAAAGATGAAGCTATGCTAAAAAAATTATTCGAGACCGCGGAAAGAAAGGAGTTGTTTATTTACCATCGAGAAGGCTCGAATTTTGAATTTAAAAATTAATCTAGCATAATATGTAAATGTATAAATAGTAAATAAATTTATATTTAAAATTTTAATTATCTCTTTAATCCAAATTTAATTTTCCTTCAAATCCTTTTTTTGGAGAGGTTGAAGTAATTCCTTATGCGTTCTTTCTGCTGAGTTTCGACTTAGTGTAAAGGTCTCATAAGCAATGTTAGTAGTGGAAGCACCTCACAGGTGAGAGCGATGGTTGGGGCTCTCACCATTCCCTAATAAAAAATAAGAAAGAGGGGGGGGGGGGGGTGATTTCGGCGGCTCGAAAAGCGAAGTAGTGGGGTTATATTCTAAAATATCGATAAGATGTTAATAGGAATACCATTCTGTTCGAAGCATTGGTAAGAAGAAGAAGTAGTAGTAATAGTAGAAGCTTAGCCATGCCAGCTATAAGAGACAACAGGAGATCTCACCCCTCTTCTAAGCATGTATGGTTTGCGAAGAATGTTAAAATACATCATCTTCCATACGAAGAAAAAGACTCTAGAAAAGGTATTTGGGAGCAAATAGCACGAGATCACGAACGTTTCCAAAGACGTATTGCTGAATTGAATAAAGTTATATCACGAGTATTACTCAAGAAACGTATATTGATGATGAATAGAATGCTTGGTCCTATATTAGAAAATCATCACACTATATATATGTTAAATAAAATGGAAATCTAATTTAAAGTAGAGGGAGGCGGTTGTGGCGGCTCGAAAACCAAAGTAGTGGGGAAAGGTTTTAAAAGAGCTGTGAGCCTCGAAGAGCTTCATTCTGCCTCAAGAATCGAGTAGTAGCAGTAGTAGCAGTAGTAGCAGTAGTAGCAGCAGCAGCAGCAGTAGTAGCAGCAGCAGCAGTAGTAGCAGCAGCAGCAGCAGCAGCAGCAGCAGCAGCAGCAGCAGTAACAGTACAAACAGCAGTGAGAGCAGTAGTAGTAGAAGTAGTAGTAGAAGTAGTATTAGAAGAAGAATACGTAACATTCTAGATTTCTTTACCTATAGCAAGATGAATTTTGAAATGTTGAATAACATTGGAATGAAGCTTTTCGATATACTTCCTGAAAAAAGTCATTATGAATTGCATGAAGATGAGAATTATCTAATAACATTCATGAGACAAGATGAATCTCGAATTATTCTTGAACTCGATTGTGAGTTCGAAATTGTTCTACCGGACCGAATGTCAAGAGCGATAATTCATCATTTGGATCTTTTTATTTATCTTTCTGATAGAGTACAAAAATATGCATTATTTATTCAATATTATGGATGTGATCGATTTCAATTTAATATTAAGTAAATGTATTTGTATATCTTATTAGTTCTCAATAAAGATTGTATTATATAAATTTATTTTCTGGAGAGGTAAATGAGTCATTAGTGTTTCTATTAAAGCAGGTTTCGACTTGTCTTAATGGACTCACTAGTGTCGAATATATAAAATGGAAGTACCTCACAGGTAAGAGCGAAGGTTGGGGCTCTTATCCTTAAAATAAAAAAAAAACAATGTAATATTTATAAATGAAAACAATTGTTTATTTAAATACAAGCTAGATACATATAAATTTATATTTATAATTCATTGTTGTATAGTCTCCTTATTTATCCAAGAATTGTGAGTATTATCAAAGCCAAGCCATTTTACATAGACTTCATTACCCCGTCTTCTGAGAATTTTTTCTACAAGATAAATATCAGGATACATAGCTTTCTGTAGTTCTTGCTCATAAAAACCTCCAACAATGGGATTTTCTTGATAATCTAGTAGGTGATATGTTACAGGTTTAGTTCTCGAAATACGTTGAATAGTAAAAATTTCTGTAGACCAATTAGGCGTATATCCTTTTTCAAAAACGTGTTTAGACTTGCTTACTCGCACTTTATCTCCTACCTGGAATTTCGGTTTTTTGAAAAGACGTTGATCGTAAGAGAATCGTGTCAAGACCTGCATTTGATTTTCTTTAGTCACGTCTTTAGGCTTCATATTTATTGTACGGTGTTTTTGATTATTATAAGATTCTATTAAACTGAGGAGAAAGTCAATCCACTTATAATTTCCTATTAAACTGAATTTTTTCCACATAATATTTTTTAGTGTTCGATTGAAACGTTCACAAATTGATGCTTTAAGATTGCTATAAGTAGAATAAAGGTTTATTTTATATTTTTTCATTAAACTTTGAAAATTTGTATTGTAGAACTCTTTGCCTCTATCCACTTGGAGATTTTTAGGAATGCGTCCCTTTTTTAATACAGACTCCATTGCGTTAGTGACATCTGTAGCAGTTTTCTGTTTTACTGGAACTCCCCAAGCATATTTAGAGAACGTATCTATAATAGTTAACAGATAGCGAAAACCTTTATTCTCTCTAGAATAGTTTTGCATCTCAACAAGATCAGCTTGCCACGTCTCATCTATTCCGCGTATATCGACTTTTCGACGAGGATAGTTTCGACGTGCTGGTTTGTGTAACTCATCCACCACTCTTTGATGTTTCATTTTAAAGTTTTTTTTTTAAAATTTCAAACGGTCCAATATTTCTAAAAATGTCTAACGGTCCAATAGTTTTTTCTATCACTTTCTCTTTCTGTTTCTCTTTATTATTACTAATATTATCTTCTTCTAACTTAGCAATAATTACTTGATGCTTTACTAATTCTAATCTTATTGTATCCAATGATTTTGAGAGATCATTTATCATACTCGTAAGCGTAGTAACGTTAGCTACAATAATTTTTTGCAACGTTTGTAAGTTTACAGCATCGTTACTCTCCTGAGGATCGGCTATATAACAAATTCTTTTGTCATTCGCGTCGTATTGTCCGTCTTTAGTGATATTATACCCTATACCAGGAGGACCTTGATTACCCTCCTTTTTTTTCAATGTACGTCCAAACACATCAACACTCATTTTATTACTGAGGAATATTTAGAATTGTCTTAATATATATAGCCAGCTTCACGTAATTCTTCAATGATTGAATGAATTTCATTAATATGACTAGGATTACCAGCGGTTTGTTCGGCGATAAGCAATCTCAATCGATCAACGAGCTCGTTTGGATCATCCCAATATACATAATCAAATAATGTTCCTTTTCTTGCTATTTTATAGTTAGGAAAAAGACCTCTTCCATCAATAGTCAATTTTCGCTTCTTAGCACTACCACTTAAAGATAAATTTGGACCAATATACTTTTTAAATTTATTTACACGCTTATTGCGATATTCTCCATTTGTTTCATATCTCTTACGATGAGCGTTAGTGATTTCAAGAATTTTTATATAATTTTCAATATCTGATGAACTGATTAATTTAGAATTAGGTTCTTTACGAAAGAGAAGTTCCATTAATCCAGACGTCTTGCTGAATGCTTTATCATTCACAGTCACATTATCGTTTTGGAAAGAAATTGGAGAATTGCCTATGACATATGTATTTTCATGCAAGCGAACGCCAAATGTCTTGTCTAAATTACTTTTCTGTTGCGGTTCATGCAATAGTCGAATATAGTTTCCTACAATCGAGTCATCCAATAGCTGTTTTTGTTGTTTTGAACTAACATTGTCTAAATTTATTGCGGTTCTATCAAGTGTTGATTCACTAGTCTTACTAAATTCATCTTCATCACCATCATCAGTAATAGACATAGCGGATTCAAATGTAGAATCAAGCGGATGTAATGTAGAATTGAAGTCATTAACAGTACTATTGAAATATCGAGATTTATAGGGAGTGTCAGCTGTTGTTTTTGACTTGAAAACTTTATCGAACGTAATTTTCTTCTCCTTGTTCGTTTCCTGTTCAGTATTATCGTTAGTTTTATCAATAGCTACCTCCACAAGTTTCTTCAATGGATCAACCATAGGTTTAAAAGTTTCATTCAATGTATTTTCTAAATCAGCTTTGTCACGTTTTATTAGTTGATACTTACGTCTGATGGCATCACGAGCCTCAGATAATTGCTCGAGCATCTTCTTTTCTTTTTCAAAATTAGCCATGTTGACGCTTGCAGTTTCTAAAGTTAAATAATCTTCATTCGTTCACTCCGTTATATTTATAGCAAAAGAATCGAATCCTTTTCTATACCGTCCATGATTGATTGGTCTATCTCTATCAATAACTATAAATCCATGATTATCGTCTCTCCAACATTTTGAACAAATTACTTTAAACTTCTCAAAAGTCATATCTGAGTTAACATGATCGTTATAAATATGTTTAATATTCACGTCATCTTGTCGAAACAAAACTAGTAAATTCACATTATCTCGAATGAGATGCTTCGGTATGCGAGCGTATGATTGACAGAGATAGAAACTATCTACCTTTTTATGTCTTCCCATACAGAAGAATGCTCTCACGTTGTCCTGTTTTTCAGTGGCTATATCGTCAAAAATCATGATGGAATTTGGATTAGCTTTATCCGGTGAAACAACTGCTTCATGCTCGCTGAAGGCATAATACTGTATACCATCAATCGGTTCCAATAAATCTTTTAAAAACTTATACTTTGGTTGATTGAGAGACTTTGAATAAACATAAATGTTTTCAAATCTAAGTCCATTAGGATGTGTGATTAGTGTTAGCAAACAGTTAGTTTTCCCACAGTTACTAGGACCACAGAAAACTGCTCGTATACTGTCAGGCAGTAGGTCACCATGTCTTTTTTCTCGTTTTTCCGTCTCAACCACATTATCAAAATTTATGACTTGCAACTTAAGTGGTTGCTCTTTGAAGTCCATATTGTTTTCTAATCAGCGATCGAAGGACGAATGAGACTACTAACTATAAAAAGACTGTTTATATATTTTTAGTTTCATTAAGACTTTGTCTTCTGATGAGGTATGATCATTTGTTACAAAAGAAAGACTGGTGGTGCTGGCTTAGTGAATAAGATCATTAATAACTTACCATTCGAAGCTCATTTGCCTGGTTATCAGTATTGCGGACCGGGAACTAAATTGAAAAAACGACTTGCTCGTGGTGATCCTGGAAAAAATCCGCTAGACGCTGCTTGTAAAGATCACGATATTGCTTATTCTCAAAATCGAGAGAACATTGAGGCGAGAAACGAAGCCGACAAAATTCTAGCTAAACAAGCCTGGGATAGAGTGCAAGCGAAAGATAGTAGTTTTGGTGAGAAAGTTGCTGCATTTGCCGTAGCCAACATAATGAAAGTTAAAAGTAAACTTGGTATGGGTATTAAAATTTTAAAACGAGGAAAGAAACGAGGTAAGGGATTAAAAAATCGCCAACAACGACGACAGCGACGAAAGACACATGTAAAAAGGAAAAATCTATCAATTGCATTGAAAAAAATTATTAACGCTGCCTCGAGAAGTGTTGTTCCTAGTAATAAATCACTCTTTGTCATTCGTTCGGCTATAAAAGGCGCTAAAGAAGCTGTGAAGAAGGCTGGAGGAAGAAGAAAAATAAATATTCCTCGTATTCTACCAATTCCTAGTAAAGTGGGTGGAGCTCTTCCTTTTTTAATTCCATTATTTGCCGCTTTGAGCGCCACTGGAGCTTTAGCTGGAGGAGCTGCTTCAATAGCAAAAGCCGTTAACAGTGCTAAGGCCGCTCAAAATGAATTGAAAGAGGCTCATAGACACAATAAAACTATGGAAGCTATTGCTATTGGTAAAGGACTTTATTTGAAACCACATCGTAAAGGTTATGGTCTTCATCTGAAACCATATTCAAGTGGAAAAGGTTTAAAAAAAAAAAGCTCGAAATAACTTTACCTAATCGAGCACTGACAGATCATGATATAAGAAAATATGCTAAAATACTAAAAATTGCAAATTTTCGAGGTGTTTTTATGCGTGATGCTCTACCGACCGATGGGCCTCGATATCAAGAGACAGCTATTGTAAATTTGGATAATAAACGGGGGCCAGGTACTCATTGGGTAGCATATAAAAAGAAAGGCGATGAGGTTATGTATTTTGATAGTTTTGGTAATCTACAGCCGCCTATAGATCTATTGCTTTATCTCAAAGTTAATAGAATCATGTATAATTATATTAGATATCAAGATTTTAATACATATAATTGCGGCCATCTTTGTCTCAAATTTCTTTTAAACAAACTATAGAAAAGACGACTAGTATATAAAATACTCATGCAAAGAATGACTGTCATTTGATTTGAATCTGTCATGGAGAATACACTAACATTGAGTCTCTCGGGAACATCATCCGTACTCGAATCATATTATTTTCCACCGATCGAATTGATAGCAAACAAAAAATACGTTCTTGGTCTAGTTGAGCTATTGACATTTAATTCAATACCAAACATTGACGTTGGTTGTAATAAATTTTACATTGAAGGTCAAGAAGCTATCACTTTACCGACTGGTAGCTACGAAATAGAAGATATTGAAAACTTTCTCATAGACGAATTAGCACCTAAAGGTATATCGTTTAGCCTAAAACCAAATAATAATACTTTACGTAGTGTCATTCGCTGCAGTCAAAAAATACATTTTGAACCAGAAGATTCTATTGGATCAATTTTAGGCTTCACTAAACGCACGCTCGTTGAAAACGAAACACATAGTTCTGACTTACCCGTCACTATACTCAAAGTCAATGCTTTACGTGTAGAGTGTAATATTACTACAGGCTCTTACATAAACGATCGCAAAGTACATACTATACATGAATTTTTCCCAGCAGTCCCACCTGGATATAAGATTATAGAAGTTCCCTCTCACGTCATTTACCTTCCAGTCGCTGTGAGGAGCATTGATCATTTTCAAATTCGTATAGTTGATCAAGACGGAAACCTAGTTAACTTTCGAGGAGAAGTCATCACAGTGCGAGTGCATATAAAGACCATATCTTAGTAATGGGTATCATTTACAATATAAAGAGCGGCCGAGGCTATATTAAAAGACAAAAATGTCGAACAGCAATCAGTCAACAGCGAGCTATCAGACCGCTCACACCTCAGAACATTCAATTCCTGAAAAGCTTGAGACTAGAAGTCGTCGAAAATCGTGGAAGAAAATATTGTGCATATTAGTGTGTTGTATAAAACAACAACAACAATATGGAGGGAATTCTAGACATTCATTCAGCTGTCACTTTCGATGAGTCTATAGCTCATTATGAAGTTCATGCGCATCAGCCTTATTCATTATCATATTTCAATAATAGCGATGAAATTCATATAGCAATTCAACATCAAGATTTATCTCTGCTTCCATCGCGCAGTATGATTCATATTTGTGGTAGGTTAACCAAGCCGGACGGTACTACGCCAGTGGAGAACACTTTATTAGTCAACAACGCCCTCTGTCATTTGTTCGAGGAAATACGATATGAAATAAATGCTATTGAAATTGATAAAGTGAAAAATGTAGGCTTAACAACTCTCATGAAAAATTGGCTTTCACTCAATCCATGTCAGAGCTCTATCGCTGAAAATGCCGGATGGAATGGTGATAACAATGAAGTTTTAATATGTAACGCTCAAGGTTTTTTTGATGTGACTATACCTCTCAGTATGTTGATGGGCTTTGCTGTAGATTATCGGAAAATTGTAGTCAATGTCAAGCATGAACTTATTCTCACAAGATCAAGAGATGATTTGAATGCTATTTTGTCTGCTCCAATTGGGAATCCTGCTGCTTCAGAAAAAACAAAAATTACTTTAACTAAGGTTGAATGGCTGATGCCATATGTGATGGTTGCAGACAAAGAAAAAATCAAATTACTCAATCAGATCGGACGAGATCGTGCAATTACAATGAGTTATCGTACTTGGGAAATGTATGAGTATCCAAAATTACCACGTACATCAAAGCATGTTTGGAGTGTTAAGACTTCCAATCAATTGGAAAAGCCTCGCTTTGTTATTTTAGCTTTTCAAACTAAACGTAAAAGTTCGGCGAGTGTTAATTCTAGTAATTTTGATCATTGTAATATTAGTAATGTGAAGCTATTCCTTAATTCACAATGCTATCCGTATGGAAATCTCAATTTGAATATCAATCAAAATCAGTATGCTGTTCTCTACGATATGTATACTAATTTTCAAAACTCTTATTATGGTAAAGAAAACGAGCCGTTACTCAATAAAAAAGATTTCATTAATAAAGTACCGCTAATAGTTATAGACTGCTCCAAACAAAATGAAACATTAAAAAGCGCGCCAGTCGATGTTCGCCTAGAATTTGAAACTCGGACTGATTTTCCTGAAGATACTGCAGCCTACTGCTTAATATTACACGATCGTATTGTACAATATAACCCGATTAGTGGTGATGTTAAAAAATTAGTTTGAAATTAACAAGACATTATGTAATCAATGTATACGATGCTTTTCAATAAAAAAAGAAAATAAATTATATATATTGTTGGAATTTAATAAAACTACCTATAACCATACTATATAGTGTCTATGACGCCCTATACTTTCGATTGGTGAGGTATGCTGACTATGGCGCCCTCTATTTTCGAATAGTAAGGTATAGGCTTTATATAGAACAAACACGTGCCTCTACTCTCATAACGGTTTTGGGAACTAGTAGAGTTCACATTAACTTCAGCATCTTTTAAAATGGATTTCGTAATAGATTTTCAAGGTTTTCAAAGTTTTAACGAGACTTTTGTTTGTAAAGAACTAGCATATCTACCATTAGATATAGATACTGTTCCAACTGTGTTTTTCTTCGAACCACCATATCATTGGTTTCAACTTCCTATCAAGTATCGAAAAGTGAATCATTTCTTAGAAACGTGTCATCATGGTTTATTATGGAGATCCGGTCTTATTCCATATAAAAATTTAGCACGTGTACTAAACAATCATTTAAATAATTCTAGAACTATTTATGTAAAAGGATTAACAAAGAAACAATGGTTACAAAAAATTTTACCTGAAAAGTAAGTATTTTTATTTATTTATTTTTTTGTAAGAAATTAAAATCATTATTAATTAAAAATTTTTTCCTTTTTTAGAAAAATTTTAGAACTTGAAAGCGAGATGAGATGTCCGCCAATGAGCGCATTACCTTACCCATTAGAAACAATATGTACATATCATTATAATAAACCAGCTAACTTTGTATGTGCCGTTACAAATGCACAAAGATTGTTTTCATGGATAAAAGCTAGACTGAAGCAATCTGAAATGGAAGGTATTGATGAAGTGGACAATATTACCTATAAAAATTCAATTCAATATTTCAATATAGCGATGTCAACTACTGAAAATAAAGATTATAGACAGACTGTATTATATTCAATGTATAGTTGAATGAACAATAAATTAATAATTAAACGAAAATTCTATAAGTTTTATTAATTAATTAATATTCGAATAAAATAATAATCGAGGTTGAAAGGTTCCCGAAATCTAATGAAAATACTATAGCGCTTGCTTAGAGAAAGAGAAAGAGAGCAGCATATAGCTTACCAAGCTATATGCTACCCTCTCTCCAAGGGCCCAAATACCCTACTATTAAAGGAGAGCGAGAGAGAGAGAGAGAGAGAGAGAGAGCAGCATCTACACTATACAGCGTATGCGTCTAGCAAGCTAAAGACGCTATCCCCCTCTTCAAGGGCTATACGGAGCATGCTCCTAGCAAGCAGCTAGAGACGCTACCCCCTCTCCAAGGGCTATACGAGGTACGCTGCTAGCAAGCAGCTAGAGATGCTACCCCCTCTCCTAGGACATGCATCTAGTCAGCATGTTTACCGTTGAAGGAGAGTGAGAGAGGAAGGGAGAGAGAGAGAGAGAGAGAGAGAGAGAGAGATATTTTTTTAAATTTAAATCAATTTATTTAATTTTATTACATTACATTAAATTTAATTAGATTACAAAAATTTTTTTAATTTTCAATTATTTTTCCTACCACATGGTTTGGTAGGTCGTGTTGGTTTCCTGCTAAAACAGGAAAATAGACTAGGGTCCTCGATTATTTTGATACATTTTACCTTTGGCACCACTTTCTCCTTGCTCGTGGTAGGTAAAATTATACTGTTGTTGGTGCTGCTGCTGCTGCTGCTGCTACTGCTGGTAGCGATGACTGCTGGTGTTAGGGCATTTTCAATGCTACTCATGGGACATCTCGATCGTTCATTTCGATCCACAGCATCAGTAGCAACATTCATCTAAAAAATAATATTTATTTTAAAAAAAATTTAGTTATTAAATAAAAAAAAAAGTATTTATCTATAAAAAATAATCTTACCCTAAGAAATTTCTTCTTTGGCGGAAGAGATGTAAACGCTGCTAACGGAACAGCGTTTAGACATCTTTTCTTGGCTGCTTTTACGGCTGTCGTTTCGTTCGCAGCCCTCGCAGCCTTTTCGGCTGCAGACTGTGCAGCCCTCGCCGTCTTCTCAGCCGCAGCTTTAGCAGCCCTTTCAGCCCTTTCAGCTGCATACTTTGCAGCCTTTGCTGTTCTTTCAGCCGCGGCCCTTTCGAGCTCAGCGGCCCTCTCGCTTGCGGCCCTTTCAGTTGCAGCTGTTTCGGCTGCAGCTTTTTCGGCTGCAGCTTTTTCGGCTGCAGCTTTTTCGGCTGCAGCTTTTTCGGCTGCAGCTCTTTCGGCCGCAGCTCTTTCAGCCACAGCTCTCTCGACTGCAGCCCTTTCTAATCTCTGAACATCGCTCTGTAACTAAGAAAACAATATATATATATATATACTTATTTAAAAATACTTATTTAAATATAATTATACATACCTTTATGACTACTGTTAATATCTGTTGAATATGTCGCCTATGCGACGGCTCCGTCACGATTATATTTAGCTGAAAAGCAAAAATAAAAAGATTAAAAATAAATATATTTAATATTATATAAAAAATACTTACCACTCTTAAAATGGCAATAATTAAGCAATAAAATATGCTAGTTGGTAAACTAGCTAGCAGGATTGGAGGAGTCTGAAAAAATAAAAAATTTATTATAAAAACTGTCTTAAATAATTAATAGAATATATAGATAAAAATACTTACATTCACCATGAAAATAATCATGGCATTTATTGTACTTATTATTTGTACACTATCCATTTTAATTTTTTATGAAAAGCAAAGAATAGTTACTAAAAATATTAAATGCTTCGTCGATGTATACTTCTTGAGCACTACCGAACGATTGACTCCGGAAAAGATTTTCGGAAAAATCAGGATGATTCCTACTCTCCAAAAGAAACTCTAGTAAAATTGATAAAAATCTTTAAAGGAAGAAGAACATTGATTTCGCTTTAGACGCTCAGCATGTTGGAGGATGTTAGCGCATCTAAACAAGGCTAACTCAAAAACCTTATCTCTAAGGCAAAAAAAGCAATAAAATGACTAACAGACGTCATTAAGATTACTCTATCTCCAATCACCTGCTGCTTACATACTTTCGAACGCATCTTCGTTGAAAAAGGAACATCGAATGCGTTTTAACCCTCAGCATGAGGTAAAGCGTTATTGGAGAAAGTTTCCTAAATTATATGTGTGGTCCTGAAAAAGGATAGTGCACGCTGCTAGAACGCATCTTCATTTAAAAAAAAAAAAGGAACATCGGTTATGCTTTAGACTCTTAGTAACGACTTCTACAGCAACCTACCTTAACAACCTCTGTGGGTGGGTGGGAGAGTGGGTGAAGTCAAAGGTACATCAAATGCCTTTTAGACACTCAGCATGGGGTCTCACTCTGTCGAAGGGGTCCCATAGCGCCCTACTATCGAAGGAGAGTAAGAGAGAGAGAGAGAGAGAGAGAGAGAGAGAGAGAGAAAACAGCATCCTCACTATACGGCGTACGCGCCTAGCAAGCTAGAGACGCTACCCCCTCTCCGAGGGTCCTTCACTCAGCCAGCATAAGCATATAGTTTACTAAACACCCTACCGACTTCTACAGCATCCTACCTTAACAACCTCTGCGGGTGGGTGGGCGGGTGGGTGAAGCGCCCTACTATTGAAGAAGAGCGAGAGAGAGGGATAGAGCGAGAGAGAGAGAGAGAGAGAGAGAGAGAGAGTGAAAACAGCATCCTCACTATACGGCGTACGCGTCTAGCAAGCTAGAGACGCTACCCCCTCTCCGAGGGTCCTTCACTCAGCCAGCATAAGCATATAGTTTACCAAACGCCCTACCGACTTCTACAGCGTCCTACCTTAACAACCTCTGTGGGTGGGTTGGTGGGTGGGTGGGTGGGTTGGTGGGTGGGTGGGTGGGTGAAGCGTCCTACTATTGGGGGGGGGGGGGGGAGACTGGCCCCCTCGAAGGGCCCACTGGCACGCGGGAGGTGTCGAACGAACATCAAATGCAACACTCGGCGTGGGGTCTCATCTTATCGCGATTAAAAGGTGTCACTACCTTCACACCTTCATCGGGCGGCTCCTTTCTGTCCCAGAACATACACGTATCCTTATACATTGGCGGCGCGCGCGAGGTGTCAACCAACATCAAATGCCCCTTAACACTCAGCATGGGGCCCACTGGCACGCGGAAGGTGTCAAAGGTACATCAAATCCCTTTTAGGCACTCACCATGGGGTCTGACCATAAATCAAAAGGTGTCACTACCTTCACACCTTCATCGGGCGGCTCCTTTGTGTCCCAGAACATACACGTATCCTTATACATTGGCGGCATCCTTTGTCGGCTCCTTTGTGTCCCAGAACATACATTGCTTATCTACTTAGGATTTTTAACGATTTTTGGTAAGTTCCTGATTTTCATTTCGATTTTTCAACGTGACGGATCCAATTTAGGTATAGACATATATGCATCAAATAACATACATTTTTTGCGTAGATTATGAAAATACAATAAGTTTTTAAAAATATTTATATTTGAAAAAAACTATACATAGAAATGTATATACTTATGAAAAAATCAAAATTCGCCATGAAAATTTTCATTTTTTATTTCACCATTACATACCTTATGCAACACCCTTGCCAATGATACCTCACTCGTAATGGGCCTCGAGTACCTTCTGTATGTTCATTGGCCTAAGGGATTATAATTTGCGACTAACACAAGTTACATAAGTCAGACGTGTCAAAGTCCATGCGCATTGTTCTAGTAAGGTTCAAAAAAATTTCGTGAAAATGACAAAAAAAGTAAAAATCCATGAAATTTCGTGAAATTGACGAAGATGATCAAAGTCCATGCGCATTGCTTTTGTGAGGTTCAAAAAAATTATTAGCAATAATGTTATTTCGACAAAACGACCTAAAACGCGAGAAATCATAAGACATCCAATAATTTACGAATAAAGTGAAAAATCTTGAAATTTCGACAAAATTACGAAAAATGTGAAAAATCTTGAAAATTCGTCAAATTTACAAAAAATGTGAAAAATCATGAAATTTCGAAAAAATAAGCAAAAAAGTGTAAAATATGAAAAATCTTGAATTTTCGTCAAATTTACGAAAAAAGTTAAAATTCATGAAATTACGAAAAGTGAAAAATCTTGAAATTTCGTGAAATTAACGAAGGTGATATATATATATATATATATATATATATATCACCTATTATCATATATATATCACATATTCGATGACCAATAACGAAGATGAGCAAAGTCCATGCGCATTGCTTCTGAAAGATTCAAAGAAAAATTTGAGAAATAATGAACTTTTGACAAAGTGACCTACTAAAACGTGAAAAATTATGAGACATCGAAAATTTTTCGAAAATAGTAAAAATTCGTGAAATTTCGTCAAATTAACGAAGATGAGCAAAGTCCATGCGCATTGCTTTTATGAGGTTAAAAAAAAATTTTGAGAAATCTTGAAATTTCGACAAAATAAGCAAAAAATTAAAAAAAGTGAAAATTCATGAAATTTCGACAAATTTACGATAAATGTGAAAAATCTTGAAATTTCGTCAAATTTACGAAAAAATTGAAAAATCATGAAATTTCGTGAAATTGACGAAGATGATCAAAGTCCATGCGCATTGCTTTTGTGAGGTTCAAAAAAATTATTAGCAATAATGTTATTTCGACAAAACGACCTAAAAAGCGAGAAATCATAAGACATCCAATAATTTACGAAAAAAGTGAAAAATCTTGAAATTTCGTGAAAATTACGGAAAATGCGAAAATACTTGAAATTTCATCAAATTTACGAAAAAAGTGAAAAATCTTAAAATTTCGTGAAAATGACGAAAAAAGTGAAAAATCTTGAAATTTCGTGAAAATGACGAAAAAAGTGACAAATCATGAAATTTCGACAAAATGATGAAAAAAGTGAAAAAAGTGAAAAATCTGGAAATTTCGACAAAATTACGAAAAATGTGAAAAATCTTGAAAATTCGTCAAATTTACAAAAAATGTGAAAAATCATGAAATTTCGAAAAAATAAGCAAAAAAGTGTAAAATATGAAAAATCTTGAATTTTCGTCAAATTTACGAAAAAAGTTAAAATTCATGAAATTACGAAAAGTGAAAAATCTTGAAATTTCGTGAAATTGACGAAGGTGATATATATATATATATCACCTATTATCATATATATATCACATATTCGATGACCAATAACGAAGATGAGCAAAGTCCATGCGCATTGCTTCTGAAAGATTCAAAGAAAAATTTGAGAAATAATGAACTTTTGACAAAATGACCTACTAAAACGTGAAAAATAATGAGACATCCAATAATTTACGAATAAAGTGAAAAATCTTGAATTTTCGTCAAATATACGAAGATGATCAAAGTCCATGCGCATTGCTTTTGTGAGGTTTAAAAAGAAATGTGGGAAATAATGAAATTACGACAAAATGACCTAAAAAGGAAAAAATTGGGAAATGTGCACTAAATAAGCACAAAGCGAAAAATGTCAAAATAACAACAGTAACACACAATAATGTCAAACACGATAAATTGGAGGATATTGCGACTATTTTTAATAATTTTTTTGTAAATGTTTAGTAATACGATTAAGACTTACCAATGGGAGAGACTTATGTTCCTCCGACACATTGCTCCTGTCCGACAACAAACCATTGTCCGGAACAATTAAATCTGAAAACTCGAATGCCGAGTTTTCGCCAGTTCTTATTACTATACCGTCTTCGCAAAAAGACGGAGCGTTTGCGCGAGCATCCGATGAAACGTTTCCCTACAAAAAAAAATCGTTTGATAATTACCACTTTCTGACCGACGTTTTCCTGATAAATATTGATTTAAAAATTTACGCTAATGACCTCCTCATCAACTTCATCGATACAACTTAAATTTTCAAATTGTATTTGTACCGATCGATTTTCTGTTGTTACTTCTATTGTCTTATGAACTGTTTGTGCCATAATGATGAGATCGGTAGTGTATTTAGCTAAGTGTACTGTATCACGTAAAGACCTCCTCAAATGCTGGAGTCCATCGTTTACTGTGTCCTGAAATGAAGTTATCGAATTAGGAATACTCAGAGTACGCTGCATATCAAAATTACAGATAAAATACTAGAGATCAATCATTTTTTTACGTACACTTATGTTTGAGAAGATCTTGTGATTTGTTTTAATTAGAGCAGCATTCCTCACCTGCTCTTGGTTGTGATATTTAGCCAGCATTGAATTGAGTGCACCCATTTCTACGTGATTTTATAAAAGAATAATGTAATAATAACTAGTTCGAATTATCCCTTTACAACTTCAGTCAACATTAAAAAAATACTCACGTTCACAGTTCTTTGTGATGACCTCAAGCATATGTTTTGCGTTCTGAAAAAGTTAAAAGGTCGATTAGTGTTTGTTATTTGTTATTTTTCATATATTCAAATCAACGGGCATAGCCCTTTGATGCAAAGTGCAACACTTGTCAATAAATATATATATGGCCCATTTCACACCAACGCGCAAAGTCAAAATTTTTATTTTTTTTTAAATAGCGCCAATTTGTTCCATATGTTTCACAGAGTATGTGTGAATTTTTTCAGATTTTTTAACTCACATTTGAATATTTGGCAGCCATTTCAAAATTAGGATTTTTAACGATTTTTGGTAAGTTCCGGATTTTCATTTCGATTTTTCAACGTGACGGATCCAATTTAGGTATAGACATATATGCATCAAATAACATACATTTTTTGCGTAGATTATGAAAATACAATAAGTTTTTAAAAATATTTATATTTGAAAAAAAACTATACATAGAAATGTATATACTTATGAAAAAATCAAAATTCGCCATGAAAATTTTCATTTTTTATTTCACCATTACATACCTTATGCAACACCCTTGCCAATGATACCTCACTCGTAATGGGCCTCGAGTACCTTCTGTATGTTCATTGGCCTAAGGGATTATAATTTGCGACTAACACAAGTTACATAAGTCAGACGTGTCAAAGTCCATGCGCATTGCTTTAGTAAGGTTCAAAAAAATTTCGTGAAAATGACAAAAAAAGTAAAAAATCATGAAATTTCGTGAAATTGATGAAGATGATCAAAGTCCATGCGCATTGCTTTTGTGAGGTTTAAAAAGAAATGTGGGAAATAATGAAATTACGACAAAATGACCTAAAAAGGAAAAAATTGGGAAATGTGTTCTCGAAAAAGTATTTTCAATTATCGTATGCGGCGAATTCATTAATAATACATTTTCACAGGGAAGAAGTGGTTAATCGAAAAAAAGTAGATGGATAATAGTAGATTTCTTGGTTTAGTGATTAAATACAGTTACCTACGTTATCTCTGCACCGAGGTATTTACCCTCATCCATACCGAAAACGCAAAATTATAACACATGGAAGATTCAAACGATCGAGCCCCGGCAATCCTCTGGGTTTATATTAATTTATTAATTAATAAATTAATTTACTTCAATACAGTACTACATTAACTTTTTGAATTCAAAATTCTGTCAGTTTGTGTTGTTTTCCTAAACCAGCCAAATTCGAATTTATTATTATTTCTGATCAATTTTAAGTCAAGAAATGGAATAAAGTGATTCATTTCAATTTCAAACGTAAATTGTTGTAGTCTATTATGATAAGAATTGAACGTCGTCTCGATAACTAAATCAAATTTATCTTTTGGAACGCACATCAAAGTGTCATCAACATATCGGTAATAGAAAACAGGATTAATTTGATATTCATTCCGCAACACGCTCAGGCAATTCTCTAATTTTCAATTTTTCTAATTCTCTATGTCTCAATTGCATCTGCAATTTCTCTAAGTCTTCCATCATAATATTAGCTAGTAGAGGAGAGATAGATAGGTGAGAGCCCATCGGGTTTTCAAATATTTTGTGACGAGAGCAGGCCGTGTGCCGGTTTCTCGTCTGCGTTCTCCCTCCCCCACTCAGCAAGGCGTGTTGGCCAACGTTAGGCGCATTAAAGTATGCGTCTAACACTTGACCTTTTATTTCAGCGCCAAGGACGAGCCAGCGCAGTTGAGCGCAAAGAAAAGTTGAAGAGCGCGGAGAGAGAGTGAGAAAGAGAGAGAGAGAGAGAGAGAGAGAGAGAGTATTAGGCCCATGCAGGGATTGGCAGGCGCGCAACGCGTGACCGATAAGCGACGCGTCGCGTGCCGCCTAACTAATAGGTCAAGGTAGGAAGAGGAGCGAGCGCCGCTGAGCGGCTGCGAGTCGCGCGCAAGAATTTGTGCGTGAGAGAGTTGCAGCCGAGTCCTACTAGAGTGAGGGAGTCGAAGCCTAGTCCTACTAGAGTGCGGAAGTCCGAGCCCAGCAGAGAGAGCAGTTTGGGATAGCCGGAAGGAAGGAAGATCAACCCTACCGGCAACGGCTTTACCAGCAACTGCAGCCAGCCCACCTGCTAGGAGAGTCAACGTCGCCTACGGATACCTGGTCAGCGACAGCGGTTAGCGACGATCTGACCAGCGACGACACCCGGTACTTCCTGCGGCAGCGCATCGCTCAGGATTCTCGACGTTGCGAGGAACAGGAGATAAAAGATCAAGCCTTCTTTCTTCTTTCTCTCTACACTCGCTCTCTCTCTGGTGATGCGACGGCCGGTGCGCGTCGAAAGAGATAGCCTGGCACTCACGTCCCGGCTATCTGAAGGTTCGCGCTAAGATTAATTTATAGTGATGTAAGTTGCGACCGGTGAATTGTCCAGGCGCCCACGTGCCGGACAATTTACCCGGTATTGATTCGCGTAGTTTTTAAGTAAGTTTGTAATAGGTTAAGTACGCGATTAGGTATTAAGATGAAATGCGAAATGTTCATTTGAGATTATCTAAGTAGTTTATTGTTCTATTTGCAGTTTGTTGGTCGGTAATTTAGATTATGTTATGCGCGCGTATGTTCAGTATGAATAATTATTAATAATAATAGGTTGTAAACGAGATTTGATTTCTATCTTTCTATAATTCATTTATCAGCCTCTCCTCGTTTTCTCCCTCAATTGCCTTGAGCGAAAGTGCCTCACTTACCCCGCAAAAGAATTCGTAACAAGGATCGAGTTTTGTTACAATTTGTTTATAATAAATTTTATTGAACACAAAATATTTGTTATTATATAAAAATTTTATACCTTTCCGAATCTCTTCTATTGAAAATTCACAGTTTTTAATTTGTTCATAATGTTTGTCCAATCCCTTTAAGACTAAATCACACGATATGTTTGTGGATAAGGAACTTACATCCAATGATATTAAAACGTGATCGTTTGGAATATAACTATATCTCTCAGTTTCTGTTTTAACTGTCCACTGTTTAAAATGTGAGAGTTAGGTTTCTTTATAACTGTTTTAAGAGCACTATATAAGAATTTTGCTAATTTGTTAGTAGGGCTATTAATTGATGAAATTATTGGACGTAGTTGGACATTTTCTTTATGAATTTTTTAGGTAATCCATAGCATTTTGCTATAGATATGTTAGTTTGAGTTAAATCATTATTATGCCAATATTTTTTCAGAAAACCATTATCATTCCAGTCTTTTAAAATTGTTTTTACATCTCCTTGTAATTTATAAGCCTTAATTAACATCTATGAGGAAGGGATAATTGATGAAGAGTATATATATATATATATGGGTTGAAATACTTGATTTCTCACTTTATTGTAACTTGACTGTGCTACGAGTTATACATTTTAGCTTATAATAATTTCACTACGAGAGAAATGCAACCCTATTGTTAATAATTTGTTGTTTTTCTATTAATAAAGTCTGAAGAGGTGAGCAAATGTGCTGACGAAAGTTGCTGAATATAATTAAAATTAAGTGAATTTCCATCTCTCACTATTTCCCATCTTTCCATCATTACAAAATTTATTATTTAAAAAATTATAAGAGAATCAAGACAGTATGTTACCGTATAGATTATCAGGATCCGCAGCATTCTTGAGTGAGTTTTCTAAGTCAATATTAATTAGTTTGAACAGAATTTGGTGACTATGAAGATATATATTGTGATGATGCGTCATCACACAAAATATTTCCGGCACTGCGGCAGAACAGCCACGACCGCATACACCCGCCCACGCACTCCCGGATCTCGCGAACTATGACCTCTAGAAACCTCCCTGACCGATTCGTACGACCCTTATGCTCGCGTACAACCCCTCGCGCACTCACGACCCGATCCGACCCTCCCCCGGGGAGCTAGAAGCCCCTAAAGTTTCCAGCCGCGATCAGCTGATCGCAAGCCCCCGTTAGTTAAGGCAGGCCTAGCTAGACTAGAAGTAGGAGCGACCGAGCGCGTGAGAGCGAGCGAGACCGCCGATGCTAGACCGATCGGAAGCGAGCGAGGGGAATCGGTAAGACCAACGAGCGGTAGATAGAAGAGGATAGACAAGCGACGCTAGTTGACTGACCAATCGTTATCAGCTTAGGGGTGGTCGAACTAATGAGGGAAAACCGACGCTATCTTCGCGACCCGTAGGCAAATTAGGCGCGAAGGACCGACCAATAAATAAATTGCGCGGGTAAAAAACATTAATATAGACGGCGCTGAGACCTGGCTTAGCAACAAGCTAGCCAATCAACAAATACGAAGGGGAAGTAAACTAGGAGAAGCGGCGCGTCGCCGAAAAACGGCGCGCCAGTAGTAACCGTTAAGCCTCGACGGTAAGTAGTCCGCCGAGCCTCGCTGTTGCGCGGTACAAAGGAGAGAGGATAGATAAAGTGAAAAGATTAAGCATACAAAGAGAATAGTGAAGGTGAGAATAGCAAAGAGAATAGTGAAAGTGAGCATAGCAGAGAGAATAGCGAAAGTGAGCATAGCAGAGAGAATAGCGAAAGTGAGCATAGCAGAGAAAATAGTGAAAAGAATAGTGAAGAGAAATAAGCATAGAAAGTGAATAGCGAGAGTGAGAATAGCGGAGAAAAGCGTCCGAACAGTGATAACAAATAGCGATAACATAGAGATAACAAATAGCGATAACGAATAACGATTAACGAGCAGCGATAACAAACAGAATAGTGATCGGCCGAAAAATTAACAAGAGTAAGTACCTTTTCCTTACTACTGATTTTCTGTTGCATGACCGATAATCGCGAGTTTGCCGCGCATTGTCGACCGCCGGGTTTCGGGAGTCCCGTACGACCTTCGCGCGTCCGA
Organism: Phymastichus coffea; assembly: GCF_024137745.1. Lineage (NCBI taxonomy): Eukaryota > Metazoa > Arthropoda > Insecta > Hymenoptera > Eulophidae > Phymastichus > Phymastichus coffea. The sequence continues at coordinate 492,433 of NW_026706853.1, read as the reverse complement.
CAGTAGCATTCGTCCACTTATTGCTGACCACTGAAAATCCTTTTGTCGAGCCGATGTATGATCATTGTCCGCAATTTGAAGTTGTCGCATGATTACCGAACGCTCGCGTTTTCGGGAGTGCCGCATGACCTTCGCGCGCATTACGCCTTGTGACCGAAACGTTTGCCGTTGTCTCCAAGTTTTCTTTGTTACGTCGTCTCGTTGCCCTGCGTTTGAAATTGTCGTCTAATCGCCGAATGTTCGCGCGCGGGTATGCCGTATGACCTTCGCGCGCCCGTTGCCGTTGCTGTACATGTTTTCGCCACCGACCTTTCGGGCATAGTTTCGCGTGTCGCCGTACTGTTGTCATCCGAGAAACGAATTTTCCTTAGAGTGCGCGCCTATGAATTCCTCCTTTGAGCCGACCTAAACATTACACGAGTCGTGTTAGACCCTTGTTCGACCGGTAGAATTCGGATACATATTCGCCTTTATTTTGTTCGCGATCGTCGTTACAAGTACCGTCAACACCGCGAACAGTAGTTAACCTTCGCGCGACCGACCGAATTCCTGAGCGCATTAGTTTCGAACGAGCTGGAATTTTCGCCGCGAATAAATAAACCTACGTTGTATATCCGAATCGTATCCGAAGTCCGAAATACTCGACCGAATCGTTGTCTGTTTAAACCGGCCTCGCATCGTAGTACGCCACTCGCGTCCCCCAGTAACCTAGACCAGGCTGACCATCGCGAGGGATAGACCACTGGGGTTGACCCGGGAAATCCTTTTTGCATAATAAATCCGAATTATCTTTACATCCGACTTATTATTGACTGTACCCATCTGAACGCCTCATCCCCCGTAGCTTTCGCGATCGGTTTGAGATCGGTAAACGCGCGCGCGAATTCCCCGACTGCTCTGATCATCACCTAGCCGATAGCCACCGTCGCAGCCACTACGCCACCAGTCCAGGGAAGGAGCTATCATCCCCTGAACCACTAGCCGTCAACCGGGGCGCCCCTGCGACGCCCCCCCTCGATGTACCCGCTTCTGGGTTAAGAGCCGCCATGCCCCGAATCTTCTAGCTAGCCGAACGAGCCGCAGCCGTGGGTGGCCCTGGAAACCACCCGTTGTCCCCCTCTCCCTTTTTCGCTCGATACGTCTCCCCGCTTTAGACTCGACCGAATGGTCGCCTAGGACTTCGCGCCCCCGCTTCATTCTTCACAGGTGATAGCCGGCCACGCGCGCAAGAACACCGACGGCGACAAGGAGGGAGGCAACGGGGAAACCACCCGACCTCACAGCGACCAGCAGGACCACCGAGCCGAGAACCAGCCAACGTTGCAGTGCTACCCGCTCTCCTAACGCGAGAGCGCGGTAGCTGGCGCCCAACATATAATAAATAAAGCTGCATACGTTGTCTCGGCTGACTGCGCGCCGCTGGCGACAGCGCGAGACCGGAAGAATAACCGTCTCTTATTTTTCCACTCCCTCTCCCCCGTCGCAATATAATATCGCCAGTTAGAGTATTATAAGATATGATTATTTGAGTCAGTTTTTTCATGATACATTGATACAAGTAGACGCCGACTATTTTTAAGTTTACTTTGTCTGTGTTGTTTCGTGTAGTTTTTGCACAGGAAGATTGTCCTATCTTCGGCAGTAGAGGGCCAGGACAATCGTCGTACTGAGGACAAGGTAACTTATGGTTTGGGTTACCGCGGGGTCTGAAGATCGGTGACGTCCTCGTCGTTGACCCTGGGATCTACTCTTTCTCTGTAACAAATCACCGAGAAAGAATAGATAGCGAAGAACCGATCAAATAATTGTCATATTTTTACATATGTTGCAGTTGATTTTTGTTTCAGGTCTCGCAGGTTTCTCAAGGGCGACAAAGGTATTTATTATACAAAATATTGCATGTACTGTGTTGAAAACTAGTTTTGAATGTTGCTTTTTGTAGTTAGTTGTAAGCTTACTATTCGTCTTTTGCTTATATAATTAATTGTTTAATACGATTAATGTTTTTTTTACCTTTCTGTTACAGATAAAAAAGAGTCCCGCAGACAACGGTGGTTGATTCTGCGGTCCGAATTATTCAGGGCGAAGGCCGTTAGGAACGACAGATTCATTTGGAAATATACATTACCGACTGAATCTGTCGTCCCTACCGCAGTGAATCAACCACCACCACCTGTAATACCGGTGGTACGGCCAGTACCGCCATTACCGCCAACACCACCACCACCGCCAACACCACCACCACCAACGTCGTCACATACACCCGGCGGGATTCAGCCCTCCTCTTCTTCCTCGTCATCCTCATCCTCATCCTCCTCCTCTTCATAAAATTATTAAAATTTAAAAGAAAAAAAATAAATAATGAATAATTTATAAAATTTTTATATAACTATTTTATAACTTTTAACCCGGGGCAGCGTGGCAAATAAAATAATCAAATTGCTGACCCAAGTAGGCAACCTCGGGAAATTGGCTCAGATTCAGAGCAAGCCAATGCCCGAGGATTGCTATACTATCCTACGGGAATTATTAATATCTTTGCGTGACGGAGAGGATCCTCACGCAAAGATAAAGGTAATTCCCGTAGGAGGGTTGGCGATTAATGAACGGGTGAAAGCCCGGGAAAGGGCCGAGAAGCGCCGTGATGCACTCGAATCCCCGGAGGAGAGTTCACCAAGGTGCTTGGAAAAGCGGCCTCGTTTAGGTAAATATAATTTCTTTTTTCGTATTCTTGCGGTACATTCTTCAAATTATTTGAAAATAACCATTTTCTTTTCAGGTGACGAGTAGCGGGGGCAAATTTGCCCGTTATGTGTATGTGTGTGCGTGTGTATGTGTATGCGTGTGTGTGTATGTGTGAGTGCGTGTGTGTGTGCGTGCGCGTGTGTGTGTGTATGTGTATGTGTGTGTGTGTGAATGTATAGGGTCTGAAGATTGGGCACGTCCTCGCCGTAGACCCTGGGGATCCGTTCATTTTCACAAATAAATCTGTGAGGATGAACGGATCGCGAAGACCCGATCAGAAACAAAAATAACCAATAACAGGAATAGTAGGATATTAATAATTCTTTTTTTCTTTGTTTCAGGTCAACCATCCAGGACATCAACGGGACAGCAGCAGAAGGGACATCGGCAAGAACACAACGCTATATTAATTAATGTTTTTTTTGTCTTTATGTTTCAGGTAAACCATCCAGCGCGAGAGGACAGCCACACAATACCATTAAAGGCTCCAAGAGGAGGAACATATATTTTTTTTTTCGTTTTAAGTCAACCGGACAGCAGAAGGGGCAAGAATTTTTTTTCGATACTCCGTGCGCTAAATGCGTCTTTCTCGCACTCTCGGCAGAAATCATGCCTTAAAAATTGCACTTTCCACATGTCGTATCAAAAAATACGGTACGCCGGTATCCAACCCTATAACGAAATGTCAAAGTCCATGCGCATTGCATTTGAGAGGTAAAAAAATCAATAGAAATGGAAAAAAAGGGCATTTCAGACTATAATTTTTGCCGTAGATTACATATCCTTTTTCAAAATGACGAAATAATGGCAAGAAACCCGTAAATACAAAGAAAGGTTATAGGATTATTCGATCACCGAAATTTTTACAAGTCCCAAAAAGATTTATTGATTTATCCGTTTTGCCGAAACGTTGACGAATCCCGACAAGGTTATTGGGTTGGGTTATTGGATTATTCAGTAATCGAAATTTCGACAAGTCCGTAAAAGGTTATTGGTGTTTATTCGGTAATCGAAATTTTGACAAGTACGAATATAGTTTATTGGTTTATCCGTTTTGCTGAAACGTTGACAAGTCCGAAAAGGTTATTGGTTTATTCGGTAATCGAAATGTCGACAAGTCCATAAAAGGTTATTGGTTTATTTGGTCGTCGGAATTTAGACAAGTCCGTAAAAGGAGATCGTTCAACCGGTGAATAATATCAATACCTTTTTTTTCAGGAACTTGTTAATTATCAAGGACTTGGGTGACTTATTGCTACCTTTTTTTTCCAGATCATGGCGTCATCTTCAGCTTCTGGTGAGGAGAATCGTCTTCGTCGCAGTTCACGGCTTTTTTCACAGGAACTGGATGTACGGCCTCAGCCCATCAAGAGGTAAGTAGTTATTTTTTACGTGTATAAAAGACGATTGGATACTATGATGAATAAATTTATGTTTTTTCTTTATAGGCCGTCTGGTGAAATTGGTTTTAACGAAATTGATTTGCGCGCATATTACGATTATTTCCGTCACCGTTATTTCAACGGTGACGTTGAAATGAAAGAGTGGCGGATCTATCGTGGATATGCGGGCAAAACAAATATTGGGTTGACTGATTTCACGGACCGACACATCATAGTGAACGTGAAGAAGCACACGTCTTTGCAGCAAGTGACTGGTACCATCTTGCACGAGATGTGCCATGTTCACCTCTACTGCAAAGACGGTGCAAAGTCCGTTGACTGCGCCGATCATGGCGAACTCTTTCAAAAGAAGCTAAAAATGATCAATGATCAAGGGGAGTGCTACGTCGAGTGGTAGCGGTAAGTATCAATATTCAACGAATTTATTTTAATATTTATATTCATATCGTTCATCTATATATGTAATTTTTTTACAGGTTGGCGATCACTCGGCGTTTGGACAATGTCAGGATTTTGAGTCACGGAGTTGACGGTAAAACGACTGGTTTGTCGTGTTACCGCCAACTTCGTTCTAAAAGAACTGTGTGTGACGGCACGGGGTACCTGACGTTGTCGGCGAATGTTGTTTGTGTATAAATGAGTGAATGTGGGGTCTGATGATCGGTCACGTCCTCACCGTAGACCCTGGGGATCCGTTCTTTCTTACGAATAAAACTGTGAGGATGAATGGATCGCGAAGAATCGATCCGAAATTACACTGTAACCCATGAGAGGAACACAAGGCTACTAATAATTCTTTTTTTTTTCTTTGTTTCAGGTCAACCATCCAGGACATCAACGAGACAGCAGCAGAAAGGGCATCGATAAGTACACAAGACTACTAATAATTCTTTTTTTTTCTTTGTTTCAGGTCAACCATCCAGGGCATCAACGGGACAGCAGCAGAAAGGGCATCGATAAGAACACAAGGATATATTAAAGTTTTTTTTGTCTTTATGTTTCAGGTAAACCATCCAGCGCGAGAGGACAGCCACTGAATACCATCAAAGGCTCCAGAAAAAGAAACATCTATTTTTTTTTGTTTCAGGTCAACCGGACAGCAAAAGGGGCAAAAATATTTTTTCGATACTCCGAGGGCAAAGTGCGTCTTTCTCGCACTCTCGGCAGAAAACGTGCTTTGAAAATTGCACTTTTAACATGTCGTATCAAAAAATACAGTACGGTACCTTGTAACAAAATGTCAAAGTCCATGCGCATTGCCTTTGAGAGGTTATAAAAAAAAAGAATAAAAATGGAAAAAAGAGGTTTATTGGTTTATTCAGTCATCGAAATTTGGAAAAGTCCGAATAAGATTTATTGGTTTATTCGACCACTGGAATTTTGACAAGTCCGTAAAAGGTTATTGGTTTATCCAGTTTGCCGAAATTTCGACAAGTTCCGACAGGGGTTATTGGTTTATTCGGTAATCGAAATATCGACAAGTCCGAATAAGGTTACTGGTTTATTCGACCACCGGAATTTGGACAAGTCCGTAAAAGGTTGTTGGATTATTCAGTCATGGAAATTTTGACAAGTCCCGACAAGGTTATTGGTTTATTAGGTTATGCAATAACCTTAAACGAGCGGTAAAAATGAAACAGCGATTTACATGCTTATTTTTGGCTAAAAATCAGTTTCCCCTTGGTTCCGTCTCGATTCCGCGCTTTCCCTCGATTTTCACCGAATCCATATATATAACCCAACCCAATAACGTTGTTGGCCTGGTTTGCTTGGAATACGGGTCTACTTAGGTTATTGGGTTATTTGACCTGATTTGTTCATTGGCCTAAGGGGTTATAATGTGCGATTAACACAACAAATTACATAAATCAGACGTGTCAAAGTCCATGCGCATTGCTTTTGTGAGGTTCATAAAGATATATTAGCAATAACGTTATTTCGACAAAACGACCTAAAGAGCGAAAAATCATAAGACATCCAATAATTTACGAAAAAAGTGAAAAATCTTGAAATTTCGTCAAAATTACGGAAAATGCGAAAATTCTTGAAATTTCATCATATTCACGAAAAATGTGAAAAAAGTGAAAAATGTTGAATTTTCATCAAATTTACGAAAAATGTGAAAAATCATGAAATTTCGTCAAATTAACGAAAAAAGTGAAAATTCATGAAATTTCGACAAAATGATGAAAAAAGTGAAAAAAGTGAAAAATCTTGAATTTTCGTCAAATTTACGAAAAATGTGAAAATTCATGAAATTTTGTTAAATTCTTAAAAAGACTAAAAAACTAAAATATTCGAAAATTTGTGAAAAAAGTCTTGAAAACTTTGAAATTTGACATTAACCCAAGATCGCTCAAAGATCGCTCATCCTCAGTTTCCGAATCGGCCTAAACCCAATAACCCAATAACCCAACCCAATAATCCTTGTGGGAGGGTTATTGGGTTATTTTACCTTATTTGTTCATTGGCCTAAGGGGTTATAATTTGCGACTAACACAACAAGTTACATAAGTCAGACGTGTCAAAGTCCATGCGCATTGCTTTAGAAGGTTCAAAAAAATATATTAGTAATAATGGGAATTCGACAAAACGACCTAAAGAGCGAAAAATCATAAGATATCCAATAATTTACGAAAAAAGTGAAAAATTTTGAAATTTCGACAAATTCACGAAAAATGTGAAAAAAGTGAAAAATCTTGAAATTTCGTGAAAATGACAAAAAAAAGTGAAAAATCATGAAATTTCGTGAAAATGACGAAAAAAGTGAAAATTCATGAAAATTCGACAAAACGATGAAAAAAGTGAAAAATCTTGAAATTTCGTGAAAATGACAAAAAAAGTAAAAGATCATGAAAACAGTGAAAAATCATGAAATTTCGAAAAAATAAGCAAAAAAGTGAAAAATGTGAAAATTCATGAAAAGAGTGAAAAACTTTGAAATATCCGAAAAATCGTGAAGTCTTGAAAACGTTGAAATTTGACGTTGAGCCAAGATCTCCCAAAGATCTCCCATCCCCGGTTTCCGAATCGGCCTAAACCCAATAACCCAAAGTATATTTGGGTTATTTGGATAATGGATGGGTTATTCGCGAGAATCCGCTTGGAAATGGCGTGAATCGGCCTTTTAGCATTCATTACCCAAACGTTACCCAAATTACCCAAAGTATATTTGGGTAATGGATGGGTAACGAATGGGTTATACACCGGATTCCGCTTGGAAATGATGTAAAACGAATTTTTCTTATCGTTACCCAAAATCGAAATGGTTATTTGGGTTGGGTTGGGTTATACCGATAACCCATAATTTTTTTTTCATAAATCGGTAGATTTTCGCGCGCGGATACCAAAAAAACCAAAAAAATCGATTTCTACCGATTTTTGACAAGGAATTCGTACCCTAAAAATGATGGTCCGGGCGCGAGTTCCTTCGTCTGCCCCGCGAAAAGGTAGTCCGGACGCTGATGCGCTTGTCTGGCACGCGAAAAGATGATTCGGACACGAGTTTCTTAGTATGCCCCGCGAAAAGGTAGTCTGGATGCAAATACGCTCACGTGCCCCGCGGAATGATAGTCCGGGCGCTAGTTTTCCATTTGCCCTACGAAAAGGTAGTCCGGATGCATATATGCTAATTTGCCCCGCGAAATAATAGTCCGGGTGCGAGTTCCTTCGTCTGACCCGCGAAAAGGTAGTCCGGACGCATATAACGCTCACGTGCCCCGCAAAATGATGGTCCAAATGATTATCAATTACAATGTGAAATAAATTTAATTTCGTTTGAATCGCGCTCGTAAGAGATCACAGTTGCACGGAAATAATATACCAATTATTGCCGCGAGTGTCTTGAATTCGAAGCCTGATACTTGCGAGCGCAAATGTCTTACCCGAGCACAAAAACATAAGAAGAACACGTGTTAATATTTATACGACACCTCTGGGCCTGTCGTTCAACGAGTTATCCGCACGTGTTTGGAAAAAGACCTCGATAGGTAGTTATCCTTTATTAAGCCATGATACTATTTCTTCGGATAGCCGACACCCGATTTTCTCTTGTTTTCGAAATTGGACTCTGCTGTCGCTTGGCTTACTAACACGTTTGGCACATATGTCACAGGGCTCGCGCGGAAAATTCCGATAACAATTACGGCTCTGGAAGATAACGTACGATTTAAAAAATTTTTTTTGGTAAGGTAAAGTAATTTAGAGAAATTATAATAATGGGCATATTTATTTCGTCGGAATATACGTCCTTCATTTTTTTTCATGCCTTTCCTAAAGTTTCGTTAAAGGTTTTATCAGTTTTTAAATGCTTGATCAGTGTAGATTTTCAGTGTGCGTGTGCGTGTGTGCATGGTATAATAATTTTTGTAATATAATCCATTCGATATTATCCTCATGTACCCTAAAAATGATGGTCCGAGCGCGAGTTTTCCTTTTGCCCCGTGAAAAAGTAGTACGGACGCATATAAGGCTCACGCGCCCCGCGAAAAGCTAGTCTGGAAGCAGAAACCCTCATTTATCCGAACATCGGTTCACCTAATCGGGGATTTCAATTAGCTTCTCTAATGAATGGTTTTATGACTTGTCATCTCTCATAAACATTCGAAAGATCACAGACGTTAAAAAATTTTACTCGCACTATCACGAAACGTCGAAACGTAAACACCCGCCAAAGCGGTGTAAAATGTTCGACGTTGCCACTACCGCGGATAAAAAATTGATGTATTCGACCTCCGCGTCGCCAACGAAGTAATTGCCCCTGTTGCTCAAACACTCGCCCGTGGGGGCGGGGTTATGCAGCAGTCAGAGTACTACCCGATCTAAACGTAAACGCGCGAATCTACAGACGATCAGACAACGTCGAAACGTAAACACTCGCCAAAGCGGTGTAAAATGTTCGACGTTGCCACAACCGCGGATAAAAAATTAATGTTATCAACCTCCGCATCGCCAACGAAGTAATTGCCCCTGATGCTCAAACACTCGCCCGTGGGGACGGTGTTATACAGCAGTCAGAGAACTATCCGAGCTAAGCGCAACCGCGCGACGCGCGAATCTATAGACGATCAGACAACGTTGAAACGTAAACACCCGCCAAAGCGGTGTAAAATGTTCGACGTTGCCACTACCGCGGATAAAAAATTGATGTTATCGACCTCCGTGTCGCCAACGAAGTAATTGCCCCTGATGCTCAAACACTCGCCCGTGGGGGCGGTGTTATACAGCAGTCAGAGAACTACCCGATCTAAACGTAAACGCGCGAATCTACAGACGATCAGACAACGTCGAAACGTAAACACTCGCCAAAGCGGTGTAAAATGTTCGACGTTGCCACAACCGCGGATAAAAAATTAATGTTATCAACCTCCGCATCGCCAACGAAGTAATTGCCCCTGATGCTCAAACACTCGCCCGTGGGGACGGTGTTATACAGCAGTCAGAGAACTATCCGAGCTAAGCGCAACCGCGCGACGCGCGAATCTATAGACGATCAGACAACGTTGAAACGTAAACACCCGCCAAAGCGGTGTAAAATGTTCGACGTTGCCACTACCGCGGATAAAAAATTGATGTTATCGACCTCCGTGTCGCCAACGAAGTAATTGCCCCTGATGCTCAAACACTCGCCCGTGGGGGCGGTGTTATACAGCAGTCAGAGAACTACCCGATCTAAACGTAAACGCGCGAATCTACAGACGATCAGACAACGTCGAAACGTAAACACTCGCCAAAGCGGTGTAAAATGTTCGACGTTGCCACTACCACGGATAAAAAATTGATATTATCGACCTCCGCGTCGCCAACGAAGTAATTGCCCCTGATGCTCAAACACTCGCCCGTGGGGGCGGTGTTATACAGCAGTCAGAGAACTACCCGATCTAAACGTAAACGCGCGAATCTACAGACGATCAGGCAACGTCGAAACGTAAACACCCGCCAAAGCGGTGTAAAATGTTCGACGTTGCCACTACCGCGGATACAAAATTAATGTTATCGACCTCCGCATCGCCAACGAAGTAATTGCCCCTGATGCTCAAACACTCGCCCGTGGGGACGGTGTTATACAGCAGTCAGATAACTATCCGAGCTAAGCGCAACCGCGCGACGCGCGAATCTCTTGACTATCAGGCCACGTCGAAACGTAAACGCCCGCCAAAGCTTTATAAAATTCGCATTATCTCTAATCCAGAAGCACTTATATTTTCGACCTCTGTAACGCGAATGATCACTCCATTGCTCTAAACATATAATAATTTTTTAATATTTAAATTTAAATAATTACCGTAATAAATCGCGGATGCAAAGTTATCGATAATCTACTCTAATGTGAGCTGCACGACGTACCAGGCACTACTAACTGTAGTTCTGAAAAATGGCCGTCCCCCCACTCTTGTTCCCCCTGGGTGTTCGGCTATTGGCTGTCGGCTATTGGCTGTCGGCTAATCGCTGACTGACGCTGTCTCTCTTCTTTTTCCAACACTCGCTCTATCTGGCTCCGCCTCGAGGACGACAGCCCAAGTACCGAGTGCGAATGCAGCACTAGGGCCTATACAAAAAAAAAATGTTTTATTCAATTCAAAATTATTTTAAAATTATATTAGATGTACTAATTCCAAGAGGGCCCGAAGGGTCGAAAATATAAAAAATAGATGTTATTTTAAAAATATTGTTTAATTAAAATTGATAAAAAACTTTGGTAGTTTGCATTTTATAACTCATTCTAAGCCCTATCCGAATCATTCATTAAAAAATTTTTTTATTATATGGTCGAACCATGTAAGGGAAATATTTTGATTTCTTTGTGTAATTAATCGTACGTTGCTTAGGGAAAGGGGGGGGAGCCAAGAAGGCACTGAACAAAGAGAAAAGCGTTTCAACAAATTTACTCGCTTATATTTTGAAAGTTATAGATATTTAAAGCGGAAAGATTTTAAAATCATTTCTACTAACCGTTAAGTATTGTTTATAAAAAATTATAATCTCGAAAAGTTAGAAAATGAATAATTTGTATCGATAAATGTCTGATGTACGAATTCTCAACGATTGATATTTTGAATAGCACATTACTCATCAAGTTTAAAGATTGCGGGAATTAAATTTGAATTTTAACAAAAGATTAAAAAAAAATTACAGAAGCGATTTAATAGAATGGCATGGCGCCCAGGTATCCTTCATTAACCCTAAATTATATGTGAAAGTTTCTTATCCATCATCATGAAAAATATTTTAATTTATTTACCTATTTACTGTCAAAATTCGTTCGTAACGTATTGTTACGCCATGGTACTATTTCTTCGGATAGCCGACACCCGATTTTCTCTTGTGTTCGAAGTTGGACTCTGCTGTTGCTTGGCTTACTTACACGTTCGGCATACATGTCACAGGGCGCGCGCGGAAAATTCCGATAACAATTACGGCTCTGGAAGATAACGTCCGATTTAAAAAATTTTTTTGGTAAGGTAAAGTAATTTAGAGAAATGATAATAATGGACATATTTATTTCGTCGAAATATACGTCATTCATTTTTTTTCATGCCTTTCCTAAAGTTTCGTTAAAGGTTTTATCAGTTTTTAAATGCTTGATCAATGTAGATTTTCAGTGTGCGTGTGCGTGTGTGCATGGTAGAATAATTTTTGCAATATAATCCATTCGATATTATCCTCATGTACCCTAAAAATGATGGTCCGGGCGCGAGTTCCTTCGTCTGATGATTCGGACACGAGTTTCTTAGTATGCCCCGCGAAAAGGTAGTCTGGATGCATATACGCTCACGTGCCCCGCGGAATGATAGTCCGGGCGCTAGTTTTCCATTTGCCCCACGAAAAGGTAGTCCGGATGCATATATGCTAATGTGCCCCGCGAAATAATAGTCCGGGTGCAAGTTCCTTCGTCTGCCCCGCGAAAAGGTAGTCCGGACGCATATAACGCTCACGCGCCCCGCAAAATGATAGTCCAAATGATTATCAATTACAATGTGAAATAAATTTAATTTCGTTTGAATCGCGCTCGTAAGAGATCACAGTTGCACGGAAATAATATACCAATTATTGCCGCGATTGTCTTGAATTCGAAGCCTCATACTTGCGAGCGCAAATGCCTTACCCGAGCACAAAAACATAAGAAGAACACGTGTTACTATTTTTACGACACGTCTGGGCCTGTCGTTCAACGAGTTATCCGCACGTGTTTGGAAAAAGACCTCGATAGGTAGTTATCCTTTATTAAGCCATGATACTATTTCTTCGGATAGCCGACACCCGATTTTCTCTTGTTTTCGAAATTGGACTCTGCTGTCGCTTGGCTTACTAACACGTTTGGCACATATGTCACAGGGCTCGCGCGGAAAATTCCGATAACAATTACGGCTCTGGAAGATAACGTACGATTTAAAAAATTTTTTTTGGTAAGGTAAAGTAATTTAGAGAAATTATAATAATGGGCATATTTATTTCGTCGGAATATACGTCCTTCATTTTTTTTCATGCCTTTCCTAAAGTTTCGTTAAAGGTTTTATCAGTTTTTAAATGCTTGATCAGTGTAGATTTTCAGTGTGCGTGTGCGTGTGTGCATGGTATAATAATTTTTGTAATATAATCCATTCGATATTATCCTCATGTACCCTAAAAATGATGGTCCGAGCGCGAGTTTTCCTTTTGCCCCGTGAAAAAGTAGTACGGACGCATATAAGGCTCACGCGCCCCGCGAAAAGCTAGTCTGGAAGCAGAAACCCTCATTTATCCGAACATCGGTTCACCTAATCGGGGATTTCAATTAGCTTCTCTAATGAATGGTTTTATGACTTGTCATCTCTCATAAACATTCGAAAGATCACAGACGTTAAAAAATTTTACTCGCACTATCACGAAACGTCGAAACGTAAACACCCGCCAAAGCGGTGTAAAATGTTCGACGTTGCCACTACCGCGGATAAAAAATTGATGTATTCGACCTCCGCGTCGCCAACGAAGTAATTGCCCCTGTTGCTCAAACACTCGCCCGTGGGGGCGGGGTTATGCAGCAGTCAGAGTACTACCCGATCTAAACGTAAACGCGCGAATCTACAGACGATCAGACAACGTCGAAACGTAAACACTCGCCAAAGCGGTGTAAAATGTTCGACGTTGCCACAACCGCGGATAAAAAATTAATGTTATCAACCTCCGCATCGCCAACGAAGTAATTGCCCCTGATGCTCAAACACTCGCCCGTGGGGACGGTGTTATACAGCAGTCAGAGAACTATCCGAGCTAAGCGCAACCGCGCGACGCGCGAATCTATAGACGATCAGACAACGTTGAAACGTAAACACCCGCCAAAGCGGTGTAAAATGTTCGACGTTGCCACTACCGCGGATAAAAAATTGATGTTATCGACCTCCGTGTCGCCAACGAAGTAATTGCCCCTGATGCTCAAACACTCGCCCGTGGGGGCGGTGTTATACAGCAGTCAGAGAACTACCCGATCTAAACGTAAACGCGCGAATCTACAGACGATCAGACAACGTCGAAACGTAAACACTCGCCAAAGCGGTGTAAAATGTTCGACGTTGCCACAACCGCGGATAAAAAATTAATGTTATCAACCTCCGCATCGCCAACGAAGTAATTGCCCCTGATGCTCAAACACTCGCCCGTGGGGACGGTGTTATACAGCAGTCAGAGAACTATCCGAGCTAAGCGCAACCGCGCGACGCGCGAATCTATAGACGATCAGACAACGTTGAAACGTAAACACCCGCCAAAGCGGTGTAAAATGTTCGACGTTGCCACTACCGCGGATAAAAAATTGATGTTATCGACCTCCGTGTCGCCAACGAAGTAATTGCCCCTGATGCTCAAACACTCGCCCGTGGGGGCGGTGTTATACAGCAGTCAGAGAACTACCCGATCTAAACGTAAACGCGCGAATCTACAGACGATCAGACAACGTCGAAACGTAAACACTCGCCAAAGCGGTGTAAAATGTTCGACGTTGCCACTACCACGGATAAAAAATTGATATTATCGACCTCCGCGTCGCCAACGAAGTAATTGCCCCTGATGCTCAAACACTCGCCCGTGGGGGCGGTGTTATACAGCAGTCAGAGAACTACCCGATCTAAACGTAAACGCGCGAATCTACAGACGATCAGGCAACGTCGAAACGTAAACACCCGCCAAAGCGGTGTAAAATGTTCGACGTTGCCACTACCGCGGATACAAAATTAATGTTATCGACCTCCGCATCGCCAACGAAGTAATTGCCCCTGATGCTCAAACACTCGCCCGTGGGGACGGTGTTATACAGCAGTCAGATAACTATCCGAGCTAAGCGCAACCGCGCGACGCGCGAATCTCTTGACTATCAGGCCACGTCGAAACGTAAACGCCCGCCAAAGCTTTATAAAATTCGCATTATCTCTAATCCAGAAGCACTTATATTTTCGACCTCTGTAACGCGAATGATCACTCCATTGCTCTAAACATATAATAATTTTTTAATATTTAAATTTAAATAATTACCGTAATAAATCGCGGATGCAAAGTTATCGATAATCTACTCTAATGTGAGCTGCACGACGTACCAGGCACTACTAACTGTAGTTCTGAAAAATGGCCGTCCCCCCACTCTTGTTCCCCCTGGGTGTTCGGCTATTGGCTGTCGGCTATTGGCTGTCGGCTAATCGCTGACTGACGCTGTCTCTCTTCTTTTTCCAACACTCGCTCTATCTGGCTCCGCCTCGAGGACGACAGCCCAAGTACCGAGTGCGAATGCAGCACTAGGGCCTATACAAAAAAAAAATGTTTTATTCAATTCAAAATTATTTTAAAATTATATTAGATGTACTAATTCCAAGAGGGCCCGAAGGGTCGAAAATATAAAAAATAGATGTTATTTTAAAAATATTGTTTAATTAAAATTGATAAAAAACTTTGGTAGTTTGCATTTTATAACTCATTCTAAGCCCTATCCGAATCATTCATTAAAAAATTTTTTTATTATATGGTCGAACCATGTAAGGGAAATATTTTGATTTCTTTGTGTAATTAATCGTACGTTGCTTAGGGAAAGGGGGGGGAGCCAAGAAGGCACTGAACAAAGAGAAAAGCGTTTCAACAAATTTACTCGCTTATATTTTGAAAGTTATAGATATTTAAAGCGGAAAGATTTTAAAATCATTTCTACTAACCGTTAAGTATTGTTTATAAAAAATTATAATCTCGAAAAGTTAGAAAATGAATAATTTGTATCGATAAATGTCTGATGTACGAATTCTCAACGATTGATATTTTGAATAGCACATTACTCATCAAGTTTAAAGATTGCGGGAATTAAATTTGAATTTTAACAAAAGATTAAAAAAAAATTACAGAAGCGATTTAATAGAATGGCATGGCGCCCAGGTATCCTTCATTAACCCTAAATTATATGTGAAAGTTTCTTATCCATCATCATGAAAAATATTTTAATTTATTTACCTATTTACTGTCAAAATTCGTTCGTAACGTATTGTTACGCCATGGTACTATTTCTTCGGATAGCCGACACCCGATTTTCTCTTGTGTTCGAAGTTGGACTCTGCTGTTGCTTGGCTTACTTACACGTTCGGCATACATGTCACAGGGCGCGCGCGGAAAATTCCGATAACAATTACGGCTCTGGAAGATAACGTCCGATTTAAAAAATTTTTTTGGTAAGGTAAAGTAATTTAGAGAAATGATAATAATGGACATATTTATTTCGTCGAAATATACGTCATTCATTTTTTTTCATGCCTTTCCTAAAGTTTCGTTAAAGGTTTTATCAGTTTTTAAATGCTTGATCAATGTAGATTTTCAGTGTGCGTGTGCGTGTGTGCATGGTAGAATAATTTTTGCAATATAATCCATTCGATATTATCCTCATGTACCCTAAAAATGATGGTCCGGGCGCGAGTTCCTTCGTCTGATGATTCGGACACGAGTTTCTTAGTATGCCCCGCGAAAAGGTAGTCTGGATGCATATACGCTCACGTGCCCCGCGGAATGATAGTCCGGGCGCTAGTTTTCCATTTGCCCCACGAAAAGGTAGTCCGGATGCATATATGCTAATGTGCCCCGCGAAATAATAGTCCGGGTGCAAGTTCCTTCGTCTGCCCCGCGAAAAGGTAGTCCGGACGCATATAACGCTCACGCGCCCCGCAAAATGATAGTCCAAATGATTATCAATTACAATGTGAAATAAATTTAATTTCGTTTGAATCGCGCTCGTAAGAGATCACAGTTGCACGGAAATAATATACCAATTATTGCCGCGATTGTCTTGAATTCGAAGCCTCATACTTGCGAGCGCAAATGCCTTACCCGAGCACAAAAACATAAGAAGAACACGTGTTACTATTTTTACGACACGTCTGGGCCTGTCGTTCAACGAGTTATCCGCACGTGTTTGGAAAAAGACATCGATAGGTAGTTATCCTTTATTACGCCATGATACTATTTCTTCGGATAGCCAACACCCGATTTTCTCTTGTTTTCGAAATTGGACTCTGCTGTGGCTTGGCGCGGAACATTCCGATAACAACTACGGTCCAAGCGTCTCAAATTTTTTGAAATGTTTTCCAAGTTATATATTCTCAGTCGTCAGTCGTATAACTTCAAACATATATATATATATACACTTCAACGATGTTCAACGGCGGGGAAAAGAAATACAACACCCTCCGGCCTCCCAGCTATTTTCGTAGAGTGGGGATGTTGAAATATACTATATAAATGGGACTCGATATGTATTCTCAGTCGTTAGTCGTGGCGTGACTTGCCTACCGGACACACATCATGAGTGACAACAGAAAATATGTTAAGGTGTGGGATCAGAGGGCAAGAAGGCCAACAAAAATAAGCTTGGCAATATTCTTAGACGCGTCTTCACGATATAGCGAGTTCGCTTGCGTCGAGGATGACGGTAATCTGCGGGTGCTACCTCTTGTTAATCCGGATCCAGTAGTTCTCGATGGACAGCGACCTTTCAGAATGGTAAGACGTAACAATTTTTTAAATTTCGTGTGAAATGTTCGTAATAAGAAAGCTAATTGTTAAGATAATAATTAATAATTAAATGATGAGACAGTTGTTCGTAATCATTTTATTTCATGGATGTCATTACCTTACAGCCTACATTGGATCAGCTTGACCAGCACTTGAGAGAAATGGTCCAATGCATCGTATGCTATGAAACAGTCGCACCACAGCCATTTCACTGCCCTAACAAGCACTGCCTGTGTAGGCCATGCGCAATTCGCATGAAAAAGGTCTGCCCACTATGCAGATCTCGAGAGCAATTTATGTTGCCGACAAGCATATTGTCGGGAATATTACATTCTTACTCTCACGAATGCTGTAGGTGCAAAAATATTTATAATTATGAGCAATTCTGCGAGCATTATAAAGTATGCACAGCGAGGGCTGAAGAAATATTTGGCGATGAGGCGAAGGACGTCGTAATTCAGTTGGTGAATTATGGTGATATCATTTTTCACCAACACGTCTACACGCAAAATTTAGACGAGGAAGTCGTCCCCGCGTCCGAACAACCGTATTGGCTAGACTTTTATCGTCAACGATCGCGCCAGCACAATAATGTAAATTATTATTAATGTATATTATTAAGTAAATTAATATTTTGTTTATCTAAATAAATATGAATCTGTTAACTTTATATCGTCGAGATCATTGCGGCTATCCTTAACAATGTCCTTCCCAAGATATAATCAAGTGAAGCATGTTGAATAACTGAAAAAACAACTTTTAAGAAAATAAAAAGTTGCATGAATGCTTCATTTGATATATTATTACCTTATATAATTAGTTTATATTTTTATAATGAAATTAAATTAACGCAGATTGCATTTTCATCGATTGGTTAATCGGAAATAATTCATTCGAATATAAGCGATTTCATTTTATTTTCAATAACTATCAAACGAACATTTCTAGATCCATCATAATAACACCTTGCACGTTAATCATTTCGTGCCAGAGCCATAATTTCGTAGGGTACATTGGCGTATGCTAGACCACCTCGACTTTTACAGACGCGTTTGCGGCTTCGCACCTACCATGCAGCGCATAATGCAGCTGCGAGGAATGGCACAAGTTTCGTGGCCGAGCGAAAAAAGGTAAGTTTTTTTTTTATTAATTTTAATATAATAATTTTTTATAAAATAATTTAAAAATAATTATTTCTTTTATTGTTACAGCTCAGGGAAAGCAGCGCAGCAGCCTCCAGCGAGGAAGCGAAGCGGCTTCATGTTGAAGCCGTTAGTGACGTCTTCGACGTCACGTGCTTCCTCTGCTACGGCTATCTGCTACCTACCGCGGTGAGTTGCCCTCAGGGTCATACCGTGTGTGGAGATTGCGGTGAGCGATGCTCCATGATCTGCACTCAGTGCAGAGATCATGTGAGCATCAACGATGCTTACCGCAATCTCTTACAGAGAGAGCACGGTTTCGTTGCCTCAACAACGGCTGCCTTGAGGCAAATATGTCTGTCCAGACATATTTGGATCATAGGCAGCATTGCAACGAGGACCCTGATAGGCAATACCTGAAGGCCCGCGGTGGTAGAGAAATATCTCCACCACCGCGTAGCCCGTCGCCGGTCCTGGAGGATATCCAGGATACGGCGGCGGGGCCATCTTTCGGCGGTGAAGATATAGAAATAATAGAGATCGACTGATCTCTATTATTTCTATTTTTGACACCGTCGATCTCGACGATTCTTTTACGAACTACCTCTCTTCCTCATCTCACGGTGGTGAGATCTCACCACCGTGAGATGAGGAAGTGGGGGGTAGTTCCTAAAAGAACTAATATTTTTAACGCGGCCGTTATTTTAATAACGTCGGTCTCAAGCCCGAAGAAACGCAGAGAGGAAATATTAGAATTTTTTTTAGGTGTAATATTGCGATTATTATTTTAATTATGTCAGAATATAATTGTTAGTGACGTCTTCGACGTCACGTGCTTCCTTAGCTTCGGCTGTCTGCTGCCTACCGCGGTGAGTTGCCCTCAGGGTCATACCGTGTATGCGGATTGCGATCAGCGATGCTCCATGATCTGCACTAAGTGCAGAGATCATGTGAGCATCAACGATGCTTACCGCAGTCTCTTACAGAGAGCACGATTTCGTTGCCTCAACAACGGCTGCCTTGACGCATATAATAACTGATTTCTTTTATATAATTACCAGTAGCATTTGCTTGCGATTTTAATTTCTAATACGTCATCTACCTAAGCATCTGCAAACTACACCAAAAGATTTGACTTAGTTGGGTTACTGTGTTCGTTGGCCTAGTTGGGTTGGGTTGGATCGTTGTCTTAATGGATTCTAATTCGCAAGAAAGGAGTCATTAATCGAAAAAAAAAATGAATCCGTGCAACGTATCCCCCCTAAATAATGACCTGCTATACAAGGGTACTCTTGGAAAACCGAAAAACGTAAAATTCACGGGTGAAAAGTCACTTTTCTAAAAAAATATATTAAAAAAATTTATTTAAATAATTTCTAAAAATATGAAGCGTTAACTATTGGATAGCGTTTGGAGATCCAAAGATATCGAGCAGCCCTGGCAGTTTTTTTCCGAGGGTTGGGTGGTTGATCGGAAAAATTTCGTAAAAACTGAAAAATCATTAAGTTTCGATAAAATTACAAAAAATGCGAAAGATCATTAAATTTTGATAAATTCACGAAAATATTGAATAATTATAAAAATTCGATAAATTAACAAAAAAAAGTGAAGAATCATTATTATCAATAACCCATATCTCATTAACCTAAACAATTGCTTTTACCTATGAGACTCCCCGACCTGGCTTCTTAGAAGTAAAAATCTTTGAACGAAATACGCGGCGAGACGCGGGCCGCGATTTGGACCAAACTGCGCCGAGCGATCGGCTTACCCTTCTACTTTATTCGGACAGTGTACTTAAGCATACGTTCGTAAAGTCCCCCCATAACCCAATAACCCAATAACCCAATAACCCAATAACCCAATAACCCAATGAACCCAATAACACAACACCCAATGAACCCAATGAACCCATATCTCATTAACCTAAACAATTGCTTTTACCTATGAGACTCCCCGCCCTGGCTTCTTAGAAGCAAAAATATTTGAACGAAATACGCGGCGAGACGCGGGCCGCGATTTGGACCAAACTGCGCCTAGCGACTGGGTTACCCTTCTCCTTTATTGGGACAGTTTACTTAAGCATACGTTCGTAAAGTCCCCCCCCATAACCCAATAACCCAACAAATTACGTTTACCTATGAGACTCCCCGTCCTGGCTTCTTAGAAGCAAAAATCTTTGAACGAGATACGCGGCGAGACGCGGGTCGCGATTTGGACCAAACTGCGCCTAGCGATTGGGTTACCCTTCTACTTTATTCGGACAGTGTACTTAAGCATACGTTCGTAAAGTCCCCCCATAACCCAATAACCCAATAACCCAATAACCCAATGAACCCAATAACACAACACCCAATGAACCCAATGAACCCATATCTCATTAACCTAAACAATTGCTTTTACCTATGAGACTCCCCGCCCTGGCTTCTTAGAAGCAAAAATATTTGAACGAAATACGCGGCGAGACGCGGGCCGCGATTTGGACCAAACTGCGCCTAGCGACTGGGTTACCCTTCTCCTTTATTGGGACAGTTTACTTAAGCATACGTTCGTAAAGTCCCCCCCCATAACCCAATAACCCAACAAATTACGTTTACCTATGAGACTCCCCGTCCTGGCTTCTTAGAAGCAAAAATCTTTGAACGAGATACGCGGCGAGACGCGGGTCGCGATTTGGACCAAACTGCGCCTAGCGATTGGGTTACCCTTCTCCTTCATTGGGACAGTTTACTTAAGCATACGTTCGTAAAGTCCCCCAATAACCCAATAACCCAATAACCCAAGATCGCTCAAAGATCGCTCAAAGATCGCTCATCCTCGGATTCCGAATCGACCTAAACCCAATAACCCAATAACCCAATAACTACAACGCCCGAATTTGGCGATGAGGATACTCGGTTTGGAAGGTTATCGGGATATGGGGTTATTAATATCCACATCACCCGTATTAGTCAGTTTGCTCACGATGTAAGTAGAGCAAACTCTGATACTTTGCTAGATGAAGATGGAAGCCATCTAGCAAGAAAACGGCGAACTATTTAGGACGGGCGCCACAATGTTTGTAAATTTTGGAGCATCCCGAAAGGGAATGAATTTATTTCTCACTAGCAGGAGCACAAACGTCATTATCATCGCAAACGAACCAGCAAACAACGCGCAATCGATTCATAGTACAACCAAGCATTATTGCCTTCAACAATCTCACTAGCAGGAGCATAAACGCATCACCATCGCAAACGAACGAGCCAACGACGCGCAATCGATTAAATACATCTGACGAATATTGCACTAGTAAACCTACTTTCATTATTCTAGTTTCGAAATATAAAAGTGAAATTTATTCTGTAAATCAAAAATAATTTTCACACTAATGTTTGTGAAGTGAATATCGCATATAGTAAAATAGTCAGGTTCGAAATATTTACGTCAGTATATTTCTTAACTATATATTATTCCCCAATTGGGTATTGTTTAAAATACCAATATTGTAGATATTTCAAATATCATCCTGATGAGGATTTTTCTGCACTTGCAAAATACATTTTTCGTAAGTATTTTTATCGTAATAATAATGATTTAAGGCAGAAGTTGCAACGCTGTTTTCATTAACAGCTTTGCAAATTCAGGCTCGGGAGTGCGTCACCCCTTCTGTGTGTGTGTGTGTGAATGTCAGTGTGTTTCTGGGATGACTGCGGCCCAAGGCTGAAGTTGCAACTCTGTTTTCATTAACAGCTTTGCAACATCAGGCTCGGGAGTGCGTCACCCCCATTTTTGTGCGTGTGTGTTTTCATGTGATAAATTTATTTCCTTTTCCAGCTTCAACACGTTCCAGCGAATAGTGCAACTCCAGTAGCCAATTTGTGAGTATATTTATCGTAATGATAATGATTTCCTTTTCTGCTTTTTAACGAGTTAGGGATTTTCGGTATCCTGAGGTATGGCACTACGGCCGGTCGGAAACGGGTCCGTGAAAGAGGTTTGTAGTCGACGGCTATCAGGCGTAACCGGAGGGCCTGAGATGAAGACCGCCGGGGGTGACAGCGTTGTCACTTGGTCAGCAATGACCCCATTGTACTTGTGCCCTCTAGCTCGGGTAAACAATCTTGCTCATAGGACGCGCGCGGATAGCAAGATTGGCCCCCGTAGTTCAAAAAATACAACTTGTGTGTGTGTGTGTGTGTGTGTGTGTGTCCCTTATTGAGCGGTGACTGCGGCCCAAGGCTGAAGTTGCAACGCTGTTTTAATTAACAGCTTTGCAACCTCAGGCTCGGGGGTGCGTCACCCCCTGTGTGTGTGTGTGTGTGTGTGCGTGCGTGCGGTGTGTAGGCGTGCGTGCGTCCGTGCGCGGGTGCTTGTGTGTGTGTGTGCATGCGTGCGTCCGTGCTTCTGTGTATGAGTGTGTGTGTGAGTGCGTGCTTGTTTATGATCGTGCGTGCGTGCGTGCGTGCGTGCGTGCGTGCGCGGGTGCTTGTGTGTGTGAGTGCGTGCGTGCGTCCGTGCTCGTGTGTATGTGTGTGTGTGTGTGTGAGTGCGTGCTTGTTTATGATCGTGTGTGTGTGTGTGTGTGCGTGTGTGTGTATCTATGTATGTAGTACAGGGGTGACTGCGAACCAAGGCTGAAGTTGCAACGCTGTTTTTGCCGCTCTTGTTGTCGTTGCATTAGGTGTTGGTTTCTCGTCGACATTCTTATTTCGTAAGTCTACGGCGGTGATCAAAGTAATCTTCAGGGCCCTAAAAAACCAGAGTAGCGCTATGATGCGCCCGCAATTACCGCATTTGCCGTTGCTTCCTTGTCGATATTTCAATCTTGAAAGTCAACGCCGGTGATTAACGTATTTCTCGTTGCTCGGAAACAACGTTCTACACCGGCTCAGCTTGACATCATAAATACGAGATCATAGAGAGGAGGATTTGAAACTTTCGTCGTGAAATATTCTTGTTTACCATCGGTAGCCGGTGTTATAATTTCAGTAAGAATTTTTTGTTATCAGGTGCTACTCGGGACATTTCGGTCGCTGAGGATGCCTCTTTTGTGGACTGTTGCTGAATGTTTTCAACGGTATTGTCTTTATCCGTGTTAACGTTACGATTTGACTATGGCTTCTGAGCAGAAAATTGCTTCATTAATAGCAAAGTATTGCGATACATTCGAAGATGCTATTGATAGATTTAAAAAACCTGAATCTCTCATCCGAAAGGTTATAATAGTCTTAATATATGCTCAATCTTAGGAGTGTATGAAGCAAATAAATTAAAATTTTTTTTATTGTAGATTGCGCAAGAATGTAAGATATCGTATACGAAAACTTGGTATTTACATCTTCGATATCGATGGAATTGTCCTAATAGCACACTTCAAATTGCTGTTAAGAAAATGATCGATGATAGACTTAGTGCAGCTCTCTCTTGCAAAAACCCTTCGACAGATAGCCATAACTTTCCCGTACAGCAAGAGCAGCAACAAGAACAGCACAAAGAGAACGGGCGCGAAAAAGAAACTGCCTCCTCTCAGGATTATTACTTGCAACAACAAACGAACGAGGGGGGAACTGAAGAACAACAGCAACCGATAGAAGAACTGCACGGTAAAAAAGATGAACTCCGACGAAAAGAGGCCCTTCAAGAAATATTTTCACGTAAATTAACGGTTGACGTTGAGCGTTTACCGTTAATTAGTGAATTTCTCAACAATCGGGGGCCTCGTCTACCAGTAACGGCGCTAAGAGGCGACGACAACAATGGTAACAGAAAAGAAGATGGTTGTGTCATATCGGCCATTCGATCCAAGAGCCACCATTCCTCGAGCGACGAAATTTCGCAAACTCACGCTTCCACGAGTAATCGTTGCTATAAAAAGTTGATTGTGTTGAAATCCATTGAGGAATTGCCGAATACTCCGATGGGAAGTATCGAAAAGGCCAAACTCTTGCCTGAAAAAGACGTCGAAAAAGTATGTCTGTAATTATTTTAATCTGGCAGTTATACTATTATTAGTGAAAAAATATTAATTAATATAATATGCTTCATTTTTCCGTTACAGATAGACTTCACGACTGTTAATGTCACACATGAGATGGACGATGCACATACCAATAAGAGGAGCAATGATCCTTCTAATCTGATTACAGAGAATACAATTAACGCAAAAAGTTTTGTTAATACAGATGAATGTTATAATAATTTACAATCTCAACAAAACCTGTATAAAAATGATGAAAATGGAATGTTGGGGACATCTCATGACGAAACTGAAGATTCTGACGACGATAAGGATGATGTTGAGAATGATATCAACGACGATAAGGTTGAGGGTTCAGACAATAACGATGTAATTCCGGCATTTTCTGATGATGACATTGACGACGACAAGATTGAGAGTTCTAACGACGATAATGTACTTCCTGGTAAAGGAGATGATAATGATCACGACAGTAGTGATGAAAATGACGAGGAAGGTTACGATGATCCTGAGGCCATTTATGTTCAACCAACGAAACATTTACGCTTTGATGATAATATCGTAAATTTGCTTCATCACTACATTATATACAATATTTGGCATTCAATATATTATGTATGTTCATGTTCCTTGTAGGTGCAAAACGCTGATCGTCGGCTGTCATTTCGTCCGTTTAGCGGTCTGGAAGATCCGGCACTTGAAACTTATAACAAAGATATCGATAGTGTAGTCGTTGCTGCGAAGTCATTGTCAATGTACACTACTTATGGGCCATTCGAATTTATTGCAAAAGTGGTAAAGGTGATCCCTTGCGATCAGCGTAAGCTGACCGAATATTTGGATGCTTCAACCAAATGGTGGAATTTTCGTCTTGGCGGCGAGAAATGCTCGACAAATATAATGGTCTATAAAATTTTTATCAAGTAACGGTGCAAATATAGTCTTGAATTATTGTTACTTTAAGACACACATCCGCGTTGCATCTTGTGAATATTTGAAGAACATGGCACAAAACACTTATATTTTGATAAGACTTCTTTTTTCATTCATTTATAGGTTCTTTTTTCAAAAAGTGGTAATTGCACAGGAATACAACGGATAAGAACCAGTTTTATGATCAAAATTGTTCAAAAAGCAGCAGTGAAATTACACAAAGACTCAAAGTCACGGATGAACAATGTTACACATTTCAAACTTGGAGATAAGACTAAACGTCCTGGTGTATATGCTAATGATTGGCCCATATTTGCCAGTTTGGTAGATGAGCTGATACCAAGTTGGAAAAAGAAATATGGAATCGACGACGTTTATTTCATGAGTTATTGGCATGGCATCAAGAAAGATAACGATGATATTTATAATAAAGAAAGTGAACCTACTTTACCCAACAAAGATCGGCTTCGATCGATACTTGGCAGGATGAATGTTAATATGGAATTTTCCGAAGAAGCGATGATTCAGGTTCGTAGAAATTGCAGAAATTTTTTATATAATTTGAAATAACGTCATCTATTTAATAATAGTCAATATCTGTGATTTTGTTAAATGATTCTTTTCATAACATTTTTTTTTATTTTACAGATACATGTGGCGACAACATTAATACCGCGATCGGATTGTGCACTGGTACTCAATTATGCTAATTTACCATTTCCAGCATCGTGCTTCAGTTACTATCCGAGTTTCCATCTTCATGGAATGGGTCATGTTACGTACGTTTTTTTTTAATACATGATGAAATATACTACGATCCTGCAATTTTAAATATTGTTCCATACTTATAAAAGATCACGCTGTAAGGCGCAAAATCATCCAGGATTAGAACACACGACCTACGTTCAATGTTATCCTCCAGAATCTCGTTGTCAAGACAGGAAAAAATATGGCAATAACGTTGCATACATAATTACGAGAGGTCTTCCGTAAGTTCAACTTTCTTTTTTAATAAACAAATATACGCTTCAAATCTTTTTATTAATATCTCAACATGCATTGCGTAGGCGCGCGTTCAGCGAATCGTACAAAACTTTGAAGAAACTAAAATTTAAAATTGAGACTCGGATTATGGAATGGGCGGAAGAATATAATGTTATGCAAAAATGTGCTCAACTACGAATCGAAGACGTATTGACCTACCAAAGTAAAAGATGCCCTGAAAGGGTTATGCAAGAATGGCAGAATAGTCATAGCTTGTCTCATACTACTGGGTTCACGGATTTACTTATCAAAAATCAGTCAATTTACGTACTATCCAACTGGAGTGCACATATCTATAGTAAAATTGGCAGAAAACTTGAATTACTTGAAAATGTGATAATTGGAGTAGAAACATTAAAGATAACGGCAAACTTGCTACATCAAGTGTATGATGCATCACTTTTAGTCGATATGTTCTTACATGCGAATCTCAAAAGTTTACATTGCAAAAGGATAAGAGGTTTGCTTAAAAACAATAACAAGAGTAGGAAGTGGGTTGACAGTGTCGAAAACAATGTCATTCAATTCAAGAATACAGAAGAACTTCTTCCTCGAGAGCTAGCACTATTACCTAAAATGGACCTGAAGAAAACTTTATTACGTGCCAAAATCCCACCATTCATGATAAACGTTTTTTCAGTGATCTTGCATGCATATTGCTCTAATAACATTGACGAAGATGAATCTAATCTAGAAAACAAGGCCAAGTTTTATCTCACAATTGTTTGTCGTTCTATCAGAATGATAGGATACAATTCCAATGATTGGAGATACGTAACTCCGGAAAAGGGTTTGACAATTAACGCTATGGAGCGGCGTAAATCGGCTGTTCGGTCAAACCTTTTACCATTTCAATTTATCGACTACGAAGATGTTATTCATGTAAAACACATTGTTAAATTATTACTGTACCATCCAAAGTCGGCACGTGGTTGTATCATTCGAAGTTCTGTCCGACTAGATGACGATAGTGTTCAAGAATTTGCGCAGATCCTCTACAACAAAATAGGGGAATGGTTTGAAGTTTTTCCTCTATATATTTTTGATCCTAAACATTATACAACAAAATTTTACATAGTAACAACAAACAATGCTGTCTTACAAGAGGCAATAAAGAAGCGAGTCCACAGTGAAACTAGGAGAGAAAACAACTTGAAACAAAATAATGAGAGATATATAGGAGGAAAGCCAGTTAGTAAAGTACAGAGACTCAAAAATTTGAACAACGTTAAGATAAAATATAAAAATATTGAGGTAAAACTCTTTTTCGTATTGAGGAGATGGGAGTAAGCAAACATGTAATAATAATATTGTAAATAATAACTTTCATTTCGTATGTTACATGCAACAAATTTCAAATTGGACAATTATTTGTTATATACGAATTATCAGATTCACAGAGTTCAACCCCCAACATTTTTCACAGATAAAGCGACAAAACTGGTACCAAAACGATATACCGTGAATGTACACTTTCCAGAGCCTTCGACCGTTGTCGGTAAGCAAGATTAACAATCAGATTTGTGAAAATATAATCTCAGTAGGAGTTTCATTGTTTGAGCTTTGATGATTTATTGATTTCTGTAGATAATAACGATGAGAATAGACATGATGAGGACGGTATCGTTGAGCTGGAACCTCCAAGTTCAAACGACAATGTAAAAGCCCATGCTACTACACGCAAACGATTACGCTTACCATCCAGTAGCGAATCAGGTATAGAAAATTGAGAGCTTTTGGATTAAAACATACCAATAGAGCTTTTTAGAATAATAGAACATATATGGTTATTAGGTTATTGGGTTATTGGGTTATTGGGTTATTTTACCTGATTTGTTCATTGGCCTAAAGGGTTATAATTTGCGACTAACACAACAAGTTACATAAGTCAGACGTGTCAAAATCCATGCGCATTGCTTTCGCGAAACTCCAAAAATGTCAAAGTCCATGCGCATTGCTTAAGTAAGGTTCAAAAAAATATAGTAATAATGGCATTTCGACAAAAGACCTAAAAAGCGAAAAATCATAAGATATCCAATAATTTACGAAAAAAGTGAAAAATCTTGAAATTTCGTCAAAATGACGAAAAATGTGAAAAATCTTGAATTTTTGTGAAAATGACGAAAAAAGTGAAAAATCATGAAATTTCGTGAAAATGATGAAAAAAGTGAAAAATCATGAAAACAGTGAAAAATCATGAAATTTCGAAAAAATAAGCAAAAAAGTGAAAAATGTGAAAAATCTTGAAATTTCGACAAAATTACGAAAAATGTGAAAAATCAAGAAATTTCGTGAAAATGATGAAAAAAGTGAAAATAGTAAAAAATCTTGAAATTTCGTTAAAATGACAAAAAAAAAGTAAAAAATCATGAAATTCCGAAAAAATAAGCAAAAAAGTGAAAAATGTGAAAAATCATGAAATTTTGGTCAAATTCATGAAAAGAGTGAAAAACTGAAACATCCGAAAAAATATGAAAAGTCTTGAAAACTTTGAAATTTGACGTTGAGCCAAGATCTCCCAAAGATCTCCCATCCTCGGTTTCCGAATCGGCCTAAACCCAATAACCCAAAGTATATTTGGGTTATTTGGGTAATGGATGGGTTATTCGCGGGAATCCGCTTGGAAATGGCGTGAATCGGCCTTTTAGCATTCATTACCCAAACGTTACCCAAATTACCCAAAGTATATTTGGGTAATGGATGGGTAACGAATGGGTTATACACCGGATTCCGCTTGGAATTGATGTAAAACGAATTTTTCTTATCGTTACCCAAAATCGAAATGGTTATTTGGGTTATGGGTTATTGGGTTATACCGATAACCCATAATTTTTTTTTCATAAATCGGTAGATTTTCGCGCGCGGATACCAAAAAAACCAAAAAAATCGATTTCTACCGATTTTTGACAAGGAATTCGATCTCTGTCGCGTGCTGAACGGCTGGCGCGGGAACGCCGGGCCAGTGAGGCCTTGGTGGCCAGGATGGTCCCGGTGGAGGCCTCTCCACTGAGGGGTAGGTCGGAGTGGGACAATAGTCTCAACTCCGGCCCGGCTCGCCAGGCACTGCCGTTGCAGAGGGCGCTGGCCAACCTGGCCGCCCGCGGGCCGCGGCAGGGAAAACTGGTGGAGCGCCTGTACGCGGGCTCGCCTATGGGGCTCCGGACGGCACGGACCCGGGGTCTGCAGGCTCTCGTTGAGCCGCGCAACCTCGGTTTGAGCACCGAGTTACGGTGTCCGGGAGCCCGGAACGTGCTCCCGGCGATTCGGGAGGAGCCGCGTCCATCTCGCGGCCACTCGAGAAGGGATGAAATCCCTCTCGAGTATCGTTTCCTCCTGGCGTCGGGGGTACAAGCGGAGCAGCCGAAGCGTGTGGTGCTCCCAACTGTCGCGACCGGGGGCCGGGGCCTCTACCCTTCCGCGGGATACAGGGAGGAGGCGACCCCTCAACCGTCTCGTAAGAAGAGGTCTGGGCGGCTGCCCGATTTCACCAGGGACGTAGAGTTCCGCTACATCGGTGAGGAGCCAACTCCTCGACAGGAGGAGGTTCCTCAGTGTCGATCGTCGGCGGAGCCGGACGCGTCCGGTGAGGTTGGGTGCCCCCAGAAGGAGACGGTGAGGGCCGGTTCCCCACTTGTGGGAAACTCGGATTCGTCTCCACCCGCGGGACTGGTGGAGGAGGTCCCGTCGACGCCTCCATCCGAGGCTCAGGTTGGTCTGGTGCCGGAAGCCGCGACGACCGCGACACCTTCACCTACCCTAGAGACGGGTTTGTCCGTCCCCGCCTCGGCGTCGTATTCGCGTCGGGTCGTGGGTGACGATGGCATCGTCTACCGCCTTTGCGGTGACGGTCGTTTTCGCCCTGTGACCCGAGCGGGGGGGCGGCGCACGAGGATGGGGATTAAGGTCAAGCGGGTCTCTCCAGCGCGCACAGCGGTCGACCATCAGACCGCCGATGGCGCGCTGGCAAGCCGGTGTCAGCTGCCTCGGCCCGAGGCCGGAGCCGCCGCCGCCAAGCAGGACACGCCATCGCCCATCTCAGTGGCGGCTAAGCGTCGGGCTCGACGCCGGCTTCTGGCTGAGATCCGAGCTCGGGCCGAGCGAGGCTCGCCAACCACGGAGCCGCCAGTGCTCCCGACGGCACAAGCGGCGCCATCAACATCTTTGGCGCCGGAGACGCCACTACCACCTGTGGCGTCGGTGACGCCCTCCCCACCATCGGTGTCACCAGTGCCGTCGGCGCCGAGGCCGTCCTCTCGTGTGAGGGTCCTGGCTTACCTTGCCGGGCTATCCCGAGAGGATCGCCTGCGCCTTGTGGAGGAGGCTGATCAGGTATCGCAGCCTCCCGCCCGCGAGGGTGGCCAGTAGGTGAGGCCACGCGGGACCCAAGGTAAGTGGCGCTCTGAACTCCGCAATGACGCATAGTTTCGGTTTCGTTTTTTTCTCTTTCTGTTTTGTTGTCCCGTTTCGTAGTAATGACCCACCATTCCATTTCATTTTTTTTCGTGGTCAGCGAGATGCGAGGCTCCCTGGGCAGGATTGCCATCAGGACGAGCCTGTCCTCGGGACCCAGCCCGAGTGTGGCGCCCGGACGATGAGAGCGGGAGATAGCTCCCGATCCTGGGGCAGGATCGGTTGCTACGGGGGGGCTGTGACGGAGAATTTCGGCTCGCCGACTTCTCCTTCGTCTCTCTCTCGTCCGTTCGCTACACCCGGGCTGAGAGTGTATTGGTATACACTCTCATGCCTGGTTTTTCTTTGTTTGAGGTGCGGCGAACGGGCATTGGCGGAGCTGAGGGCGGCCGACGGGATGGCGATCCGTTGCCAGGATCGTCATGCGGGAGAGCGAGCGGGATGGGGAGAGCGCGAGCTGCGCACGGATCCGATGCGTGCGCAGCCGGGGGGAAAATCGGCAGTATCGTTTGGGCTGGCCGATCGCGTGTGCGCGTTTATTTTGTCGTCGCCGATTTCCGGGTTTTTTTTTTCCGTTGGTTGTTGGAAGCGGTGCGGTGCTTCGCCACGTCGGGTTGTTTTTTGTGGATGCGCACCCGGTGTGTGGGCGTGCATCGGTGGGTTTGTTTGGGTTGAGTGAGAGTGAGTGGCTGGGTCGCGCCCAACCAAGCCTTGCCGCCCAGCACCGGTGTGCGCGGGTGAAAGCGAAGCCCGTGCCGCCGGTGCGCGCGCGTTCGGCGAGCGAGTCCGGCGAGCGGCTGAGCAGCCGCAACAGCAACAACAGCGACAGCTGAGCAGCCGCAACAGCGACAACAGCAACAGCTGCAGCAGCAACAGCAACAGCAACAACATCAGCAGCAGCAGCAAGCCGCAGCCGTTGACCGGGAGCGGCCATCTTCACCTGAAGTCGCCGTTGGGAAGGTCGGTGCCGGTTTTTTCTCTCTCTCTCTCTTTCTCTCGCTCTCTTGCATGTCCGGGGTGTTCGCGGGTGCAACGGTGCAGGTCGGGCAGTGATGCCGGCCCCCGTTGCCGGGTGTTGAGGTCGCGAGTGCGTTCGCGGGCGTTTAGGCTTAAGCGGATTATCGGGCAGTGATTGCCGATAATCCAATTAAGCGGATTAGCGAGTTCTGCTGATTTGTGAGACGGAGTGTGCGTGCTCCGTCCACTTATTAATTTGTGTTCTTTTTTCTTTTATTGTGTTCGTATTAATAAAGTTTGTTATATATATATGTGTCATATATTATTGCGTCAACCCGTTCGTTTTCCCGATTTTCCTTCAATTCGTGCGCGATTGGCACACACGCTCGGTGTGCCATTCAGTCGTGGGAGCATTCGTGCCTCCCGAGCCCTCCTTTGATAAATATTGTGCGGACGGCCGCGAGCAAGTATTCTTCAACGAATAGTCGGCTTAAATAATTCCGTTACAAATGTAAAAATTTATAAAGATAAACTTAAAACGCAATATATAGTCAAAATTAATCAAAGAAATGCTGAAGAACATGTACTAAAATTTTTTATTGAAAATATTAGACCAAATAAAAGTTATGGTATACTACTGTGGGCAAAAAGTAAGGTGAATTTGTTTGTAAAATGAAAACTCTTTATTTATTCTTCTACATCAATGTCATCCCCTTCGAAGTAATCTCCTCCCGATAAAATACACTTATGCCAACGTTTTTTCCAATCCTCGAAACATGCCAAATAGTCCCTTTCCGGTATAGCCATCAGCGCCTTCTTCGATTCAGCTCTTATCTCCTCAATCGACTCGAAACGCGTTCCCTGGAGTGGTCTCTTGAGTTTTGGGAATAGCCAGAAGTCACACGGAGCCAAATCAGGCGAATACGGTGGTTGCGGAACGATATGCGTCGAATTTTTGGCGAAATGGTCACGAAGAACGAGTGCGCGTTTTCGGTACCAAACGAGATTTGACTTTTCGTAGGCCCAAATGGTCTTTCAAAATTGTTTTCACAGATCCTTCTGATATTCCGATCATATCAGTAAGGTCTCTAACAGTCAACCGACGATTTTCGAGCACTAATTCCTTCACTTTATTGACGTGTTGGTCATCTGTTGACGTCGATGGTCGTCCGGAGCGCTCCAAGTTATCAACACGTTCTCGACCCTCTTTGAAGTCTTTGTACCACTTATAAACATTTTTCTGCGACATGGTAGAATCACCAAAGGCCTTCCGCAACATCCTCAACGTTTCCGCAGCCGAAATTTCATTCCGCAAACAAAATTTGATGGCACTTCTTTGCTCAATTAAATCAGACATTGTAAAAATCGAAACATGCACTCTTGGTCGTTTGGTAAACACAAGCGTAAATATATTACTGATGATGACATTGACATGAAATTTGTCCCAGATGTCATTCGCAGTCCTACCAACTCAAGAAAAAAGAACTAGCCCGAAATGTTAAGCCCGCGAAGTTTAAATTGAAAATTCACCTTACTTTTTGCCCACAGTAGTATATCAAGGGTCGCGGGAGCGACCTGCGGCATGAATGCCGGAGGCGCGGACTACGCGACACTATACACAACAGCTTCATAATGGGCCGATTCAATTTATGATACATAAATTATACGATTTTTATATATTATTGAAATATCATTTAAGAGACTCCTTTTTATATTGTACTTAAGAAAATATTTATAATTATATAATTTAACATTCCCGATTTACATCTTATTTCATCGTCATTTCGCGAAATGGCCTAATTTTATTTTCTTCTCCAGTCATATTTTTGTCCACTGTTGTCCACACATTGGATGTGCTGCGCATGCGCATATATTCAATGTGTTATTTGGCTTACTTAGTCCAGTCAAAATAGATTTGAAATATTCTTGACACAGAAGTGGATGCACTTTTGGTATAAGGTAAATCGAGGTCAAAAAAGCCTATTCTGAAATTTTGGGAGCTCTAGGTCTAGGGGTTCTATGAGAAAATCAAATTTGAAAGTTATTTTTGTTTATATCTCGAGAACGGCTGGACCAACGATGAAATAACTTGTACCAATCGAAAGTGCATAAAATTTGACATAAGAATACATTTTTTACGCGATTCCGATGAGTGTAAAATTTTGAAATAAAAAATAAATAAGAAACTTTACCATTACGAGGTAGGAGGGGAAGGTATGATATACGTATAATAAAGCTGACGTTCTCGTCTGCCGCCCCTCCCGGCGCGCGCAGACAGTCGTCGACGCTCGGCAATGCTCGGCTCGGTAGCCGAACTTACACTTATTTATCCTAAGCGAGGCATTAGACATGACTTTCTGTATTATACGTTTATTATTAAGGAATGAAAATATTCTTGAAGGGTTTGCGGACGTACAATCCGATTATATCACTCGTGCTTCGATGACAATTATTTAACCAAATAAAGCAAATATGATTTTTTTTGTACAAGGCAATATCTTTTATAAAAAAATGATTTATCAGAAGAAAAGATCTGTAGTATTATAATTTGATCGTAATGCATATTTTAAAAATTATAATTTTTTTTATATCGGAAATTTTATTTTTTTACCGATTATCAATAATTATTCATCTAGTATTTTCAAAAACTTCAAATTTCACATATTTATTTAATTAACTCTACGCTGTACTTTTTGCAATCAACGTTTAAACTAATTACGGAAAAATATATCTGTTCGTATGAAACTAATTGTACGTTTTTTTATTCGACTTTATTAGAAATTTTTTTAAATTAATTTTTATAGTATTTTCTTAATACACATTAAGAGCATGGCATTTTTAAAATAAATTTGACTTGTTATAAATGTCTCAAGATTAGATTTAGCAGAGTTCACGACATAGAATTCGAGCAAGTGATACTCGTGCTTTAATGACAATTAAGTAAAAAAATAAAGAAAATATGATTTTTTTGTATGAGAAAAAATTCTTTCATAAAAATATAATTCATTCTAGCAAAAAAATCTTTATTATTACAAGTAGGTAAACTAGAGGGGCATCAACTCAGAGGGGTATCAGCTCACTGAGTTGAAGCGTGTGAGTTGAGGTGTGTGCATGTTCACCTCACCCCCCCCCCCCTGCTGATCCGCCCGTGCGCTGTCGACTCACCCCCCCCCCCTCCTACTAAGTTATACCGGTGCGTTCTACGCACTCCCCCCTCCCCTACTGAGTTGATCTGATGTGGCGTATACCGGTGCGTTCTACGCACTCCCCCTCCCCTACTGAGTTGATCTGATGTGGCTTGATCTGATGTGGCGTGCGTTCTCTGCATTTCCCCCTCTCCCACTGATTTGATTCCTATGCATTGCGCGCGCGTTCTGTGTTACGCGTTTTGATTGTTTTATTGTGTGTGTGTGTGTGTGTGCGCGCGCGTGTGTTAAAAATTTTTAGATTTATCTGAAAAAAAACGGACGGATCGGGGGATCGAACGCGCGTCCTCCGGATCCGCAGGCCGATGCTCTACCGCTAGAGCTACAGCCACTGTTACCACGGGCAATACCGTATTGTGTATACTGGCTACACTAGCGATTGATATGTGGGGGGGGGGCGGTGGCACCGGCGGCTGCTGCTGCTGGGGAGGGCCCAAGCGCTAATACATACAAATGATAATAAATTTTAATAAATATTTATTATAATTGGTATATAAAGAATAATAATTTTTTTATGTTCGATGTGTGCGCGCGGGCGCGCGTGTGTGCGTGCATGCGTGTCTCATTTACCGAAGATGGTTTAATAGAAAAAAACGTGCAAGTACCTGCTTACTTTCTTTTATTTGTAGACTTCGTGGTTGTAAGCTATTATAAATAGCGCAGTGTAAGAATTATCGAATCTTTCATCAACCAGCATTCCAATAAAATGGATCGCTACTCTAAAGTAAAGTACTCTCGTCTTCCACAGGAAGACCCGGACGAAAAGAAGAACAAAGAATCATCGACATGGAAACAAAGTATTTCCAAATTTTCGAGCAATACTAAAAATTTTCCTGGACAAAAAGGCTATCAGCAGTTCAATAACGAAAAGAAGAAATAATCATATTTATACATGTTATCATTGTACACCACCTCAACTAATAAATAAACATTTTTTTGTCTAAATTCTATGTTGTATAAATTTTTTTGTTGATAAAAAATACAAAATTTATTATAAAAAAGATGAACTGCTGCTGCTGCTGCTGTCATCGTCAGAGTCAGCGAAGAATTTCGCTTTTTTTTGTTGGATGGTTTAATAAAAAATAAAAGAATATTTTTTTGTATCAATTGAAACAAAATTTTTTTTATTGATAAAAAATATATCTTGTTCTACATGTTCTTAAAAAAATACATATTATTCTACAAAGTATTTACTTAAAAACAAAATCACTATAGAAATCCTTCAACGACTTCATCGCTCTCTTTCCAATCCATACAACAGCCATCGATATAAAACTTTTTCATTATTTTAACGTTTCGATGTGCATATGTCGTTACGTATTTGCCGTTATGATTAGGGCACACGGTAACTGATTTTAATTTTTCGAAGGGCGAATAGCCCCAATCATTCAAATCGAAAACTTTGAGGCCATATCGTTCTAACCACTCTTTTTTCAAATCTCCGGAAACGAAAATTTTTGTGGCATCTTTGAGTGTATCTGTGATGATGAATTTATGCTCTTCGTATTTATAATCGCCAGAGTTCCATGTTAACCATGATAGTAGAGTTCTAACCAGAGATTTTCTCGCTTATATTTCTCCGTTAGCCTTCGCCATAGAAAGGGAGGTTTGAACAAGCGTACGAGCGGTTCTTCGTTGTAGTTAAGTGGGAGTATCGCTAACTCTTTCACGGCATAAGCTTTGCCAGGCATCATGAAGCCTTGCATATCCACTACGTACTCCATTGCGATAGAAAGCTACTACTGAGCTGCTTAAGGAAAGAGTCAATTCTTTAATACCCACCCCCCCCCCCGCCCTCTCCTAAATAAGTTTCTTCACATCTCCATTTATCGGATTATACTGAACGATGCGATCGTGTAGAATAAGACAATACGCTGTAGTTCCTTCGGGAATATTTTCTCTGGTTTCGAACTCCAAGCGCACATCTACTGGAGCAGTCTTTAATGATTCGTTTTGTTTCGAACAGTCAATCACTACGAGTGGCATGTAATTTTTATATTCGAGTTTTTTGAGCATCGGTTCGGCATCCTTACCGTAGTATACGTTTTGAAAATTGGCATACATATCGTACAACATTGCGTACTGGTTTTTACTGAAATCAATGTTGAGATTACCGTATGGATAGCACTGAAAGTTGAGGTACAGTTTTACATTTCTGATGTTACAATGATCAAATATACTAGCGTTAGAGTTTTGTTCATTTTTTCGATTGATTTGGAAGGCTAAGATGACATAGCGTGGTTTCTCCAACTGATTTGTCGTTTTAACTGTCCAGACGTGATTTGTGTTTGCAGGCAGCGCTGGATATTCGTACAGTTCCCAACTACGAAAACTCATTGAAATACTTCGTTCGCTTTTTAGAAAGTCGAGTAGACGTATTTTCTTTGCATTCGATGCAGTCACCTAGGGCATAAGCCATTCGAGACGTGTTACATTAATCTTGAATTCTTCGTAGCTTCAACGTTGGCCACGGTCTTCTTCGTTTGATAAACTGCATTTAAATCAGTACTCGATCTTACGAGAATTAATTCATGTTTCATATTCACTAGCACTTTGCGATAGTCCTCAGCGAATCCAAGTATGAAGCTCAGAGGAATCAAAATGTCAAAGTCGCCATTCGCATTAGTTATTTTACGGTCCTCTTGTTCTAAGGTATTTATCCATCCGGCATTTTCGGCAATCAAGGTTTGACTTGGAATGAGAGATAACCAGTTCTTCATAACGGTTGTAAGACCAACGTTCTTACATTTATCTATTTCTATAGCATTCAGCTCATACCTAATTTCTTCAAACATGTGACAAATGGCATTATTAACAAAATCAGTATTCGTTAACAAAGTGTTATTGTTGCTGCGTAATCGTCCAAAAATGTGTAACGAGCTGCGAGATGGTAAAAGGCACAAGTCTTGATGTTGAATTGATATACGAATCTCGTCACCATTTTTGAACGATGAATTGGTGTAAGGTTGATGAACGTGGATCTCGTAATGAGCCACAGATTCATCGAAGACGACAGGTGACTGTATTTCGAGAATGTTCTCCATTGTTTCGTTAAAAGCAGCAGCAAAAAGAAAATATTAGGCAATTTATTTTCCACCTGGAACTACTCTTAACCCAAGACTTTTTAGGAACTTTATGCTTTGACGTGTTAAAGCTTTCGCTTTCCGATGACGATTGATGACTGGAGTTCGTCGTGTTGACGTTTTCAATTTCAGTCGTAGACTGATGATGGGTTTGCATTTTTCAATGCTTATATAGTCCCTACCACTCTTTGAATCGTAAACAATTCCCATTATACGCTTTTGAGGTGTAATCTGATGGTTATGACTTCACCGCGAAAATTAATTAAATTTCCGTCTTGATCGACGATGCGTAATTGTAAATAATCTATAGACTTTTTCGTAACTGGAAGATAAATCACGCGAGAGGGAATTTCAATAATTTTATATCCAGGCGGTACTGCTGGAAAAAATTCGTGAATATCGTGAACGGTGTTTCCGTTCAAGTAAGCTCCAGCGGTTATATTACACTCGACTCTCACAGCGTTCACTCTGAGAATACTGACGGGAAGATCAGAGTTGTGAGAAACGTTTGCCTCTAATGTACGTTGTGAAAAACCCAACAATCGTCCGATAGAATTCTGCGGACGAAAATCGATAGGTTCGGAACACTTGATTGTACAATGCAAGGTGTTGTTGTTTGGTTTCAAACTAAATATTATATTATTATTATTATCAGTACGGAGAGGCTGCACAGCTTTGCGAAGAAATTTATCAATGTCGTCGATTTCGTAGGTCCCGACAGGTATGTCGATAATTTGATTTGCGACGTAAAATTTATTATTATGTACGTCGATATTAGGTATCGAGTTGAACGTTAGAAACTCGACTAAGCCCAACTTGTAATGTTTATGCTGTGATAGTTCGATTGGTGGGAAATAGTGCGCTTCCAACAGTGAAGAATTACCTGAGAGCGTCAGAGTTACCGAATCCTCCATGACTGTGTGAACATGACTACCGATATTTTCACGTTGCCTTTACTTTTATACCCTCGCACAAAAACTGTAAGCAAAGATGACCGCATACGTGAGAATTGAAATCTTGATATCTTTTCGTATTATATTTGATCTCGATATCGCCAAGATACATCATTAAATCAATAGGTGGTCTAAGATCTCCAAAGCTATCGAAATATGTGACGTTTTTTCCGATTTTGCGATAAGCCACCCAGTGCGTTCCTGTTCCTTCGACGCAGTCAAGATTGACTATAGCTGATTCGTGATAATATGGTCCAGAACTCGGTAAGTCATTTCTCATGAAGGCTCCGCGAAAATTTGGTATATTCAAAACTTTTGCATACTTCATCAAGTCGGCATTTGTGAGGGCTCTATCCAGTAAATTTATTTCGAACTTTTTTTTTTTCAAACCTGATCCCAGATAAGGTTTGAGATAAAGTCCATAGCCTTTTTTATAAGGTTTGAGATACAGACCTTTTCCCAGAGTAATGGTCTCCATCGTTTTGTTGTGTCTCTTGTTCTCTTCCAATTGCTGTTTTGCAGACTTTGCATCGTTCACGGCTTTTGCAATTCCCGCGGCGTCACCAGCTAGAGCGCCAGTTGCACTCAAGCCTGCAAAAAGTGGTATGAGGAAGGGCAAAGCTCCACCCATCTTAGTTGATATTGGCAGAATTCGTGGAACATTGATGTTTGCTTTTCCACCAGCTTTTTTAACGGTTGTACGAGCTTTTTTCAAAGCAGAACCGATGACTTTGCGCGCACATTTACCCTTGGACCATTTAAATGTGGCCACTTTGATCACGCTTTTCAAATTAACTAACTTTTTCGTTTTCTTGCGTCCTTTCGTCTTGGTTTTCTTTCTTCTCTTCGCGAGACCCATACCAAACTTTGATTTTAATTTCATGGCGTTAGATATAGCGTAAGCAGCTACTTTCTCATCAAAACTAGAATCCTTAGCGAAGACTCTTTTGATCGCTTTTTCAGCTAAAATTTTGTCTGCGATATTTCTAGCCTGGATATTTTCTCGATTTTTCGAGTACGCTATATCGTGTTGCTTGCAAGCTGCGTCGAGAGAATTGATTCCTGGATCGCCGCGAGCTAAACGTTTCTGTAACTTAGTTCCTGGTCCGCAATATTGATAGCCTGGAATATGGAGTTCAAATGGAAGTTTATTAATGATATTATTGACGAATCCTCGTCCTTTCTTTGCTCTTTGACGTTTGCATATGATCATCCCTCGACCAAGTCCAACACACGACTAAGGTTTTAAACTATAAAAACAGGTATATATATAGCCATGTGGTCAGTTATCGTTCGAACTCTGTATCGTGAGTATGAATTTCAAGAAACAAACTGTGAAACTTCCCGTAGAAAATTTTGACGTCATCGTGCGGGAGGATAAGCAACCAAAGCGTCACGGAGATTTACTGCCGAATAGCATCAGAGCTATTTTTTGTGGTCCGTCCAACTGTGGCAAGACCAACAGTCTTTTGGCGCTTATCACTCACCCCAATGGCGTTAGATTCGACAATGTTTACGTGTACTCGAAATCGCTCGATCAGCCAAAGTATAAATTATTGGAAGAGATGTTAAAGCCGATAGACGGAGTGAAGTATTTTCCGATCAAGGAGCACGAATCCGTGATCGATCCCGAGCATGCATTGCCTAATTCAATTATGATATTCGACGACATCGCCTGTGAGAAACAGGACAATGTACGCGCTTTCTTTTGTATGGGCAGACATAGGAGCGTCGACTGTTTCTATCTCTCGCAAACGTACGCGCGTATCTTAAGCATCTCGTGAGAGATAACGTCAATTTATTGGCAATTTTTCGACAAGACGAAGCAAATATGAAACATATATACGACGATCATGTGAATTCAGATATGACTTACAATCAATTTAAAGAACTTTGTGCAAAATGCTGGTTGGATGATAAATATGGGTTTTTAGTGATCGACAAAGACAGAGCTATAAATTGTGGAAGATATCGAAAGGGCTTTGATTGTTTTGTTATAAATATATCACGATAGTAATGCGGTACACAGTCTCTCGATGATCGTTGAAGCGTTAACATGGCTGATCATCAAAGTGAAAAACATGTGCTTCCTCCACTCGTAAAAGCGCAAGACGCGATAAGACGAAAATATAGTTTATTGAAGCATAACCGAGAGTATACCGACGAAGTCTTGAATAAGACATTCAAACCAATAGTCGATCCTCTTAAAGTCATAATAAGTGAGAAGGAACAAAAAAAAAATCTTCCCCCCGAAACTCCCGTTACAGTTATTAAAAAGCCAAAATTTCTAAACAAAAAAAAATTAAAATACGAAATCAATTCGGCTGATAATGTCGACAAGTACGAAACCGCTCAGTCTAGTGGCGGAGATAGCGATGCTACTGTCACGCACAATACTACACAATTTTATAACAGTTTATCCGACGAACCGAGCGAGGATGAGCATTTAGCTGGCGACAAGTACACGAATGCATTGGATAAAAGTGATTCGAATTTTGTGGACTTGATTTATGGAGTACGTAAAGAACGAAATGGATCATACACTCTTGGTAAATCTACGGTGATTTTTGACAAAGATAACGTAGACGTCGATGATTTCAAGTATCCAAAAACACAGGGTTTGATGGAGTTACTGGTTGCAAAGCAACCTGATCAAAGTTTAATCACTTCCAATGATCTCAAGAGCTACAAAGAAATCTTGGAGATTTCTAATATTCATAGGAAGAAAAATAATCCGAACGAGGCTATATGAGCGCACAATAGTAATAACTTCAATAACATAATTGGTCCGTTATTTGGTTTGACTAAAAAAAATACAAAAGGAGGAGAGGGGCTGCTACAGACGACTGATACGTCTTTGCCTACCTACAAGATTGCTCGAAACAATACTTCTATGGATTACGTATACTGGGATGATCCGAATGAGCTCGTTGATCGTCTTCGATTGTTATTGGCTGAGCAATCAGCTGGTAACAATAATCACATCAACGAAATTCATTCGATAATCGAAGAATTACGCGAGGGTGGATATATATATTCTAAGAGCACACCTATCGTTCGAGCATTATCAAAATTAACGTCGACGTATTCGGACGTAAATATAAAGAGCAAGGAGTTCACGGTCTTCGCGGTCCGCCCGGTATTGGGTTCAAGCTCACGAGCGAGTACCATTACGATCTAGAGAATAAAAGATTAGAAAATCTTGCTCCTCCGCGGAAGGCTAAAGATGCTATAAATTGGGAAACTGCGGAAAACATTGTTCAGATGGCAATCAAATCTACGAGAGACGTGATCGCACGATTAAGGAGTGATCTTGAGGATTTGGATGCAATTATCAAAGAGGAATTACCACGAATAAAGTCAAGTGTTGAAAATTTAGAAAACAGTCGATTAGATGGAAGCGGTGGTGGAGGAGTTGCACAAACCAACGAGACGTAATTATCCAAGACGAAAGTACGACGTTCGAGGTATCGATGAGACGTGGCAAGCCGATCTCGTCGAGATGCAGGCCTATTCTAGACAAAATCGCGGCTATAATTGGCTTCTCACGATAATTGATAATTTTTCCAAGCACGCGTGGACTGTGCCAGTGAAAAGGAAAACCGGTCGCGATGTGACAGCGGCCATGAAATCTATTTTAGCGAAAGGTAGACGGCCAAAGAATCTTCATACGGATAG
Organism: Phymastichus coffea; assembly: GCF_024137745.1. NCBI lineage: Eukaryota > Metazoa > Arthropoda > Insecta > Hymenoptera > Eulophidae > Phymastichus > Phymastichus coffea. Next base: position 449,912 of record NW_026706853.1, on the reverse strand, counting down.
AGGCAAGGAATTCTACAATACAGATTTTCAAGCTCTCGTGAAAAAATATAATATCAATCTGTATTCTACCAATAGTTCGCTCAAAGCTTCGATATGCGAACGATTTAATCGCACGTTGAAGAACGCTATGTGGAAAAAGTTTAGTCTCCGTGGGAACTACAAATGGTTCGACGTACTACCGAAGCTCACAGCTGCTTACAATAATCGCAAACACAAAACTATTGGTATAAAACCTATCCAAGTTACAGCGGCGAATCAAGCTCAAGTATTAAAAAAATTTATACAATACGTGGGAAGAAGAAAGCCAAAGTTCAAAGTTGGCGACAAAGTCAGAGTGAGCAAAGCGAAGCAAGTATTTGAAAAGGGATATACACCAAATTGGTCAACGGAAATATTTACAATTGTGCGCGTGGCACCAACAAATCCAACTACTTATCATTAGAAAGATTATCAAAATAAGCCTATCCTAGGTGGCTTCTACGAACAGAAACTTCAGAAAACCAAATATCCCGACATCTATCTAGTGGAAAAGGTTGAAAAGGTTATTAAGAGGCGTGGTAATCGAGTTTTCGTAAAGTGGTTAGGATTTGATGATTCGCACAATAGTTGGATAAATAGAACCGATATTGTAGAGAAAAAAAGAAAAACTATGTAGATTGAAGAATTAATAAACACACACACATATTTTGATTTGAAAAAAATATAAAGGAAGTTTATTCTCTTCTTTTTTTTTTTTTTTTTTCTTGTTATGCGTACTTTGATATACATATATTTATGCAGTTGTAAATTCTATACAACCATTACCCTTATGGCTGAGAAATAATTTAAGTTTATTAGCGTAATCCGACATATCGTTGAACAGCTTTTCATTCACGATCAGCGCACTCGATACCTTGTTTGGTAGAAACAGCTGAAACTCCTCGTTCACTTCGGCTACGATTTTTGCACCGTATCGTGTTTCAACTTGTTTGAGTCTTGTGATCATATACTTGGATTCTGTATCTAATTCACGAATCTTCATAGTGGGTTTGAATTGATTACAAGCTAAATTATTCAGCTGCGCGAGATCCATCTGTAGAAAAAACAATGATATTTAAACTTAGTCGACTTGAAACAAAACATACACACAAAATCACAATTACCTCGTGTAATTTTTTTTATTTTTTTCTAATTTTATTGACCAACCGAGCTTCCAGTAACTTTCTTTTCCTCGGTGCAAGTTAACTAAGAATGAAATTCGAAGACTGCTGCTCGCTACTCGTCGTCAACGTTGCTGGTAACTTTGTCTCGATGAGAATGAGCTGCGAAGCCTTGGGCGTCGATTGATATAACCCGTCCCCCACTCCGTTCTTTTTCAGCGACGGCGGCTCGACGGCGTCGTCCGGCGGCTCGACGGCGGCGGTTGGCGGCTCGACGGCGTCGGCCGGCGGCTCGATGGTGGCGGCGGCCGCGGCGGCGTCGGCGGCGGCAGCAGCGACCGTTGGCTCGACTGCGATCATTCCCAACGCCTCTATCCGCCCCACCCTCTCCACCAATAGAATGCCGTAATGGCCCCAAGGAAGCGTATCGGTGGTTCCGGGCAGCAAGAAGCGTTTATCGTCGTGGGCGCTGAGCGCGATCTTTGTTTGTCTCTCGCTGTACAATTGATGATGACGCGATCTGATGAACTTTTGCTGTCGGCTCAAAATCACATTTTCTCGGAGATATTTGACGTAGTCGGCGAACGTAATCGTGGTATTCAGCACCGAATTCTTGATCCCCTTTGCCTTCTTTATCGCATCTCTATTCCGAACTCTCACGCTGTACATTTTGCTTCTGAGTCCCACGAACTCGAGCATGAGCATTCCGGCGTTCTCGTCCTTCATCTTGCCGACCACCTTCTTATTGGCTCTGGGAATCGCAAAGCGATTCGGCTCTGGAAAATCCGACGTATCAAATTCGCGAATATCACGACGCATGACCTCGTACATGTCTACATTGGTGATCTCGTACATGAGACTGTCCGTGTCGGTGTACAGAAGCTTGCAACGCTCCTTGCCAATGGCGGCACCGAGCATGTAGTCGTAGTGGAATCGATACACGAGCGTCTTGGACAAGTCGAGAACAGCGAGACCTATGTAAATGGGTTTTCTCACGGTGATTTCCGTACGCAACAGTTGAATCGCCACCAGTTCGTCGTCGAAAATGTCGCTACTGTGGAAATTTGGTCGAGCTATCAGAGCCTCGGCACCGTATCGCCCCTCCCACTTGTTCACCAACTTCACGTCGATGTGTTTCTTCTCGTTTTCCATGGTCTTGCCGTACACCGCATTGTTGAACAGTTTGTACAGCATTTTTTCGAATTCGTTTGCCGCTCGCTTACGCAACTCGCTATTCAAATCGATGTACGTCTTGAGCCATGGGCTCTGCTTAAACTTTAAAACCCGATGATCTTCGCGAGGTGCAAGCCATGCCCTATTTCTTGTTTTAGAGCTCTGTAGTGGATTACGTAACGCTCCTTATCATGGAGAGTCGTCATGAGCTTTTTCTGCTTGGATCCCGGAGCGGCTTTGTGCTCCGGACAAAATGGCATATCTCTGTGCGCATCGTGAATTTCTTCTGGATACTCCAAATCCACCTCGAGTATGTAACCGAAGGCTGAGTCATCGGGAATATCGAAGGAAAAGTTGGCGGCGGCGTCAATGTCGCACCATTCGAAATCACCGAGTGGAAGTGGCTCGGTCATACTCCAACCGTAAAGGTTATTGACGTCAAAATACATCAAATATTTGTCATCTTTCTGTGGATCGTAGTTGTCGTCGTCGTCGTCCATGTATGTATTGTTCGCGACAGCGTACCTATTACAACACTGGCTAACTCCACCGCGAATGCCGCGCTCGACAAACATGAGCATGTCGATATCCGTCAAGAGCTCCAACCTTACACCCGTATACTTCAACATGGCGTCCCAACTCAATCCGGGCGTCGTATAGTAGTGGGCCGGATCCAAACGATACGCCGTTCGACACTTGGCTCTGAAATTTTCAAAAACTTCGGCCAACAAGAGAACGTCCGTCTTGAGATACAAATCCGAATAGTTGCCGAGATCGGCGATGTCGAACGTTCTCCAAACGTTCTCCGCGTGACTGTACTCCTCGTCGCTGATATCCGAATCGTACAGACTGCTGTAAAAATCTTGCTTTCGTGGAAGCGTCGTCGTCTCCTCGAGTTTTGTAAACGACGACACATAGTCATACGGAAATACACCTTTTCTCTTGAGTAGGGCAATCTGTGGCAGTGTGTATCCGTCATCTTGCTGAAAATGTCGCTCTAGAATATCGTGTTTTTCCAAGTACGACGATAGTTTGTCGAGCGAAGACGCCATAAATCGAAACGAATCGATGAAACGCAGCTTTATATCGGTACCTTCCACGTACTTCGTAAAAGATATGTATTTTTCCTTGGTTTGAGGAATGAAGCTCACTCGACCAGGAAATTCGTTCGCGATTTCCCGGATAAATAGATGCGCATCGTATCCGCTGAGATTGTGAAAAAAAACGGGTATAGTTCGCGATTCTTGATAAGCAATGTTACACGTGCTGTTAGCAGCTCCACGATACTTTCCCGTAAAGTGACAATGATCGCGTACTTTTCTGTCTTTTTTTTTTTTTTCATTCTCGACAAAAGGCCTATTACATATATGACATAGCGTAGCACGAAGAAAGCCAAATGCCTCTTGAAACGTTAAATTTTCCATAGGCTGCGGGCTTCTGTACAACTCTTGCAGATACTTGGCCAAATCGTGAAGATTGCGAACGAACCACTTGGCCGGACCAACGTCATCGACGGTTTTCTGTCTGTAGCTTCGATAACGCGAAAGAGAGTCATCGTAGCTACACTTGACGAAAAAGCCAACGCTGTACGGTTTGTGACGTTGATAGATCCGTTGGACACCGCTTCCAAGAGACTCTCAAAATCGGCGTACACGACGAACGGTACGGCGCACTCATTTTTAAAGTTTTCAAATTGTAAATATTTATACCTTGACACTGGGAAGCACAATTTTACACATATTCACATTTTTACAGTCGATCTCGTGCGTTTTCAATCTTTCTTCAGTTAGAAAATAGTGCAAGCAACGATCGCATATGTACTATTTACATTTGCGAAATGACAACTGTCGATACATCAATCGAGATAGGTCTTTTATCCAAACGTAGTGCACTTTGTATGGTATACCGGGACGTTCCATTTGCTACTGCTGCCGCTGCTGCTTTTCGTTTACATCGATATAATAATTTTCCACTAGAAGAAGATTCACATGCCTGTCTTTTTTCTCATCGGTCAAATGTTGCGGCAACACATCGTAGGATCCATTATTCAAATTTAAAAAGTACACGTTCACTGAAACGTTGTTTTGCTTTTCAAATTTCACGATTTCTTTCGGGTGTACCGGAAATGATAGATTTTTGAAATTATATTTATCTTGATGAGCAGTATAGGCAGTGACACGGCATGCATTCCTTGCGACTGGATGTAACGCCGAAAGGATGGCCCATTTGAAGCATTCGTTATCGTTGTTCCGCACGTTCACACAGGCTTTCTTACTTTTAACAGGCTTGGGCAATTCAACGTAAGAACCAACTCTCATAGGATTGTACTTACTGATATTTACGGTTAAGTTTAATATAACGCGAAGAGACCAGCCTGAGTCTTGCTCTTGAAATTCTTCCGTGCTCTTACTAATTGGTTGTAAAACGTTTTCGACGAACCACTCGTCTATGTCTGTGGTTAGGTATATCGGCGCCATCTTCGTATTGAAATGCTTCACATCGAACTTTTCTTCGCAATTATTCTTTTCGACTGCATACTCGGCATCCAGTACGGCATTAACTTTTAAAGAATTATGCTTCTTCAAGGTCTCCTTAATTTGAGAATGGAATAATGGTTTGGCATGCCTCAAAAACGCATTCAAATCCATATGTTTCAGATTGGTTATCACACCAGTCTTTATTCTGCCTTTGAACGCACTATTGATGTCGTTCCAGTGAACTGTTGAGTCTTGAGCTGGATTAACAACAGCCGGTGTTGTGGTAGTAGTAGAAGTAGTAGTAGTAGTAGTAGTAGTAGTAGTAGTAGTAGTAGTAGTAGTAGTAGTAGTAGTAGTAGTAGTACTAGCCGGTTCGAGACCTTCACCAACTACATCTAAAATAACGAGAGGTTCGTATATGGATTGTTCGCTATGCTTGCTCACCACAGGTTCGGCAATCGATGAGGTGGCAATGGGGGGCTGTGCCAACAGCCTACTCTTGTATTCGTTTAGCAGATGTAAAACGCTTCTAATCATGCACATAGCTGCCTGCAGCTTCTATTTGCCAGACACGATCAAGCTAGGCGAACGAGAAAGCTCATCGGCTTTGCGCAAAGCCAATGAACCCAGTGTCAACCATCTTTCGATGTCTTCGACACTAGCATAACCTGCATTCGCCAGACGATGTGCGCGCAAGAGCAACAAAGCTGTGTTCTTGAAATACTCAGCCATGATGCTAGTTACTCAACTGAGCAGATTTGACAAATCCATCGGGTTATATTCATTACTCGTCAATGCTGATTGGTTGGAAAAAGTATAGAGGGGGGTGAACGATTGTGATTGATCGAAAAATTATAGTGGGGCATCAACAAGTGCAAGCTTAGTATAAAAAGACATTCATTCGTCTGTATTGACGCAGTCGTCGACGTCGATTCCTCAGTTACTACGATGGATTTTGTTGTAGACGTACAGGGCTTCAAAACTAGCTTAAACGAATTCGTATTCAAGGAGATTGTTGTTTGTCCTCTGGAAGAAGATCCAACTCCATCGGTGCTTCTGTTTAAACTACCTTACCCATGGGAGTGGTTATTAAAGAAAAATCAGTGTGAAAACCGGTGGTTAGCGAGAAATTTTCATGGTATTCGGTGGGAATCTGGCGATTTACCGTACGACGATCTTGGAAAAATAATCAAAAAAACACTTTTTGGAGCAACTATTTTTGTCAAAGGTCTTGAAAAAACAAAATGGCTGAGAAATTTGTTGACCAATGCACAGCTAGTGTGTTTTCGCCGTGTATCATCTTAAAGAGAAAAAATGATATCTAATGATTTTTTTTACAGAACGACTGTGGTTAGCGTTGAAGATTTGGGTTGTCCATCACTCAAGAATATTTCAAACGATAGCATTTCCGTATGCAGTAACCACAACGCGTATCTAGCAAATCCACCGTGTGCCTTTAAAAACGCGCTGGCTATCAGTAGATGGATGCTCGCTCGCAAAAGTCGTGATATGTAATTTGATTTTTTTATATCTAAGTTTGAAAAATAAATTTTAAAAATTAACGTATCGATCAATCCTTGTTTTTACTCACTTATAATATATAAATTTTAGAAACAAAAAAATATAACATTAAAATACAAAAAAAATATTAGATTAAAAGAGAAAAAAAGTACACAAACATTTTTTTAAAATAATAGGAACTTTATTAAAACCAAACAAGAACAAATTTACGCAAAATAAGCACGAACGCGTTTGCTAATAGTTTGACGACATATTGGACAATCATCAATTCTTGATGCACATTCCATGCATACAGTGATATATCCACAAGGTAAAAAAAGTACAGCGACCCTAGCATCCAAACATATCTTACATCTGGTAATTTCAAGTTGACGCAAAATATTGCCTATATCTAGCTGAGACTTTTCAACCCTTTCGCGAATTTTATTCATTTTTTCATTTTGTTTATCGATACTCTTCTTATAACCGCGTACAAATTCTTCGCAAACAGATACCATACCAACAGTTGCATTTGCTATGGTTTTCGAAGCACATTTCTCCGTCAAATGTAAATCAGAAAAAAGCTTTGTAACAAGACTCTCAATCGATAACGATAACGCAGGCTCGTCTGTACTCGAAGGTGGGCTAGTTGTTGCGCACGCTGTTGCTGCCCGATACTCGAGCTTATACGGTCCACAAACATCTTTACTTTTTCTTCGAGGAGGAGGTACCGGTACGGGGCTCAATCCGATCGGCACATTGCCACAACTTCTGTTACAAATGAAAAGGCAGCCGCCATCCCAGCGCTTATGTTCTGTCATAGGGTCGTCACCTTCTTCCCAACGACAGACTTCCATACCACATTCAAAACAGCGTACTTGATCGATCTGCCCCGTATAATAAAAGCCGGCCGCAGCAAGATCTGCTGGTCGTACGTGTGCGCGTGTCCATTGAGACGTGAAGCTATCCAGCCTCGCTTGCTCAAATCTGCACAAATAAAAAAATATTAAAAAAATATATAAAGTGTGTTCTATAAACAATAAAACAAATAATTACCTATAGTCAATCTTGTTGGAGCTCATTGTAGAATGTTCGTATAACCTTTCTTCTTTCACACTTTACACTAGTTCACTCTGGATGCGAATGCGACTGCTGATGAGATGCAGCTCATTTTTATAACGAACGATTGAGATTTCCCCTTCCATCCTCCATTAAAAAATTCCATACATGCCATACGTGCCATACATTCCATTCATTCCACACATGCCATACATTGCATAAAAAAATTCATTTAATTTTTATGAGTTATACATACACGTGCGCACGCGTATGCGTATGTAAAGCATACAACTTGTGGGGAATTGACTCAATGGCCTATGCGAGTGACGTCATTTAAAATTGTCGCATATACGCACTGATTTTTGTTGTTGTTATTTTTAATAACGATATTTTAATTATTTTTAATTAAGAAGAAATTACCTATCCTTTCTGTTGAATTTAATTGTTGACAATTTACATATAAATAATTAGTAACATTATTTATCGAATTTTTTTCTCGTAATAATCTTTCGGTAATAGATATACAGGAGAATCGAACCTAGCCTCCTTTGCATCTATACGACAGTGCTCTACCGTCTGAGTCATTGTCGCTCTTTCTAAAGATAGTGCATACTAACTGTATATTATTTTATGATTTAGGAAAAAAATTATCATTTTTTTAGTATTATTTTGTACACTGAATTAAACGAACTATTTTTATTTTGTATATTTTTTAACTAATTAAAAAAAATACTTACCTTATACTTACCTGCTCGTTTCGCTGAAAATGGAGGGGGGGGGGGGTAAGAATAAAGAAAAACACAAGGCTGAATTTATTCGTAATTTCAAATTGTTATTGTTTTAGTACTTACCTTTGCGGCTACGATATATTTGCACATACGTTTGAATAGCACTTAAAAGTGCTGATTTTTTAAAAAAAATTATATAAGTTTTTTTATTAAACAAAAAGTTAGTCTATGTTATATTTAACCATACGTTTGAATAGCACTGAAAAGTGCTGATTTATAAAAAATAATATAAGATTTTTATTGAAAATTTAGCACTGATATATTTGCACATACGTTTGAAGAGCACTTAAAAGTGCTGATTTATAGAAAAATAATATAAATTTTTTTTTATTGAAAATTTAGCACTGAAAAATGCTGTTTTAAATTGATCATGATATCGATTAACTGACGGGATTGTACAGCTTCGTCAACTTGAAAAAAAAAAAAAAAAAAAGTGGCCCAGAAAAGGGCCGATCGTTTGTTCGCTGCAACTTGTCACTACCAACGGCTTGCCACCACCTACTCTTCGTCCGTTGCGTGTGAAATAAAGAGCGTACGCGCTATCGCGATCCTATATTAATACACATTGGCATCTCTTCTCCGCACTAATCACATTTTCATTAGCTACTCCCACCACTAATTATGATCGTCTTATGCGTGCGACAAAATCAGTGCTGTCGCGTAGTCTCGCATCCCTACTCCCAAATCTTCGACCAATGACCGAAACGCGGCTAGTGTTTCAAAAGATGAATAAAAATTCGAACGCCTTGCAACGATACGTCATTGTGATTTTTTTGTCGTGGAGTTAAGTGAAGTGTTTAGTCAAGTTTAGTTTAATGTCAAGTTTAGTGAAGTAAAATGAGTGATGAATGGTTGGAAAATTTGTTTTCGTTGGACAATGCGTCGTGGCAAGACGCACTGAATGAAGCAATCGAGGCGTTGGGCGAGGACATAGATCTTTCCGAAGATGAAGTCTTCGGATTGATTGATTTACCGGTACAAGAAGCAGCGGTGGACGAAGTCGTCGTCGAGCAGCCGCGAACACCTTCGCCGAGGAGGAGGAACGACGACGACGACATCCACGAAGCGGCAACCATTCGGATGCCGCTGACACCTCCACCTTCAATATTGTAAGTACATTTTTTTTTTTCATTCTCTTTTACCCTCTCTCTCTCATTCTGTTTTTTATAATTAATACCATTATACTAATAACACAATTATATTTAAATTTTATTAATTTATTAATATAATGGTATTAGTTATACATAAATTTTTTAAAAATAATAAGAGCATATATGTTCTTAAATTAAAAAAAGAGGTTCTGTTCTTTTTTTTCTGTATACTAATAACATAATTATATATCTAATAATATTGTATTAATAAATTGATAAAATTTTATATAGATAATTTATCAATTTATTAATGTAAAAGTATTATTCGTTATATAATATGTATGTACGTGTGTATATGAGAGAGAGAGAGAGAGTATATACTCCAATTTTAAATTTAACATTCTTTTCTCTCACGTACTTAAAATTTCTTATTTTGCGATGTCCGGTTTTCGTCGTCGTAGTCGCGTTATCGGCATAGTATAAATACAAGTGTTTCCGATTACAGCAGGCATCGGACAGCGCCACTCGAATTACCGCCACCGTCCCCATGCTCCCGATCGTCTTCAACGTTGAATGTGTAAGTTGAATATTTATTATACAGATAGATATATGAAATGATTTTTTTCAAAATAAAGAATCTTTTTTTTTTTTTTTTTTTTGCAGGTCTGATGACGTCGACGACAACGTGGAGATGGTCTGCGAGGTGATTGTCTCGCGTAGACCACCACCACCATCACGACGCGTGACATGCGTCGACCTGGTGACGCCTCGAGGAGCACCCGTGATCATCGACATCACAACGCCACAACAGCCGCTCTTGGTGAACTTAGTTTCACCACCAGAGATACAAGAGACGTCCTGCCGCCAACGAGAACAGGTATGATTCTTTTTTTCTCTTTTCTTTTTTTTTAATCGGCAGTAATATGTTCTAAGTTTTTTTTCATTTTTTTTTGTTGCAGGTCGGCGATCACAACAACACCATGCCAGTATGCGAGGGCTGGGAGTGCGCACACTGCGCCGCTGGTCGCTGCAGTCGGTAGCCGCAGTGGGTGGAATCACCACCGCAGCGCGGCAGCAGGCGGCACATCGATCGGAACGGGCCGGTCAGACACGTGGTGCGAAGATTATTCGCATCGAGGTCGTGCAGTCCCGAAGATTCCCCCGCTGTGCGCCAGCCTTCTCGGTCGCCGTCGCCAGCTCCGTTGAGTAGGCAGCCTTCTCGATCGCCCGCGGAATTATCCACAACGGCGCTCATGCAGAGTCTCCGCATCACGGGGAAAAAGCGCCTGCGCGTCACGGACGAAACCGTCGACGGCGCCCCGCGGTATAAAATTGCAAAATTTTTCACCGCTGACGACGACGACGACGACGATTACGACGGCGACAACGACGACGACGACGACGATTACGACGGCGACGACGACGACGCCGATGATGATGATGGCGATAACTAAGCGTCAGTTTTTTTTATAAATTTTTATAAATTTTTTGTATTTTTTTGTAGATTTTTCATATTTTGTTATATATTAATAATTATTAATAATAATGTCTTTTCTTATAAATAATTATTAATAATATATCTTTTCTTATTTCAGCGACCAGACACACACACACACACACACATTGATAATATATCTATATAATAAATATCTATGTATAATATTTATTAAAATTTATTGTATTAGCGCTTGGGCCCTCCCCAGCAGCAGCAGCAGCAGCAGCAGCCGCCGGCGCCGCCGCCCCCACATATCAATCGCGTGTGTAGCCAGTATACACAATACGGTATTGCCCGTGGTAACAGTGGCTGTAGCTCTAGCGGTAGAGCATCGGCCTGCGGATCCGGAGGACGCGCGTTCGATCCCCCGATCCGTCCGTTTTTTTTAGATAAATCTAAAAATTTTTAACACACGCGCGCGCACACACACACACACACACACACACACAATAAAACAATCAAAACGCGTAACACAGAACGCGCGCGCAGTGCATAGGAATCAAATCAGTGGGAGAGGGGGAAATGCAGAGAACGCACGCCACATCAGATCAAGCCACATCAGATCAAGCCACATCAGATCAACTCAGTAGGGGTGGGGGAGTGCGTAGAACGCACCGGTATACGCCACATCAGATCAACTCAGTAGGGGAGGGGGGAGTGCGTAGAACGCACCGGTATAACTTAGTAGGAGGGGGGGGGGGTGAGTCGACAGCGCACGGGCCGATCAGCAGGGGGGGGGAGGTGAACATGCACACACCTCAACTCACACGCTTCAACTCAGTGAGCTAGTACCCCTCTGAGTTGATGCCCCTCTAGTTTACCTACTATTACAGTAAACTGAATATTTAAAAAGTTATACTCCCAATTTTATTTTTTTTTACAAACTTTGAACATTAATAACTTTGTAGCTATTGCATATTTGTCGGCATTTGGAAACGTCCATCGTTTTTTCACCATACACATTAAAAAAATTATTCATTTTGAAAGATATAAATTGGAAAATTAAAAAAACTGCTTACTCCTTCAGACTTCCTTTACAAGTCTAGTTATCGAAATGTTCACTTACTTGTGTTCTACTGGTTGCAATTCACAGGTTTGATAAGAGCAAATCTATTGATAATTACAGAAAGTAAGTCATTAATTAATAATGTAATTTGTTTTCATTATGTGTTCAATACCAATTTTTATTTTATAAACATGTCAAATATAAATCAATGTGTAATGAAAAATTATTATAGCGTTATTTAGCACGATAGAATATAAAAATATTAATAAACAATTAATACGTTGAGGGTATTTTATCTATTTCAGGGCGTTCACCAAACTTTTAAGCTATTTATTTTTAGTTAATATTCAATGTTCGGAAGAATTCCCACAGACTTGCACATTCTTGCGATTTACGTTGAACTTCTTGAAAATTTGGAAAATAAACGTATAAAAATCATGGCCTATATAGGTCATGAAGCCCTTAACGTGTTAAATAATAGTTTCAAAATATAATATTATATATAGTTGGATATGAATGTTAAGATACAATTTTTTATTCCTCAGTTTCTGACTCGTTAAAATTTTCTTGTAAAATTCTTGCTTCATTATCCATTATATCGTCATTGGCTTCCCCAATTCCATGTTCTAAAATTGATCACGATAATATTGTACAGCAACTGATTTCTATGCCTAAAACGTTATAAACTACTGAAATTGATTATATTAGTTATTAGCTTTTCTATAATCCTCCGTAATTAAATACACAAAATTATTATACTTGACAACAACTAAAACTAAATGGAAGGAACTGCTTTTAACTTTTGTTATAATAATCCGAACTTTATGAGATTTTTAAAGTAGTAATTATTTTTACAAAAAATTATTTCCGCTTGGGTACTATTTACATGCATAAACATATGAAAAAATAATGGCTACTTACTGCAATTTGTAAATACTGCAAGCACAAAACACTTTAACATAAAACTCTCTATTGGAGTTAAAAATAATCGGTATATTCTTTGTTGTAGATATTATCAATATTGCTACGATAAAAAACAAAAGTACACTGATCTTTGATACTCAGTGTTTAAATTCTGCAAGCACAATACGAATTGACACAAAACTCTATACTGGGATAAAACTTAATTTTCACGTGAGAGAAAACTTTTTGATTTTAGATATTGGATATCGATGGATGTTTCTTGGATAAGAAGCGGTACTGTACTGATCTTTGATATTCATCGTTCTGCAGCTCAGATCATCAATTCTAAATAAATAGATCCTAATGTTAAAAATTTATAATCACTCGACGACAGTATGTATATTGTAACAGGCTGCCGTTTAGTCTATAATCCTGCAGACGTACCTTTAATTGCGACTAAACGACGCATTGTTATCTCTGTGCACAAGGCACAGTAACCTACCTTGCCTCGAAGTGCGCCTGCGCAGAGTCTCTTCACCGTTCCGAGTTGGGTTCCCCCAACTCACCGCTTGGCGGCGCTGTCGCCCCTTGCTAGTAGCGCTCGAGCGGCCGCCGTCGGAACCCAAGGCGTCGATTCGCGTCTACCTATACTCGTACGGTCCGTGCTACGTAACCGGCGAATTCGAATCGACGTAAACACTGAAAATAAACACGGGCGCGACCTCCGGACAAAGGAAAGACACAATAACGACTCTTTGATTCGATAGAAACGATAAATATGCACTTTATTAATGCAATTGACTTACACGGGGAATTGGCCGAGAGACTTACGCACGCACGCCTGAATAACAAGACACGCAAATTGAGAGAGAGAGAAAACCGCGATTATCGCGAACTACCTGCTCGCGCGTAACCAATAAATTCTTCGCGCTCGCTGCGCGGATTCGCACGCAAATTATAACAACAATTAAAGAGGGGAAGAAGGTGCACCTACCGCAATATCGATGAGGATACGGTGGCCAACCGTATCCGAATAACACGCTGTTAATCAACGGACCCGCTGCTCGCTGCACCACTTCTATTACTGTTTCTGCTGTTGTTGTTGTTGCCACTGAGTTCACTGCTATTGCTGCTGCTGCTGTTGCTGCTACTGCTATTGCTGCTGCTGCTACACACCCACCCACGCACTCAAGTTCGCAATGTCAATTGGCAAAAACACACGAAAACTTTGAACAGCGGAGAAACTGAGGTTAGATCGGCACGAACGGACTGAGTGGCACAGTCATACTGCCCGTCGGAGCCTCCCCTCCCGGTCATCCCCCCTTACGCGCTCTCTCTCTCTCTCACGATCCGAACGCGGCTCCTCTCGCTTAGCCGCTCGTTAACCTCGCGCGAGTCTTACGATTTTCGGTAATCGTTGCAGCCCCCTCCTAGCTTCGAACTACCGGATCGAACTACCCCATTGACTCGCGACCCTAAGGACAGGATTGGGAAAGGAGAGAAATCAGTACGATCCATCCTCTTTGACATCTGGCTTTATTCGCCCATCCCAGGCCACCACTCCCCCACGTCACCTGCCGGAGCCCCCTGGCGCCTTGTGTCTGGGGTAGCGCCAGTGCTCCGACTTGTTGGGGCATTTGGACGTGGTCGTAATCCCGGGATGGCCGCAGATGTAGCAGCCCTTGCCCGGTCGTCTACTGAGGCTGGGCTCCGCCCCATGGCCCTGGCTCCCTGCTGGTTGTTGGGGCGGCGCGGCTGCTACTGCCGGGGCGGCGATGAATGTTACGCCGCCCACCGTGGCGGATGTGCGTCCTCCCATGGTACGCACCACCATGGTAGGGTCGGAAACCGACCCGTCCACGCGGACCGTGAACTCCTGTCCGGCGCCGGGGGCCCCCGAGACTCTCTTGGGCTGAGTCTTGGTCGGGGGCTTGGCCGGAGTCCTGGCCGCGTCCCTACTCGTCGAGGCCGCCGGTGGTAACACCGCCGGCGGGCCCGCGGCCTCTGGGGACTCCAGCCCCCGGTCAACGCGCAGGAGGGCCTCACCGTAGGCCCTCTGCCGCCGGACTACCGGAGCCCACTCCCCCAGCATTTCTTGGGCGCCTCGGAAGTCGAGGAACTCCCCCAGGTGAGCGTGTACCTGGCGCTGGAGTTCCCCGACGAACTCCCAAGCATTCTCCAACTCCTGGAGACCCAACCTCACGTACCTCCAGGAGTTTGCAAGCCCATCTTGCTGGGGGACCCGTGGGTGGTTGCAGACCTACTGTTGTTGGCCGCAGGCCTCCCTTGGCCCGGGGCACTGGGTCGAGCTCTCCGTCGTTGCCGCGCTCGACCCTTGGGTCTGCACCCCCTGGTCCTGCGTGGACTGAGACCGACGGCCCTCTTCGGATGGGCCGTCGGTCTGGGTGGACGCTTCCCGGGTCGAGGGCTTGGATGATTGGGCCCTCATACCTTCCCGGAGGAAGTCGTCCACCCGCTGGCGCGAGCGGCCCTCTCTGGCGGCCACCTCGACCTGGGCCCGGACGAATCTTCGGACGTCACCGATCAGCCGATCGGCGTCCGGACCCAGTCTCAGGTCGAGCAGCATCTGGGTGGCCGTCTCGAAGGCCTCTTCGCTTACAACCAGCTTCCTCTCCATCTGTAAAAGAGAAGAAGTAGGGTTAAGGGATTTCTCAGGTTCAGCCCTTAACCTAACCGACGCAATGTCACGCTTGACGCTATCGCTTACGAGGACGTCCCGGTCCCCTGCGCTTTCCTCGCGAACATGGCTCATTTGCGGGGGTAGCTGGCAGGACCACCTTCCGCACGTGTTGAGCGGTTCTACGGGGCCTGCCTCTTCCCCTTACCGCCTTGCAATCCAGGTCGTCTCCACCTGGTTCCTGAGATTCGCACGCAGAGTTCTTGCGCGGCCTACCCCGGCCTCGCTTAACCGGCGCCTCGATCGGTACCTTTGGAGCCGCCGCGGGTTTCTCACACTCGTTCGCGGGGGCTGCAATCGCGACGCGCTCGCATATCGGATCCTCGCTGGATTCCTTGACCTTCGTTGGCGGGTCGCCTACGCCCTCCTCTTCTTCCAAAGGTGTTGAGTCTCCGCCTCCTGGTTCCTCGTCGTCCTGATCCGAGAATGGGCCATAATAGGGCTTGAGATCCTTGGCGTGGATTAGCTCGGGCAACTCTTCCTGCTGGTTACCTAGGCGGTAGGTATTCGTCCCGCATACCTCCTGAATTACGTAGGGACCAGCATACTTCGGCGCCAACTTCGCCGAAACGCCCTGAGCTGCGGAAGACAAGATGCGGTTCCGCTTCCACACCCAGTCCCCAACCCTAAAGTCGGCCTGACGTCTCCTCCGGTTGTAGTAGACCGCCTGACGGTCCGCCTCCTCCCTGGACTTAGAGCCAGCGCGTTCCCACAAATTGGGCAACTGGCGCATGTGCTCGCCCCATTCGGTCAGTTCTTGGCCCTCGGAAGCTTCCCGAGCCAACTGATCCTGGGCCCTCCTAAAGGTCGAGGGGGGAGTGGGCTGTCTACCAAAGACCAGCATGGCCGGGCTGTAACCTGTCGCGCTGCAAGTTGCCGAGTTCAACGCAAAGTTGAACTCTGGCAGGTGCTCGTCCCAGCTCTTATGGTCCCGCTCCACGTACGATATGAGCATAGCCTTGAGGGTTTTGTTCACTCGCTCTGTGGGGTTTGCCTGTGGGTGGTAAACTGGGGTCAGGGCGCGCTGGATGCCGTTCCTCGACAGGTAGGCATCGACCTCTTGATTTTTAAATTCGGTCCCATTGTCCGAAAGAAATATCTCTGGCGCCCCAAACCTGGTTACCACCCTCTCGTGCAATTCCCGTACGATGGTCCTTCCATTGGCCTTACGTACGGGTACGCACTCCACCCACCGAGTGAACAGGTCTAAAAAGACCAAAATGTACTCGAACCCTCTCGAGCTCTTCGGGAAAGGGCCAGTAATGTCACTGGCCACCACCTGCCAGGGTCGCGAGACCTCTCGACGACCCATCAGCCCGCAAGGCGGCCTTTGCTCCGCCTTGCATTGCTGACATACCGGGCAACTCCTCACGTACTCTCTGACCTGATCGTACATCTTTGGCCAGAAATACAGGTGCCTAGCCCGGGAGAACGTTCGTTCTCTCCCCTGGTGTCCCGCTGCTGGCGCATCGTGTACCTCCTCGAGTACTTGATGCCTCTTCTCGGCAGGAACCACTAGCTTCCAGGCTTCCTCGTTATCGATGGACCCTTCGCTCTCCTCAGTCGGATTGTAGTGATACAATCTCCCTCCGACCACCTTCCAGGTAGGTTGAGAATGTGGATCCTGGCATACCTCTCGATACTTTTGAAGGTACCAGGCGTCGGCAGTTTCCGGCTGATGAGTCATGGCACCCACTTCTACCACCCCCTCCTCATAGGCCCTAGATAAAGCGTCTGGCACCACGTTGCGGTCTCCTTTTCGATACTCTATATCGAACACGTGTCCTTGTAGTGCTAACGCCCAACGCGCTAGCCTTCCTGTAGGATTCCTCATACTGTGGAGCCACTTAAGGCAACTATGATCGGTGATGACTTTGAAGTGGTGCCCCTCAACATAGGGCCGGAACTTCCCGATAGCCCATACTACTGCCAGGCACTCTCGTTCGGAGACTGTATAGTTCCTTTCCGCACTGTTTAAGGAGCGACTGGCGTACTCAATTACGCGCTCCTGTCCATCGACTTCTTGCGTCAATACCGCGCCTATCCCACTATCGCTCGCGTCCGTTTGTAACACGAACTGCGCGCTGGGATCTGGCGACTGCAAGATCGGTGCCGAGACCATTGCGTCTCGTAACCGTTCGAAAGCCTGCTTCTGTTCCTGCTGCCACGCAAACGGGATGCTCTTCTTCGTCAGGCGGTTTATCGGCTCAGCGATGGTTGCGAAGTCGGGTATGAAGCGACGATACCACGACATCATCCCCATGAACCGCTTCACCTGTCTGATCGTCCGTGGTACTGGGTACTCCATGATGGGCTTGATCTTCTCTGGATCTGGCCTTACCCCTTCACGGTTCACTAGGACCCCCAGGTACTTGACTTCCGACTTACAGAAGTGGCTTTTGGTCTTATTCACAGTGAGGCCCGCACCCAGGATTCGTTGTAAAACCAATCCCAGGTGTCGCTTATGCTCCTCAAAAGACGGCAAGATAATAATCACGTCGTCGAGGTACGCAAAAGCGAAAGGATCTAAATCCGGGCCAATCACTCTGTCCATCAACCTCTGGAAAGTCGCCCCGGCGTAGGACAATCCGAAGGGCATTCTCTTGAACTGAAAATGCCCCAGGCCGGGGACTGCGAACGCCGTAATGGGGCGCGACTCCTTTTTAAGAGGTATCTGGTGGTATGCTCTACTCAAGTCCAGTGTCGAGATGAACTTCGCATCCCTGATCCTTCGCAGGATGTCGCTCATAAAGGGTAATGGGTAGGCGTCCGGCTTGGTTACTGCGTTTACCTTCTGGTAATTCACGCAGAACCGGTATCTGCCGTCTGCCTTCTTAACCATCACCACTGGACTTGACCACCCGCTGGTTGCTGGTTCAATGACGTCATTGTCCAGCATGGCCTTGACCAGCGCGTGCATTTCGTCTCGCACCCTGTCGGAGACCGGGTAGTATTTCTGTTTACAGGGTCGAGCGTCTCCGATGTCTATCTCATGCTCGACCCCCACAGCACAGCCTAAACACTCGCCTCCGTCTGGAATTAATCCCTCGACGAGGCTAGCCACTTCTTGACGCTGTGCTTCCGTGGCTTCTACCAGGCCTACAGGTGCGAGGCACGACGTACCAGTGACGCTTGCCACTTCCAACGGTACCGCCACTTTGGCTTTCGCCAAGTACAGCTGGTCCGTGTCAGGGTTCAGGTTGGCGCTGAATTCCCTCACGAAATTCGCGCCGACGTAGCAGTCATCAGACAGCAGTGGCGTTATAGCGACCCTTACATCTTTTGTGATTCCCCCTACTGTGAAGGGGAAAATCACATGACCCAAGATGGGACATGGGCGACCGTCAGCGAGCTTCGCTTCTCCCGCTCGCGTGACGTCCAGGCCCAGCCCCATGTCTGATGCCAACCTAAGCCCGAGTTGACCCATTACCGTTGATGAGGCCCCGGTGTCGTAGAGTTCCCTTAACTTGTAGGCACCTATCCCCACCTGAAGCCACCATCGGGTCTCATCCTCGGGTCTATACCTGCGGGGAGCTTTCGCCATCTCTCTCCCCTCTGTGGACGGGAGGCTTTCACGGCTCTTCTTGCCCTGGGCAGCCGCTACTCGCATCGACGTGCTCTCACCCGCAGGTGTCTGGGTCGCCGGCGCATCCTCCGGAGCGTCAGGTGGTCTCCTGGAGCTTTTGGGTCTGATGGTCTCCTCTCCGACCCATTCAAACCCCTGCTCCACCACCTGAATCCGGCCTCCGTACCCTTCAAGGATACAGAATGCCCGGTTACCCAGATCAGGCATATGCTCGGTCGCTGTCGCTTCCGACGCCACCGCACTGCTAGGTCTCGTATGGTCCGATATCCCTGGCGAGACCTTCCTGAACCCTGGAGTCGCTGGCGGGCCCCTACCCCGTTCCAGCGACCCGCGACGAGAGGTCTCCTTTACTGGGGACGCGGAAGGGACCTCCGTCCTCCGCTTCCCTGCCCGTTTCCCTTGTTGTAATCCGGGCAGTACCTTCTGGTAAAGCCTAGTTTGCCACAAGACGAGCACTTGATCGGTTGGGAGTAATCTATTTTCCTCCGCTGACCCTCTCGTCGCTGGCCAGGAGACCCTGGGGGTGTTTTATTCCTCCCCTTTTCTTGCGGCCGACCCCTCGGCCGCCTGGGAGAGTTAGCCTTCCTCTCCTTAAAGTACCGGTCCATATTGCGCCGCAGGGTCGCAATCTGCGACGATAGATCCTCAATGGGGTCTGTCGCCTGCGTTGCGGCGATTGTGGGCCGGTCCTCGGGTTTCCTGGCCGGGGCTTTGACCGGCGACTCGGGTTGCAGCTGTTCCCTACCCCGAGGCTTGTTAGACATGGCCGCCGTTCGGGGTCCTGCCCGGGGCGGTGGTGCCTTAGCTGACACCCCCATGTGCTCGGGGTACAACGTGGACGTTGGCTCCAGCCTGGTCCTCGTGTGTGTCTCCTGACACTCTCGCATCTCCTCCTCTTTAAGTGTGTGGGATGCCACATAACAAGGCCCCCTCACTTGGGGAAAAACGGCGGCTTTTCCCACACGCGTGTCGCTCGTGATATGCCTCCGTGCTGCTTTATGCTTACATTTGTGAAGATGTATTTGATTGCCCGCAACTTGGGATTTGAAATTAACAAAAAAAAAAGAGAACTCTGTATAACTCTATTCTTTTCTTATTTTTCCAAAAAAAAATGTTATGTTGATAACGGACGAAATTATTTATCACAATTTGCGGTACTGAAAAGAAAATAAATAAGGCAAGTATATGTTGAAAGGAAAAATCAAGTAATTTTCATATATTTATTGCAGCACCGACGGTGTTGCTCTCTCTCTCTTTTTTCCGCTCTTTCAACGCTTACATAGTATAATTTCGAATGAAACGCTGAGTATTGGAAATAAATAATTAAAGAATATTGTCGAGTGCCAAAGATAATTTCGGATGCGCGTTATTGTGTGTGTGTTGTTTGTGTCACGCTTTCATACTGAGGGACTGGGGAAAATTTTTATTTCATTCCTCTTTAATTTTTCCTCTTATGGCCATAGCCCACACTCTTGCCTTTTCGAGGCCATTGCCCATTACACACGCATTCGATGCACTCAAGTATATATGTAATTTCGCACGGTGGGTTTTAAAATATTTTAATTTTTTTGAATACCACCCCGGAAATTTTTATGAATATCTATTGCAGGAGGTTTATAGAACTAGGAAAAACCAACCCCGAAATCGTAGAACCTCAACTTTTCGTTTTATTCACATTGGAAATTTTTTTTTACTCTTTTGGCATTATAATCATTTTAAAAATGTTAAACTTAGAAAAAAATCAAATTAAAATTGCTCTTGTTTTAAACTATATTATATTTATTACAAATATATACATATATACTGAAAATTATTTTTTTTTTCAATTATGACATAATTTTTCAATGCATTTTTTAATTCAAACACAGTTATAAGCATAATCGTGTAAACATATACGTATTTATGCAATATCATATATGTGTACGTGTGTGTATTATGAAATAGGAAGAATCAACCTCGTTCAATAGTCAATTGGTTGCTGGTACTCATGCTATTATGATGTAAACAATATCAAAGGTCGCGCGAGTTTTCAAATATAACGTATGCCGCGGAAAATATGTTGAAGTATGTAGAAAGTGGGGGAAGTTGACTATAGATTCGACCGTTTTCGCGTCAGTTAGCTGTTATCAGTCTACACCTTTCTTTCGTGTTGCTACAAGTTTTGAAAATTCTCAGTGATAATGTCGCAACTTAATCATGCAGCTTCTCACGAAGAGAATAGAAAAAAAGTTTGTGTAGGTTGTAAAGAAAAAAAGAAAGGCATGAAAAATATTGGATCTGAAATGAAGAAAAAACTAGATAAAGTTTCAAATTACAGTGATACAGACGTTCGTCTACCTACATCAATTTGTACATCGTGTCGTGTGAAGGTTTATGAATTAGCCAGAAGTGATAACAAATTTAACTTGCCTGATTATTCTAACTTTACATTTCCTAAAAAAGTTACAAGAACAAATAGTGATATGATTTGTAATTGTACTCTATGTGACTTTGCGCGAACTGATTTGGGATTTGTTGTGAAACGTAAATCTGAATTGAAAAAGAAAGGTCAAAATCTATCGAAAAAATGTGCCAAGTGCATATCTACATTACATAAAGGAGTACAACACAATTGCACGTCATCAACAAAATATAAAAATGTTAAAGATATAGTACAAAGTTATTTACCTGAGAAAACAAAAGAGCATTTAACGTGTGAGCTTATAAAAGGAAATGTTGCTGAAAAACATAATCAAGGAAGTATTGAATCAGCAGGTAATGTTATTTCCTTATCCCAAAAGCACGGAAAGCCTCTTAGAATAGAACTGTTTCCCAAAGACAATCGTAAAATAATATCTGCGGAAGATATGTTACAGTTACAAACAAAATATGGATTGAGTACTAATAAAATTTGTGGAATAGGAAATTTGATTCGCATAGCGCTGAAAGATAGGAAATGTATCGAAAATGATTTAAAAAGAAAATTGAACTCTCTTAATCACCGGCTTGATGACTATTTTTCAATCGCAGAAGCCAAATTCTCTAAAACAAAGGGCAAACTTAAAACAACAGAAGATAAGCCGTTTATTTTTTGTAATAATGTTGTTGAACTATGTCAACTTATAGAACAAGAAAGATATGTAACTAACTGTTCTTACAAAGTTGGTATTGATGGGGGTGGCGGTTTTCTAAAAGTTTGTATTTCTTTGATAGATAGTAGTGAAATTGATGCCAGAACTGAAAATAAATCAAAAAAATTGCGACAGTCATATAAGGATGGTATAAATGTAAAATTTTTGAGTTCTAGTGTAATGAAATTATTCATCATTGGTTTAGTGGAATCAACTCAGGAAAATTTTGAAAATATTTCTCTGCTATGGACATTATTGAAGCTCGATACATTTAATTGTACAGTGGCCACTGATTTGAAATTAGCAAATATTTTAATAGGTATTATGACACATGCCAGCAAATACCCTTGTACTTGGTGCACAGCTTCAAGTGATGAATTACATACATGCGGTGTACTCCGAACACTCTCTAATTGCCTGAAAAACATGGAAGCTTGGGAAAAAGATGGAAGTAAAAAAGAAAATGCCCAACGCTTCAAAAACTGCGTGAATAAACCTCTCTTTAACTACACAAAAGATAAAGAAATTATAGACCTTATTACACCTCCAGAACTGCACTTGTTACTCGGTGTTGTCAATAAGTTGTATGAAAGCATGGCATCAGAATTCGAAAATGAAAGTCAAGCATGGGTTACAGAATGTCATGTAGATCGAGAAGTATACTATGGAAAACCTTCTTTCAATGGCAACTCTTGCAGAAAATTACTAAAAAGTGTTGACATTTTACGAAGAATCTCTGAAAAATATGTAGGAAGATGTATGGAATATGTTCAATGTTTTCAAGACTTCTGTCATGTAGTTGATTCTTGCTTCTCAAATAAACTGGACCCTCAATTCAAAGTGTACATAAATAATTTTAAGAAGAGCTACGCAGTTTTGGAGATTAGTATCACTCCTAAAGTGCATGCAGTTATTGAACATGTACCATATTTTTGTTCTAAGTATAAAAGAGGACTTGGCTTTTATAGTGAACAAGCTATGGAATCAGTCCATGCAGATTTCAAGAAGACATGGTGTAAATATAAACTTAATAAATCACATCCTGAATATTCACAAAATCTATTAAGAGCAGTTTGTGAATATAACAGCAGCCATATTTAAATTAAAAAATGCATTGATAAATTATGTCATTATTGAAAAAAAAATTATTTTGATCCATATATTGCAACGATTGCCGAAAATCGTTTGACTCGCGCGAGGTAATTAGCGGTTAAGCGAGGTGAGCCGCGTTCGGTTCGCGAGAGAGAGAGAGCGCGTAAGGGGCACTGACCGGGAGGGGAGGTAGCAACCGGCAGTACGACTGTGATACTCAGTCAACCCGTGCGCCTAACCTCCATCCGTCCCGAGTTTTCTCGTTTTGTTGTTTCGCCATTGACTATTCCTGGTGAGCGTACGTGGGTGAGGTGCAGCAGCAGCAGCAGCAGCAGCAATAGCAGCAGCAGCAACTGCGTTAGCAGTTACAGCAGCAGCATCGACAACAGCAACACCAGAGGTGACAGCAGCAACAGCAATAACAGCATTGGAAGCAGTGCAGCGAGCAGCGAGTCGGTCGATCAACAATTTGATTGTCGGATACGGTTGGCCACCGTATCCTCGTTGATATTGCGGTAGGTGCACCTTCCTTTCCCTTTTGTTAATTGTTAAATTTTGCGTGCGAATCCGCGCAGCGAGCGCGAAGAGTTCATTGTTTTGCGTGCGAGCAGGTAGTTCGCGGCAATCGCGGTTTTTTTCTCTCTCTCTCGAAAAGCGTGTGTTGTCATTCACGCGTGCGCGCGTCAGTCTCTCGGCCGAATCCCCGTGTAATTGATTTTATTAAATAAATCATCCCTTGGTCTTTATTCGAACGAGTTTCCGTTATTGTGTTTTCCCTTTGTCCGGAGGTCGCGCATATTTGTTTACATTCCGATTCGAATTCGCCGGTTGCGAAGCACGAATCGCGTAAGTATCGCTAGACGCGAGTCGACATCCTAGGTTCCGGTGGCGACCGCACGAGCGCTAATAGTACGAGCTACAGCGCCGCCAAGTGGCGAGTTGGGGGAACCCAACTCGGAACATCGAGGAGACTCTGCGCAGGCGCACTACGGGCAAGGTAGGTCAATGCGCATCTAGCGCATAGATAACTAGGCGACGTCTGATCACTTTTAGGTTTATTCAAGGATTCATTGATTAGACGGCAGCCTGTTACAATATGTATATATTTGTAATAAATATAATATAGTTTAAAAGATGAGCAATTTTAATTTAATTTTTTTCTAGTTTAACATTTCCAAAATGATTATAATGCCAAAAGAGTAAAAAAAAATTTCCAATGTGAATAAAACGAAAAGTTGAGGTTCTACGATTTCGGGGTTGGTTTTTCCTAGTTCTATAAACCTCCTGCAATAGATATTCATAAAAATTTCCGGGGGTGGTATTCAAAAAAATTAAAATATTTTAAAACCCACCGTGTTCGGTTTACAAGCTACTTATATAATTATTTTTCTATTACTTTTTTTTTTTATTCCTTTTTTTTCCTATTCCCCAATCTGGAAATACGATCTTTTCTTTGGATTTAACTTAACTTTTATTGTAATGTATATCTTTTTCTCTTATTATTTTTTTTTTTTAAACTAAAAATTCTCTTTTTTTTTTTGTTTTTTTTTTTGAAACTGAAAGGAAAACGTCTTTTATAATCTATTACAGAACTAAAAAAATCTTACGTACTGAAGGTTACCTAGAAAAACGTAAGACTTGAAATGACTATACCTTATATCACTCAACTTTGGAACAAAAAGGAACTTATTTTCGTAATCGTCGCTAGGACGTGTCGCTCGCATACTCGCACACATGGCATCACAATGAGAGAGTTGGTACAAGGTCTTAGGTCGAGGAATAACAAGGCGGATGAAGTACTCTTAGTACCTTCTGCAATTTATTCGTAGTCTCGACAACTTGTTACATATGGCCAATGCGCTGGGCCACAAGTGAGCTTCACGAGAAGGTCACGAGGAAATCGCCGTGCGTAGTGAGAGAGAACAACAAGATATGGTCTTTTTATTCCATGAATGATGGAAACTACTAAATTATTAATTTTAATAAAATGTATCACAAATCACAAATTGTATTTTATTTTGTATTGTAGAGTCTATGAACTGAAGTCAGATGTAAGGTGACAATCATGGAGTCTAGAGTCCATTGTATAGATAAACTAAACATTTTCATTTGGAAGCATATGAAAGCACAAAGTAGGGTATTAAAAAGTATTAATAAAAATTGTTGCACGACAATTACTTGCGATTAGCACAAATCGATAAACTATTTATTAATTTCGAACAATTTTTTATTAAAACAATGCTTTTATTAAAAACTAAATTTAAATAGTTAAATTTCCCAAATCATTCATGACATGGAGAAAAATCATTGTGTTTGTATAAACAAAAATGTGCAACAGTTAGCTGAAATAACTAGTAGTTTTTTTATATTATTTATACGTTATGAAAATTCATTCATTAATTATTATTAAAAATAATCATGTCTATGGTAGATATTCGAGGAAGTGATCGGAAATGGATATAGTGACGCAAATGGTGTACTCACAAATTAAATTAAAATTTTAAAGGTTTAATAAATGCATAAGACTTCTTTCTTGTTTTCATTTCATAAGTTCTTCAACCAATAACATATGCGAAAAAATTCTATTATTGAGCATTGGGAAATTGATCAAATGGCAGAAAAACTAATAAGAATATTAGATATTTATGTGCCCGGAACGTATGGAAGTCTGGGTAATAATAAAAGTATATGGAGTGTAACAGGCTATCGTTTAGTCGATAATCTCCTAAAAGTGCCCGTATATCAACTATACGAAGCCTTGTTATCTATGCGCTTGACGCGCATTAACCTACCTTACCTCGGAGTGCGCCTGCGCAGAGTCTCTTCAAAGTTCCGAGTTGGGTTCCCCCAACTCGCCACTTGGCGGCGCTGTCGCTCTTGCTAGTAGCACTCGTGCGGCCGCCGCTGGAACTCAAGTCGTCGGTTCGCCTCTACCTATGTTAGCGAGCTCCGTGCTACGCTACCGGCGAATTCGAACGAAATGTAAACAAGGCTGGGCGCGACCTCCGGACAAAGGATTAAACACAATAACGGAAACTCGTTTAAATGGAAAACCACGAATGATTTATTTAATAAAATCAATTACACGGAGGGTATGCCGAGAGTCTCACGCACGCACGCGCGAATGACAACACGCTAATCGAGAGAGAGAGAAAAGAAAACCGCGATTATCGCGAACTACCTATTCGCTCGCAACAACAAATTCTTCGCGCTCGCTGCGCGGATTCGCACGCCAAATTGTTATAACAATTAGAAAGGGGAAGGTGCACCTACCGCGATACCGCTGAGGATACGGTGGCCAACCGTATCCAAATGACAAGTGGCTGAGACGCCGCTTCGTTTGCCGCTGCACCGCCTCGATCGCTGTTGTTGTTGTTGTCGCTACTGCTGTTGTTGCTGTTGTTGCTATTGCTACTGTTGATGCTGCTGCTGCTGCAGTTGCTGCTACCAACGCACCCACGCACTCAGTACCGCAATATCACCGGCAACAACGAAAGTTCGGAAGGCACGGTAACAGGTTAGGCGCACGGACTGACTGAGTAGCACAGTCATACTGCCGGTTGCTACCTCCCCTCCCGGTCAATGCCCCTTACGCGCTCTCTCTCTCGCGAACCGAGCGCGGCTACTTACATTTAGCCGCTCGTTAACCTCGCGCGAGTCACACGATTTTCGGCAATCGTTGCAGCCCCCTCCTAGCTTCGAACTACCGGATCGAACTACCCTATTGACTCGCGACCCAAGGATAGGATGGGGAAAGGAGAGAAACCAACACATCCTATTCTCAAAAAAATACGCTTTATTGGGCCATCCCGGACCACCGATGCCCCCCCGTCACTTGCCGGAGCCCCCTGGCGCCTTATGCCTGGGGTAGCGCCAGTGCTCCGCCTTGTTGGGGCACTTTGATGTTGTGGTTATGCCGGGGTGGCCGCAAATGTAGCAGCCCCGGCCCGGTCTCCTGGCGAGGCTGGGCTCCGCCCCGTGGCCCTGGCTTCCGGACGGTTGTTGGGGCGGCGTGGCTGCTGACGCCGGGGCGGCGATGAAGGTAACGCCGCCCACCGTGGCGGATGTGCGTCCCCCTACGGTTCGCACCACCACGGTCGGGTCGGAAACCGACCCGTCCACGCGGACCACAAATTCCTGCCCGGCTCCGGGGGCCCCCGAGACCCTCTTGGGTTGGGTCTTGGTCGGGGGCTTGGCTGAAGTCCTGGCCGCATCCCTGTTCGATGGGGCCGCCGGTGGCAACACTGCCGGCGGGTCCGCGGCCTCAGGGGACTCCAGCCCCCGGTCGATGCGCATGAGGGCCTCTCCATAGGCCCTCTGCCGCCGGATTACAGGGGCCCACTCCCCCAGCATTTCCTGGGCGCCTCGGAAATCGAGGAACTCCTCCAGGTGGGCGTGCACCTGGCGCTGGAGTTCCCCGACAAACTCCCAGGCGTTCTCGAGTTCCTGGAGGCCTAACCTCACGTGCCTCCAGGTATTCTCGAGACCCACCTGCTGGGGGACTCGTGGGTGTGTGCAGACCCAGTGCTGCTGGCCGCAGGCCTCCCTTGGTCCGGGGCACTGGGTCGAGCTCTCTACCGTGGTTGCGCTCGACCCTGGGGTCTGCACACCTTGGTCCCGCGTGGACTGAGACCGACGGCCCTCTTCGGATGGACCGTCGGTCTGGGTGGATGCTTCCCGGGTCGAGGGTCTGGAGGTTTGGGCCCTCAGACCTTCCCGGAGGAAGTCATCCACCCGCTGGCGCGAGCGGCCCTCGCGAGCGGCCGTCTCGACCTGGGCCCGGACAAATCTTCTTAAATCGCCGATCAGGCGATCGGCGCCCGGACCCAATCCCAGGTCGAGCAGCAGCTGGGTGGCCGTCTCGAGGGCCTCCTCACTGATGACCAGCTTCCTCTCCATCTGCAAAAGAGAAGAAGTGGGGTCAAGGGATTTCTCAGGCTCAGCCCTTAACCTACCCGTCGCCGTGTAACGCTCGACGCTATTCTTTACGAGGACGTCCCGGTCCCCGGCGCTTCCCTCGTGAACATGGCCCATTTGCGGGGGTAGCTGGCAGCACCACCTTCCGCACGTGCTGAGCGGTTCTACGTGGTCTGCCCCTTCCCCTTACTGCATTGCCATCCAGGTCGTCTCCACCTGGTTCTCGAGGTTCGCCCGCGGGGTTTTTGCGCGGCCTTCCTCGGCCCCGCTTAACCGGCGCCTCGATCGGTACTTCAGGAGCCTCCGCGGGCTTCTCACGCTCGTTCGAGGGGGCTGCATTCGCGACGCGCTCGCATATCGGATCCTCGCTGGATTCCTCGATCTTCGCTGGCGGGTCGCCTACGCCCTCCTCTTCGTCCAACGGTGCTGAGTCCCCGCCTCCTGGCTCCTCGTTGTCCTCATCCGAAAAGGGGCCGAGATAGGGCTTGAGGTCCTTGGCGTGGATTAGCTCGGGCAACTCTTCCTGCTGGTTACCTAGGCGGTAGGTATTCGTGCCACATACCTCCTGAATTACATAGGGCCTAGCATACTTCGACGCCAACTTCGCCGAAACGCCCTGAGCTGCGGAAGACAGGATGCGGTTCCGCTTCCACACGCAGTCCCCAACCCTAAAGTCGGCCTGACGTCTCTTCCGGTTGTAATAGACCGCCTGACGGTCCGCCTCCTCCCTAGACTTAGAGCCCGCGCGTTCCCATAAGTTGGGCAACCGGCGCATGTGCTCACCCCATTCGATCTGTTCTTGGCCCTCGGAAGCTTCCCGAGCCAACTGATCCTGGGCCCTCTTGAAGGTCGAGGGGGGAGTGGGCTGTCTACCGAAGACCAGCATGGCCGGGCTGTATCCTGTCGCGCTGTGAGTTGCCGAGTTCAACGCGAAGTTGAACTCTGGCAGGTGCTCATCCCAGCTCTTATGGTCACGCTCCACGTACGACATGAGCATGACCTTGAGGGTTCTGTTCACTCGCTCGGTTGGGTTCGCCTGTGGGTGGTAAACTGGGGTCAGGGCGCGTCGGATGCCATTTTTCATCAAATAGGCATCGACCTCTTGATTTTTAAATTCGGTCCCGTTGTCCGAAAGAAAAATCTCGGGCGCGCCGAACCTGGTTACCACCCTCTCGTGCAATTCCCGTACGATGGTCCTTCCGTTGGCCTTGCGTACGGGTACACATTCCACCCACCGAGTGAACAGGTCTATGAATACCAAGATATATTCAAACCCTCTCGAGCTCTTTGGGAAAGGGCCAGTAATGTCACTGGCCACTACCTGCCAGGGTCGCGAGACCTCTCGACGATCCATCAGCCCGCAAGGCGGCCTTTGCTCTGCCTTGCATTGCTGACATACCGGGCAACTCCGCACGTACTCTCTGACCTGATCGTACATCTTTGGCCAGAAATACAGGTGCCTAGCCCTGGAGAACGTTCGTTCTCTCCCCTGGTGTCCCGCTGCCGGCGCATCATGTACCTCCTCAAGTACTTGATGCCTCTTCTCGGCAGGAACCACAAGCTTCCAGGCTTCTTCGTTGTCGATGGATCCTTCGCTCTCCTCAGCCGGATGGTAATGGTACAGTCTCCCACCCACTACCTTCCAGGTAGGCTGAGAATGTGGGTCCTGGCATACCTCTCTGTACCTTTGAAGGTACCAGGCATCGGCGGTTTCCGGCTGATGCGTCATGGCACCCACTTCTACCACCCCCTCCTCATAGGCCCTAGATAAAGCGTCTGGCACCACGTTGAGGTCTCCTTTTCGATACTCGATATCGAAAACCTGTCCTTGTAGCGCTAGCGCCCAACGCGCTAGCCTTCCTGTAGGATTCCTCATACTGTGGAGCCACTTAAGGCAACTATGATCGGTGATGACTTTGAAGTGGTGCCCCTCGACATATGGCCGGAACTTTCCGATAGCCCATACTACTGCCAAGCATTCTCTTTCGGAGACTGTATAGTTCCTTTCCGCGCTGTTTAAGGAGCGACTGGCGTACTCTATTACGCGCTCCTGTCCATCGACTTCTTGCGTCAATACCGCGCCTATCCCACTATCGCTCGCGTCAGTTTGTAACACAAACTGCGCGTTGGGATCTGGCGACTGCAAGATCGGTGCCGAGACCATTGCGTCTCGCAACCGTTCGAAAGCCTGCTCCTGTTCCTGCTGCCAAGCAAACGGGACGCTCTTCTTCGTCAGGCGGTTTATCGGTTCAGCGATGGTTGCGAAGTCGGGTATGAAGCGACGATACCACGACATCATCCCCATGAATCGCTTCACCTGTCTGATCGTCCGTGGTACTGGGTACTCCATTATGGGCCTGATCTTTTCTGGGTCTGGCCTTACCCCTTCACGGTTCACTAGGACCCCCAGGTACTTGACTTCCGACTTACAGAAGTGGCTTTTGGTCTTATTCACAGTGAGGCCCGCACTCAGGATTCGTTGTAAAACCAACCCCAAGTGTCGCTTATGCTCCTCGAATGACGGCGAGATGATGATCACGTCGTCGAGGTACGCAAAAGCGAAAGGATCTAAATCCGGGCCAATCACTCTGTCCATCAACCTCTGGAAAGTCGCGCCGGCGTAGGACAATCCAAAGGGCATTCTCTTGAACTGAAAATGCCCCAGGCCGGGGACTGTAAACGCCGTAATTGGGCGCGACTCCTTTTTGAGAGGTATCTGGTGGTACGCGCTACTCAAGTCCAGCGTTGAGATGAATTTAGCATCCCTGATCCTTCGCAGGATGTCGCTCATGAAGGGTAATGGGTAGGCGTCCGGCTTGGTTACTGCGTTTACCTTCTGGTAATTTACGCAGAACCGGTATTTGCCGTCTGCCTTCTTAACCATCACCACTGGACTTGACCACCCGCTGGTTGCTGGTTCAATGACGTCGTTGTCCAGCATGGCCTTGACCAGCGCGTGCATTTCGTCTCGCACCCTGTCGGAGACCGGGTAGTATTTCTGTTTACAGGGTCGAGCGTCTCCGATGTCAATCTCATGCTCGACCCCCACAGCACAGCCTAAACATTCGCCTCCGTCGGGAATTAATCCGTCGACGAGGCTAGCCACTTCTTGGCGCTGTGCTTCCGTGGCTTCTACCAGGCCTACGGGTGCGAGGCACGACGTACCAGTGACGCTTGCCACTTCTAACGGTACCGCCACTTTGGCTTTTGCCAAGTACAGCTGGTCCGTGTCAGGGTTCAGGTTGGCGCTGAATTCCCTTACGAAATTCGCGCCGACGTAGCAGTCATCAGACAGCAGTGGCGTTATAGCGACCCTTACATCTTTTGTGATTCCCCCTACCGTGAAGGGGAAAATCACATGACCCAGGATGGGACACGGACGGCCGTCAGCGAGCTTCGCATCTCCCGCTCGAGTGACGTCCAGGCCCAGTCCCATATCAGATGCCAACCTTAGCCCGAGTTGACCCATCACCGTTGATGAGGCCCCGGTGTCGTAGAGTGCCCTTAATTTATAGGCACCTATTCCCACCTGAAGCCACCACCTGGTCTCATCCTCGGGTCTGTACCTGCGGGGAGCTTTCGCCGTCCCTCTCCCCTCTGTGGACGGGGGGCTTCCACGGCTCTTCTTGCCTTGGGCAGCCGCTGCTTGCGTCGATGTGCTCTTTCCCGCAGGTGTCTGGGTCGCCGGCGTATCCTCCGGAGCGTCAGGTGGTCTCCTGGAGCTTTTGGGTCCGGTGGTCTCCTCTCCGGCCCACTCAAACCCCTGCTCCACCACCTGAATCCGGCCTCCGTATCCTTCGAGGATACAAAATGCCCGGTCACCCAGATCAGGCATCTGTTCGGTCGCTGTCGCTTCTAATGCCGCTGTCCTGCTGGGTCTCGTGGGGTCCGATACCCCTGTCGAGACCTCCCTGAACCCTGAGGTCGTTGACGGGCCTCTGCCACGCTCAAACGACCTGCGACGAGAGGCCACCTTTACTGGGGACGCGGAGGGGACCTCCGTCCTCCGCTTCCCTGCCCGTTTCCCTTGTTGCAATCCGGGCAGTACCTTCTGGTAAAGCCCAGTTTGCCACAAGACGAGCACTTGATGGGTTGGGAGTAATCTATTTTCCTCCGCTGACCCTCTCGTCGCTGGCCAGGAGACCCTGGGGGGGTTTTATTCCTCCCCTTTTCTTGCGGCCGACCCCTCGGCCGCTTGGGAGAGTTAGCCTTCCTCTCCTTAAAGTACCGGTCCATATCGCGCCGCAGGGTCGCAATCTGCGACGACAGATCCTCAATGGGGTCTGTTGCCTGCGTCGCAGCGATTGTGGGCCGGTCCTCGGGTCTCTTGGCCGGGGTTTTAACCGGTGACTCGGGTTGCCGCTGCTCCCTACCCCGAGGCTTGCTGGTCATGGCCGCCGTACGGGGTCCTGCCCGGGGTGGTGGTGCCTTAGCTGGCACCCCCATGTGCTCGGGGTACAACGTGGACGTTGGCTCCAACCTGGTCCTCGGGCGCTCGTCGTCCCGCAAAGCGGTCTCAATTTCGGTCGCCCGGGCATGGAATTCGTCCACGTTGGAGAATGCATTCCTCCGCAGCTGCATCCGGATGGCGGGTAGGAGATTTGCATATAGCAAATCCAACTGCCTCTGCTCTGGTAACGGCGGACGCAGCTGGGCTAACATGAAGAGAAGGTGGCAGGCATATTCTCGTACCAGCTCTCCTTTCTCCTGGTACCGAGCTTGGGCCTCTTGCAGCAACCTTTGTTGCTGAAGCTCGCTCGACCCAAACCAACGTCGAGCGCCTGCCACGAAGTCGGCGTAACTTCTCCATTTAAGCTTGTTAAGCTCGTACCAGGTCCTCGCTACGCCTTCGAGGAGCTCTGATACCGAGCACAAGATTTCGCCATCTGTTAGCCCAGAACCTGCGCGTAGATCTTCTAGCCTCGACAAGAAGGTGTCTACGCACTCTGAGGCCGTGCCAGAGTATCGCAGCTTCCACCCTCTCACAATCCTACCCGCGTCCCGAGTCGCGTAGTACCCTGACGCCGCATTAGCGTCGTACCAGGCGGATCCTTCGGTGGTTGCCTGCCTTTCATCCATGTCGGCGTCTCTTGGTCCTCTTCTCGGTGGCTGCTCCATCCTTGAAGGCACCTGCCTTTGGGGAGCCTCTCGAGGTTCGCCAGGGGTCGGTCGCTGGGGTTCCGGGGTACTACCCGGTACCCTTGGGTCGTAGTGGCACGTATACGTGGATTGGAAATCCACGGTTCTCCTGGGCCGCTCTGGTACGACCGTTCGTCGACCGGTGGGGTCCCTGTTTCTCAACTGCTGGACCTCCACCTGCAGAGCGGTGACCTGGTCACTCCACCGTGCGCATACTTGGTCGTGCCTTTCCAGCATCTCAAGTATGCGGTTGATCCCGACACGGTTGCGCTCGATTTCCTCTTTCAATCGTTCAGTTACGCACCGTTCCTCTTCTTCTTCCTGAGGCTGTAACTCCTCATTCTCGAAGCGTCGGGCTCTTCGCCTATCTGGCGATCCGGTGGAGCCCTTGTGCTCACCTTCGACCCCCTCCGTGGGCCCCTTAACCTCGCCGGTCCCCCCTTCCTCTGCGGGCTCTCGCTCCCCCATCTCGCTCTGGCTCTCCTCTTCGAGGTTCTCGTAGACGGCGAGAGTCCGCGTTAGGTTCGCCTCCACCGCCTCATCTCTATATAGTAGCATGAGTGGGTGGGCGACAAGATCCTCGGCGTCGGCTGCTTCCAACTCGCGTCGCTTGGTCTCCAGCCACCTCTCGCGGCTCCGTCGCCTGCGTTGTGTGGCCTCCCTATCCAACGCCGCTCCTTGGAAGTCTAGGTCGATGTACTCGCCTAGCAACCAATATGCTAATCGGACTGCCTGCATCAGCCTAGGACCATCTGTGCGCAACTCCAGTTGCGTCAGGTATCTGTCCAGCTGTGTCGAAGGCAGTTCCGAAGCCCACCGGGTTATCGCGTCGGCGGTATCCTCCATGACGCTTATGCTGGGGCGTAGGGGACGGTTGAGGTTAATTTACCCTAGTCGACCACTACCGCCTCCTATCGCCCAAGGCGCGAGCGGGGTGTTGCGATTATTATCGCCAACCATCCAATTACGCCTTTATTCACAAGGCAACAATACGCGTGGCTTGTGGGTGTGTGCAGGTATCGCGCACTCTAAGGAAGTTCGAACTTCCGCTTCGCAACTACCTGCCTATAGGTGGAGGCTAACTGTTTGTTAGCTCCACCGGGTTAGTTAATCTAACCCTACACACACCCCTATTCCGCGCTCTGCTGGTACTGTCGCTCGGTGACTCACCCCCACTTAATTACCTTAATGTGTAATCAAAACACTTAAAAAAGTAAAAAGTTAACCTATATACCCTTAGTCACCTTTTATTTTCTCGTTAGAGCGACTACGGACGTCTCTTCGACCCTTGGGGTTAGTGTGCTCTCGGCTCACAAAAGCAGGTATTATTGGGTCGGAGAGGCGTCTTTCCCCTACCGCAGAGCACGTACCGAACGAGCCACGCGCTATTTTACCCGCTCGCACCTTATTACGCGCGCGCGCAAACGTCTCTCTCTCGCGCGCGTTGCTCTCTTTATTTGTGCACTTTCCCTCGTGTGTGAGTCCTAAATTAGTTGGGCGCCATGTAACAGGCTATCGTTTAGTCGATAATCTCCTAAAAGTGCCCGTATATCAACTATACGAAGCCTTGTTATCTATGCGCTTGACGCGCATTAACCTACCTTACCTCGGAGTGCGCCTGCGCAGAGTCTCTTCAAAGTTCCGAGTTGGGTTCCCCCAACTCGCCACTTGGCGGCGCTGTCGCTCTTGCTAGTAGCACTCGTGCGGCCGCCGCTGGAACTCAAGTCGTCGGTTCGCCTCTACCTATGTTAGCGAGCTCCGTGCTACGCTACCGGCGAATTCGAACGAAATGTAAACAAGGCTGGGCGCGACCTCCGGACAAAGGATTAAACACAATAACGGAAACTCGTTTAAATGGAAAACCACGAATGATTTATTTAATAAAATCAATTACACGGAGGGTATGCCGAGAGTCTCACGCACGCACGCGCGAATGACAACACGCTAATCGAGAGAGAGAGAAAAGAAAACCGCGATTATCGCGAACTACCTATTCGCTCGCAACAACAAATTCTTCGCGCTCGCTGCGCGGATTCGCACGCCAAATTGTTATAACAATTAGAAAGGGGAAGGTGCACCTACCGCGATACCGCTGAGGATACGGTGGCCAACCGTATCCAAATGACAAGTGGCTGAGACGCCGCTTCGTTTGCCGCTGCACCGCCTCGATCGCTGTTGTTGTTGTTGTCGCTACTGCTGTTGTTGCTGTTGTTGCTATTGCTACTGTTGATGCTGCTGCTGCTGCAGTTGCTGCTACCAACGCACCCACGCACTCAGTACCGCAATATCACCGGCAACAACGAAAGTTCGGAAGGCACGGTAACAGGTTAGGCGCACGGACTGACTGAGTAGCACAGTCATACTGCCGGTTGCTACCTCCCCTCCCGGTCAATGCCCCTTACGCGCTCTCTCTCTCGCGAACCGAGCGCGGCTACTTACATTTAGCCGCTCGTTAACCTCGCGCGAGTCACACGATTTTCGGCAATCGTTGCAGGAGAAAAGAAAAAGATGATAAGTATAAGATAGAAATGAAAAGTATTAAATTTAATGCAGAGGCTGAAAATGAATGAAATTGAAGAAAAAATGGGTTATTGAAAACATAGAAAATGATATCATTGGAAATAAAACTAAAACATCACGTCTTGAAATTAGAAAAATAAAGATGATAGTAATGATATTTTATAAAACAAAAGATAATATATTAAAATTTGAAGCAGAAATTAACATCTTGTAAATTGAGCAACAGTTAAATCACTCAAAATTAAGACAGCAAAAAAAATATTAAACTTAATTAGCCAAACCATTAATCATGCTATAAGGCATATTCTGCCCATTAGACAACATTATAATGGAGACTTTAATGAGAGATAAAATATTAAATATTCAAAAGCTCAACCTAAACGTAGTATCCGTGTTAGAAAAACTCAGACTTGAAACGGAAAATAGTAAATTAACATTAATGAGTTACTCATAAAACATTTTTTGATCGACATATCGAGCATTATCGGTCGCGACCCTGTGTCCTGCAAATCCGGTCAGCTAAGATATTCTATAAATGCGGACACCATAGGCCTCTTGCATTCTAGCAATATGATATACAAATCAATTACCTATCATGAGAGCAAGCCGTAAGCACCGGGGGTTGAAAAATAATTTTCCAACGTCGATATAGCGGAGTTTTTGAGAGAAAAACTAACGTAGATTTTAACATCAGTTCAACTCATAATGAACATTATAGAATTGATTTCATTGTACCTTACTTTTCAGAGATATCTCGATTTTCAAAGTAGTTCAACTCATAAGGAAAATTATATAAATGATTCCTTCATACACTACTTTTCAGATATCCCCACTGGAATTATCATTCGTCTACAAATAATTGTAGTTAGCCCATAATTCGTTTTTGGAACAAGATAACGGGCATTATCATCGGTCTGGAACCTCTGTCCTGGAAATCCGGTCTGCTGAGATATTTTATAAAAGCGGATACTATAGGCCTTTTGCATTCTAGCAATGTGATATAGTAATCAATTACATATCATTCAAGCAAGTAGTAGGCACTGTGGGTCGAAAAACGATGTTCCAACATGGATTTAGCCTAGTTTTTGATGGAAAAGCTAACGTAGATTTTCAAAGTAGTTCAACTCATAATGAACATTATAGAAATGATTCCTTCGTACCATACTTTTCAGATATCCCTACTGGAATAATCATTCGTCTACAAATAGTTCTATTATGCCCATAAATCATTTTTTGATCGACATATCGAGCATTATCGGTCGCGACCCTGTGTCCTGCAAATCCGGTCAGCTGAAATATTCTATAAAAGCGGATAATGTATCATGTATCGTTAGTAATGTGACGGTGGATTTTTGCGACGCGAATAATCTGAAGAATCGCGGCTAAATAAAATATGTTCACGATGAACAACTTTTTCCTAATTGAACAAGTATCATATGTATATGGCGACTGAAGAGTTCCGTAACTCTTAGTATTAAATGCATTACTGATTCTGCATTGTGTTCACAAATAAAAAAATTCCCACAACCATACAACTTATAAAGTTATTAGCGAGAGACGATTTCCATGACACATAGTATTAAATGTATTATGGCTATCTGAATTGTGTTTACGAATAAAAATTACCTATATCTGAATTAGTATTGTTGGTCATGACGTATTTCCGTGACATTGAGGATCAGATGAATATGAACACAGCAGGGTTCATAGAAAAGAATATTACATTTTCACCAATCTTTATTTCAACGATATATAATATAGCTCATTAAAGTAAACGCAGTTTACGTTACTACATTTATACTTATTAACTAGTTTTTTATTGATTATTGAAACAACTATGTGAATTGTATACTCTAGCTTTTTTCGACGTAGCCAAAATTGTGAAGATGTGCTCTTAAAACTGCGATGCTGCGATGTGCTAAAATCTGTTTATTAGCATCTTTGATTTGCTGAATAAAATTTGTTGTTACTCTGTTTGGTTTACCATTGGTTTTTATAAATTCTTTTATGGCTTGCTTTTCTTCATCGGTCCATGGAACTACTCGCCTGCCTGTAACAAAACATTTGAAATTATTTTTATTTTCTATTAGAAATTTTGAAAATAAAGAATTAAATATAGCTCCGACCAATGGGCTAATTAAAAAATGATAAGAAAACCGAACATCAATACTGAGAAATAAATGGATAGTGGACGCCCTGTTGAATGTAGTTGGCATGAATATGTCATAAAAAAGAATGGAATGTTGAGCGAAATTTAATATCTGAGGGTTATTTAATAAATTCACGCTTTTCAAACTTTGAAATACTTTTCGCACAAAAATGTCTACTCGTTTTTTTTACATAGTACCATCCTGACTATACATTTATAATATAGCTAAAAGATATTCAGGCTCCGTTAAGTTTTCTAAACTGTAATTCTCATAAAATCAATCATAATGATAGTAGA
Source organism: Phymastichus coffea (assembly GCF_024137745.1). NCBI lineage: Eukaryota > Metazoa > Arthropoda > Insecta > Hymenoptera > Eulophidae > Phymastichus > Phymastichus coffea. The sequence continues at coordinate 411,773 of NW_026706853.1, read as the reverse complement.
CGGTATTTTTTTAGTTACAATATATGTACATATATATGTTACAATAGCAGTGCGACTCTAAGCCAAACTACTGACTTAATGAAAAGTCCTCGTAATTTTTTCATAAGAATGATTATTACTTGAGACAAGGTAGCAATAGAACTACAAATTATCTTTCTACTTATTGAATAATTAATGATAATTGCTCACCTTCATGGTTCGCTTTCTTTACAACTGTAGATGTAAGCCCAAAAAGCTTCTTTGTTTTTATATTTTGTAATTTTTCCTTCTTTCTATCTTCAAAATAATCATCAACAGTATCTTCTTCATCAAAATCATAATTTGATTCGGTTTCATATTCTGCTTCAGGTATGTATTCTGGTGAAGAATCTTTTTTCGATCGTTTTTTCAACGGTATATCATCTTCACTACTCGATGACTTTCTTTTTGATGATCTTTTAATTTTAGGTCTTAAGTTTACTTCATTGATTGGAATGTCCAACTTACTTACATCAATCTGTTCAATGGATTCAATGGAAACATTATTAAAATCATCTTCATCGTTCATCAACTCTTTTGCACCTTCATCATTAGAGTCATCACTATTATTAAGATAAGCTCTGTTCTCTGATTCGTCCACTACTAATATATTAAAATATGAATATTAAATAAAAAGATAGATAAATATTTGAATAAAATGAAGGAAAAAAATATTGTGTTAGTATAGAATCGATAACAAATATGCACAAACAATCACATTAACTAAAAACTAATTCAAATATACACGCAAAAATAAGATATAAAATCAAACACGCAAAACGACTACTTCTATTGCTAAAATTACTTTGACTGACCATAGACATTGTTGGAATTGAGTTACAATTGGTTCACATTTATGTTGGTATTCTCAAGGCTAAATTGTTCATTGTTTCTGTGTTTTCGCCTACAAAATATTCATCTACAAGTTGCTTTCATGGGAGTCCTTGGTGAAGCTGTTACAATTCAAAGAAACAAAAGCAGGGAAGTAGTTACAGGAAAGGTTAGGGAAGGAAGCTAACTTGGTAACATAAAATAGAGTAGAACAAAAGCTTATAAGAAAAAAGACGAAGAAGAATCAAAAGCAGAAGAAATATTATCAATGGCGGAAAATAAGTATATTTAAAATGTTATGAGGAAAAGAATAAAGTAAATACAAAAGTAGTTGAAAAAAGTAACTGAAAAATAAATCTAGCAACTGAATATAAAAATCTTCGTTTTTGATTGTTATCTTTTAGTTAATAATGCACATAGAATAGCATTCACATTCTAATACACGATGCATTAGTATTAAATGTGAAAATTAAAAACTTTTACCGTGATTTTATAAATTTCGTATTTTTTTATTGCGTAATTATCATAGCTGATATTTAGAAACGAAAATTGATCTAAAAAAATAAGGAAACGAAGAAAAATAGGAATTATGGAGGAACGAAGTCATAGGTTAAAAAAAATTATTAGTTTTGTTCTGATTAATTGATAAGTCTAAGTTTGATTCTGAAAACTTATCTTATTGACATACCATTATCGATTTCTGGATCATCGTTTGCTAAACATGGTAAACATGACGTATCCTCGCCACCTTGCCCATCTACAAATATGGGTATTAGTTGTACTATCTCTTTGAAAGGGATTTCAAGCCTATAGTATTGCTCATGAATATCATAATGGTGGCCGAGAAATCTTGCCAATTCCTTGCTAATGCCGATTCCCGCATCCATCCCATAAAGCATTGTTGCAATTTGTTTACGGAGCAAAGTTCCACGAAGAAGTTCAGGGTTCTGGGCACCACACTGAGCTGCATATTGCCTCATAACAATGTATGCTTCAAAATACGTATCTCTGTCGGCAAGCTTGTTGTTAGGCTTTGCAAAAACGTATTTGTTGTTCTCTGGGATGCCAGCATGCTTTCTGAGCTCACCAATGAGGTATATGCTACATAGCAATCTCTTATGAATGAGTAAACCTACTCGTTTTTTTTGTAGTTTGTTTTTAATAGATACTCGGCAATAGTTACTAGCAATATTTTTATCTTTTTCAGAAAGTCTTTTGTACTCGTCTCCTTTAGAATGTTTATCAATTTTATAAATACATTTTTCATTAAGATCCGTCCAGAGCAATCGCGACAATTCCCCCTGTCGTTTCCGATTAAAAATTTGCAATAAAAGTAAAGTCGATTCATTTAGAACTATCCAATCATTTCTAGAGAAATGTCCTATTCCCTCATGAAGAAAATTAATCAATGTTTTTTCGGCAGTAGCTCTTTTTTTTTCTGTATAGCAATATAATTGCTGAATTACTTCAGGTTTTGGAATTTTTTGTGGTAGTTTCTCTTTCTCTTGCTCAATTAAGCAGTCTCGAGCTTTTTTGTTCAAATTTTTTGCAGAGTCTTCAAAAAGTTTCTTGATTACAGTAACTTCGTTGGCATGGTCCAAATGGTTGCGAAGGCAATAACGTTCGTAAAATCCTATTACTTTTTTAATCAAAATTGTTAATTTTTGTAGTTTGTTTCCTTTGGCTATCTTTTCTGTCAATGGATTATGATCAACTATTTTTAGCAGAGATTGTTCGATTATATCAATATTGTTTCTTGCAGATAAAATATCAGCGAACGTCTCAATTTTCGGATTAGCTTCTCGAGCAGTTTTTAAAAAGTCACCCAACTGTCTCAGTGAAGTACTAATCATAGACCAATCTTGGTCATTGGTATGGTACGAAGTCATAGCGTTTCCACATAAAATAATTGTTTCATCTTTTATTAAAATACCTTTTATATCGTCTTGTTTCATAGATGCTAGAACTACTTTTCGGAGTCGAGTGAAGCTTTTGGGTGCATATCAGGTATTAATGCATCACATAATTGTTTTAAACCCCTTTTTGGAAGTCGATCATCGAAAGGACATTTGTGCCTAGATATAAGTTTGTCTTTGATGCATTTGTAGCAATTAACACAATAAGTGTATTCACTAGCATCATGTTGCTCTGGCAAATCATAATTGTAAATAACGGGAATCTTATTTCCTTTATTATCATTTCTGAAAGAGATGATAGAAGCATCGCAATTTTCGGGTAAAATGTATTCGCCAGTATCTTTATTAACTTTTACTCTGATAATCTTTCGAGCGTTTGGTTTGCGGGCAACATGCTTTTCTGTATTACTCTTTTCATTCCGCATGTCATTGTTATAATCACCTAAATTGATGATTACTTCTACAATACGTTGAAACTCATCTGAACCAAATCGTCTAGAATTCTTAATAAGATCATGATCCGCGTGAACTTCAAGCAAGTGCCTTTTGATTTTGTCTGCTACTTGCCGATTGCATATGTAACAGACGTGATATTTTGGGACCCGCCGCGCGGTACTATGATTATCTCTGTTTGATATGTTTCTTTTAACGAATTGATCTTTACGGGATATTCTAGGTGTCCCAGGTACATTAAGGTTACAATCTTTGAGATTAAGTGAACCAGAACTAGTAATTGACAATTTAACTGGCAAATAGAGTTTGAGAATGATCAATTATATATGATAATTTAGATGAAGGCATGGAAAATAAGAGATATTAATTAACACTAACCATTCGTTTCATTCTCTTTTACTGCAATGATTGTCTTTTGGTGGTTTCCCTTCCTTCTATTACTACAAAGAGCGTTACTCTTATTAGTACATTCGCTTAAAACTGGATTAATTAATTTGCCTATAAAAATAATTTATGTACATATGATTTCTCAAATAGTATTATTTTTCTGATCAATGAAACAAAAAAACTAGCATATAATTCGAATCCATATAAATTGCAATTTCAAAACAGATTAATGAACCTCTTGGAAAATCTTACCGATACAAGTTTGTTTAAGATATTATCTTTTTAGATTATTTTTAGAAATTATATTTTTAGAGAGCGTAAAAACAAGTTCCGATCATATATTTTCAAAAATTGATAGAACGTAATTCTAGTAAGGAGACATGTTTTCTGTTCACAGTTCCACTTTGCCAAATTGAATTCGAATCATTATTCGCTTTGTTTAAGTTTTCGCTTTACAACAGTACGTAAATTTGTTAGTGATAAAACAACTCCGACAACAGTGCATCAGAATTAATGTTTCTGAGAAGTGTCAAGAACGAAACCGACAGCATCAAATTATCGAAGTCGAGGAAAATACGGAATCCTTTAAAACAGCGCCAAGTTCAACTTCGACTTCAATTATCCAAGCTTTTACTCAGCACCTTAGTCGATAGATAATTCGAGAAGTCATTTATCAAACGAAGCAAGCCGAGCGTCTTACTTAAATCGAAAATCTCCGTAAAGAAGACTGGAAAACTCTCATGTGAACCTCAAACAGACGCTTCTACATCGTGACAACGTAAAAACTGAAAAACTCGAGTATTGAATCCTTCATCAAAAAGTTTGAAGTAGACGTCAAAACAGATTTGACAATCTTTCTAATAACAAGAAGATAGAAATCTTAACACACACATAGTCTGTCGAAATGGCAGACACGATACTGATAGACACAGACACAGACACAAGATTGAAAACCAAAATCATGAAACTACATTCGATACAGACTGTAAAAATGCTTATCAAAATAATTTCAATTACACGCCAAATAGCAGATTCATAGTAAAATACGCGGCAAGTTATGCACAAACGGTCTTAGCTGAAGCATAAAAATTTGCTACTATAATAGGTCGAACAAAGTTTGGCAAGCTTTCTATCGACTTGGGAATGAAAAGAAGAATTCTTCATTTTTAGGTATAAAAAAGACGTGAATATGATTATGTACCGATAAAGTATATAGCGATCAGAAAATTGTGTATTTTACTTTTTTTATATGTTCGAAATATATCTAAAATAAAAAACAATTTCCATAGTATCCTGATGATGTTTTAATCAGAAGATATTACAAGAGAACTAACTTTGCCTGTGACCCATCAGCGTTCCTTTACTATTATCATTGCAATCATTGCAATATACATAAGTAAAGCAACCTCGTGTTAAATAGTAAATGTGTGATAGTAAGGAGAGAGAGAGAGAGAGAGATAAATTGACAAATAAATAACAAATATAAAACAGCTAGGATAGCAGGATTCTTACCACAAGATGAATTTTCAGAGTTCTGTGTATGAATTTCAATAACTGGGTTAATCTCAACATAATCATCAACCTGTAAATCCTGACGAACCATAGACATTGTTTTGTCTTCTACATTTTCCTTGGAAATATCGTTATTTTCATAACTATAAATTGCTAAATCAACTAATTCTCCATCAAATTTTTTAATTGATTCCTCTTCGTTAGGAGAAATATTTACAAACGTTTCAGTCGATATAATTTCAAATTCTTCATTTTGCAGTTCATCCTTTGGAGATCTAATATTAACCACAACAGCATCAGATTTCATTTCTAAATCATCTGTTCCTATTTAATAATATTCAATTATTATCATTATATAACAAGTATTTATTGTAAGGCTTAGAACTTTTGTCTTATTAATCATATTAGTTTCCACTCATATTAATTTATACTACTGCAAACTTCTCTGCGGTATTAACAAAAAGCATAGGTGGGGTACATACACACATAGCACTGATATGGGAATCGTATGTATCAAATAACTGTATTAAAAGCTTAAAGCAAATGGACGAGAATTCATTGTGAAGTCGGGAATGTGCGAACGAGCATTTGCGTCAAGGGTTTGATCAGTTTCTACTACTAGAACTAATCTCCAGGGGCTGTGCCATGAAGCCTGTATGACTTTACTACTAACAAGATAAAAGTGGCAAATGGGGATTTGCGTAGAAGAACCACTATTGTCATATCGGTTTATCTACTACATGAGAAAGAGATACCGATGCCAGGCATGCGAGATGTAATAGAAAACTGCAGGTTTCAGAATGTTGACTTGATTGTTGCATGCGAAACCAATGTTTACCATACAGCATAGGGAAGCACTAATATTAATGCAATGAAAGCAAAGAGTAGCACTCGAATAAGACATCAGTACCAAGATAGATATTGTGAATCAAGGAATGAGCCCACCATTATACATTGGTTTCAATAGGCATCAAAGATAAAACAAGTAGGATGAAGAGTGGTGAAAGAAACATTCATTACAGACCATAAGACTATTACTTCACATAAAAGGTAGAAGACAGAAAACCAAAAAGTCAGTCTACGAGGAATCCAGAAAATACAGATTGTCAGGGATACAAGGAGGAGCTAAAGAGATTGGCTACCTTTAAAAGCAAGTATCGCAGCTGCGAAGACTTGGACTGGACATTACATCAGGTACAGAGTACCTTATTGGTGACATACGAGAGAAATGACCCCCTTAAAACACGAGTACAATAAAAGAAAAGAGAAGTCCAGAAAACTTTCAAGAGAGCGAGGGAGTTTAACTCAGAAGAATGGAGTGCTTATAAAACGCACTTACAAATTTCAAGAGGAAAGTGAATGTAACAAAGCGGGAGATATGGTAAAACAATTGTCAAGTAAGGAAAGCTTGGGAAACACTGATAAACAAGCCAGGCTTCTGACTAAGGAGAGCAGCGCTTGTTTACAGAGTATAAAAGACGGCCCAGATCATATATCCATAGAAGTTTGCAGTAGTGTAAATTAATATGAGTGGAAACTAATATGATTAATAAGACAAAAGTTCTTAGCCTTACAATTAAAAACAGAGGAGGAACAGTTTGAGCTGCGCGTAAAAATAAGCTTTGCTGCCCGTGTAAGGAGGGAGACGAAACGGCGGTAGGGACTCAGGTACAACGAGAGGTGGGAACACGGGAGAATCTAGACTGGCAATAGCAGTACAAACCGTCTCTGGAAAAAGTGAGATTAGTGAACTCCTTTGAATCGTATAAAACACCGAGCCTGAATGGCATCTTCCTTAAGATACTACAGGAAAGATGAAATAGCATCTTGGGAAAGTTTACGGGCATTCTAAGAAGGTGCATTGCCACAAGTCGACACCTAAAAAGTGAAAGAAGCCTAAGGCGTCAATTATTCTCAAGACAAGAATAAATACTCAACGGTAGGGCAACTGCAAAAAATAAATGGAGCACTCAGGAATGATTGTGATTTTTGATCGCGCGGTATTTACAATGACAATTTTAGGGAATATACTGATTTGTTAGAGCGGTAGGTATCCTAATGGTCACTGAGGGTTAACTAGGAAGATAGTTCTCAAACTATCCGAGATAAATACAATAGTGAAAACTGAGTGTCCCTGAGTTATTGATCAACTCGAATAGAGTGTCAATAATAATAATAATAATATGAATTGATCGAAAATAATCTAAAAGGTGGCGAGACATACCTTTATGAATGCTGTTCAAACTTCTTCTCGCTTCGTATGAAGTAACATTCTCCTTTTCATCAAAGTGATAAATATTTAAATCTTCGATATTATCTGCTATAGTAATAGGCAGCGATTCAATGTTAATAGTGAATTATCACTATTTTCTGACTTTGAAGCTTTTTTAATTACTGATGTGTATATGGCAGTGCTATTTGGGCCTGAAAATAAAATAAAAACAATCATAAATTTTGTTATAGAATACCATAAATATTATTATGAGGAAACGGTTATTAGTAATTTATTTTTGTATAATCTACATATATAGCAAAAATTACTTTCAATATTTAAAAAAAATTAGATAATCTATGTATATATTGTACTTTTTGAATGATGAGGAAAAGTATGCTTAAAGTAAAAAAAAAATTGAATTTCAATACACGAATCATAAAAATAATTATACATGAACAATTAATTTGAAATTCGTAATTTTTCATTTAAAATTCATTGGATGATGATATTTTTATATTAAATTCAAGCTAATTACAAAATGGAGCAATTTACATGCATACTTACAGATTTCAGTAGCGTAACTAGAAGAAAGAATATCACTGTTTAGAGATATATTTATATCTTCTAGATTTATATCTGGCAAATTCTGATTCAAAAATTTTGCGACGTTATCTAGTACGCATCTTTCATCTATAAAAAAGAAATAATTTAGTTAATCAAAAGAATAACGCTTTGATATAGATAAACACGTCGAAATGCATATACGTGCATTTTCATACATAACCGGCACAAAAGAATTACTTTTCAGTGCTATTTAGACCAGGCATAATTTAATTTTTATCATTTTTAATTAAAAAAAATGCAATATTTGATTTATTAAAAAAATTAAAATAAATGTAGCTCTTTTGCGTCTGCGCGTTCACCAAGCACTGGTGAATTTGATAACCTGATCGTAAAATAATCACTTTTGTAATTTGCTTTTTATCCGTTGTAACGGGTGATTCAATCAGACAAAGGGTCATCCCCCCCCTGCCCGACCAGCAGAATTAATCTAAATTAAAATAAAATTATACAATCTGATAGATTTTTAATTGCCCAATAATTTAATTGTCCTTAGATGTTTTTGCCCATCTATAGTTTGTCAGTAATTAATTAATAATAATTGATTTACCATCTGCGATTTTAAACTTTAATATCTTTTTTATTATATCTTTCTAAAGTTTTAAAAAATTATTCATGAATCAATTTAATTTGCCCAGTTGACTATAATGACAAATGTTTAATATTAAAAAAAAATTTTAACAAAATACGGACTCTATTATAGCTTGCGTGATTTGCTTTACTTTACTTTACTTTACTAGATGGCGGTGGGTCTCTGTCTGAGACGCCGATAAGCCAAAACGCATGCGTGAACTTTGCGTGATTTGTGCATTGCGCATGCACAGCTACGCTGCACCATAATTTGCCCGCTTCTCAAGAGTTTCGGAACAATCCTTAAGTTCAGTGTGTCTGTCTGTTTACAATAATAATTAATTAATTTATATTTTATGACTAATCACTCTCATCTGTTTTAGTGGTTCCAAACAAATAATTATGGAGTAATGATAATGTTGTGTATTTTATATTATTTTTTTTATTACCTTACTAATCTGGACATAGATATATTTTTTTTATAGATGCTAAACTCTCAAGTCTGAATCACCAATATGATGAGCATAATAAAAGAAATCAATTGGTGTAATACTCCAATAATATAAATTAATATTGTAAGCTATAAATTAATTATTATTGTAAAGAGACAGACACACTGAACTTAAGATTTGTTTGGAAACTCTTAAAAAGCGGACAAATTATGGAGCAGCGTAGCTGTGTATGCGCAATGCATAAATCACGCAGGCTATAATAGAGTCCATATTTTATTAAATTATTTTGTATAAAATATTAGAAATTTATAATTGTAGGCAACTGGGCAAATTGAATCGATTCATAGGCAACTTTTAACAATTTTAGGAAGTTATAAATATATTATAATAATAAATTTTGTTAAAATCAACTTGCTCAGCATTTCCTATGTATGCGCATGCGCGTGCGTTGTGTGTGTACTGTGCATTCAAGACTAGGCCAACGAGCCGCCGTTTCTGTATAAGCAAGGAGCTCACTCCTTCTGCGACCGCTTAGAAGAAAGCAGCAATAAACATCTTTTGTAACTCGTGTGTGCGTTTGGTTTCCTCCGCCTTTCCTTACAACAGGTTATCGGCCCCAGCACGCTTCCGCTGCGTGAAGATTGATAAATAATCAAGTAAGTAAAAGTGAGTGATTTAGATGAAAAGTATAGATGAAAATTGACGAAATCGCGAGTGTTACAGAAGTGTGAGTTTTTTATAAAAATAAATAAAAAAGGCTGCGATTTAGAAGCGTGAGTGTTATCAGAGGATTGGTAATAAAAAAACTTGTTAAAGAAAGTAGCATCGCGAGCTCTCTCTCAGAGGCTGTCGTAATAAAATTTTGGAAGTTCGTTCGACAGCAAGCGTTGCATGTCTCGACCGGCAAAACAAAGGCGCGACGTCATGACACCGAGCCGAGCACGTGTAGAAGGCATAAAGAACCGAACAACAGGTCGGCGCGTGTCTGAAATTCCAGAAAAAAACTATAAGAAAGAATGTAAAACGAAAACAAAATAACTGAAATATAATTTCATTAAATGATGAGATATAATAAAATAGACGTATTTCGAAAAAAAAGATGTGATTGTGAAATTAAATAGAATTAACTAGAAGAATAAATTAGAATGATTGGAGTTAAATAAAAATTAGAAGTATTCGAAGAATAAACTAGACGCACTCTATTGATGAAAAATTAGAAAGTTGTTGAAATTATAAAATGTTATAATGTACTAAATTGAAGTGAAACTAATCATAACATAAAGTTAAATTGTAAAGTCGAGAAATTTCGGGCGATGTTCGAACGTTTTTCTCTCAACAGACTAACGTAAGCTTGGAACACATTCCTGGTGCTTTGCATGTGTGCGATCGCGCCCTGCTTAAGGGACTTTGTCGTTGTACGATCCTTTAGTGGAGTGCACGTGTTGAGTACCAGTGTGTGCAAAGAGCAAACGTCGTTTCCAATCCGAACTATCAAACGTTTTGATGGGAAGGAAAAGAAACTGCTCTATATCCATGAGAAACTAATTAAAATGTTTGGTACTTATCTAGAGGTCTACAACACATCGAAATGGGAGATATCCCAAAATATGGTCATGCTGAAAGTGGCACTCCTCCGGGAACACCACCCACTTTAAGACAGGGTCATGTTTCTCATGGTAAGTATAACAAAATGATAACAATCAAATAAAATTATATGCATATAAAACCAAAAAAACTTAATTAGAAGCCATATTAGAAGTAGATGTGCGGATCCGCCACTAGAAGTTCATTATAGAAATTATAAACAAAATCCAAACACTAATTAAATTTTTCATTCCACATAGATGACGAAAACAGCAACAATTCTGTTGAGGAGGCTCTAAGAAGCTCCGGTTCGGTTGAGGAAAATGCTATAACTCCGGAAGGTGTCGATGGCTTCCCAGCACAACCTCTAATGAATCCTGCTCCGGATATCCAAACGATATCTGGAGACTCTGCCAGAATAGCTGATGCCGTTATTGACAGAGTTACTCTAGAAGTAATCAGCAGATTAAATCAGAGGTTCCCTGGTTTACTGGAACCAAGCACCCCAGCCGCTTTTCTTTTGCCGTCCGACAGAGGAGCAAACAGCATGCTCAGACAGAGATTAGATCAAGTGGAAGAGATGCTGAGATCTAATGAAGCAGCGACTGCAACTCTGAGGTCAGCCGTGGCAGCAGCAGAAGGAGTGCTTCAAAAGAACTTAGAGTTAGAAAACGCTACTATTAGACGTCTAGAGGTAAATCACTCACAGCCCAACAATTCATTAACTCCGAATAGCTCGACTCCTCTGAATAATACTAATCTAGCAACCCGAATACCAAATAATTCGGATATATTAGATGACACAAACATTAATTTTCAAAATGTAGTACAACCAGTTTCAATTAACACTGTGAGAGAATCAGTTACTGAAAATTCTTTTGACGTCAATAAAGAATTATCTGAATCTATAGGCGCGTTAGCACACTCAATTGCGAAAAACAATAATGTAGCGAAAGATAATTTTAAACGTGAATACAAATTAACTAGAAACATGAACCTAAACATTTGGTTTGACTATTTGAATTCTGAATTAGAAGCCAGAGATCTTTTAGATGTAATAGATCCTTCAACATCTTGTGCTAAGCCATATGATACATTTGAAAAGTCTAGAAGAAACAAAATAGTAAGAGACATAATTATCAATCATTTAGAAGAAGATTATCATAAGAAAATTTTAGATGTTAAAGATCCTATTGCTATTTTGTCAATAATAAAAGATGCAAAGAAACTTGAGAATAACGTCTCTGAAGTAACAGTAAGAGCTAAACTCTATTCCATGAAAATAGGTAGAAGCGAAAAGGTCGATAAATTTTGTGACAGGTTTAATGCTATAATAAAAGAGTCAGAACTTTGTGGAAGGGAATTACCTCTTACCGAGGCTGAAAAAAGATGTGCATTTTATCAGGCTGTAAAAGACGAATTCCCAGGACTTAGCATTGCGTATTCGATCAAAAAGGCAAATCCGGAAAACAGTAACATGACTTTAGATGAAATAAAATCTATCGTGTTGCAGTTAGAAGCAGATGCACATAGAAGACAGCTAGAAGCTAGAGGTCAGGCAAACGTAGCAGACGCGGCTCAGACTGCTTTTGGCCACCGTGGTGGCACTGATGCCTGCTGGCGGTGTAATAAGCATGGACATGCAAAAGATGACTGCCCACTCATTACAACAAATGAGTGGTTCTGTTATGTTTGCCGAAGGATAGCTTCTCACAACGGAAGAAACTGTCCGAACAATGGGCGAGGCAATTCTGGATCTAGAGGGTACGTAAATAATATTTATAGAGGTAATTACAAAAAGGGTCAAAGTTCAGAGGGAGTCGGCTACAACGGAGTTTTTAGAGGAAGAGGCAATAATAATAATAACAGAGGTAGAAATAGTAATAATCGAGGTAAAAACAATAAAGGAAACAGAGGCGGGAGTATATTTAGAGGTAAAAGTCGATCTTTTAAATCCAACGCTAGACCATACACCCCGCACAATCAACATCAGAATAACGCCAAAACTGCAGCAGCACATGCAGCGATTCAAGGTAAGAGTAATACTCATACCTCAACTCATAATATAAGTTTCCTGGCTGATTCCGGTGCAACAGAACATATAATAAATAAAGGCTTTATTCTATCCAACTTTAAGGAATGTCCTGGGGCGGTTATTAGAAGTGCGAATAAAAATAGTACTGCTGATATTAAAATAGATGGAAAAGGAGACCTTGTTCTAGAAAAACTTGATAGTCAGGGTAAAATTGTTGTACTGCCAAACGTTCTAGCTGCGGAAAATATTAGTGAAAATCTAATGTCGCTTAGAAAGTTTGTTGATGCAGGCTTTAGTATATATTTAGATGATCGAATTTTGAAGGTTTTTGACAAAGAAACAAATCATGTGTATTTGTCAGGCGTTTATAATAAACCAAATTGGATAATTTCACTAAGTATTAAGAGTCCCGTTGATGTTCTAGAGGAAAAATATCATAGTTATAGATGTAACGCGAGAATGATCACTCTTGATGAAGCCCCTGAGGAAACTCCTGTTAAATCATCTAACGTGTTAGACGAAAATAACCAAAATAAAAATATAGATGCTGAACTTGAGAGGGAGTGCATTGTGGAGGAAATCAATTCTAGTTCAACACTTAACAATAATCCGTCACTCAAACATTTAAATTGCAAATTGGTGGACATAGATAGTTTAGAAGATGCAGATAAAATAGAAAACCTATTCACGTCATTTGAATTAGAAAAATTACACACTGAAAAATTAAACAAAGGTATGATGGCATGTTAGATTAGGTCACCCTTCGTTAGCTTATCTCAAAGAATTACAGAAATTAGATGTAAATTTGAAAGGAATAAAATTCGACGAAAATATAATGAACTGTGAGACCTGTATCCTTGCAAAATTGACGAAACTACCGTTTAAAGAAACAAGAACCAGAGCTACCAAACCACTTTATATGATTCATGCCGATACCATTGGTCCAATCAAACCAATTTCATTCCCAGATCAATGTCGATATATAATAGTTTTTGTGGATGACTGCACCAAATTTGCATTGGCCTATTCGGTAAAACACAAGTCTGAGTCAGGTGATTGTTTAGAGGTTTTCCTGATTAGTGCACGAAATCTGCTTGGTAGAAATGAAAAGGTCAGTTTTATCCGAGCTGATAATGGTACTGAATTCACAGGAGGAAAGTTTTTAGAAGTAATGAAAAGGGAGGGCATAGAACCAAATTTTTCTAGCCCACACACTCCACCACATAATGGTACCGCAGAAAGATTTAATAGAACCCTTATTGAGAAAACCAGGTCATTAATGATTGATTCTGATCTGCCTAAGAGTATGTGGCCGTTTGCTGTGGATGTATCTATAAACTTGTATAATAGAACTCCTAATAAATCAATTGATTTCAAGATCCCTTTGAAGTTAATAAATCCTGAAAGCAAATGCCACATAGATAAAATTAGAAGGTTTGGAAGTATTGCTTATGCTGCGAAACACGCCCTTGAAACAAAATTCTCAGCCAAAGCTATTAAAGGTGTGCTGGTAGGTCAGACATCAAATGGTTATATACTTTGGCACCCCAGCTCGGGCAAATTTGTTCACTCAAAACATGTTAAAATCAAAGAAAAACTTACATACAAAAATATTGAGAACAAAAGAATTTTTGAAAAGGATAGTGAATTAGAAGATGTAAAAGAAAATACAGTGCATTTATATGGAGATAATTTAGAAATATTAGAAGTCGAAGAAAACAACTTTAAAAACCTACAACAGACATTAAACCAAAACATGGGAGTTGACAGTTCAGTCATACCTGAATCTAAAGAGAATAAGAAGACCCGATCTACGGAACAAACTATAGGTGTAGAGCCCGTGAGAAAGCAACCGAAAAGAAATGTAAAAACTGCCAAAGACTATAAGGCCATGGATAAAGGAATTCCTGATGCTCGAATGGTAGTAGATACCAGCTTTGCGTTTTTAAGTAAAATAGTAGACATTGGCTCAGGAGATAAAGATGAGTCAGCATTTGCTCTTTTAGCTGTTGTAAATCATGATCCCATTAGTTTTAAAGAAGCAATGAGTATGGAAGACAAAGGTGAATGGCTTATAGCAGTTAAAGAAGAGTTGAAATCAATGGAAATAAACAAAGTTTGGAGTTTGGTGGACAGGCCAACAGTCTTGAAGAATGGTAAACGAGCAAACGTTATCGATTCTAGATGGGTATTTAAGAAGAAATTAGATAAATTACATATATTGAACAGAAAAGGTAGGCTCGTTATTAGAGGATTTATGGATAAAAATAATTATGAGCTCAGAGAAACATATGCACCAGTTTCTAGACTGCCGGTTATAAGAGCAGCTCTAGCTGTTATAAACAAGCTGGATTTAGAAGTCCGCCAGTTAGACGTAAAAACAGCTTTCTTAAACGGTACTTTAGATGAAGATGAAGAAATCTATATGGAAATACCAGAGGGTTTAGAAGTAGATGAATTCACTAGAAAGACTAAAGTTTGTAGATTACATAAAGTACTGTATGGTTTAAAAATAAGTCCCAAGAAGTGGAATGAACGGTTCACAGAAGAAGTATTAAAACTGGGTTTGCAAAAGGATATTAATGAGCCCTGCTTGTTTACTTATAGATATAAAGGGATTATTGTTTTTCTAGTCTTGTATGTGGATGATATTATTACGGCGAGCAATTGTTCAAAGAAATTAAAAGAAATAATAGATCATTTGAGCGGCGTCTTCCAAATGAAAAATTTGGGCGAACCAAAACAATTCTTAGGTATGACCATAAAGAGAGATAGAGGTAGCAAAATATTGAAAATCAATCAAACAGAGTATGTTTACAAGGTGTTAGAAAGGTTTGGAATGACTGATTGTAATCCACACGAAACACCTATGGTCACTCGACAAGCTAGAAGCAAGAAAATCAATCAAGTTCAAGATAAGACTATGAGAAAATTAGATGTTCCATATAGAGAGGTCATTGGATGTATTTCTTACCTGGCAAATGCTTCACGACCGGATATCTCCTTTGCAGTAAATTTCCTCTCGCGTAAGCAATCTAATCCCTCCGAGGAAGATTGGTTAGACGTCAAACGAGTACTTAGGTACTTAAAGGGAACAGCTGAGTTAGGACTTACATTTAGAAGTGATGGTGACACTTTGGAAGCCTACTCTGATTCAAGTTTTAAAGACTGGCCAGATTCCACTTCCACTAGTGGCATGGTCATTTCATTATATAAAGACACTGTTGCATGGAGAAGTCATAAACAAACTTTGGTAACTTCTTCAACCTGTGGGTCAGAGTATTTGGCGATGAGTGAGGTATGCAAAGACATCATTTCGTTGGATAAGGCATTAAGAGATATATTAGGCTACACCATGTATCCAGTTACTCTTTACTGTGATAATCAGTCTGCCAGAGATTGTACCCAAAAGGAGGGTAGCCATAAACTTAAAGATTTTGATGATACTTTAGAAGAGATTAAGAAACATCTGGTTGAAAGGGAAAGAACTGGTGTTAAAAGAAAATTGTCTGATACTCATGGAGATTTCGTGAAGCAGTGTGTTTTAGAAGGTAAAGTCAGTATTAGAGGGGTATCTACACATGATAATGTTGCTGATATATTTACTAAGCCACTTTCTCTTCAGCCCTTTAGAAAATACAGAAATATATTGCTGAACCATTACAACTGATATATATGTATAAAAATTCCTTTTGAATTTTTCAGAGGTAGCTGTTACTAATAATGCTGAATGAGAGACGTTGATGATCGAGGTAGATGAGTTTAGAAGAATTTCATTTAGAAGAAAGAATTAAGTTAATTATAAGAAAAGTCAGTTCCTATTTTTGTATTTAGAAGTTTTTCGTTTGTATTTATAATTTTTGTATTTAGAAGTTTTTCGTTTGTATTTATAATTTTTGTATTTAGAAGTTTTTCGTTTGTATTTATAATTTTTGTATTTAGAAGTTTTTCGTTTGTATTTATAATTTTTGTATTTAGAAGTTTTTCGTTTGTATTTATTTTTTTTTGTATTTAGAAGTTTTTTGTTTGTATTTAAAGCTTTATTTGTGTTTTTTTTAAAAAAATTCTTTGTACTTGGACATATGCAATGCAAAGCAAGAGAGGGAGTGTTAAAATCAACTTGCTCAGCATTTCCTATGTATGCGCATGCGCGTGCGTTGTGTGTGTACTGTGCATTCAAGACTAGGCCAACGAGCCGCCGTTTCTGTATAAGCAAGAAGCTCACTCCTTCTGCGACCGCTTAGAAGAAAGCAGCAATAAACATCTTTTGTAACTCGTGTGTGCGTTTGGTTTCCTCCGCCTTTCCTTACAACAAATTTATTAAAGTTTAAAATCGCAGATGATAAACCAATTATTATTAATGAATTACTGGCAAACTATAGATGAGCAAAAACATCTGAAGACATAATCGTATTGAGCAATTAAAAAACTATCAGTTTCTATAATTTTATTTTATTTTTAATTAATTCTGAAGGCCAGGGGGGGGCCAAAAAGTCGTTGACTGCTCTCTTGCCATCAGCATATAACCTTAGCTCTTGATAAGCTAGAGTATTTAATATTGTACACTAATTTTATTTATAACTTTCTTCAAAACTATTATTTGATATATTGAATAATATAAAAAATGAAGGCTTTTTTAAGAAAAACAACTCAAAGTGATGTTGAGTAGCAGCAGTCAAGTTTCATTTATGAATATATAATTTTATTAATTTGAATTAATTGATGGTGATTAGCAAACCTCAACTATATTTTCACTAATAAACTTTCAACGTAATGTTCCATTATTGTGCAATAACTAAGCCTGATTTATCTGTAATTTACAAATAATACTTTAAACAAAATCATTTTTACAAAGTTATTTTTCATACGTATACAAGTTAATTATTTAATGTTGAAAAAAATTGCATATTCAGCAAATGAAATTAAAATATGTTCATCTGGTAATGAATCCCCATACAATAAACAAGACTCCCTATGATTGTATATCATAAAGACTCTTGTTTATTGTATGGGACTTAATAAACAGATAAGTATATTGAAATTTAATTTGGTTAACATGTCATTTTTTGAACATTAAATAATGAACTTGTATACGAATGGAAAATAACTTTGTAAAAATGTTTTTGTTTCAAATATTATTTGAAAATTACAGATAAATAAGGCTTAGTTATTGTACAATAATTATGTTGAAAGTATATTATTGAAAATATAGTTGAGGTTTGCCAATCACCATGAAAAGAACCATCACACAAATTTATAATCAAGAACTATTGAAAAAATTATACGAATATGGATTTATAAAATGAATAGTAATCAGTAATAATCAGTAAATCAAGTAAAACCGTTCAGTAATTAACAAAGGCCAAGTTGATATTCTTTTGATGGCGATTAGCAAACCTCAACTATATTTTCAATAATAAACTTTCGACATAATGTTCCATTATTGTGCAATAACTAGGCCTTATTTCTCTGTAATTTTCAAATAATACTTGAAACAAAAACATTTTTACAAAGTTATTTTCCATATATATACAAGTTCATTATTTAATGTTGAAAAAAATTACATATTATCCAAATTAAATTTCAATATACTTTATATCTGTTTATTAAGTCCCATAAAACAAGTGAAACTGACAATGATTTATTTTAATGAAAAATATTTTTATTTTAGCAAGGAACAAAAGCGAATACATAACCAACAACAAATATTAAAATAATTAATTTAATAAATAAATATAAAAAATTTAAGGCTTATAAAAGTAAAACTTACCATTACTGCAGAGGACATTGCATTCCGTTGGTTGTAATTCATTGTCACACTTAAACGAATATTTTTTATTTACTTGCTTAATGAATTTACTCTTCATTACTAAAAAAACCTCGTTTTTTAAACTTTTTATCAATGAAAACATTTTTAATATCACCACGAAAGTTTACAATTTAAGTCAATAAATATCGATACAGATTTAAACTAAGATTTGAGATTTTCTATATCCTCTGTATAAAATCTATATAACATTTTAAAACTTTATAAAATTTTTAAACTTTATATATTACATGTTTGAAATTTCTAAATTAGACGCTAAACTATCATAAATGTAGACTCGTCGGCATATGTAACAGTGGACCAGTAACTAAAATTATGTGGACTGTCCGCATAAGTGCACTTGTATGCGTAAAAATACCGTGACAATTATGCGTACGTCTGCATAAGTATCCTTTGAGTCTGCATAAGTTATCTTGGTCTGGTATATGCGTCTGCACGAGTGACAAATCATCTACATATATATATATATATATATATATATATATATATATATATATATATTGTGACGGTAAACGTCAAGTTAGCGCTAACCATTTAACCTTATTGCTGTCCGTGAGGGCAGCACCTCCCGGGGGGACAAAAATACGTAACGAAGGAATTCGGCTCGCGAGCAGACGGAACGCGCGCGAACGAATTTGAACCAGTGAAGCATCGACCGTAGTTGAGTCCGCCCGCTTCCGTTATTACCGCCACCGATTCACGTGCCCTAGTCATCAATACGCTTCGTTAACCAGCAGCCAGTGATCCAGGATTATAGCCGCCGAGGAGCTGCCCAGCTGCGAGTCAGAGGCCCGATCGAGAGAGAGAGAGTGTGTGAGGTTTCGCCATCGAGGGCGAAACCGGTGTGTGCGCGCTTTCGCGTCCCGCGAACAAAACAATAAGGCGACATTAAACTGTTCTGTGCTGTGCGATTCGCTGTGATTTTCCCCGATCGCCCGCAATTACAAGGTAAGCTGGCCAGCTTGATTTCGCGATCGCGAGCATAAAATAATAACTTGATACTAACTCTCGATGCGTGCATGTAACGGCTCTAATAACAGAGAGCAGCGAGCGTACCGGCAAAGCGTGTTGCCGATGAGCGAGCGTGCATGTAAACAAACGCGCGGGCCGACCTTTTGTGAGTTTAGAAAGATAATAAAAGATCCAATTGACCGCACTAACAAGTGTTTTCATTAATTCTCTCTTCTCACATAGCTTCCACTCAATTTAGTTTAGGTTATAAACGATAATCGGTTGACCGGCGTATGCTTTCTCGTGCTCTCCCGGATAAGCAGTGAGCACTAACGATTAACGCGTGTCCCCTGAGTATAATCACGCGATATATTTATTAAACGGTCATACCCCGTTACATGGCGCCCAACGTTAAAGAACCTACGGTGTTTTTGATTGTGCAAAACACCGGTTCTTAATATTAACCTTGTGCTCGGTCAACCATCAGCTCAGGTGGCAGTCAAGTGTTGTTGTGCGCACTCGACACCGAAAGCCACAAGTGTAAACAATACCTGTTAGCTAGCTTGTGAAGGCCCGCCGCGGCGAAAAATTGTAAACATTGACTGTGAACGCATGCGAGTGCGACCGAAAGATTCTCGAGCGTAAACACCAACGAATTTTGAAAGTTACCGTAAATAATATTATACCCGTTGGCCCGGGGAAAACTAACACCGGCAATTTTCAAACGAAATTAATTTAATCGAATAATTTTATTTGTCATTGTCGTAACATAAAAGTTCTTTTTAATATTATTGTCTGCGGTTATTGGTGTTTACGCACAACGCTCATTACAATATTTTAGATACTAACTCACACAGCCGTGCTAACAAACAGTTAGTACGCCTGATAGGTAGGATCATTATATTGCGTATTGACGAGCAAAGAATCTTTCGGCAATTAATCCGTAAAGCGCCCTTGATCAAGCCCAGTGCTGACAAATAAAATTTTTTTTTATTTTTCAATTCGGCGCACGAATTTTGATATAACACTCGCACGCGCGTAACACACCTGTAAACTTACATAAAAGTCAACCGCAAGTAACCTAACAGTAAATCATGAACCGCACTCATACTGAAGTAGAGAATTGGGTATGGACGCTCCAGGAGGAGGAAATAGAAGAATACCTCGACCAGCTGGAGCTCAAGACTAGCGGGAGCAAGCTCTCGAGAGCTGCCAGACTGCACAACTGGCTACTCGGCGACTATTCCGCAGCAGATTTCGCGGAAGTCGAACACCAAAACAGCAGTCCAGCCAAGAGAGCCGCCCTACGCTCGGAGCTAATTGCGTCCCTATGCCAGGAACACACAGCATCCGAGCAGGAAGGGGAACACCCGCTAGCCCAACTACTACAGAGTGCGGACGTAATATCGCGAGTTCAAAAAACCGCGATAAACATCGCGAATGCCCTGGACAGCGGAGAAAAATCAAATAGTAATAAAGAAATTACTATAACAACTGACGAAGGATACCAGTTTAAACTCCCGCCGGCATTCGCAATTATGATTCAAGACCTCATTTTCCGATGCAGGGAACATGAGAGGAAATGGGAGGTACAAGAATCGCAAAATAGAAATGCGTCTGACATAACCCAAGTAATGCAGGAAATCGTCCAGACCAACATCAGGGTGCAAGAACATATGGACAACCTAGCAACCAGGATTACGGAACTGGAGAATGCCGTGAACAAAATTACGCGGCAAGACGAGTCAAACAGTTCCAATGAGGAACCGCAACCCGAAAACACGCGTAGGAGTGTCGCATTCCAGGACACTTTCACATGCCATTACGACGCAAGGCTACCCCAGAGCACTCCAGCCGGACCCGGCCTGAGGCCCACGGGGGCCCACGACAGGACCCCTCGCCGAACGCCCCCTTTTGGAGAGGGTGGACAGCATCAACTCGGTGGAGTTAATGCTGAAGTGAGCAACCACCCGCCGAGCATGTGGTCATCCCAACAGACGTCAAGCCCGTTATCCACAATAAGGGACGTCGGCCGCATCGTCAGGGGATGGAAGCTCAGGTTCTCCGGAGAAGGCAACGCGAGCATCGACACCTTCTTAACGAGATTAGACAACTCGAGGAGCAGCGCTGGACTCACGGAAGACGAGATGCTCACGGCTGTCTCCGAGTTGCTCACCGGTCCTGCCCTTGTATGGTTCGAGGCCATGAGGAATGAATGGTTCTCCTACGCGGATTTCGAGGCAGACGCCAGAGTATGGTTTGGAACTAGCAGGCAACAGCAGCAGCGTCTAATCAAAGAGGTTCAAGGCCGATATCAGGGCCCAGACGAACCCGCGAACGTATATATCGCGAACCTGATGGGCCTAATGAGTCGGCTAAACCCCAGGATGACGCACGAGAGTCAGCTAGACCTGCTTCATACCAACCTCCTACCGGAAATCCAAAGCCAAATACGGAGATCAGAAGTGGACTCCGTACGAACCCTAAACGTCCTGGCCATGACGGCCCAGCACAACTTGCATCAGCGGAGGATGGAGCGGACGATGCCAGACCCTCAGTCGACTTTGTATCCTGAGATGGCATATCATCCCCGCACCGACGCGAGCAAGGCTCGTAAAGGGAAAGTGGCTTCCATGTCCGGTGACAAACCGGAAGTCAGCGATAGATTGGAACGCATGGAGAAGGTACTCGAGAAGGTGACGCACCAGGTCGTCTACACACCGACGCCCCCGGGGGCGGCACCTAACCCGAGTCTGGAAGCCGTCGATGGTGAAAAGAAAGTCCCACCCTTCGACGCATTCAACCAAATCCTGTTATCCCTTAAGGAAATATCGGCGGAAATGAAGAGTAACCGCACCGATAAAAGCTCGACTTCCGAGGACCGAAGTAAAAGGCCGGAGACTCCCCGTAAACGAGGAAGAGAGTTCTCTGGGCCGATCAAATGTGCCGAGTGCGGCCTACTGGGTTATTATAGGAAGTTCTGTCCCCAGTGTAATAAGGGAAACGACCAAAGGAGTGGTTAGGTGGGGTTGATCCCGCTCCTTCATCCAGTAACCCAAACCCCGTCAAAGAGATCTCGCGGCCTCCGCCAACACAGCCCACGCCGATAACAGCGAGCGTGTTGGGCGTCGAGGACGAGAACTCCATTGCTGATGCCAAAGATAAGCGTGGCGGAAGAGTGCGCTCGGAGAAGAAAGGTTTCGACGCTGGTAAAGCCAAAGACCCTAGACCAGCCGAGGCGGTGACGTACGGATCGCACACGCCCTCGGGGGCACGGGCTAAGGCAAATAAACCGTCGAAGAAGAACCTCATGGAAACTCCGATCGTCCGAACCAAAGGGGCTCGGACGACAAGTAACGTCACTCGACCACGCAAGAGCACAATGGTTAGCGCTATAACGAATAAAGGGCGAAGCTGTGGAGCCGTCGAAACTGTTTCCCGATATTCCCCGGAACAGGAGACGCGTTGGTGGCTACCGGTGAAGATAGGGGACTTCCAAATACGGGCCCTCTATGATCCGGGAGCTTCCACCACAGCCATGGGTAGTAATGCTCTACAAATAGCGACTGTGCTGGGCGTCAGATTAGATACCACCCACGCGGGAACTGCAGGATTACCAGACGGCCGTAAGTTAACGATCGTCGGTCACGCTATGCTGCCTTTCACCGTAGGAGGATTGACGATGCCGACGAGAGTAGCCATCCTCCCTACCCTCGTCGAAGAATGTATTTTAGGAGTGAACTTCGTCAGGTTGTTCAGAGCGGTACTTGATCCAGACGATAACACATTGTTGTTCAAGGGATCGCAGGCCAAAATGGAGCTAGAAGTAGCTAGTTTGGAGGCTGGTCCGAGATTAGCCACAATCGGACTAGCCGAGGTTACGGCTACACAACAGACCATGCTGCAGAAGACCATCAACGAGGCCCTATCCCGAGCCCCGACGGGCTTGGGATGTGCGGCAGGCATCGAGCACGAGATTAGGGTCGGTGATACGAAGCCGATTAAACAGCGTTACTATCCAGTATCGCACAAGGTCGAGCAAGAAATGCATAGACTGGTAAGGGAAATGTTGACCCAAGGGGTAATCGAGCCAGCTGACAGTGGTTGGTCGAGCCCAGTGGTCATGATACGCAAGAAGGACGGCTCATACAGATTTTGTATTGACTTCCGAAAGGTCAATAAAGTCACTGAGCCGAATGCGTATCCCTTGCCGTTTATGTAAGATATATTAAGACGCTTGCGAAATGCGCGCTATAATATCTACGCTCGACCTCAGTAGCGCGTATCACCAGATCCCACTCAAGATCGAATCTCGCCCGATTACGGCCTTTACAGTACCTGGACTGGGACATTACCAGTTCGTACGAATGCCGTTCGGCCTCTCGTACGCCGGTGCCACCTTCCAGCGGTTGATCGATAGTGTGATCGGTCCCGAACTAGGCGAATTCGCCTTCGCCTATTTGGACGATATCATAGTGGTGTCGTCCAGTTTCGGGGATCACCTACGACACTTAAAAACCGTATTGGACAGGGTGTGCGAAGCTGGCCTCTCGATCAATCGAGAGAAAAGCGTCTTCTGTAAGTCTGAAGCCAAATACCTCGGCCTGCTGATCAACCGCGAAGGAATCAGACCAGACCCTGAAAAGGTGCGCTCTATCATGGAGTATCCAAGACCTGGAAACGTGCGACAGCTGCGCACCTTCCTGGGGGTAGCTTCGTGGTACCGCAGATTCTTGACCGACTTCGCCACACACGCTCAACCGTTAACGAGGTTAACAGGAAAAAAGAGCGAATATGTGTGGGGGGAGGAACAGGAACAAGCCTTCGCCAAAATTAAGGCACTCATGATGTCCGCACCATGCCTGGGATTACCAGAACCAGATGGGCAGTACGTGCTGGAGACAGATGCTAGCGCTACCGGAATCGGGGCCGTCCTGTTACAAAAGGCAGGAGACGGCGACCGAATCATAGAGTACGCTAGCAGAGTCCTTAATCCGGCTGAGCAAAACTACTCAGCTACGGAGCGCGAATGCTTGGCGGTCGTGTGGGCCATCCAAAAGTTTCGCCCATACATAGAAGCGTACCCGTTCAGGGTGGTAACTGATCACAATAGCCTGAAATGGCTATACAACCTGAAGAATCCAATTGGACGTCTCGCCCGATGGGCCTTACAACTTCAAGGCCATACTTTCGAGATCGAATACCGAAAGGGGGCAGACAATGTATTGCCCGACGCCTTATCACGCGCTTTCGAGCCCACGAAGGCAGAGGTTGGCGCAATGGACCAGCCGAAGCCAAGGGACAGCGCCTGGTACACGGATCAATTCCGACGCGTCGAGAGCCAACCAGAGCAATACCCGAATTGGAAGGTTGTCGGCCGGGTGATGTATCACCGAAAGCCGAATTATGATCATCCAGGAGGAGATCGGTATGGCGACGAATGGAAACTCGTCGTGCCCCCGGAAGAACGCAGAGCGGTATTGTTTGAAAGTCACGACCTAGAGACGGCAGGACACTTAGGACGCGAGAAAACCTTCGCCCGTGTCGCCCAGTCCTATTACTGGCCGGGAATGTACACGGATGTGAAGGGATACGTCCAAAAGTGCCAGATCTGCCAACAGTGCAAGGTCGAGCAGCGACCGCCGCGCGGGCTCATGCAGGACCGAACATGGTCTATGCCTTGGCAAGTGGTCGCGGGCGACATCGCCGGACCCTTCCCGAAGAGCCCACGAGGGCACGAATACGTCCTGGTATTCATCGACGTATTCACACGATGGGTCGAATGCATACCCATACGTAGTGCTAACGGCAAGACGATCGTGAAGGAACTTCGGGAACGAATAATCCTACGTTTCGGCACACCCAAGACCTTCTTGTCTGACAACGGCACCGAGTTCCGCAATCAGTTGGTGGATGGGTACCTGAAAGATCAGGGGATAAAACGGACCTTCACCCCGACCTATACCCCGCAGGCTAACCCTACGGAAAGGGTTAACCGCACCTTGAAGACGATGATAACGTCGTATCTGCAGGGGAATCATCGGGAATGGGACCGAGCGCTACCCGAACTCATGTTCGCGTTGAATACGGCCGTCCATAGTTCCACCGGGGTTAGTCCGGCCATGCTCAATTACGGCAGACAACCGGGAGCCCCGAATACTCTCCGGAAACGGATGGACGAGCTCGCCGAGCAAGAAGAGAGTTTGTTTCGAATCGGGCAATGGAACGAGCACATGCAGAATAGCCGTTCCACCATTCAACAAGCTCACGAGAGCGCCTCGGATGAGTCCCTGAGGCAGTCCAAGTAATACAATGCCAAACACAGAGACCACAGGTTCAAAGAAGGTGATTGGGTGTGGAAAAAGAATCGCATACTGTCCTGCGCGGCACAGGGCATTTCCGCGAAACTAGCACCCAAGTTCATCGGCCCCTTTATCGTCACAAAGGTACTCGGCGCCAACTCATATCGCCTCGCCAACCAACAGGAAGAGGTCACAGAGCTAATACATGCTAAGGACCTCAAACCCTATTATGGACGAGACGACGACATACCGGCAAATGGGCCCCGAACGCGAGATGACGACGAGACCTCTACCACCGAGGGAACCGAGGCGATGAACGTCCCGCCTAACGCGAGCGATACCTCGATACACGGAAACGGGAGCGCCGACATCTCAGATAATACACTCCGAAATGACGACGCGACAACTCCGAAATCACCTCGCCGTACTCGCCGTAATCTCCCCAGCCGAGTCCCACTAGATATCCCTCCTACTAACCCGACGAAGCGCCCACGAGGAAGACCTCGTAAGTCCGCGCGAACTACACACACCACACAACATCGACAAACGACACGAGCCCCTCCTCCCATCATCGTGAAGAGGAAGAGGGGCAGACCACCGAAAGCGACAACCGTGGATGCATGATACACGGCGAACGAAGGACCTGGGAGACCGACGCCAAGGATCCCACCTTCAATTCCGGCGACGAAGGCCCTGGGCAGCCGAACAGGCGCCCACCTTCGATATCCAAAGTTGTTTTTAGGATACTAACTCGCCGGACATTTACAGGATGCAGATTACCCTCGGTCAGTTCGAGCAAGCGGCAGCCGCCCTCCTCGGCCTGGACTTAGGTCCCGCCGTCGAGGGGGTGGTTCATGCCGCACTCCACCTGCTCGCTGAGAAGAAGGAGGAAGAGGAGCGAGCACGGGTGCGAGCTCACGAGAGCTCGTCATCCGTGCTCATTGAAGAGCTCTCGGCCGACGAGTCGACCGCGATGCCGTCGAGGACCCACGGCATCGCACGAGACGACACCACGCCGCTGCCCGGACCCCCGGGGGGACCAATTCCCCGGAAAGTCCCGACCGCGACCATCGGCACCCAGACGGAGGAGGGTGCCACCGACGCGACCTGGCGCCCCAGGTTCACCAGTCAGACACCCCCGTCTGGCGGGCGGACCTGGGGAGACATCGTCGAGGGGTTGAGGGAAGTCGAGCGCGGCTGGACGACCCTCAACATCCTCCAGCGGACTGTTGACGCAGAGTTCGACGCGTACACAGCCGCGGGACACCACCCGGAAGACTTGGACTATTGGGATAAGGTGGTGTCCCGCCGTCGCCAGTTCGCGTCGGCGATCAGGGGCGTACAGTAGCGCCTCCGCCAGGCCATCGAGGGCCCGGCGAGTGGCAACAACACCAGCCTCCCCCAGTCTCCGACCGCCGGAGCCAGAACAACGGCCCCGGAAGCCAGGTCGGGGATTACGCCGCACCAGGGCTCGCAAGAAGGCGGGGTAACCCTGGTGGTTAACGTGGACGGGAGCCAAGGCGGTCAGGCAACGGGGCCCACCCACATCAATGTGGTTTTAGGCCCCTTGGGTGCGGATTCCACGGTCGAAAGACCATTGTGGTCCGCCCCGAACCGTAGAAACGGGTTGCCTCTGACCCCCAGAGAGCAAGGGCTCCCACGGGGCACCCTTTCCCGCGCTCAGTGGGAAGGGTGCAACGTATGCCACTACCCCGGGGTGACTCGCACGGACCGCTGCCCACGCGTGCGACAACACGCCGACCTGGTCCAAGAGAGGCTGGGGTGGGAGGCGCGTGGCCGACCTCCGTTGGACGACCAGGGCCGGGAATTACCACCGAGGCCAGCTAGGTGATAATGTCCTGCCCCCGTGGGCAGGACCACCGATACATCGCCCTGCCGTCCAATAAAACATAAATTTGACATTACTCGGACTATGATCCTTTATTATCCTTCCTCATCTCCTCCTCGGAAAGTATAGCGCTAACGGAATCATCGTCAAGGACCCTATAGGCCCAGACTGGAAGGGGGCTGTGACGGTAAACGTCAAGTTAGCGCTAACCATTTAACCTTATTGCTGTCCGTGAGGGCAGCACCTCCCGGGGGGACAAAAATACGTAACGAAGGAATTCGGCTCGCGAGCAGACGGAACGCGCGCGAACGAATTTGAACCAGTGAAGCATCGACCGTAGTTGAGTCCGCCCGCTTCCGTTATTACCGCCACCGATTCACGTGCCCTAGTCATCAATACGCTTCGTTAACCAGCAGCCAGTGATCCAGGATTATAGCCGCCGAGGAGCTGCCCAGCTGCGAGTCAGAGGCCCGATCGAGAGAGAGAGAGTGTGTGAGGTTTCGCCATCGAGGGCGAAACCGGTGTGTGCGCGCTTTCGCGTCCCGCGAACAAAACAATAAGGCGACATTAAACTGTTCTGTGCTGTGCGATTCGCTGTGATTTTCCCCGATCGCCCGCAATTACAAGGTAAGCTGGCCAGCTTGATTTCGCGATCGCGAGCATAAAATAATAACTTGATACTAACTCTCGATGCGTGCATGTAACGGCTCTAATAACAGAGAGCAGCGAGCGTACCGGCAAAGCGTGTTGCCGATGAGCGAGCGTGCATGTAAACAAACGCGCGGGCCGACCTTTTGTGAGTTTAGAAAGATAATAAAAGATCCAATTGACCCCACTAACAAGTGTTTTCATTAATTCTCTCTTCTCACATAGCTTCCACTCAATTTAGTTTAGGTTATAAACGATAATCGGTTGACCGGCGTATGCTTTCTCGTGCTCTCCCGGATAAGCAGTGAGCACTAACGATTCACGCGTGTCCCCTGAGTATAATCACGCGATATATTTATTAAACGGTCATACCCCGTTACAATATATAAACAATATTTTCTTAACTCGATACAAAAGTTTTTTTTTGCACATAATTGATTTCAATTTTGAAGTTTATAAAGAAGGTAAGGATTCACTTAAATGTTTGAACGAGTATTAAAGTTCTATACAACCACTATTTCAACATTAATCATGCTCTTTTTGAAACCAATTATAGACCACGAACGAAAACAGTTATGCTGAGATGTTGAAACAAATTGCATGCTTCATCATTACTGAATAAGTTTTTTTATTTATAATAAGCTAATTGTTTGCACATTCTTGAGCTAGAGCTGATAATAAAGTTGCCAGTTTTGTGCACTGATTTTTCATCACAATTTGACGTCCTGCTCTTTTCCCTCGACAATGCCAACCTACAACATTATTAAATTAAAAAGTACATTTACTGTGAAAATTCTCAAATAAAAAAACTTACACAACAGAAAATTAAAAAATGTTTGTTACAAACCCTTTGCAAAAGCTGCCTTTGACTTTGATTTTTCATTGGAAGAGCCACCATTTGGTTTGTCATCATTTGATTTATTTTTTACAATGATTTTATTTTCTTTTTGAATGATTTGAGCTGCATTGCGAAGCTAATTTTTCCAACAACACTCTAATGCACTTTTTCTGATTTTCAAAATCTTTAACTTTTTTCCCAGCATGTTTGCCTCTTGGTCCTCTTCCATTTCTAGTTTGATAATCTCTCAAATTATCTGCAATAATAGTGAACAAAGCAAAAATTATAACAAATTATGCAAAGCTAGTTTTGATAAAAATTAAGTATGAATGATGCAAGTATAGTACCCTCCTGAAAATTTGAAGGTCAGTTCTGATATCAGAACTTGCATCAGAACTTGCATCAGAAATTGTATCAGCAATTAGTTCTGACTAAAGTTCTGGCGATCGGTTTTCGATTTATAAAATTACCTTACAAGATGAGTTCTTACGTCAGAACTGATGTCAGAACTGATGTCAGAACTTGAAGACTATGGAATTTTTTTTTCTTTATTACTCGCATTAAAGTACTAGTGCATATATGTAGTTAAAAATATGCAGAAAAGGATTTTGGAATATATAAGGATATTTAAGGATTATAGGTTACGTAAGAACTTACGTAAGAACTTGTCAACTATTTGAGAAAAATGAAAATTAAATATTGAATTAATATTATGTTTCATATGTATGAAAATATATCAAGGAATACAATGAAAGGCTGAAATTATATACGAAATGATATGACAAAATTTATTACACTATCTTTCTTACAATAATTATAATAAAGTTACATAGTATCACGCAATGAATTCTGACACAGTGAACTAAATCATTTTCAATCAATATTTTATGTCTTCAATTACAAATAAAGGAATCAATAGTTTATGTGTACTCCATATTTTTATCGAAATTTGACTTTTAAACATGAGGAGTATAAGCAATTATCTTTAACCATTCGTTTAAAAAATTTGCTCCCATCAGATAATTGGAAATCAGCAACCATCTCTTTTTCTAATGGAAAAGCTTTCCCAAAGTAAGTTATTGTGCTTAGTTTGGTGCTTTTTCTAACTTGAGACTTTAGTGTGTTATTCAAGTAGACTCTTACAGCTTCTGGTATGTTAGGGTAAATATGTTTCTCCAAGATAGATGTGTTGCGATTAATATTAATATAGCTTGAAATTTGAGAGCCTACTCCTCGTGCACAGTGGATGGCTTGC
The DNA here is from genome assembly GCF_024137745.1 of Phymastichus coffea. Taxonomy (NCBI): domain Eukaryota; kingdom Metazoa; phylum Arthropoda; class Insecta; order Hymenoptera; family Eulophidae; genus Phymastichus; species Phymastichus coffea. The sequence goes on along the minus strand of NW_026706853.1, from coordinate 381,509 downwards.
AACATATCCACTACATAAGAAGAGCATATCTTGACGTAAAATTTTCCGCTCTTTCCGATTCCGCCATAAAAAATAGGGGTTTCCATTTAAGAAAATGAGGTTGACCTCAAAATAACCTTGAAAATGAGGTTCAAGGTCAAATCCAAGGTTACCATCGGATTCCTCGTAAAAAGTTACTTCAAGAACAACCTTCACCCGGTTAAAAAAATAACCGGCTTAGAAAATTTCTCAGGTGTATCGTTACTTTTTGGACACCCTGTATATTACTCTGCAGATGAAAATATACCTTTTTCATATATATTGATCTCCAATGTAATTTTTATTTTTCAGGCGAGAAGCATATCCAAAGATTTACACAAGGCTTTTGGATCCTGATTCGATCGATGAGAAGAAGAAGAAGAAGAAGAAGAAGCGTGAGACATTGCTTCTGGATGAAGTTGCCACAGTAGTACACAAGTGTATTTTCCAACTTGAACAAAATCATGAACTTATGGATGGACCACCTAATCCATTGCCTACATATACAAAGCAGGTGATTGACAATATTAGGTCGGGTATCAATGGCCTTAAAAGCCGTAAAGAGATGCGGTGCATCTTACGGAAACCAGCGGCATATGGCTTCCGCCATGTTACGGCTCAAGATGAATCCGATATTATTTATTTTTTTCAAGTTTTGACGTAAGTATATTAGTAGTAGACGAAAATTTATATAAAGTTATAATATTTTCGTCTGATGTAAGTAGTAATTTTATTAATTCTTTTATTTTAGTAATCCTGCATTTGACCGTGACGTTGAGAATCAGCCAGCGCGAAGGAAAGTTTACCAAAGGCCTGTCGTTCGACCTGTTGAAGTGGTAGATGCTGAAATTGATGATTTGAGGTAATTGTTTTCTAAATTTTTATTGTTTAATAAATTTAATGATATTGATTTTGAAATATATGCTCAGATAAAACATCTGAAGAAGTAAAAATATTTGTCTAGAAGGAAATATATCGATATGGTATATTTTCCTCTATGCAGATGTTTAGTATATTAATGACTGACGTATGTATTTATATTTCAGAGAAGATCTTCAAGGTGTTTTGAATGAAGTCGACATGGTAGAACGTGATGTTGTTGCTGATCCACTTGCTGCTTCAACTCCTTGTACTGTTGCACCTTCAACGTCCACTGCTACAACTCACACTGGTGCTACTGTTGATTCCGCCACTGCTGGTCCCTCAACTTCTGCTGTTCATGACAGGGTGACTTACTGTTTGAAACCATACCGGTTTCCAGCAAACATGCCAAGATTTCCGGTTGATGTTCTAGATTCATAGTAAGTAGTAGATGAATATATGATTATTTTGATATTTTTACCTGAGGTGAAAATATAATCATTTTCAATATTTTTATTTTATATAAGTAATTATTTTTTTAGCGAAGATGAGTTCATTGCAACAGACAAGGATTACGCAAAAGAGCTTGAAGAATATGAGACTGGTGGAACTGTAATTTCTAATGATGAAGAGGATCTAGTCGATGTTTATGAAGAGGAAGAGGATGAGGATGAAGTATCCGAAGATGAAGCAGCGATAGTTGAAGAGGCAGGAGGGGAAAAAGAGGTTGAAATGACAGAAGAGATAGAACCCGAAGAAGCAGTTGTCTCAGATAAGAAGATGCAGTCGCAAGCTCGCGGTACTAAGAGGAAGAGAAGGAAGGGAAGAAAGAAAATTGTTTATCGTGAATTAGTACCGAAAGAATATTGTCAAGTGAAGCTTAATGGTTACCCTCCTTGGCCAGCCAGGTATGAATACAAGGATCCTGTGAAGCGTGCATGTGTTGTAACTCTGTATGAAGGGACTGGATCAGAAGACACTAAAATTGTTCCTCGTCGATGTGTCTCTGATTGGAATCCTGAGTTAGCCTTGCAAGAAGCTAAAGCCTTCTGTATGAGGAAACAATTACAATTGATTGAAGCTTATGAACAAGTTAAGCAAAGTAATGCTGAAAGTGTTTTTAAACCAGATTTGGAAAAGGTTGTAGTTGTTAAACCAGTTGGACGTCGTGGTCGTCGTGAAGCCGAAGAAGACGAAGACGAAGATTAGAATAAATCATATATTTAATTTGTGATATGTTGATAAAAATATATTAAGAGAGAGTATATATTTATAAAATTGATCTAAATATATTTTTCTATATTTATAACTGATTTGAGGAAATAATAAAAAATATTTTCTGATTAATTGTTGTAGTAAAATTTTTATTTGTTTAACGTTATATGAAGAGAACGTTGAAAAAGATTAAGTTCGTCAATTAGATGATCATGATCCTTATGAATAATTGTAATCGGTTTAATTCATCGTAGACAAGAATATCCCACATGTATATATTTGACGTCACTCTTGATCTGGGGCCGTTATCTGAGAAGCAAGTTGAGGAGGCCGAAGAAGAGGACGCAGAAAATGTTAACATCAATGAACCAACTCTATTTAATATAATTAAACGGCCCATCGTCGATACTCAGCAGCGTACGGAGTATTTGAAAAAGGTTCGGTTACACTGTGTCGCGAAAGCGACCAGTGTAAGTCCAACAAGCCAAATTAATGACGAAGATTGGGCTCATTTCGCCGCTGAGTGCTTGGCAAGCTTAAGTGAAGCTGAGTATTCGACGAGCAGTACGAAAGAAATAGAGAAGACCATACCCAGATTGCGTGCAAAGGTAAATTTTTTAGATAGAAAAATGTTTAAAATTGTAGTCAACCCAATAACCCAATAACGCAAATTACTTTTTTTTCAGGTGTCGAAAGAACTCGGCGAATATGTAACATCCTTCGACAGTCGCTCGAACACCCAGCACGAGCCACGTATAAGCGTAGCGTCGAGCTTCGATCTCGGTAATGGTGTCCTAGATGTTGACAGCCACGGGCATCTGTCATTTTCCGTAAAAGATTTCACGACCGCCCATAAAATGCCAATTAAAATAACGCCATACAATTCTCGAGGATTCCTCTGCCCCCAAAAGAAAGTTGTCAACGAGCTCATGAGGCGACTTAACTTGACTAGATACAACTCGGTTGTTTACGAGTCTGTCCTAGGAGGATGGGATATTTGGCGAATATCAATCTTATTTGTTATTGAAAAAGACACGATCGACCCTCATTGCCTCGTCCAACTCTTTTGGAATGTGGTGGTCAGAGACTCTCTCCTAAATATGTCAGAGGACAGTACCTTCAAAACAAATTATGGGATGTCTGGCCACAGTCTGGAGAAGGACACCATGACATACATGATCCGCAAGAGTGATTGGGAAGAATTTACAGATTTATTAATGAACCGAGTCGAATATTTCAAACACCCGAACTTGCGGACCATTCTGTTCAATTAGGATAACGCACGGTAATAAATGCGTTGATTTAGAGAGTAGCTTGGAGGAGATGGAGAGGACGATCGTGCCCCAAGCAAAGAACCTTCTCTTTTCACACGTACACTGGGGTGTGCAATTTCGTTGCCCCGACGAGTCATTACTCGTAATCAATTATGACGTTTTAGAAAAACTGGCTACGGGAAAGATTGACAGAACAGTACCAGTGCAATACGAAAAAGACGACGAGATGGAAAGAAACGCCATTTATCGGCAATATAACTTGGAGAGACACGGCGCGGGCCACTTCCATGGATTACAAAATCCTGAATAGTAATATTTTTTTTCCTTAATAACCCAATAACCCAATAACCCAATAACCCAAAAAATAATTAAAACGTTTTTTTCAGTTTCCCAACCTTGTCGTATGTTCATTCCTACTTGCTGAGTGACCATGCAATCAAAGACCATTTGCATAGAGACAAAGCCGTGACGGCTATCTTAAGCGGCTGTTATGCCTCGAATTTCAGCAATTTTGAACAACTTCGGAAAGATTATCAAACTCGAATGATAGACGTAAGTCCCCAATAATGCGCAAGTACCATTTTGACGCGTTGGGTTATTGGGTTATCTAAGTTTAATATAATTTTATTTCAGATTCAAAACTGGACATACGATGTCGACAAACCCAAGATTTTGCGGATCGAATTTGTCGAGACATTCGATACCTTTGAGGAGTTGAGGAGTCGCCCGCTTCCTCCTAATAAGATATCCCCAAGAGGGTTACTTGTCGACATAAGAAACAAGACGAATACAGCCGTGCCACCGTTCCTACGCTTCGTCGCGGCCCTCTATGGCAAAAATGGTATTCTCAAGCTACAAAGCTATCCTGGACACCTGAACGGGATGATACTTTCGGAAGTAGCTCTACTGGACCAGGCCATGAGAGCCCCGATGGCGCCAATCGAAATACCTCGCCAGTATTTCTCAGCCATCGTAGTAGCAGACGAGAAGATAATAAAATTTATAGAGGGCTCGTATATGCGCTACTTCGCCAAACTCCTCGAAGGCGAAGTGAGGACGAGTGGCACCGAGCTGTTTAAAAACTCCCGGCCAACAGAGTTGCCTCCTAACATCCTCCACACCCCTAGGGCCATCGGATTGTACAATAAACCGCACGAAAAAACCTCAGAGTACCTGGATGCTCTACGGCGCATGATGCGTGTGGGCCACAGAATCACAGGGAATGTGAAGAATGACCTTCTGCGCATCGTGAGCCAGGAAGCACATGCTTCCTTAATCTGGCAGTGTTTGGCATTTGCCAATATATATCAGCAAAAAAATGTGGGCGCCAACCTGCCAGATTTTGAAACGATCAATCCAGAAATTTACTTTGGCACCGCCGACGGCAGAAGTTCACACGTAAATCATGTCATGACCCTCCAAGAGGTCTTAGATGCCATACAGAAACCGACATCCCTCCTTATGGCTTTGACCATAGGTTTTGCAACAGACAAACAAGGCCTCAAACATCAATTACCGACAGTGAGTAATAGGGCGAAGAAAATGGAGAAAATGTACGTGCCAATGTGGGTTGTAAACGGCAATAGAAACGATGGCGACATCTGGGCCATGGTATGGCGAGGACGAAAAGACGGAGCGATTCCCAACTGTAAGAGTATATATATTATTTTTTTATTTTTAACCCAATAACCCCAATAACCCAATAACCCAATAATTTCTTTCGGATATTACAGACATGCATTTGTCCACAAAAATGTGGTCCCAAGCGAATAATGACTTAATGCCCAAAAAAACAGTGGACACGGCGTTTGGGCAATATACAACGTCTAAGTCTCCTGCTCCAGCGTCAGTTAATTCAACAGACACCATTACAAAAATGGTGGAAAAAATCAAAAATAGAGCCGCCAACGTACAATTATCGATAAAAAGACCAACATACTTACATTAAATAATATTGCGATGAAAAATAAAGCCTCGATGGATATGTGCAATAAAACAGAGCGTCAAATTCGCGAGCTCTTGGCGGATGTCATGACGGCACGATCTAAAATATTAGAAGAAGAGGTGACATTAAGATTGTACCTAAGCGATCCACTTGCTGCTGCAAACAGGCAACAGCAACAACAGCAGCTCAAGTTAAAGCACAAAGAGGAGCAAATGAAAAAAAAGAAAATTGACGAAGAGATGCGCGCGGAGCAGCAAATCCTAACAACGGAACTGCTAGCAACCTTATCAAGAAAATCTACGGCAACTCCAACTGCACGTTCAGCTCCTGTCATTTTATCAGACGAAGTCGTGCTTGGTGACGAAATAAAAATATCGATAATTGGCGGAGCGTTTACAATGATTTTGTTCAGCTCACAAAAGTGGCTCTTACATTTTGAGCAGATTGCTGGTGATTTGAGGGTTTGCTCAACCATCTCCTCAAGTATCGGTACGTTGGGGCGTTCCGGAATTGTTAAGTGTAGGGTTATCTACGTATATATAATAGAAATTGGTTATTTGGTTATTTTCCAAGTGTTAATAAAGATATCCCGAATATTCTCACCTGTGAGGTTTCACTCGTCGCTCTCGTATCCAGATACGACTCCTTTAACTTACAATCTCTGCAAAATTTGTAGGTTGAACGAGTCTGCATCTGTAATAATTTAGAGAGATCGAAACCGTGAACATTTTTCATCATTTCGTCGATAAGCCGGGTCAAAAATTCGCTGGCGTCCTGCTGGTTTCTCGTGCACGCAAAAAGGTCTCGCCGTGCTGGTTTCCATATCACTGGATAATAAATAAAATTATATTAAGGTTATACCATTACAGATTTAGTGAATAATATTCAAATTACACTTTCTGCACGCTATCAGGCCTTCCGATGACAGCTTTGATGTATCTTTTTTTGCGTACAGATAAATTGTACGCAAAAAAGCATGGTAAGCACATTTACAATTGTCGCCTTTTGTTTTATATTGACAATCTAGAAATAAACAATTTATTTAATATTTTATTGTTAAAACTACGCGATGTAAGAGAGGCATACCTAATAGCTGTCCGGAATCTACGATTCTATTATCGTGTGCAGCTGCTCGTGCAAAGGCTCGAATAATTGTCTTGCTGTGCACAAGACATTGGCTCACCGTGTTCACGTAACACGTGTTACCCAGATTAACCAAAAGGGTGTAACCATGTAGGCAGCTTCTTTCTATCTTTTGCGCTGACATTTCTACACACACACACACACACACACACACACACACACACACACACACACGCGCGCGCGCGACCCCCATAAAACCCACCCCCCTTAACATGGCCAGGTAGGCTGGGAGCCTACTCCGTGACCATCCCCACGCGACCCCCCATAAAACCCACCCCCCTTAACATGGCCATGTAGGCTGGGAAGCCTACTCCGTGACCATCCCCACGCGACCCCCCATAAAACCCACCCCCCTTAACATGGCCAGGTAGGCTGGGTAGCCTACTCCGTGACCATCTCCACGCGACCCCCCATAAAACCCTTAACATGTTACAATATCATGTTTAATATATTATACATTTCAAATGTAAAGTTGGGGTACGAAAACGATCATGGTTTCACGAACCTAACAGGATACCCGAACCGAACCATGATCGAAGTGCTATGCCACGGCGACGTATGGACCGATGAACAACAAAGTGACCTTCTTTGGCACGGCTTTCGCCGAATCTAGCCACATCGTTGTTCACCCAACCCCCGACGACCACGTCTTACCGGATAAGGGAAATCTGCACCCGGGCTCGTCCGAGTCACCGGGCTCAACCCTATCTCTCCGGGCTCAACGCGCCGGTCGCCGGCAACTCATACGGGCATGAGCACTTGGGGTGAAAATGAAAAAATGAAATGAAAATATACTTACCGAACGTTCTCCCGTTGTCCTGGTCCTGCTCGCTGATGGTCCTTGTCCCGCTCGCTGATGGTCCTTGTCCCGCTCGCTGATGGTCCTGGTCTCGCTGCTGTTGAACCTGGAAAAGAAAAAAAAATTAATCATATGACATATAAAATAACATACTAATTTATACTTACGCAAATTAATTGCTGTGGAAGACTGCCCGGAACACCGTCCGAATGTGGTAGGCACCGTAGGTATATCGCTCTGCTGCCGTTGAACCTGGAAAAGAAAAAAAATTAATCATATGAAATAAAAAATAACATACAAATATACTTACGCAAATTAATTGCTGTGGAAGACAGTCCGGAACACCGTCCGAATGTGGTAGGCACCGTAGGTCCACTTTTATTGATTTTTGTTAACCATTCACAAGCAATGCGAATGAACATTGAGATTTCTTTATAATCCACAGAGCAATGCGCATGGACTCTGTGACATGTATGATTTATGTAACTTGTTAACAATTTGTTAGTTGCAAATTATAACCCGAGTGTTGTTGCCCTGTTGTGTCACTGGGTCAGCGGGTCAGTTGGCCTGTTGTGTCAGTGGGTCAGTGGGTCAGTTGGGTCAGTGGGTCAGTTGGCCTGTTGTGTCAGTGGGTCAGTTGGGACAGTGGGTCAGTTGGCCTGTTGGGTCAGTTGGGTTTATATGTTGGGTTATTGGGTTTAGGCCGATTCGGAAACTGAGGATGAGCGATCTTTGAGCGATCTTGGGTTAATGTCAAATTTCAAAGTTTTCAAGACTTTTTTCACAAATTTTCGAATATTTCAAAGTTTTTTACTCTTTTTAAGAATTTAACAAAATTTCATGAATTTTCACATTTTTCGTAAATTTGACGAAAATTCAAGATTTTTCACTTTTTTCACTTTTTTCATCATTTTGTCGAAATTTCATGAATTTTCACTTTTTTCGTTAATTTGACGAAATTTCATTATTTTTCACATTTTTCGTAAATTTGATGAAAATTCAACATTTTTCACATTTTTCACTTTTTTCACATTTTTCGTGAATTTGTCGAAATTTCAAGATTTTTCACTTTTTTCATAATTTTGTCGAACTTTTTTCGTAAATTATTGGATGTCTTATGATTTTTCGCTCTTTAGGTCGTTTTGTCGAAATAACGTTATTGCTAATATATCTTTATGAACCTCACAAAAGCAATGCGCATGGACTTTGACACGTCTGATTTATGTAATTTGTTGTGTTAGTCGCACATTATAACCCCTTAGGCCAATGAACAAATCAGGTCAAATAACCCAATAACCCAAGTAGACCCGTATTCCAAGCAAACCAGGCCAACAACGTTATTGGGTTTATATATATGGATTCGGTGAAAATCGAGGGAAAGCGCGGAATCGAGACGGAACCAAGGGGAAACTGTTTTTTAGCCAAAAATAAGCATGTAAATCGCTGTTTCATTTTTACCGCTCGTTTAAGGTTATTGCATAACCTAATAAACCAATAACCTTGTCGGGACTTGTCAAAATTTCCATGACTGAATAATCCAATAACCTTTTACGGACTTGTCCAAATTCCGGTGGTCGAATAAACCAGTAACCTTATTCGGACTTGTCGATATTTCGATTACCGAATAAACCAATAACCCCTGTCGGAACTTGTCGAAATTTCGGCAAACTGGAAAAACCAATAACCTTTTACGGACTTGTCAAAATTCCAGTGGTCGAATAAACCAATAAATCTTATTCGGACTTTTCCAAATTTCGATGACTGAATAATCCAATAACCTTTTATGGTTTTTTCAAAATTTCGATTATCGAATAAACCAATAAACCTCTTTTTTCCATTTTTATTCTTTTTTTTTATAACCTCTCAAAGGCAATGCGCATGGACTTTGACATTTTGTTACAAGGTACCGTACTGTATTTTTTGATACGACATGTTAAAAGTGCAATTTTCAAGGCACGTTTTCTGCCGAGAGTGCGAGAAAGACGCACTTTGCGCTCGGAGTATCGAAAAAAAATTTTTGCCCCTTTTGCTGTCCGGTTGACCTGAAACAAAAAAAAAATAGATGTTTCTTTTTCTGGAGCCTTTGATGGTATTCAGTGGCTGTCCTCTCGCGTTGGATGGTTTACCTGAAACATAAAGACAAAAAAAACTTTAATATGGCCTTGTGTTCTTATCGATGCCCTTTCTGCTGCTGTCCCGTTGATGCCCTGGATGGTTGACCTGAAACCAAGAAAAAAAAAAGAATTATTAGTAGTCTTGTGTACTTATCGATGCCCTTTCTGCTGCTGTCTCGTTGATGTCCTGGACGGTTGACCTGAAACAAAGAAAAAAAAAAGAATTATTAGTAGCCTTGTGTTCCTCTCATGGGTTACAGTGTAATTTCGGATCGATTCTTCGCGATCCATTCATCCTCACAGTTTTATTCGTAAGAAAGAACGGATCCCCAGGGTCTACGGTGAGGACGTGACCGATCATCAGACCCCACATTCACTCATTTACACACAAACAACATTCGCCGACAACGTCAGGAACCCTGTGCCGTCACACATAGTTCTTTTAGAACGAAGTTGGCGGTAACACGACAAACCAGTCGTTTTACCGTCAACTCCGTGACTCAAAATCCTGACATTGTCCAAACGCCGAGTGATCGCCAACCTGTAAAAAAAATTACATATATAGATGAACGATATGAATATAAATATTAAAATAAATTCGTTGAATATTGATACTTACCGCTACCACTCGACGTAGCACTCCCCTTGATCATTGATCATTTTTAGCTTCTTTTGAAAGAGTTCGCCATGATCGGCGCAGTCAACGGACTTTGCACCGTCTTTGCAGTAGAGGTGAACATGGCACATCTCGTGCAAGATGGTACCAGTCACTTGCTGCAAAGACGTGTGCTTCTTCACGTTCACTATGATGTGTCGGTCCGTGAAATCAGTCAACCCAATATTTGTTTTGCCCGCATATCCACGATAGATCCGCCACTCTTTCATTTCAACGTCACCGTTGAAATAACGGTGACGGAAATAATCGTAATATGCGCGCAAATCAATTTCGTTAAAACCAATTTCACCAGACGGCCTATAAAGAAAAAACATAAATTTATTCATCATAGTATCCAATCGTCTTTTATACACGTAAAAATTAACTACTTACCTCTTGATGGGCTGAGGCCGTACATCCAGTTCCTGTGAAAAAAGCCGTGAACTGCGACGAAGACGATTCTCCTCACCAGAAGCTGAAGATGACGCCATGATCTGGAAAAAAAAGGTAGCAATAAGTCACCCAAGTCCTTGATAATTAACAAGTTCCTGAAAAAAAAGGTATTGATATTATTCACCGGTTGAACGATCTCCTTTTACGGACTTGTCTAAATTTCGACGATCGAATAATCCAATAATCTTATTTCGACTTGTCGAAATTTCGATTACTGAATAATCCAATAACCCAACCCAATAACCTTGTCGGGATTCGTCAACGTTTCGGCAAAACGGATAAATCAATAAATCTTTTTGGGACTTGTTTAAATTCCGACGACCAAATAAACCAATAACCTTTTACGGATTTGTTGAAATTTCGATTACCGAATAAACCAATAACCTTTTCGGACTCGTCAACGTTTCGGCAAAACGGATAAATCAATAAACTATATTCGGACTTGTCGAAATTTCGATTACCGAATAAACCAATAACCTTTTACGGAATTGTCGAAATTTCGATTACCGAATAAACCAATAACTTTTTCGGACTTGTCAACGTTTCAGCAAAACGGATAAACCAATAAACTATATTCGGACTTGTCGAAATTTCGATTACCGAATAATCCAATAACCCAATAACCCAATAACCCAACCCAATAACCTTGTCGGAATTCGTCAACGTTTCGGCAAAACGGATAAATCAATAAATCTTTTTGGGACTTGTTTAAATTCCGACGACCAAATAAACCAATAACCTTTTACGGACTTGTCGAAATTTCGATTACCGTATAAACCAATAACCTTTTCGGACTTGTCAACGTTTCAGCAAAACGGATAAACCAATAAACTATATTCGTACTTGTCAAAATTTCGATTACCGAATAAACACCAATAACCTTTTACGGACTTGTCGAAATTTTGATTACTGAATAATCCAATAACCCAACCCAATAACCTTGTCGGGATTCGTCAACGTTTCGGCAAAACGGATAAATCAATAAATCTTTTTGGGACTTGTAAAAATTTCGGTGATCGAATAATCCTATAACCTTTCTTTGTATTTACGGGTTTCTTGCCATTATTTCGTCATTTTGAAAAAGGATATGTAATCTACGGCAAAAATTATAGTCTGAAATGCCCTTTTTTTCCATTTCTATTGATTTTTTTACCTCTCAAATGCAATGCGCATGGACTTTGACATTTCGTTATAGGGTTGGATACCGGCGTACCGTATTTTTTGATACGACATGTGGAAAGTGCAATTTTTAAGGCATGATTTCTGCCGAGAGTGCGAGAAAGACGCATTTAGCGCACGGAGTATCGAAAAAAAAATTCTTGCCCCTTCTGCTGTCCGGTTGACTTAAAACGAAAAAAAAAATATATGTTCCTCCTCTTGGAGCCTTTAATGGTATTGTGTGGCTGTCCTCTCGCGCTGGATGGTTTACCTGAAACATAAAGACAAAAAAAACATTAATTAATATAGCGTTGTGTTCTTGCCGATGTCCCTTCTGCTGCTGTCCCGTTGATGTCCTGGATGGTTGACCTGAAACAAAGAAAAAAAGAATTATTAATATCCTACTATTCCTGTTATTGGTTATTTTTGTTTCTGATCGGGTCTTCGCGATCCGTTCATCCTCACAGATTTATTTGTGAAAATGAACGGATCCCCAGGGTCTACGGCGAGGATGTGCCCGATCTTCAGACCCTATACATTCACACACACACATACACATACACACACACACGCGCACGCACACACACACGCACACACATATACACACACGCATACACATACACACGCACACACATACACATAACGGGCAAATTTGCCCCCGCTACTCGTCACCTGAAAAGAAAATGGTTATTTTTAAATAATTTGAAGAATGTACCGCAAGAATACGAAAAAAGAAATTATATTTACCTAAACGAGGCCGCTTTTCCAAGCACCTTGGTGCACTCTCCTCCGGGGATTCGAGTGCATCACGGCGCTTCTCGGCCCTTTCCCGGGCTTTCACCCGTTCATTAATCGCCAACCCTCCTACGGGAATTACCTTTATCTTTGCGTGAGGATCCTCTCCGTCACGTAAAGATATTAATAATTCCCGTAGGATAGTATAGCAATCCTCGGGCATTGGCTTGCTCTGAATCTGAGCCAATTTCCCGAGGTTGCCTACTTGGGTCAGCAATTTGATTATTTTATTTGCCACGCTGCCCCGGGTTAAAAGTTATAAAATAGTTATATAAAAATTTTATAAATTATTCATTATTTATTTTTTTTCTTTTAAATTTTAATAATTTTATGAAGAGGAGGAGGATGAGGATGACGAGGAAGAAGAGGAGGGCTGAATCCCGCCGGGTGTATGTGACGACGTTGGTGGTGGTGGTGTTGGCGGTGGTGGTGGTGTTGGCGGTGGTGGTGGTGTTGGCGGTAATGGCGGTACTGGCCGTACCACCGGTATTACAGGTGGTGGTGGTTGATTCACTGCGGTAGGCACGACAGATTCAGTCGGTAATGTATATTTCCAAATGAATCTGTCGTTCCTAACGGCCTTCGCCCTGAATAATTCGGACCGCAGAATCAACCACCGTTGTCTGCGGGACTTTTTTATCTGTAACAGAAAGGTAAAAAAAACATTAATCGTATTAAACAATTAATTATATAAGCAAAAGACGAACAGTAAGCTTACAACTAACTACAAAAAGCAACATTCAAAACTAGTTTTCAACACAGTACATGCAATATTTTGTATAATAAATACCTTTGTCGCCCTTGACTACCCTACGAGACCTGAAACAAAAATCAACTGTAACATATGTAAAAATATGACAATTATTTGATCGGTTCTTCGCTATCTATTCTTTCTCGGTGATTTGTTACAGAGAAAGAGTAGATCCCAGGGTCAACGACGAGGACGTGACCGATCTTCTTACCCCGCGGTAACCCAAACCATAAGTTACCTTGTCCTCAGTACGACGATTGTCCTGGCCCTCTACTGCCGAAGATAGGACAATCTTCCTGTGCAAAAACTACACGAAACAACACAGACAAAAATACTTAAAAATAGTCGGCGTCTACTTGTATCAATGTATCATGAAAAAACTGACTCAAATAATCATATCTTATAATACTCCAACTGGCGATATTATATATATCTTCATAGTCACCAAATTCTGTTCAAACTTATTAATATTGACTTAGAAAACTCACTCAAGAATGCTGCGGATCCTGATAATCTATACGGTAACATACTGTCTTGATTCTCTTATAATTTTTTAAATAATAAATTTTGTAATGATGGAAAGATGAGAAATAGTGAGAGATGGAAATTCACTTAATTTTAATTATATTCAGCAACTTTCGTCAGCACATTTGCTCACCTCTTCAGACTTTATTAATAGAAAAACAACAAATTATTAACAATAGGGTTGTATTTCTCTCGTAGTGAAATTATTATAGGCTAAAACGTATAACTCGTAGCACAGTCAAGTTACAATAAAGTGAGAAATCAAGTATTTCAACCCATATATATATATATATATATACTCTTCATCAAATATCCCTTCCTCATAGATGTTAATTAAAGCTTATAAATTACAAGGAGATGTAAAAACAATTTTAAAAGACTGGAATGATAATGGTTTTCTGAAAAAATATTGGCATAATAATGATTTAACTCAAACTAACACATCTATAGCAAAATGCTATGGATTACCTAAAAAATTCATAAAGAAAATGTCCAACTACGTCCAATAATTTCATCAATTAATAGCCCTACTAACAAATTAGCAAAATTCTTATATAGTGCTCTTAAAACAGTTATAAAGAAACCTAACTCTCACATTTTAAACAGTGGACAGTTAAAACAGAAACTGAAAGATATAGTTATATTCCAAACGATCACGTTTTAATATCATTGGATGTAAGTTCCTTATCCACAAACATATCGTGTGATTTAGTCTTAAAGGGATTGGACAAACATTATGAACAAATTAAAAACTGTGAATTTTCAATAGAAGAGATTCGGAAAGGTATAAAATTTTTATATAATAACAAATATTTTGTGTTCAATAAAATTTATTATAAACAAATTGTAACAAAACTCGATCCTTGTTACGAATTCTTTTGCGGGGTAAGTGAGGCACTTTCGCTCAAGGCAATTGAGGGAGAAAACGAGGAGAGGCTGATAAATGAATTATAGAAAGATAGAAATCAAATCTCGTTTACAACCTATTATTATTAATAATTATTCATACTGAACATACGCGCGCATAACATAATCTAAATTACCGACCAACAAACTGCAAATAGAACAATAAACTACTTAGATAATCTCAAATGAACATTTCGCATTTCATCTTAATACCTAATCGCGTACTTAACCTATTACAAACTTACTTAAAAACTACGCGAATCAATACCGGGTAAATTGCCCGGCACGTGGGCGCCTGGACAATTCACCGGTCGCAACTTACATCACTATAAATTAATCTTAGCGCGAACCTTCAGATAGCCGGGACGTGAGTGCCAGGCTATCTCTTTCGACGCGCACCGGCCGTCGCATCACCAGAGAGAGAGAGAGTGTAAAGAGAAAGAAGAAAGATGGCTTGACCTTTTATCTCCTGTTCCTCGCAACGTCGAGAATCCTGAGCGATGCGCTGCCGCAGGAAGTACTGGGTGTCGTCGCTGGTCAGATCGTCGCTAACTGCTGTCGCTGACCAGGTATCCGTAGGCGACGTTGACTCTCCTAGCAGGTGGGCTGGCTGCAGTTGCTGGCAAAGCCGTTGCCGGTTGGGTTGATCTTCCTTCCTTCCGACTATCCCGAACTGCTCTCTCTGCTGGGCTCGGACTTCCGCACTCTAGTAGGACTAGGCTTCGACTCCCTCACTCTAGTAGGACTCGGCTGCAACTCTCTCACGCACTAATTCTTGCGCGCGTCTTACAGCCGCTCAGCGGCGCTCGCTTCTCTCCCAACCTTGACCTATTAGTTAGGCGGCACGCGACGCGTCGCTTATCGGTCACGCGTTGCACGCCTGCCAATCCCTGCATGGGCCATTAGGCATTAGGCCATTAGAGTATTAACTCTCTCTCTCTCTCTCTCTCTCTTTCTCACTCTCTCTCCGCGCTCTTCAATTTTTCTTTGCGCTCAACTGCGCTGGCTCGTCCTTGGCGCTGAAATAAAAGGTCAAGTGTTAGACGCATACTTTAATGCGCCTAACGTTGGCTAACACGCCTTGCCGAGTGGGGGAGGGAGAACGCAGACGAGAGACCGGCACACGGCCTGCTCTCGTCACAAAATATTTGAAAACCCGATGGGCTCTCACCTATCTATCTCTCCTCTACTAGCTAATATTATGATGGAAGACTTAGAGAAATTGCAGATGCAATTGAGACATAGAGAATTAGAAAAATTGAAAATTAGAGAATTGCCTGAGCGTGTTGCGGAATGAATATCAAATTAATCCTGTTTTCTATTACCGATATGTTGATGACACTTTGATGTGCGTTCCAAAAGATAAATTTGATTTAGTTATCGAGACGACGTTCAATTCTTATCATAATAGACTACAACAATTTACGTTTGAAATTGAAATGAATCACTTTATTCCATTTCTTGACTTAAAATTGATCAGAAATAATAATAAATTCGAATTTGGCTGGTTTAGGAAAACAACACAAACTGACAGAATTTTGAATTCAAAAAGTTAATGTAGTACTGTATTGAAGTAAATTAATTTATTAATTAATAAATTAATATAAACCCAGAGGTTTGCCGGGGCTCGATCGTTTGAATCTTCCATGTGTTATAATTTTGCGTTTTCGGTATGGATGAGGGTAAATACCTCGGTGCAGAGATAACGTAGGTAACTGTATTTAATCACTAAACCAAGAAATCTACTATTATCCATCTACTTTTTTTCGATTAACCACTTCTTCCCTGTGAAAATGTATTATTAATGAATTCGCCGCATACGATAATAGAAAATACTTTTTCGAGAACACATTTCCCAATTTTTTCCTTTTTAGGTCATTTTGTCGTAATTTCATTATTTCCCACATTTCTTTTTAAACCTCACAAAAGCAATGCGCATGGACTTTGACACGTCTGACTTATGTAACTTGTGTTAGTCGCAAATTATAATCCCTTAGGCCAATGAACATACAGAAGGTACTCGAGGCCCATTACGAGTGAGGTATCATTGGCAAGGGTGTTGCATAAGGTATGTAATGGTGAAATAAAAAATGAAAATTTTCATGGCGAATTTTGATTTTTTCATAAGTATATACATTTCTATGTATAGTTTTTTTCAAATATAAATATTTTTAAAAACTTATTGTATTTTCATAATCTACGCAAAAAATGTATGTTATTTGATGCATATATGTCTATACCTAAATTGGATCCGTCACTTTGAAAAATCGTAATGAAAATCAGGAACTTACCAAAAATCGTTAAAAATCCTAATTTTGAAATGGCTGCCAAATATTCAATTGTGAGTTAAAAAATCTGAAAAAATTCACACATACTCTGTGAAACATATGGAACAAATTGGCGCTATTTAAAAAAAAATAAAAATTTTGACTTTGCGCGTTGGTGTGAAATGGGCCATATATATATTTATTGACAAGTGTTGCACTTTGCATCAAAGGGCTATGCCCGTTGATTTGAATATATGAAAAATAACAAATAACAAACACTAATCGACCTTTTAACTTTTTCAGAACGCAAAACATATGCTTGAGGTCATCACAAAGAACTGTGAACGTGAGTATTTTTTTAATGTTGACTGAAGTTGTAAAGGGATAATTCGAACTAGTTATTATTACATTATTCTTTTATAAAATCACGTAGAAATGGGTGCACTCAATTCAATGCTGGCTAAATATCACAACCAAGAGCAGGTGAGGAATGCTGCTCTAATTAAAACAAATCACAAGATCTTCTCAAACATAAGTGTACGTAAAAAAATGATTGATCTCTAGTATTTTATCTGTAATTTTGATATGCAGCGTACTCTGAGTATTCCTAATTCGATAACTTCATTTCAGGACACAGTAAACGATGGACTCTAGCATTTGAGGAGGTCTTTACGTGATACAGTACACTTAGCTAAATACACTACCGATCTCATCATTATGGCACAAACAGTTCATAAGACAATAGAAGTAACAACAGAAAATCGATCGGTACAAATACAATTTGAAAATTTAAGTTGTATCGATGAAGTTGATGAGGAGGTCATTAGCGTAAATTTTTAAATCAATATTTATCAGGAAAACGTCGGTCAGAAAGTGGTAATTATCAACCGATTTTTTTTTGTAGGGAAACGTTTCATCGGATGCTCGCGCAAACGCTCCGTCTTTTTGCGAAGACGGTATAGTAATAAGAACTGGCGAAAACTCGGCATTCGAGTTTTCAGATTTAATTGTTCCGGACAATGGTTTGTTGTCGGACAGGAGCAATGTGTCGGAGGAACATAAGTCTCTCCCATTGGTAAGTCTTAATCGTATTACTAAACATTTACAAAAAAATTATTAAAAATAGTCGCAATATCCTCCAATTTATCGTGTTTGACATTATTGTGTGTTACTGTTGTTATTTTGACATTTTTCGCTTTGTGCTTATTTAATTTATTATTTATATATCTCCATAAACTTTCACTATCATTGCCTACTTTACTAAAAACCATTTGCTCATACTTGTATTTAGCATCCTTCACGACTTTACGTAGCACACTATCATACCTTTTATAATTCTGTTTAAGTCTCATATTCATCGGTTGGTTGCGCCACATTTTGTAAAGAAATTCTTTGGTATTACATGAAATCTTTATTCCTTTGGTTATCCAATTTTTATGCGTTAATTCCTTACTTTTTCTTCGTTGGCACATTTCCTGGTCGCTTTGTTTACAAAATTTTTTATATCAGTAATTATTACATTGCATACCTTCTCTGGATCTTGCATTGACAATAAATTTTGCCATTGTTGCTTCGAAGCGGTATATTTCAAATTTTCGTTATCATTACATTAATTAATATAGCGTTGTGTTCTTGCCGATGTCCCTTCTGCTGCTGTCCCGTTGATGTCCTGGATGGTTGACCTGAAACAAAGAAAAAAAGAATTATTAATATCCTACTATTCCTGTTATTGGTTATTTTTGTTTCTGATCGGGTCTTCGCGATCCGTTCATCCTCACAGATTTATTTGTGAAAATGAACGGATCCCCAGGGTCTACGGCGAGGATGTGCCCGATCTTCAGACCCTATACATTCACACACACACATACACATACACACACACACGCGCACGCACACACACACGCACACACACATACACACACGCATACACATACACACGCACACACATACACATAACGGGCAAATTTGCCCCCGCTACTCGTCACCTGAAAAGAAAATGGTTATTTTTAAATAATTTGAAGAATGTACCGCAAGAATACGAAAAAAGAAATTATATTTACCTAAACGAGGCCGCTTTTCCAAGCACCTTGGTGCACTCTCCTCCGGGGATTCGAGTGCATCACGGCGCTTCTCGGCCCTTTCCCGGGCTTTCACCCGTTCATTAATCGCCAACCCTCCTACGGGAATTACCTTTATCTTTGCGTGAGGATCCTCTCCGTCACGTAAAGATATTAATAATTCCCGTAGGATAGTATAGCAATCCTCGGGCATTGGCTTGCTCTGAATCTGAACCAATTTCCCGAGGTTGCCTACTTGGGTCAGCAATTTGATTATTTTATTTGCCACGCTGCCCCGGGTTAAAAGTTATAAAATAGTTATATAAAAATTTTATAAATTATTCATTATTTATTTTTTTTCTTTTAAATTTTAATAATTTTATAAAGAGGAGGAGGATGAGGATGACGAGGAAGAAGAGGAGGGCTGAATCCCGCCGGGTGTATGTGACGACGTTGGTGGTGGTGGTGTTGGCGGTGGTGGTGGTGTTGGCGGTGGTGGTGGTGTTGGCGGTAATGGCGGTACTGGCCGTACCACCGGTATTACAGGTGGTGGTGGTTGATTCACTGCGGTAGGCACGACAGATTCAGTCGGTAATGTATATTTCCAAATGAATCTGTCGTTCCTAACGGCCTTCGCCCTGAATAATTCGGACCGCAGAATCAACCACCGTTGTCTGCGGGACTTTTTTATCTGTAACAGAAAGGTAAAAAAAACATTAATCGTATTAAACAATTAATTATATAAGCAAAAGACGAACAGTAAGCTTACAACTAACTACAAAAAGCAACATTCAAAACTAGTTTTCAACACAGTACATGCAATATTTTGTATAATAAATACCTTTGTCGCCCTTGACTACCCTACGAGACCTGAAACAAAAATCAACTGTAACATATGTAAAAATATGACAATTATTTGATCGGTTCTTCGCTATCTATTCTTTCTCGGTGATTTGTTACAGAGAAAGAGTAGATCCCAGGGTCAACGACGAGGACGTGACCGATCTTCTTACCCCGCGGTAACCCAAACCATAAGTTACCTTGTCCTCAGTACGACGATTGTCCTGGCCCTCTACTGCCGAAGATAGGACAATCTTCCTGTGCAAAAACTACACGAAACAACACAGACAAAAATACTTAAAAATAGTCGGCGTCTACTTGTATCAATGTATCATGAAAAAACTGACTCAAATAATCATATCTTATAATACTCCAACTGGCGATATTATATATATCTTCATAGTCACCAAATTCTGTTCAAACTTATTAATATTGACTTAGAAAACTCACTCAAGAATGCTGCGGATCCTGATAATCTATACGGTAACATACTGTCTTGATTCTCTTATAATTTTTTAAATAATAAATTTTGTAATGATGGAAAGATGAGAAATAGTGAGAGATGGAAATTCACTTAATTTTAATTATATTCAGCAACTTTCGTCAGCACATTTGCTCACCTCTTCAGACTTTATTAATAGAAAAACAACAAATTATTAACAATAGGGTTGTATTTCTCTCGTAGTGAAATTATTATAGGCTAAAACGTATAACTCGTAGCACAGTCAAGTTACAATAAAGTGAGAAATCAAGTATTTCAACCCATATATATATATATATACTCTTCATCAAATATCCCTTCCTCATAGATGTTAATTAAAGCTTATAAATTACAAGGAGATGTAAAAACAATTTTAAAAGACTGGAATGATAATGGTTTTCTGAAAAAATATTGGCATAATAATGATTTAACTCAAACTAACACATCTATAGCAAAATGCTATGGATTACCTAAAAAATTCATAAAGAAAATGTCCAACTACGTCCAATAATTTCATCAATTAATAGCCCTACTAACAAATTAGCAAAATTCTTATATAGTGCTCTTAAAACAGTTATAAAGAAACCTAACTCTCACATTTTAAACAGTGGACAGTTAAAACAGAAACTGAAAGATATAGTTATATTCCAAACGATCACGTTTTAATATCATTGGATGTAAGTTCCTTATCCACAAACATATCGTGTGATTTAGTCTTAAAGGGATTGGACAAACATTATGAACAAATTAAAAACTGTGAATTTTCAATAGAAGAGATTCGGAAAGGTATAAAATTTTTATATAATAACAAATATTTTGTGTTCAATAAAATTTATTATAAACAAATTGTAACAAAACTCGATCCTTGTTACGAATTCTTTTGCGGGGTAAGTGAGGCACTTTCGCTCAAGGCAATTGAGGGAGAAAACGAGGAGAGGCTGATAAATGAATTATAGAAAGATAGAAATCAAATCTCGTTTACAACCTATTATTATTAATAATTATTCATACTGAACATACGCGCGCATAACATAATCTAAATTACCGACCAACAAACTGCAAATAGAACAATAAACTACTTAGATAATCTCAAATGAACATTTCGCATTTCATCTTAATACCTAATCGCGTACTTAACCTATTACAAACTTACTTAAAAACTACGCGAATCAATACCGGGTAAATTGCCCGGCCGTGGGCGCCTGGACAATTCACCGGTCGCAACTTACATCACTATAAATTAATCTTAGCGCGAACCTTCAGATAGCCGGGACGTGAGTACCAGGCTATCTCTTTCGACGCGCACCGGCCGTCGCATCACCAGAGAGAGAGAGAGTGTAAAGAGAAAGAAGAAAGATGGCTTGACCTTTTATCTCCTGTTCCTCGCAACGTCGAGAATCCTGAGCGATGCGCTGCCGCAGGAAGTACTGGGTGTCGTCGCTGGTCAGATCGTCGCTAACTGCTGTCGCTGACCAGGTATCCGTAGGCGACGTTGACTCTCCTAGCAGGTGGGCTGGCTGCAGTTGCTGGCAAAGCCGTTGCCGGTTGGGTTGATCTTCCTTCCTTCCGACTATCCCGAACTGCTCTCTCTGCTGGGCTCGGACTTCCGCACTCTAGTAGGACTAGGCTTCGACTCCCTCACTCTAGTAGGACTCGGCTGCAACTCTCTCACGCACTAATTCTTGCGCGCGTCTTACAGCCGCTCAGCGGCGCTCGCTTCTCTCCCTACCTTGACCTATTAGTTAGGCTGCACGCGACGCGTCGCTTATCGGTCACGCGTTGCGCGCCTGCCAATCCCTGCATGGGCCATTAGGCATTAGGCCATTAGAGTATTAACTCTCTCTCTCTCTCTCTCTCTCTTTCTCACTCTCTCTCCGCGCTCTTCAATTTTTCTTTGCGCTCAACTGCGCTGGCTCGTCCTTGGCGCTGAAATAAAAGGTCAAGTGTTAGACGCATACTTCAATGCGCCTAACGTTGGCTAACACGCCTTGCCGAGTGGGGGAGGGAGAACGCAGACGAGAGACCGGCACACGGCCTGCTCTCGTCACAAAATATTTGAAAACCCGATGGGCTCTCACCTATCTATCTCTCCTCTACTAGCTAATATTATGATGGAAGACTTAGAGAAATTGCAGATGCAATTGAGACATAGAGAATTAGAAAAATTGAAAATTAGAGAATTGCCTGAGCGTGTTGCGGAATGAATATCAAATTAATCCTGTTTTCTATTACCGATATGTTGATGACACTTTGATGTGCGTTCCAAAAGATAAATTTGATTTAGTTATCGAGACGACGTTCAATTCTTATCATAATAGACTACAACAATTTACGTTTGAAATTGAAATGAATCACTTTATTCCATTTCTTGACTTAAAATTGATCAGAAATAATAATAAATTCGAATTTGGCTGGTTTAGGAAAACAACACAAACTGACAGAATTTTGAATTCAAAAAGTTAATGTAGTACTGTATTGAAGTAAATTAATTTATTAATTAATAAATTAATATAAACCCAGAGCTCGATCGTTTGAATCTTCCATGTGTTATAATTTTGCGTTTTCGGTATGGATGAGGGTAAATACCTCGGTGCAGAGATAACGTAGGTAACTGTATTTAATCACTAAACCAAGAAATCTACTATTATCCATCTACTTTTTTTCGATTAACCACTTCTTCCCTGTGAAAATGTATTATTAATGAATTCGCCGCATACGATAATAGAAAATACTTTTTCGAGAACACATTTCCCAATTTTTTCCTTTTTAGGTCATTTTGTCGTAATTTCATTATTTCCCACATTTCTTTTTAAACCTCACAAAAGCAATGCGCATGGACTTTGACACGTCTGACTTATGTAACTTGTGTTAGTCGCAAATTATAATCCCTTAGGCCAATGAACAGACAGAAGGTACTCGAGGCCCATTACGAGTGAGGTATCATTGGCAAGGGTGTTGCATAAGGTATGTAATGGTGAAATAAAAAATGAAAATTTTCATGGCGAATTTTGATTTTTTCATAAGTATATACATTTCTATGTATAGTTTTTTTTCAAATATAAATATTTTTAAAAACTTATTGTATTTTCATAATCTACGCAAAAAATGTATGTTATTTGATGCATATATGTCTATACCTAAATTGGATCCGTCACGTTGAAAAATCGAAATGAAAATCCGGAACTTACCAAAAATCGTTAAAAATCCTAATTTTGAAATGGCTGCCAAATATTCAAATGTGAGTTAAAAAATCTGAAAAAATTCACACATACTCTGTGAAACATATGGAACAAATTGGCGCTATTTAAAAAAAAATAAAAATTTTGACTTTGCGCGTTGGTGTGAAATGGGCCATATATATATTTATTGACAAGTGTTGCACTTTGCATCAAAGGGCTATGCCCGTTGATTTGAATATATGAAAAATAACAAATAACAAACACTAATCGACCTTTTAACTTTTTCAGAACGCAAAACATATGCTTGAGGTCATCACAAAGAACTGTGAACGTGAGTATTTTTTTAATGTTGACTGAAGTTGTAAAGGGATAATTCGAACTAGTTATTATTACATTATTCTTTTATAAAATCACGTAGAAATGGGTGCACTCAATTCAATGCTGGCTAAATATCACAACCAAGAGCAGGTGAGGAATGCTGCTCTAATTAAAACAAATCACAAGATCTTCTCAAACATAAGTGTACGTAAAAAAATGATTGATCTCTAGTATTTTATCTGTAATTTTGATATGCAGCGTACTCTGAGTATTCCTAATTCGATAACTTCATTTCAGGACACAGTAAACGATGGACTCCAGCATTTGAGGAGGTCTTTACGTGATACAGTACACTTAGCTAAATACACTACCGATCTCATCATTATGGCACAAACAGTTCATAAGACAATAGAAGTAACAACAGAAAATCGATCGGTACAAATACAATTTGAAAATTTAAGTTGTATCGATGAAGTTGATGAGGAGGTCATTAGCGTAAATTTTTAAATCAATATTTATCAGGAAAACGTCGGTCAGAAAGTGGTAATTATCAAACGATTTTTTTTTGTAGGGAAACGTTTCATCGGATGCTCGCGCAAACGCTCCGTCTTTTTGCGAAGACGGTATAGTAATAAGAACTGGCGAAAACTCGGCATTCGAGTTTTCAGATTTAATTGTTCCGGACAATGGTTTGTTGTCGGACAGGAGCAATGTGTCGGAGGAACATAAGTCTCTCCCATTGGTAAGTCTTAATCGTATTACTAAACATTTACAAAAAAATTATTAAAAATAGTCGCAATATCCTCCAATTTATCGTGTTTGACATTATTGTGTGTTACTGTTGTTATTTTGACATTTTTCGCTTTGTGCTTATTTAGTGCACATTTCCCAATTTTTTCCTTTTTAGGTCATTTTGTCGTAATTTCATTATTTCCCACATTTCTTTTTAAACCTCACAAAAGCAATGCGCATGGACTTTGATCATCTTCGTATATTTGACGAAAATTCAAGATTTTTCACTTTATTCGTAAATTATTGGATGTCTCATTATTTTTCACGTTTTAGTAGGTCATTTTGTCAAAAGTTCATTATTTCTCAAATTTTTCTTTGAATCTTTCAGAAGCAATGCGCATGGACTTTGCTCATCTTCGTTATTGGTCATCGAATATGTGATATATATATGATAATAGGTGATATATATATATATATCACCTTCGTCAATTTCACGAAATTTCAAGATTTTTCACTTTTCGTAATTTCATGAATTTTAACTTTTTTCGTAAATTTGACGAAAATTCAAGATTTTTCATATTTTACACTTTTTTGCTTATTTTTTCGAAATTTCATGATTTTTCACATTTTTTGTAAATTTGACGAATTTTCAAGATTTTTCACATTTTTCGTAATTTTGTCGAAATTTCCAGATTTTTCACTTTTTTCACATTTTTCATCATTTTGTCGAAATTTCAAGATTTTTCACATTTTTCGTAAATTTGACGAAATTAAAAAAAAGATTCTTCACATTTTTGTTCACTTTTTTTATCATTTTTCATCATTTTGTCGAAATTTCAAGATTTTTCACATTTTTCGTAATTTTGGCGAAATGTCAAAATTTTTCACATTTTTGATCATTTTATCGAAATTTGAAGCCTCTCATCTCATACGTTACTTATTTGAAATTTCAGGGTTGTTCAGCTTCCTCGCTGAGTATCTTGTGATGATCGTTGAAAATGAATAGGTCATTTCTAAATAAGTCTACCAGTCCAATCGGAACCGAACCAGACCAGGCCGACTTAACTGGATATCTTCACTATGACTCATCGTATATAGTGTTGTGATATGTTTGTAAACGAAATGTATTTGTACCGAAGGACAATAAATGAATCGTCAACACTATCCAGAACGTCTACTTTTTTTCTTTTTTTTACTCCAAAGTCCAATTACCTCAATTTCCCATGACTCGTTTCAACATTGAAAAATATACTTTGAATGTACCTGAAAGAATTGGGTTATTGGGTTGGGTTATGGGGGGACTTTACGAACGTACACTGTCCGAATAAAGTAGAAGGGTAGGCCGATCGCTCGGCGCAGTTTGGTCCAAATCGCGGCCCGCGTCTCGCCGCGTATTTCGTTCAAAGATTTTTGCTTGTAAGAAGCCAGGGCGGGGAGTCTGATAGGTAAAAGCAATTGTTTAGGTTAATGAGATATGGGTTCATTGGGTGTTGTGTTATTGGGTTCATTGGGTGATGTGTTATTGGGTTCATTGGGTTATTTGGTTTTAAGGGGTTATTGGGTTTAGGTCGATTCGGAAACCGAGGATGAGCAATCTTTGAGCGATCTTTCAAATTTCAAAGTTTTCAAGACTTTTTTCACAAATTTTCAAATATTTCAGTTTTTTACTCTTTTTATGAATTTAACAAAATTTCATGATTTTTCACTTTTTTTGTCATTTTCACGAAATTTCAAGATTTTTCACATTTTTCACTTTTTGCTTATTTTTTCGAAATTTCATGAATTTTCACTTTTTTTGTCATTTTCACGAAATTTCATGATTTTTCACTTTTTTTGTCATTTTCACGAAATTTCAAGATTTTTCACTTTTTTCACTTTTTTCATCATTTTGTCGAAATTTCATGAATTTTCACATTTTTCGTAAATTTGACGAAAATTCAAGATTTTTCACATTTTTCACTTTTTTGCTTATTTTTTCGAAACTTCATGATTTTTCACATTTTTCGTCATTTTCACGAAATTTCAAGATTTTTCACTTTTTTCGTCATTTTCACAAAATTTCAAGATCTTTCACTTTTTTTACTTTTTTCGTAAATTTGATGAAATTTCAAGTATTTTCGCATTTTCCGTAATTTTCACGAAATTTCAAGATTTTTCACTTTTTTCGTAAATTATTGGATGTCTTATGATTTTTCGAATTTTAGGTCGTTTTGTCAAAATGCCATTATTGCTAATATATTTTTTTTAAACCTTACTAAAGCAATTCGCATGGACTTTGATCATCTTCATCAATTTCACGAAATTTCATGATTTTTCACATTTTTCATCATTTTATCGAAATTTCATGAATTTTCACTTTTTTCGTGAATTTGTCGAAATTTCAAGATTTTTCACTTTTTTCACTTTTTTCGTCATTTTCACGAAATTTCATGATTTTTCACATTTTTTGTAATTTGACGAATTTTCAAGATTTCTCAACATTTTTTTTGAACTCTCAATATCAATGCGCATGGACTCCAAATATTGAATTCAAAAAATGTGCAGCGTTATCTATTGAATAGAGCTTGGAAAACCAAAAAGATAGAGCCCCGGCAGACCTCCGGGGGTTGATCGGAAGGGATGAAAATCGAGTTTGAACGATGGCAACGGAAAAGGTGTCGCACCCGATGGTGTTTCGTTATGCGCGTTCTCATCTTCGTACCAACCGAGAGAAAAAGGCCCGTTTCCGTTGCAATCACTTAAACTCGATTTTCATCCCTTAGGATAAACCCACAGGTCTGCCGGGGCTCTATCTCTTTGGTTTTCCAAGCTCCTTCCAATAGGTAACGCTTTTTCGAGAAAAGTGGCTTTTCACCCCCGAAATTTATGATTTTCGACTTTCCAAGGGTACCATGGTATAGAAGGCCAATAGTCAGAGGGGCTTCACGGATTGACTTTTTTTCGATTAACGACTCCTTCCCCGCGAAAAAGGCCCGTTTCCGTTACGATCACTTAAACTCGATTTTCATCCCTTACGATCAACCCCCGGAGGTCTGCCGCGGCTCTATTTCTCTGGTTTTCCAAGCTCTTTCCAATAGGTAACGCTGCACATTTTTAAAATTTTTTTAAATACATTTTTCTTCATTTTTTTTCGAGAAAAGTGGCTTTTCACCCCTGAAATTTCTGTTTTTCGACTTTCCAAGGGTACCATTGTATAGAAGGCCAATATTCAGGGGGGCTTCACGGATTGACTTTTTTTCGATTAACGACTCCTTCCCCGCGAAAACGGCCCGTTTCCGTTACGATCACTTAAACTCGATTTTCATCCCTTACGATCAACCTCTGCAGGTCTGCCGGGGCTCTATCTCTTTGGTTTTTCGAGGAAAAAAAAGTCAATTCGTGAAGCCCCCCTGAATATTGGCCTTCTATACAAAGGTACCCTTGGAATGTCGAAAATCAGAAAATTCGGGGGTGAAAAGCCAATTTTCTCGAAAATAAATGAAGAAAAATGTATTTACAAAAATTTTAAAAATGTGCAGCGTTACCTATTGGAAATAGCTTGGAAAACCAAAGACATAGAGCCCCGGCAGACCTCCGAAGGTTGATCGGAAGGGATGAAAATCGCGTTTGAGCGATGGCTTCAGCATGGCTGAAGAAAAAAAAAATCAAGCTCTATCCAATAGGTAACGCTGCATATTTTGTGAGAATTTTTTAGATATCATTTTTCAACGTTATTCTTCGTCTCTGGGAATTGGGCAATTCGCAACTGATAGAGGACGACGCATGTCTGGATGAGCAGAAATTCTTGTACGAAATGATGCTGGGTAGATTGCTCGATTGTCAATTTATATATATTTTTTCCGACACTGCGTGCGCAAAATGCGTCTTTTCCGCACGTTCAGCAGAAAACGTGCGTTGAAAATCGTGATTTACAGACGTTGCATAAAAAAATACCCTGTACCAGTGTATAGCATGTTCGTTATTCGATGATCGTAATAATTTCAATAAAATTCGAAACAGTCATTTAAATTGGCATGGAGAAACGTCTCGAAACTAGTTTGAATGAAGTATATTCATTCGGCTTGTTTTGCATTTCTTTCCTAATTTTTATTCATACGTTTAAGTATAAATAGTAAATCCTTCTGTAGCCTTATATCAGTTCTTTTTTTTTGTTTAAATCGCCATTGTTGTAATAATAAAAATTAACAAATCGGTCCAAGGGCATTCGATCGTTATTAAGTTATATTTTCTCATTATGATACAAGGCTTTACATATTATGGCTTTTTAACAATTAAAATGACGTTTCATTTCCAGCACGAGAAAAGCCAAAGGCCGGTGGCGGTGGTGGGGGGGCCTCCCTCGCGCGCTTGGAAATACTGAAAGTCCGCGTTCAAATCGACGCGCTTCGCAAAAATCAGGCCTATCTCGCGAACTATTGCATCAAATTCGATCATTTTTTTTTTAATTTGGGGTAGCTTCAAAATTTATTGAGATTGGTGTAGTTTAGATTGTTGTATGATTTCTTATTTTCTAATCATGTAAACTATAGCCTACTTATGCATATAAATTAAAATATTGTTATTAATAATTGAAAATATATTGATTATTATTTATCCTTATCCATATTTAAGGATAGCAAGTAATAATTAATTGGAATTTATACATACACTGATATGTATGAATTCAATTAAGTTAATAATAAACGATTGGCACTAAATATAGTAATTACAACTACACCAATCTCAATAAATTTTGAAGCTACCCCAAATTAAAAAAAAATGATCGAATTTGATGCAATAGTTCGTGGGATAAGCCTGATTTTTGCGAAGCGCGTCGATTTGAACGCGGACTTTCAGTATTTCCAAGCGCGCGAGGGAGGCCCCCCACCACCGCCTCCGGCCTTTGGCGTTCAAACGATGATTTATTAAAGGACGCGTTACGTTTAATTACATTTTTTCGGGTTATCCTTTTTAAAATTCGTATACTTGCAGGATAACGACATATCGATAAGATTACAATTACATACGAGGAAGAATGGTAGACGTTGCGTATTTTCCGCACGGATGTCATTAGTGGAGGAAAGGGAAGCGCGTTGCACCGATATTGCGTACTCAGTGGGGAAACCCACGGCGGCGCGGAAAAACATTCGGCGGAATTGCGTCTCGTATGAAAGTACTTGTAAAAGGTGTGTAGCTAATTACCTCTCTTGGGTATATAAGTCAGCTCCTCTGATCTCCTTTCCATACTAGTTTCAGTTAGCTTAGAAGAAGGTGCTTTAGTACGTTCTGTGCTGTGTGTTCTTCGCGATCTGTGAATAAAGTATTCAATTAAAAATGATGATGTTTAATCGGTGTGCGTTTTATGACATGCGTCAACAGCCCGATGAAGATATTCACTTGTTCTTTGAAAAAGTCAAGAAACAATTCGCCAAGTGTGCCTTCCTAGAGGACTGCCGGGATTGGATACTTCGTGATAAAGTCATCGCAGGAGCATCTTCGAAGGAGCGCGAAGAATTGCTGGCAGCTGATTTGACGAGCTCCCTTCAGGATCTAGTCAATGGAGTGAGCGGCTATAATAATCGCAATGGTAAGAATATAATTTAATTATAATTTAATAAATAATTAAAAATTGTTTAATAATAAAATATAAAAATTAATATTTTTTACCATATTATCTTTTACAGATCTATGCGACGTTCACGACACGTCGAAGGATTTATTCAGCGACGACGACGACGAGGAGGTCACCAGGCCATCAACGTACTTGTCATCATCGTCGATGGCGTTGGAAGTTACACCTTCACCGCAGCCACGGCCTCAACCGGCGATTGACGAAGGGGGTAAATGGGTAAGTGAGCTGTCAATCAATTACAGGATTAAATAGCGATTGAAAGATAATTTTTAAAATAATTATATATGTCGCAAACGCCGCCGCAGCCACAGCCTCGACCGAAGGCGCCGCCGCAGTCGCAGCCTCAATCGGCGCCACAGCCGCAGCCGCAGCCTCAACCGCAGCCGCAGCCTCAACCGCAGAATGACCTGGCATTGATAGCCGATAGCGATAGTGAGGAGGAACCACGAGTCGTCTCCAGGAAGAGGCTGAGAATAACCGAAGACAGCGACGAGGACGAAGACATCGACGACAGAAGGCCTTCTTCAAACGACCAAACTACCCGGACCTACTTCAGCGTATCGGAACATCGGGCATTGATTGGCTTTGTTGCGGACAACGTCCGCAACGTCAGTGGAGCTCTGTTGTCCGGGAAGCAGCCAAAAGAGGTTCAAGGACGGCGGCACAATTCCGTCCGGAAATTGTCCTTTAACATAAGGAAAAACTGGACGGAAGCCAAGCTCCGGCAATTCGGTGCCTCGTCAAAACAAATTGATTTGATATTGCGCTATAGAAGAAATCGTTCTGTAAATTAACTCATGTACAATATATATATATATAAAATATTAAGTCTTGTAATAAATAGAAATTAATAAAAAAAAACAAATTATTTTTGTGTGTATAAATCATCAGTATTTTAAAAATATTGGTTTCGTTTTTGCAACTACATCAATCCTTTTCAGCACTGCTTTTCCAACGTATTAATGAACTACCATTCTCAAGGCCACCGACTTGAAGGCGTGAAAACAAACTGAAAACGCAAAACGATACGTCACAAAAGAAAAAAGTATGAATTCTTAGTTTTTCAATTTTTATCACCTCGAAGTTAGATTTATGCCTTAATAAATGTGTCGCGAATTATATTCATTCAATTGTGATTGGATAGCTTGATAGCGATCCTAAAAATGATAGAAATTCTAGTTATCTCTCAAACGACTTTTTTCAAAATTTGACCTTCAAATACTCTTAGACCTAAAATGCTAGAATCATACGGACCCTGGATTTGGCCTCAGCGTGTCAAAATACATAATACATGCATGCCATTTTTAATACAGAAGACTATTTTTTATGTGTCTGCATAATAATTTCACGAAAGAGACGATTTTTCTAATTATAATACAGAAAAATCTACCTTAATTTTCCACCTGGACACCCATCCTAAAATCCAGTTATAATCTTTATGGAATTTATACGAAAATTCATTCGGATTTATCAAAAAATCCACCGGTAATTCGCTTGAAACTCATCTAAATTTGTTTAGAAATTCACTTGGATTTTGCACAAAATTCATCTGAATTTTTCATAAAATCTACATGTAAATTTATGCTGGAAATCTATTTGAAAGCCACATGAGATCCATACGGAATCCATAACAATCCATTGACCAATCCACCTAAATATTGATGAGGAAATTCACTCTCGATTATCAACTTGATTTTTTTAACGGGGTATTTAAAACGTTTCAAAAACATTTTACTAACGTTTCAGTAATCAACTTATTCTACTTACACTTAAATATTATTTCAATATTTTTTTCACAAAAAATATTAGCACAGCACAAAAGATCAACATCCAAAAGCTTTTTCAAATCGTAAGAGAACAACTGTGTGAAAAAAGAAGCACAAGTCATGCATTTTTCGGATACAATTTCTAACCCGCATACATCGTCTTCCACGGCGTAGAACGATATAATTGCCGTTGCGGCAGGACTTGATTAATGCACACGCGACGTCATCTAATGTCCTTCTACTATCCGACACTTACTCCTCGCGATTATGCGATTTATCGTTTCGCTCCTATGATTTTACATCAGATGCGTTTGTTTATTCGGCGGTTTCGGCTTGCGGTTGCTATTGTTTGACCCAGCATGGTTTATCCTGAACTTTACCAAATGATTTATGAGCTGCACGTTGTTGACTTTGATGCGTAAATTATTCGCATTTGCAAACGCCATGAGCTTTGTTCCTTCCCGTTTTTTTGACTTGACAAGCTCTCATTTTTATTTGCATTTAAAAATTGAACGTTCTTGTCCCGTTGGTCCATTGTTTGTCGGGGAAGATTCAGAGCGAGCTTTTTTTTTATAGGAAGAGGCTCTTAGAGCTTGATGAAAACCAACTGTGTGCCATTTCAGAGGCCAGCTCTCACTCTCGAAAATAAAAAATTATTTGGAATGCACAACGACCGCACAATTCATGTGCCCAATGTGCACTTTTTCCCGAGATTACTTGTTTCGAAACAATTCTTATTGGAACGAAAATGGGTTACAGACGTAAAAATGGAATTCCGATATTTTTAATGCATCCCGGTACATTTATTTTGAACGAAGTAAAAAAACAATATGTTGTAAAGTGAAAGATCGAGATTGCACAATACAGAGGCAGAGTGCTTGACAAATAACCTGCTAACTTATCTCGATTTCACTTTTATCGGCAATTAACCCAAACGGTTAGTTTTACTTCAAAAAATAACGTATTCCTAGGAAGAAAGTTAAGAGTCCGAGTCATAAGAATGAAAATGGCCCACTAAGCGAACATTAAAGTCGAAATTAATAAAGTCATATAAATTAACTCGTCCCAGGTGGCCGCATATTTGGAGATACCTCGTAAACATCGTCGTCAAAATCTAAAGTTAGAGCGAGCGGAACTAGCGACAACGCCTTGAATAACAATGTCGCAAATCGAGGTATAACAGTCGTTATGCTAATTTTATGGCTTTTCTTCTTTTTTTTTCACCGAGCATCTGGTTGTTGTCAAATTAAAATTGTGTTTAATATCGTGATTAATCATATCATGCTAGATTATGTAACATTGTACGTGCTGTTCAGTCGCTGCTCGCGTCTTATACGTTCCTCGACACTAGTCTCGGTACTAACCATAAAAAATATAAAAACGCAAGACCGCCTGCTCCCAAGATTGGCATGCCGACGTTTTCCCCGAAATGCCCTGTGTCCGTGGTGAACTTGATCGTGTTATAAAAAAAGGTGCTTTTACGCGCAGTAACTTTCAGGTAACTGACCGTCCGCACGAACAAGAGATAGGGAAATAAATTTCCTACTACAATATTTTTTCCTTTTTGCGCACTCACCGCAAGATAAGAGCAACGGGCTCAAGGAGCAAGTCTTGTCTGAAAGTCAGAGCTATGCGGAAAACAGGAAGTCTTCTTCCGTGCTATCTCTATATTTGTACAAGTACGCGTTCATCCGGCAACATCAAATAGCTTGCTACTACCTAAGACATTGTAAAAAGCTAGCGATGACGATCTTGCCACGCTAGCAGAGGCTGATACAGCTTCTCTGGGGTAGTGTCAAACACTCGTTCCCCCAGACCGGCCGGCCGCTAGGCGATGCCTGTCTCCGAGGCATCCAGAACGAATGGTCTTTTAATCGCAAACTCTGTAAAATCCCACTAAGCTTAACCTTAATATACTGCAATTGTAATTTTCTAATCCGATATAGATTCCTTCGCAATCTATATTTTATAAGTGCACTTTCATTCTATTTTATTGTTAATTATTTTATTTATAACTATTTGTAAGCATTAGCTTAAAGCTTTTATTCGCCTTACCTTAAGTTTTTTTAAATCATTAAATCTGCTTACATAATATAAGCCTTCTCTGTTTATTTATAGAAACCACACCCTCTATTTTAGATCATCTATCCTAGCCATTCTTTTCTTGATTTATTAACTTTTATTGATCGTCCTTTCATGATTTATTAACATTTGATTTTATTGTTCACTTCTTATTCGATATTTTGAAAACTATAAGCGCTTTCGAAAGTACAAACAACGTTGAAATGAATATTGACTAGTTGGAATGCGGTTGATGAACTTTATAATGTTATTTACCCTCGTCATTTCGAATTATGCAAAATTTAGATATTTTCTTAAATGACCCTTCGCTCCGTTCTCTCCGGCTTTATAAGAAAGATACATAATACGTCAAAAACTTTTTACACACATACGAAAAAATGTAGAAACTAATTTTACTTTCAAATAAAAGTATTCTCTCTGGTTTGATTAGATTCAGCTCGTTCACATTTCATTTACATTTTCAAATATCTGACTAAACCGTCACTCGTACCACTGAATATTCACGTCTAATTACCTACGATTTCTAAGGAAAGCACTTAATGAAATTTCCCAAAAAAGACAACAATTGTTTTTGCACAACAGCTTTCATTTTGTTTTTTGTTTTATTTATTTATTTATTGTTTTTTTTAAGAGAACGAGAAAATCCGTCTCTAGCATTAATTACAACAATGAAATTAGGCGCAAGTACGTGTATAATGCATGAACACGTATGTCTATCTCTGCCCGTATGTGCATCGAGCGTTCCATTTTAATACAGGCTTCCCTCTCTTCATTCTTTTTCGAACATACCACGACAAAGGTGTTTCCCTTCACGCTGTGTATTTCTTTCTCTTTTTTTTTTACTCCAGCTCGCTTTGGCTTCTTTTCTTTCTTCCCTTGTCATTTCGCTGATTATGCACATACGATCATGAATAGCGTCCTCTTTTCAAAGAACGTTCTCGCGCTTGCGATTCAACTGGAACTTTGATTTCTCTCTTTCCCCCTCTCTCTCTCTCTCTCTCAACGTTGTTTTCTATGAAATTTTTTTTGCGCCTTTCTACTTGATTTGATTGTCGCTTTGCTTCCTTCGAAAGAGTGTAGGGTACTTATAAGGTAGGTAATTACTGTCAAGTTGAAAATTATAAGCCTTGAGTGCTATTGACCGAATCATAACAGGGCTTTTCGCGATCAATGCGCTCTTAAATTATAGAGACGCGCATTATCTCCTTTATTTGGTCCTTGTACTTTCTTTATCAATTCTCGAAGAATCGCGGACCACAGTCACGGAAAGATACGTCTTCAAGTTTTTTCTACGCTCTATCCAATGGCAGCTCTAACTTGTCAAATAGAACGCACGATTTTATTGCCCTATTGTAAAAGCTTTTCCGCTTCCTCGAGCAAGAGATGTAGCACGCGCGAAAGTCCGTTTATTTTCTTCTTTCGGCACGGCTGGAGAAAACCCGAATTGCCAGGTAATTTAAACCGCGCATGCGAAACTGTATAAGTACGATAAAAAGAGGGTTGCGCGCTTCGGCCCCAATCTTACGTAGTCGACGGCATTGCAACGGCACTCTTATGCTCAGTGCGCGTCGCACCGCCTCCGTTCACTTCCAATTAGCTCCCAACATGGGCTATAATTTCACGAAATTTCATGAATTTTCACTTTTTTCACTTTTTTGCTTATTTTGTCGAAATTTCAAGATTTCTCAAAATTTTTTTTGATCCTCTCAAAATCAATGCGCATGGACTTTGACATTTCGTTACATCCCACGAAGCAATGCGCATGGACTTTGATCACCTTCGTCAATTTCACGAAATTTCAAGATTTTTCAGATTTTTCGTAAATTTGACGAAATTAAAAGATTCTTCACATTTTTCGTAAATTTGACGAAATTTTAAGATTTTTCACGTTTCTCACATTTTTCATAATTTTGTCGAACTTTAAAGATTTCTTACATTTTTCGTAAATTTGACGAAATTTCAAGATTTTTCACTTTTTTAACGTTTTTCATAATTTTGACATTATTGCTTGTATATTTTTTTGAACGTCACAAAAGCAATGCGCATGGACCTTGACATGTCGTTACATCCCCCAAGCAATACGCATGGACTTTGGATCATCTTCGTCAATTTCACAAAATTTCAAGATTTTCACATTTTTGATCATTTTATCGAAATTTGAAACCTCTCATCTCATACGATAATTTTTTGAAATTTCAGGATTGTTCAGCTTCCTCGCCGAGTATCTTGTGACGATTGTTGAAAATGAATAGATCATCTCTAAATAAGTCTACCAGTCCAATCGGAACCGAATCAGACCAGGCCGACTTAACTATGATAAGTAAGGATAAGGATATGGATATCTTCACTATGACTCATCGTATATAGTGTTGTGATATGTTTGTAAACGAAATGTATTTGTACCGAAGGACACAATAAATGAATCATTAACATTAATAGCCAGAACGTTTACTCTTTTCGTTTTTTTTACTCCAAAGTCCTATTACCTCAATTTCCCATGAATCGTCATCAACGTTGTAAAGTTATACTTTGAATGGACCCGAAAGAATTGGATCAACTGAAGTAACCTCGACGATAACCAGACCCACAAGATGCAAATTAGAACCAGAAGATATACATTCATATGTAATCGAAATTTAAAATAAAAGTCCACTTTTGTCCATTGAAGAACTATGCCTTTCCCAGCATCGCCAGCTAGTGTTCCGTTAATCACCTAATAGGCCGAATTCCCTGTCAAAAATCGGTAGAAATCGATTTTTTTGGTTTTTTTGGCATCGGCGCGCGAAAATCTACCGATTTATGAAAAAAAAATTGTGGGGTTATCGGTATAACCCAACCCAATAACCCAAATAACCATTTCGATTTTGGGTTGGGTAACGATAAGAAAAATTCGTTTTACATCGGAACAAGTGCACTTTTAGTTGAAATTCGGGAATTTTAGGGTGTTTTCGTGGATTTTAGGGCTTTTTCGAGGTATTCGCGAGGTAAAATTCGCGGGGCATCGAGCGGTTTCGTCGCTATAGAGCCGCGAGGCGGCGAGCGAAGCGAGCCGCCGAGCTTCCGACCCCCCCCCCGTGCGCGTGATATATACATATAGAGGATTTTTAGTGGATTTTGGGCTTTTTCCGAGGTTTTCGGGTTGGGTTTTTCCCGCGGGATCGGGCTTTACGGCCCAGGAATTGCTGGACCAACAATGCGTTTTTACCCGCGCTGCGTAATTTTGGGCCTGACGGCCCAGGAATCGCTGGGCCCGAAACGCGATTTCGCTTGCGCAACGTTATTTTGGGCCCTACGGCCCAGGAATTGCCTGGTCGGAATCGCGGATTCCCTTGAACCTGTTCCGGATCAATTTTACGCGTATTCGAACATGTTCCGGATCGGTCCTACCCGATTTTCCTGCTGTTTCAGTCTCTATCACTGCCGAAGAACATGGCAATGCAAGCTCCACGAGTGGAATCGACCCGGAACATCAATTTTACACCTATTCGAACATGTTCCGGATCGGTTCTACCTGATTTTCCTGCTGTTTCAGTCTCTATCACTGCCGAAGAACATGGCAATGCAAGCTCCACGAGTGGAATCCGCCCGGAACATCAATTTTACACCTATTCGAACATGTTCCGGAACGGTTCCACCCGATTTTCCTGCTGTTTCAGTCTCTATTACACTCGCAGAACATGGCAATGCAAGCTCCACGAGTGCAATCCACCCGGAACATCAATTTTACACCTATTCGAACATGTTCCGGATCGGTTCTACCTGATTTTCCTGCTGTTTCAGTCTCTATCACTGCCGAAGAACATGGCAATGCAAGCTCCACGAGTGGAATCCGCCCGGAACATCAATTTTACACCTATTCGAACATGTTCCGGAACGGTTCCACCCGATTTTCCTGCTGTTTCAGTCTCTATTACACTCGCAGAACATGGCAATGCAAGCTCCACGAGTGCAATCCACCCGGAACATCAATTTTACACCTATTCGAACATGTTCCGGAACGGTTCCATCCGATTTTCCTGCTGTTTCAGTCTCTATTACACTCGCAGAACATGGCAATGCAAGCTCCACGAGTGGAATCCGCCCGGAACATCAATTTTACACCTATTCGAACATGTTCCGGAACGGTTCCACCCGATTTTCCTGCTGTTTCAGTCTCTATTACACTCGCAGAACATGGCAATGCAAGCTCCACGAGTGCAATCCACCCGGAACATCAATTTTACACCTATTCGAACATGTTCCGGAACGGTTCCACCCGATTTTCCTGCTGTTTCAGTCTCTATCACTCTCGCAGAACATGGTAATGCAAGCTCCACGAGTGGAATCGACCCGGAACATCAATTTTACACCTATTCGAACATGTTCCGGATCGGTTCTACCCGATTTTCCTGCTGTTTCAGTCTCTATCACTGCCGAAGAACATGGCAATGCAAGCTCCACGAGTGGAATCCGCCAGGAACATACTTGACCCACTTACTGGGACAGGTTCCGGATCTGTTCCACCCGATTTTCCTACTGTTCCTGCTGTTCCAGTTTCTGTCACTGTCGCAGAACACGAAAAAACAAGCTCGAGGAGGTGAATTTTCTTCATTCCCTGTCTTTCTGGCGTTCGAAAGCAATGCGTATGCCCGCAATTCCCCCTCTGCTTTTACCCGGGCTTAGGTTGGGTTTAGGTCGATTCGGACACCGAGGACCGGCGATCTTCCAGCGATCTTCACTCAATGTCAAATTTCAAAATTTAAAGACTTTTTTTCATATTTTTTCGGATATTTAACGAAAATTCAAGATTTTCCACTTTTTTCATCATTTTGCCGAAATTACCAGATTTTTCACTTTTTTCATCATATTCTCGAAATTTCAAGATTTTTCACATTTTTCGTAAATTTGAAGAAATTTCAAGTATTTTCGCATTTTCCGTAATTTTCACGAAATTTCATGATTTTTCACTTTTTTCGTCATTTTCACGAAAATTCAACATTTTTCACTTTTTTCATTAATTTTGTCGAAATTTCATGAATTTTCACTTTTTTCGTCATTTTCACGAAATTTCATGATTTTTCACATTTTTCGTAAATTATTGGATATCTTATGATTTTTCGCTTTTTAGGTCGTTTTGACGAAATGCCATTAGTACTAATATATTTGTTTGAACTTTACTAAAGCAATGCACATGGACTTTGACATTTTTGGAGTTTCACAAAAGCAATGCGCATGGATTTTGACACGTCTGATTTATGTAACTTGTTGTGTTAGTCGCAAATTATAACCCCTTAGGCCAATGAACAAATCAGGTCAAATAACCCAATAGCCCAATGACCAACAAGGGTTTATATATATGGAATGGGTGAAAATCGAGGGAAAGCGCGGAATCGAGACGGGACCAAGTAGAAACGGTTTTTTAGCCAAAAATATGCATGTAAATCGGTGTTTCATTTTTACCGCTCGTTTAAGGTTATTCAATAATAACCTAATAAACCAATAACCTTTTTGGGACTTGTAAAAATTTCCATGACGGAATAAACCAATAACCTTTTGCGGACTTGTCCAAATTCCGACGGTCGAATAAACCAATAATCTTATTCGGACTTGTCGATATTTCGATTACCGAATAAACCAATAACCTTTAACGGACTTGACAAAATTCCAGTGGTCGAATAAACCAATAACCTTATTCGGACTTGTCGATATTTCGATGACCGAGTAATCCACTAAACTTGTCGGAACTTGTCGAAATCTCGGCGAACTGGATAAACCAATAACCTTTTCCGGTCATGTCAAAGTTTCGGCTAAACGGATAAACCAATAACGTTATTCGGACTTGTCCAAATTTCGTTCATCGAATAAACTAATAAACCTCTTTTTTTTTCATTTTTGTTGATTTTTTTGAACCTCGCAAGAGCAATGCGTATGGACTTTGACACGTCTGATTTATGTAATTTGTTGTGTTAGTCGCAAATGATAACCCAGTAGGCCAATGAATAAATCAGGTAGAATAACCCAAGTAGACCCGTATTCCAAGCAAACCAGGCCAACAAGGTTATTGGGTTTATATATATGGAATGGGTGAAAATCGAGGGAAAGCGCGGAATCGAGACGGGACCAAGTGGAAACGGTTTTTTAGCCAAAAATAATGTAAATCGGTATGTAAATCGCCATGTAAATCGGTGTTTCATTTTTACCGCTCGTTTAAGGTTATTCAATAATAACCTAATACCAATAACCTTGTCGGGACTTGTAAATCGCGGCCGGCGTCTCGCTGCGTATTTAGTTCAAAGATTTTTGCTTCTAAGAAGCCAGGGCGGGGAGTCTCATAGGTAAAAGCAATTGTTTAGGTTAATGAGATATGGGTTCATTGGGTTCATTGGGTGTTGTGTTATTGGTTTCATTGGGTGATGTGTTATTGGGTTCATTGGGTTATTTGGTTTTTAGGGGTTATGCGGGGACTTTACGAACGTATGCTTAAGTAAACTGTCCCAATGAAGAAGAAGGGTAACCCGATCGCTAGGCGCAGTTTGGTCCAAATCGCGACCCGCGTCTCGCCGCGTATCTCGTTCAAAGATTTTTGCTTCTAAGAAGCCACGGCGGGGAGTCTGATAGGTAAAAGTAATTTGTTGGGTTATTGGGTTATGGGGGGACTTTACGAACGTATGCTTAAGTAAACTGTCCCAATGAAGGAGAAGGGTAACCCAATCGCTAGGCGCAGTTTGGTCCAAATCGCGGCCCGCGTCTCGCCGCGTATTTCGTTCAAAGATTTTTGCTTCTAAGAAGCCAGGGCGGGGAGTCTCATAGGTAAAAGCAATTGTTTAGGTTAATGAGATATGGGTTCATTGGGTTCATTGGGTGTTGTGTTATTGGATTCATTGGGTGATGTGTTATTGGGTTCATTGGGTTATTTGGTTTTTAGGGGTTATGGGGGGACTTTACGAACGTATGCTCAAGTAAACTGTCCCAATGAAGAAGAAGGGTAACCCGATCGCTAGGTGCAGTTTGGTCCAAATCGCGACCCGCGCCTCGCCGCGTATCTCGTTCAAAGATTTTTGCTTCTAAGAAGCCACGGCGGGGAGTCTGATAGGTAAAAGTAATTTGTTGGGTTGGGTTTAGGCCGATTCGGAAACCGGGGATGGAGATCTTTGGGAGATCTTGGCTCAACGTCAAATTTCAAAGTTTTCAAGACTTTTCACGATTTTTCGGATATTTCAAAGTTTTTCACTCTTTTCATGAATTTTCACATTTTTCACTTTTTTTCTTATTTTTTCGAAATTTCATGATTTTTCACTTTTTTTGTCATTTTCACGAAATTTCATGATCTTTTACTTTTTTTGTCATTTTCACGAAATTTCAAGATTTTTCACTTTTTTCATCATTTTGTCGAATTTTCATGAATTTTCACTTTTTTCGTCATTTTCACGAAATTTCATGATTTTTCACTTTTTTTGTCATTTTCACGAAATTTCAAGATTTTTCACTTTTTTCATTTTTTTCGTAAATTTGATGAAATTTCAAGTATTTTCGCATTTTCCGTAATTTTCACGAAATTTCAAGATTTTTCGTAAATTATTTATTGGATGTCTTATGATTTTTCGCTTTTTATGTCGTTTTGTCGAAATGCCATTATTGCTAATATATTTTTTTTAAACCTTACTAAAGCAATGCGCATGGACTTTGATCATCTTCATCAATTTCACGAAATTTCATGATTTTTCACTTTTTTTGTCATTTTCACGAAATTTCATGATCTTTTACTTTTTTTGTCATTTTCACGAAATTTCAAGATTTTTCACTTTTTTCATCATTTTGTCGAATTTTCATGAATTTTCACTTTTTTCGTCATTTTCACGATTTAATGATTTTTTACTTTTTTTGTCATTTTCACGAAATTTTTTTGAACCTTACTAAAGCAATGCGCATGGACTTTGACACGTCTGACTTATGTAACTTGTTGTGTTAGTCGCAAATTATAATCCCTTAGGCCAATGAACAAATCAGGTCAAATAACCCAATAACCAAAGTAGACCCGTATTCCAAGCAAACCAGGCCAACAAGGTTATTGGGTTTATATACAGGGTGTCCCATTTTAACTTACG
Source organism: Phymastichus coffea (assembly GCF_024137745.1). Classification (NCBI taxonomy): domain Eukaryota; kingdom Metazoa; phylum Arthropoda; class Insecta; order Hymenoptera; family Eulophidae; genus Phymastichus; species Phymastichus coffea. The sequence continues at coordinate 339,480 of NW_026706853.1, read as the reverse complement.
CACCAAGATAACCCAAAAACTATAAGAGCTAGCGAAAAATGTTTCGAATAAAAGTTACTCGTCTCCGAGGGGGACATATTATGGTGACCTTAACTTTGATCTCGAGGGTCATTTTCAAGGTCATTTGAAGATCAACTTTGTTTTTTCAAATGGGAACCCCTATTTTCGACCCCGGATTCGGAAAGAGCGGAAAATTCTACGTTTAGATGACCTATCATGCGTGGGGTCCGGGAGACCCGCCAAGGTCATTTGAAGGTCAACTTTGTTTTTTCAAATAGGAATCCCTAATTTCAACCCCGGATTCGGAAAGAGCGGAAAATTCTACGTTTAGATGACCTATCAAGCGTGGGGTCCGCGAGACCCGCCAAGGTCATTTGTAGGTCAACTTTGTTTTTTCAAATAGGAACCCCTATTTTCGACCCCGGATTCGGAAAGAGCGGAAAATTCTATGTTTAGATGACCTATCATGCGTGGGGTCCGGGAGACCCGCCAAGGTCATTTCAAGGTCAACTTCGTTTTTTCCTGGAGTACCCTACTTTTTTTATCACGGATTCGGAAACAACAAAAAATTCTAGGTTCAGGCAAGGTATAACTTGTGGTTGATCACTCAAGAATAGGGCTCTTATTAACCGGTTAATCGGTTAACCGATTTTATTCGGTTTACAACCTGTTATTCGAATTGCACTGATTGAAAACAACTGCAAAACCGTTAACCGATCCGGTTAACTAATCCGATTAACCGGATAAAATTTTTTGATTAATTTTTTATATTTTTTTGCATTTTCTTATTAATAGGGATTATACTCGTAGGTATCATATTTTATAATACTTATTGAGCAATCTTTTTTTATTATTACTATCGGTGTGATAACGATATAACTCTAATTTTCTTCTGATAATAGCCATGCAAAAAAAAATTGCGCAAAAATATAAGTTACCTTAAGTGAAAGGTCAGTATGCACAGAATAAGTTAATATAACTTTTTTAAAACAAAAATAATTAAAAACGCAGGTAGAAGATAAAAAAATGTTGTTTTTGGGTTCCACGAAAAAGAGTTATCACTCGAGTGCCAGTTAAACCTTTAAAAATGATTGCAAAAGTTTGTAATTATGTATACACGTACATCAAAGGTTCAAAAAAACTTCAAAAAATTACAAATTAATTAATTAAATTGCTTGTTTTTTTTTGGCAGAGGTTGTCTTAAATTAAGAATTATTTTATCTTAAAGAGCAAACCCCACCCACCCCAAGTTAAATAAATAAAAATAAAATAAAGTTAGTCTCTTGATTTCAGATAGGTTTCGTCTTACTTCGGTCCGAGCCAAGGGTGTTTTAAATGAAAAAACACTATTTTAATGATGTGACGTTTCGATGCGCAATGGCATCTTCATCACGTGGCGGGCGATACCGAAATCGTTTCGGTAGGTATACAGCGGAAAAAAACGACGACGACGAAACGAGAATTAAGAAAAAAAAAACTTGTTTTTTTTTTCTTCTTTTTTTTCGTTACGAAAATTGCAGACGTTAAAGTATAAAAAAAAAATCAAGCGGAAAAACAAGCACCGAATTAATCCAGCGCTGAAATCTTATTAAAGAATCTAATTAATCAATTAACCGCAACGCACGAGCACGCGCGGGGATGCATAAAATGTTATTTCGTATAATACATACAACACGCGCGAAATAGCACATTACTGTCAATTGAATCCAAGCCTCTCTATACAACTTGCTCGCAGCGCATCTGTAACATCAATTATGTTACTTCAGCATATATAAATTGTTCACAAAAAATAAGTTTTATTGTTTATAAAATATTGGCATGTGTTATTATTAGATAGCAAAATGTCAAATCGAATGAATAGTTGGGTATGGAATTACGCTACAATTGCTGAGGATAAAAAGAGCGCAACCTGTAATTTATGCAATAAAAGCATCAGTTATTCAAATTCACCTTCAGCCATCTCCAATCATTTAAAATCGATTCACAAAAGGAGCCCACTTGATATTTCAACTACAGAACCGAGGTATTTCAATAATTTAGAATTTTATTTATATTAAGAAATTTTTCTTTAACGAATATTATTTCCTTTTCTAATTTTTTCTAAATTCCTTTATTTATTTAATATTATTTGGAAACAATATTTCTCAAATTTGAGAGAATTGCAAAAGATCAACCCCTATGGCTTATTATTCAGTCTATAAATCTAATTTTTAGTTTGTCTCAGAAACGAACGATGTTTACGAATAATAAATTACGAATAATATTTGTAATTTATATTTTACTTTTACTCATTAAATGTAATTTATATTTTACACTTTTACTACATTTCGAGTATAGGTGATTATTTGTGTTTACTTGTTTTTGTGTGGAATTATTTTAATATAATTATAAAAAACTTGAAACATTTTATTATATTTTAAAAATTGTAACTTAAGAAATAATTTAACTTTGATAGATATTTTTAAAATTTTTTAATCATTTATTTATAAAATATATATTTTTAAAATACATTAAAACTTAGTTTTGTCTTAATACCCATGTTGAAATTGTTTTTAATCCTATTAATTGCCCTTTAATTGTCTTTTATCTTCTTAATCCTTATATTTTATTATATTTATTATAAATGTATCAAAAATGTATAATTTGTTTTCAGCGAAAACCATGATGCAAGCAGCAGCTCAAGTTTGTCAGCTTCTATTTTATCGTTTACTGAATCTCAAGAATATCACATCCCGCGAAAGCGACAGAGACGAAATGATGGGTCAGTGTCTCTGCTCAACGTCAAGAGGTTATAACCGAAGCAACTGCAAAATTAATTGCCACTAATCTTCTTCCCATCTCTTTAGTCTCAACATCTGGTTTTAGAGATTTTATGGATGTGTTAGAACCAGGTTACAAAGTGCCTTGCGAAAAGACAATACTTCGACGGTTAGAATGCTATTTTGAGGAAGTTAAGTTGAAAATTAAAAAAGACTTAAGCAAAGCGCAAAAAGTATCTTTGACAACTGATGAGTGGTCATCAAGGGTACAAAATAGCTATCTTTCAGTCGAGGCGCAATATCTGGATGAAAACTGCAAAATGCATCATGCAACGCTTTGTAACGAAGTCCTTTTTGCAAGACCAACTGCTCTCAACATTTCCAATGAACTAAAAACCGTTATCAAGGATTGGGACTTAGAGAATAAAGTGGAAGCTATTGTTCATGATAGTGCATCAGCAATTATTGCTGCTTGTAATCTGCTACCTGAAATACCGTATAGTGTAAAATGTAATGCCCATTTACTACAATTAGTTGTACACGATTGCTTTGCAGCTGTACCAGATTATGAATCTTTGACATCTAAAGGACAAGCAGTTGTTTCACATTTTCGGAGATCGAATATCGCCAGCAATTCTTTAGCTCAACGCCAAATTCAAATGGATATGAAGAAGGAAAAATTGATTCAAAGTTGTAATACTCGTTGGGATTCTAAATATTTCATGTTTGAAAGTTTAGTACAAAACAAAACTCCGATCTCTGCAGTATTAGCAGACAGACAAGTAACAAAAAGAGATGTTGCACAAAAGCTAGAAATTACTGAGAGTAACTGGGTCGACATGGAGAAATTATTGGTTATGTTAAAAGCCTTTCAAGTGGCAACGACTATTTTTTGTAGCCAAACAGATGTTACTATTTCTGTTGTTCGCCCAGTTATTCACTCAATAATCTCTAATCATTTAGCTACAACACCAGAAGATAATGCTGTTTCAAAAAAGTTTAAAAAAGAAGCAATCTCTTCGTTAAAACGGCGATTTCGGTTTGAAGAAAACGACTTTGAAATAGATATTATGCACATATCTCAATTTTTTGATCCAAGGCATAAGTCTTTATCCTGTGAGAGTGCCGAAATGAAACAAGAAGTAGTTGATTACGTCAAAGGACTCTTGAATGTAGGTGAACCTATGGATACGGAAGACACTAATTCACCGGTTCCAAAATCATCTGCCTTTGATTTTCTTTTTGGAAGTGAAATACCTGCAAGTAATTGGCAGAGTCAACTACAAATGTACATGGCAGAACCAGAGTTAGGAAGAAATTTGGATCCACTACAATGGTGGAAAAATCATTCTGATAAGTATTCACTGATTTTCAAATTGGCCTTACAGTTTTTATCAGTTCCAGCAACTTCAGCAGCGTCAGAAAGGACTTTTTCCTCTGCTGGAAATATTGTCACTCCGAATAGAAACTGTCTAGGTCCTAATAATGTTAATTTATTAACATTTTTATACCAAAATCGACATTTCATGGCAGACCGATAAGTTAATATAAGTACTTGATGTTACGTATTCATTGTTTTGTATTATTATGTTACAATTATTATGTTACAATAATACGTTTGTTTCTACAATATGTATAATTTTCTTCTTCTACATTATATATATATTGTTTTGTTCTACGTTATTTTGTCTTACTTATTAATTTTTTATTAATAATTTACATATTATAATAGACATTGTATTAATCACAATGTAAAACTATTTTGTTAATGTACATAATGTGTGAAAATGTTACTTGAAAAGATAATTATAATTATTGTAAAAATTTATATTTACGCTTTGCAAAGACAATTAAAAGATATTGTATAAAAAGAGATATTGTATAAAATAAAAAATGATGATTAATCAATGTACAATACTTATTTTTTGACAGTAATCCCAGTCAAAACCAGCGGGCCGCCAGCAGCCTGCTAGCTCCCTGCTAGCAGGCCGCTGGCGGGCTAACTATCGATGTACAACTTGATCAGTTTCCTGGTGCGTAGAGTGACCATTCCCGGAGTCTACAGGGTACAGGTCACTCTGGACACTCATTAGGTGAGTGTCCAGGTGTCCAGGATCACCTTCTTCAGGGTGTGAATGGAGCATATCGTAGTTTTTAGTTTGTGTAATACAATTATGCAATAGGTATGTCTCGAGGTGTTTAAAGCGAACTTTACCAGGGTGTAAAGAGCGCGTATAGTAGTTTCATGCACTAGGTCATTCATTTCATGGGCTCGCCTTCGAATCTGTAATAACGACGCTTCACTCGAATTGACTCTGATGTAATGTGATACGCACAACTAACCGGCACCAACCTGCAATCACAATGCTCCCTTTTACACTCACTCTCCTTCGCGTTAACGTTGAACTGTACGACGAGAATACGAAAATGAAATGCGGTGTATGTAACGTGGTTTCACGAAAACTAGAAAGATAAGGAAAGAAGAAAATCCTTTTTCTTGAGTTTCTCCCTTTCTCGTCTTTCTTTGCATCTCGTGATTAATGTTGCGATATCGAAGATATGTATGTACGCTCTCATACTCACTTTGCACACAAACTCAAAAATCTCCGCACGCCGAAAAATGACAAATTTGATTGTTTGCTCGCCCTAATCTCACACTGGCAAGCGTGAAATGTGCTAGCTATCGCGACACACCCATTTCTCCCTTTGTTGCACACTTTTCGCACGCGTAACAGAAAACAAAAACGCAATTCACGAAAAAACTAAGTCGATAACCCTACTATTTCTTTATCGCAAATTATTTTGAAATTTTATTTAACCGGTTAACCGCAACCGAAAAATCGCATTATTCGGTTAACCGGTTAACTGCAACCGGAAAACCGTATTATTCAGTTAACCGGTTAACTGCAACCGGAAAACCGCACTATTCGGTTAACCGGTTCACCGATTTCGAGTAACCGAATAACCGACTACCCGGGTACACCTCGAACCGAATAATTGTAAGATCCCTACTCAAGAACATGTGAAGGTTAACTATTTTTCATAGGAATCGCTATTCTCGACCCCGGATTCGGGAAGTATGGAAGGTTGTCCGTTCTGTCAACGTCGAGATGTAACGTGTATTCAATTCTTTATGCTCATTTAGAGGTAAAAGTAAGTTTTTGAATAAAAACGTCGATTTTTGTTTTGAACGGAGTGACGAATTTAGTGTTGAGATGAGTGATTATTAATAGTAAGCATTTTTTTAACAACTGTTGAAAAAGTCGTTGAGCGTTTTTCATGTAAGTATTAACAAATTATTACCACTCTTGTGGTTAGTGTTATCTTTCAAATATGCATTACGTCTTTGATATTTCTTCACAGAATGAGCAATTATTCAGGAAATGAAGTCGTTGAAGTATTGTTAGTACTTCGTGAATGTCGCCGGAACTACCGAGCTGCTGCTCGGCTCTATGCTGAACGTTTTCCGAACCAGCGCCATCCTAATGACAGGCAAATCAGAAATATCGAAAGACGTTGGCGTATGAATGATCTTCATCGACAGAGAGGTGGAAACAGAAATGTGAACAACAATGATCCAAGACTTCTTGCTGTGTTAGCAATGGTTCATGTGAATCCTCACATCAGTACAAGAGAAATCGAACGTCGGTTGGGCGTACCTCGTACTACTGCTCATCGGATGTTAAGATCCGTGGGTTACCATCCATACCACATCATCCTGCACCAAGAACTCAATGAAAATGATTATTTACTCAGAATGAATTACTGTAGGTGGGCTCTTAATCAACTGGACGAGGATCCCAATTTCTTTTGGAATGTTTGTTTTAGCGATGAAGCTACCTTCAAAAGTGACGGTAAACCCAATAGACATAATTGTCATTATTGGTCACCTGTCAATCCTCATTGGCATCGTCAAGTGATAAATCAACACCGTTGGAGTCTTAATGTTTGGGTGGGAATATTCAACGGGCATATTATTGGTCCCCATTTTTTTGATGGCAATGTCAACGGCCAAGCGTATCTTGATTTTCTGAAGAATCATCTACCTGAATACTTGGAGGACATCCCACTGAATGTTCGGCAGCTCATGTGGCTACAACAAGATGGTGCTCCAGCTCACTTTGCTGTAAACGTTAGAGAATTTTTGAATGCTCAATTACGTGACCATTGGATAGGTCGAGGTGGTTCAGTTCCCTGGCCACCTAGGTCTCCCGACCTGAATCCACTAGACAGCTATTTCTGGGGATATTGCAAGGACGCTGTTTACAAGGATGCACCTACCACTAGATTAGATATGATGGATAGAGTGAGAAGAGCTTGTGCAGCTGTTACGCCTGAAATACTTACAAACGTTCTCAATAATTATCATCGGCGTTTGGAAACATGCTTAGCAAACAATGGGGGACCTATTGAACATCTCATGTAATTGTGCGTGCGCATCATTCATCACCAACTTATTGCCAGATCATTATTATTGTTATTATTGAGTTATTCCTCATCAGATTGACTAATACTGTTGATTATTACTACTAATGACTAATATTTTTTGTTAAACTCTGTACATAAAAAGTTGAATAAATTTAGTGTGTTCTAAAATTTACGCATACTTTATTTCTCATATGAAACCATGAAACTGTTCTGAGTAAAGTAATTTGCCATTAATTTGACGTTTAAATGGCCATGGAAAGTTGAATTAATTCATTACATAAAAAATTTAGGATTTTTTGTACTTTTCGAATCCGGGGTCGAAAATAGGGGTTCCTATTTGATAAAACAAAGTTGACCTTCAAATGACCTTGGCGGGTCTCCCGGACCCCACGCATGATAGGTCATCTAAACGTAGAATTTTCCGCTCTTTCCGAATCCGGGGTCGAAAATAGGGGTTCCTATTTGATAAAACAAAGTTGACCTTCAAATGACCTTGGCGGGTCTCCCGGACCCCACGCATGATAGGTCATCTAAACGTAGAATTTTCCGCTCTTTCCGAATCCGGGGTCGAAAATAGGGGTTCCTATTTGATAAAACAAAGTTGACCTTCAAATGACCTTGGCGGGTCTCCCGGACCCCACGCATGATAGGTCATCTAAACGTAGAATTTTCCGCTCTTTCCGAATCCGGGGTCGAAAATAGGGGTTCCTATTTGAAAAAACAAAGTTGACCTTCAAATGACCTTGGCGGGTCTCCCGGACCCCACGCATGATAGGTCATCTAAACGTAGAATTTTCCGCTCTTTCCGAATCCGGGGTCGAAAATAGGGGTTCCTATTTGATAAAACAAAGTTGACCTTCAAATGACCTTGGCGGGTCTCCCGGACCCCACGCATGATAGGTCATATAAACGTAGAATTTTCCGCTCTTTCCGAATCCGGGGTCGAAAATAGGGGTTCCGATTTGAAAAAACAAAGTTGACCTTCAAATGACCTTGGCGGGTCTCCCGGACCCCACGCATGATAGGTCATCTAAACGTAGAATTTTCCGCTCTTTCCGAATCCGGGGTCGAAAATAGGGGTTCCCATTTGAAGAAACAAAGTTGATCTTCAAATGACCTTGAAAATGACCCTCGAGGTCAAAGTTAAGGTCACCATAATATGTCGGAGACGAGTAACTTTTATTCGAAACATTTTTCGCTAGCTCTTATAGTTTTTGGGTTATCTTGGTGCGTAAGTTAAAATGGGACACCCTGTATATAAACCCAATAACCTTGTTGGCCTGGTTTGCTTGGAATACGGGTCTACTTTGGTTATTGGGTTATTTGACCTGATTTGTTCATTGGCCTAAGGGATTATAATTTGCGACTAACACAACAAGTTACATAAGTCAGACGTGTCAAAGTCCATGCGCATTGCTTTAGTAAGGTTCAAAAAAATTTCGTGAAAATGACAAAAAAAGTAAAAAATCATTAAATTTCGTGAAATTGATGAAGATGATCAAAGTCCATGCGCATTGCTTTAGTAAGGTTTAAAAAAAATATATTAGCAATAATGGCATTTCGACAAAACGACCTAAAAAGCGAAAAATCATAAGACATCCAATAATTTACGAAAAAAGTGAAAAATCTTGAAATTTCGTGAAAATTACGGAAAATGCGAAAATACTTGAAATTTCGTGAAAATGACGAAAAAAGTAAAAAATCATGAAGTTTCGAAAAAATAAGCAAAAAAGTGAAAAATGTGAAAAATAAATAAATAAAGTACAATAAATTCACGTCCATTGAAGTATGTGTCCGACGCGGCGGACGATTCAGTGCCATTGACGCTTTGGATGTTTTTGAGTGAAAATAAAGGATGCGAAAATCCTGACTTTGACATGATCAACCAAATTGATTTGAATTCGAGTTCCAAGCGTAACCAAGAAATAATGGATCATTTCGAACAGCGTTTTCGTAAAGAATATTTAAGTCAATTAATATTAAAAAGTAACACTAATGAGAATCGCCAAATTCAGATCGTGATGTAACCTCGTGTAAACAACAATGGCTACCGCGCTGTGTTCTCCGTTTTGCCTATGAATTATTGTTCGTATCGCTATTCTCGCACGCTTCGTTGGGTTTTATTTTGAATTTTGCGTTTGATTACGCGGCGCCTTGTCGATTATATTTTTGTGGATTTCCATTTATCCGATACTACATTCTTTTATTTGTATTTGGGATTGTAAAGTTGGACCTTGGGAAGCTCGCTGTCATTTCATAATGATAGCTCAATAAGTGCTTCTCTTCATACATCAACACCATGGCTTCCCCTCTATTTCAACAATTATAATAAAGGAAATATAAACTACAGGAAAAATGTAGACTAGAAAATACTAACCGCCTCTTTGCATTCTCTGCTCTGACGGTAGTGCCCACGGACTCCCTGCGAAGATTTAAATATTCTGGAGCAGTTTGGATTTTTGCATTGATATCCCTGATTTTCTGCTGGTCCTGCATATAAGATGAAAAATCTATTAATATTCGGTTAATTAATAAACTAAATTAATCATTTCGTTACTTAAAAGTGCCTCTTAAATCTTAAATAAATAAAAACTTTATAACAGACTGCAACGAGATGCGATGTTCAGGAGCGGAAAACTCGTGCCTCGGACTCGTGGCCGCCGAAAAAGCCGAAGCAGCAGCAGGCAAACGTCGGGAAAGAAAGGAGTAAAGTGGTAGGAGCGAGCAAGGGAAAACCGGTTTAATTGAAAACTAACGATAGAATAGACAGCGACATAAAGCTTGCGGCTATCTTTGCTCCACCCTCACACTGAAAACCCAAGCCACACAAAATCCGTGTCCCTGAGTAGCGGGACACGCAAAACTCGGCGCCGGGAAAGGATTTTTTGGTCTTGGCGCTGAAAAATGAGAACTACTTCGGAGACACAATGTGACTGCGCAGTGGGCTAGCCAGTTTTTAATACAATATTAAACATGATCTTATACCGACATTTTCAGATAGATCGCTTCCGAAAAAATCAGAGATATTTTCTAACACATCTATCTTCCCTATAGTTGATGTCAAAATTCGATAGTAACTTTTATTTACTCCGAAAAAGATATAACCTCAAAGTCATTGTACTCAATATTTTGCTTGATAGAATTATATTCTGAATTTTTGAATCTTCCAATTTTTTCGATAAGACATTCCTTATGGGTAATTCTAGGCTATTTCAATCGCCTTTATCATCAAAATCATTGGTTTCGCTCAAAGTTTGCATAATTGTTGTCTATGTAGGGATCAACACTTATGCACAATGGTCGGTATGTTGATAAGGGGCCGAGTTATCAACAATTGAAAAAATTATTTCTTTTAACGCCCAGAAAGAGTTGTGCTTTAAAGATATAAGTAAAGTAAATGCAATTATTTCTTTATCCAATAATTATTATAACTTTTTTTTTTCAAAACAGTTGCAATACCTTAAAAAGTGCACATTTTGCTTCCTTGAAGAGGAAGCATTGCAGTGTTGGGCAAGTCCGGATTTACGTTACCGTTACAAAATGCGTTACAAGTAACGTCGTTACTTGAAAAATCGCGTTACTTTCACGACGTTACGGCCAAAATAACGCGTTACTTTCCAAACTTTTTCAAGAAAAAAAAGTACTTGAATATGTCGCGAGCTAGCACTAAAGGAACATGCTCGGTATTGTGGACATTGGCTTTAGTGAAAAATTAACCACCTACCACAGTTTTGTGAGCGTATCAGTCATTTGAAGAGGAGTATAATGCCCATTTAATACACAAAAGTAAATCTATGACTGTATTGATTCTCAGCCGTTTTTAGGAAAAGCTTTTTTCCGCTATAAAGCAAGTTTGCGTTCGTCACCTCCTGTATTATACGATTATTTTCTACCAGAGGTGTTCTTCCACATCATCCTCAAATAAAAATGTTTTTCGACAAATTCACGAAAAAAGTGAAAATTCATGAAATTTCGATAAAATGATGAAAAATGTGAAAAATCATGAAATTTCGTGAAATTGATGAAGATGATCAAAGTCCATGCGCATTGCTTTAGTAAGGTTTAAAAAAAATATATTAGCAATAATGGCATTTCGATAAAACGACATAAAAAGCGAAAAATCATAAGACATCCAATAATTTACGAAAAATCTTGAAATTTCGTGAAAATTACGGAAAATGCGAAAATACTTGAAATTTCATCAAATTTACGAAAATGTGAAAAAAGTGAAAAATTTTGAAATTTCGTGAAAATGACAAAAAAAGTGAAAAATCATGAAATTTCGAAAAAATAAGCAAAAAAGTGAAAAATGTGAAAAATCTTGAATTTTCGTCAATTTACGAAAAATGTGAAAATTCATGAAACTTCGACAAAATGATGAAAAAAGTGAAAAAAGTGAAAAATCTTGAATTTCGTGAAAATGACAAAAAAAGTGCAAAATCATGAAATTTCGTGAAAATGACAAAAAAAAGTAAAAATTCATGAAATTTCGAAAAAATAAGCAAAAAAGTGAAAAATGTGAAAAATCTTGAAATTTCGTGAAAATTACGGAAAATGCGAAAATACTTGAAATTTCATCAAATTTACGAAAATGTGAAAAAAGTGAAAAATCTTGAAATTTCGTGAAAATGACAAAAAAAGTGAAAAATCATGAAATTTCGAAAAAATAAGCAAAAAAGTGAAAAATGTGAAAAATCTTGAATTTTCGTCAATTTACGAAAAATGTGAAAATTCATGAAACTTCGACAAAATGATGAAAAAAGTGAAAAAAGTGAAAAATCTTGAATTTCGTGAAAATGACAAAAAAAGTGCAAAATCATGAAATTTCGTGAAAATGACAAAAAAAAGTAAAAATTCATGAAATTTCGAAAAAATAAGCAAAAAAGTGAAAAATGTGAAAAATCTTGAAATATCGTGAAAATGACAAAAAAAGTGAAAAATCATGAAATTTTGTTAAATTCATAAAACGAGTAAGAAACTTTGAAATATTTGAAAATTTGTGAAAAAAGTCTTGAAAACTTTGAAATTTGTAAGATCGCTCAAAGATCGCTCATCCTCGGTTTCCGAATCGACCTAAACCAATAACCCGTGTAAAAATCGAAACTATTGGCAATATATTGCGGAAATATTGGCAAAAAGTATTAGAGATATATTGCCAATATATTCCCCATATATATTGCATGGCTTGCAACGATTGCCGAAAATCGTTCGACTCGCGCGAGGTAATTAGCGGTTAAGCGAGGTGAGCCGCGTTCGGTTCGCGAGAGAGAGAGAGCGCGTAAGGGGCAACGACCGGGACGGGAGGCTCCGAGCGCCAGTATGACTGTGTTACTCAGTCGATCTGTGCGCCTAACCTCCATCCGTCCCGAGTTTTCTCGTTTTGTTTTGCCACTGACTGACACTGTGATTTGCGCGGGTGAGTGCGGGCGACAGCAGCATCTGCAGCAGCAGCAGCAACAGCGGCAACAGCAACTGCAGCAGCAGCAACACCAATAACAGCAGCAACAGTAGCGGCAACAACAACAGCGGTAACAGCATTAGAGGCAGAGCAGCGGAGCAGTTTAATAACTACGTGTCATTTGGATACGGTTGGCCACCGTATCCACGCCGTCGTTGCGGTAGGTGCACCTTCTTTCTCACTCGTTTAGCGTTGTGTTAATTTAGCGTGCGAATCCGCGCAGCGAGCGCGAAGAGTTTATTGTTTTGCGTGCGAGCAGGTAGTTCGCGGCATCACGGTTTTTTTCTCTCTCTCTCGATTAGCGTGTATTGTCATTCACGCGTGCGTGCGTTAGACTCTCGGCTATTTCCACGTGTAATTGATTTTAACCAATAAATCATCCCTTGGTTTTTTAATTCAAACGAGTTTCCGTTATTGTGTTTTCCCTTTGTCCGGAGGTCGTGCATATTTGTTTACATTCCGATTCGAATTCGCCGGTTGCGAAGCACGAATCGCGTAAGTATCGCTAGACGCGAGTCGACATCCTAGGTACCGGTGGCGGCCGCACGAGCGCTAAGAGTACGAGCTACAGCGCCGCCAAGTGGCGAGTTGGGGGAACCCAACTCGGAACATTGAGGAGACTCTGCGCAGGCGCACTTCGGGCAAGGTAGGTTCCTGTGCTATAAGCACATAGATAACAAGGCTTCGTATAGTTGAAGCACGGGCACTTTTAGGAGATTACCGACTAAACGACAGCCTGTTACATGGCGCCCAACTAATTTAGGACTCACACACGGGGAAAATTATACAAAAAAAAAAAAAAAAGAGAGCAACGCGCGCGAGAGAGAGACGTTTGCGCGCGTGCGTAATAAGGTGCGAGCGGGTAAAATAACGCGTGGCTCGTCCGGTACGTGCTCTGCGGTAGGGGAAAGACGCCTCTCCGACCCAATAATAACTGCTTTTGTGAGCCGAGAGCACACTAACCCCAGGGGTCGAAGAGACGTCCGTAGTCGCTCTAACGTGAAAATAAAAGGTGACTAACTGTATTTGGGTTAACTTTTTGCTTTTTAAGTGTTTTATTACACATTAGAGTAAGTAAGTGGGGGTTAGTCACCGAGCGACAGTACCAGCAGAGCGCGCAATTAGGGTGTGTGTAGGGTTAGACTAACTAACCCGGTGGAGCTAACAAACAGTTAGCCTCCACCTATAGGCAGGTAGCTGCGAAGCGGAAGTTCGTACTTCCTTAGACTACGCGATACCTGCACACACCCACAAGCCACGCGTATTGTTGCCTTGTAAATAAAGGCGTAATTGGGTAGTTGGCGATAAAAATCGCAACACCCCGCTCGCGCCTTGGGCGATAGGAGGCGGTAGTGGTCGAGTAGGAAAACTAACCTCAACCGTCACCTACGCCCCAACATAAGCGTCATGGAGGACACCGCCGACGCGATAACCCGGTGGGCTTCGGAACTGCCTTCGACACAGCTGGACAGATACCTGACGCAACTGGAGTTGCGCACAGATGGTCCCAGGCTGATGCAGGCAGTCCGATTAGCATATTGGTTGCTAGGCGAGTACATCGACCTAGACTTCCAAGGAGCGGCGTTGGATAGGGAGGCCACACAACGCAGGCGACGGAGCCGAGAGAGGTGGCTGGAAACCAAGCGACGGGAGTTGGAAGCAGCCGACGCCGAGGATCTTGTCGCCCACCCACTCATGCTGCTATATAGGGATGAGGCGGTGGAGGCGAACCTGACGAGGACTCTCGCCGTCTACGAGAACTTGGAAGAGGAGAGCCAGAGCGAGATGGGGGAGCGAGAGCCCGCAGAGGAAGGGGGGACAGGCGAGGTCAAGGGGCCCACGGAGGGGGTCGGTAGTGAGCACAAGGGCTCCACCGGATCGCCGGATAGGCGAAGAGCCCGTCGCTTCGAGAACGCGGAGCTACAACCTCCAGAGGAAGAGGAAGAGCGGTGCGTGACCGAGCGACTAAAGGAGGAGATCGAGTGCAACCGGGTCGGGATAAACCGCATACTGGAGATGCTGGAAAAGCACGACCAGGTATGCGCTCGGTGGAGCGACCAGTTGACCGCCCTGCAGGTGGAGTTCCAGCAGTTTAGAAGCAGGGACCCCACCAATCGACGAACGGTCATACCAGAGCGGCCCCGGAGGACCGTGGACTTCCAGTCCACGTATACGTGCCACTACGACCCAAGGGTACCAGGTAGTACCCCGGAGCCCCAGCGATCGACCCCTGGCGAACCTCGAGAGGCTCCCCAACGGCAGGTGCCTGCAAGGACGGAGCAGCCACCGACAAGAGGACCAAGAGACTCCGACAGTGGTGAAGGGCAGATGATCCCAGAAGGATCCGCCTGGTACGACGCCAATGCGGCGTCGGGGTACTACGCGACTCGGGACGCGGGTAGGATTGTGAGAGGGTGGAAGCTGCGATACTCTGGTACGGCTTCAGAGTGCGTAGACACCTTCTTGTCTAGGCTAGAAGATCTACGCGCGGGGTCTGGGCTAACGGACGGCGAAATCTTGTGCTCGGTATCAGAGCTCCTCGAAGGCGTTGCGAGGACCTGGTACGAGCTTAACAAGCTGAAGTGGAGGAATTACGCCGACTTCGTGGCGGGCGCTCGACGTTGGTTTGGGTCGAGTGAGCTTCAGCAACAGAGGTTGCTGCAAGAGGCCCAAGCTCGGTTCCAGGAGAAAGGAGAGCTGGTACGAGAATATGCCTGCCACCTCCTCTTCATGTTAGCCCAGTTGCGTCCGCCATTACCAGAGCAGAGGCAGTTAGATTTGCTGTATGCAAATCTCCTACCCGCCATCCGGATGCAGCTGCGAAGGAATGCGTTTTCCAACGTGGACGAATTTCACGCCCGGGCGACCGAAATCGAGACCGCTTTGCTGGACGACGAGCGCCCGAGGACCAGGTTGGAGCCAACGTCCACGTTGTACCCCGAGCACATGGGGGTGTCAGCTAAGGCACCACCGCCCCGGGCAGGACCCCGAACGGCGGCCATGTCCAGCAAGTCTCGGGGTAGGGAGCAGCGGCAACCCGAGTCGCCGGTTAAAACCCCGGCCAAGAGACCCGAGGACCGGCCCACAATCGCTGCAGCGCAGGCAACAGACCCCATTGAGGATCTGTCGTCACAAATTGCGACCCTGCGGCGCGATATGGACCGGTACTTTAAGGAGAGGAAGGCTAACTCTCCCAGGCGGCCGAGGGGTCGGCCGCAAGAAAAGGGGAGGAATAGAACCCCCCCAGGGTCTCCTGTCCAGCGACGAGAGGGTCAGCGGAGGAAAATAGATTACTCCCATCCCATCAAGTGCTCGTCTTGTGGCAAACTGGGCTTTACCAGAAGGTACTGCCCGGATTGCAACAAGGGAAACGGGCAGGGAAGCGGAGGATGGAGGTCCCCTCCGCGTCCCCAGTAAAGGTGACCTCTCGTCGCAGGTCGTTTGAACGTGGCAGGGGCCCGTCAACGACCTCAGGGTTCAGGGAAATCTCGACAGGGGTATCGGACCCCACGAGACCCAACAGTGCAGCGGCGTTAGAAGCGGCAGCGACCAAACAGATGCCAGATCTGGGTAACCGGGCATTTTGTATCCTCGAAGGGTACGGAGGCCGGATTCAGGTGGTGGAGCAGGGGTTTGATTGGGCCGGAGAGGAGACCACCAGACCCAAAAGCTCCAGGAGACCACCTGACGCTCCGGAGGATACGCCGGCGACCCAGACACCTGCGGGCGAGAGCACGTCGACGCGAGTAGCGGCTGCCCAAGGCAAGAAGAGCCGTGAAAGCCTCCCGTCCACAGAGGGGAGAGAGACGGCGAAAGCTCCCCGCAGGTACAGACCCGAGGATGAGACCAGGTGGTGGCTTCAGGTGGGAATAGGTGCCTATAAATTAAGGGTACTCTACGACACCGGGGCCTCATCGACGGTAATGGGTCAACTCGGGCTTAGGTTGGCATCTGATATGGGACTGGGCCTGGACGTCACGCGAGCGGGGGAAGCGAAGCTCGCCGACGGCCGTCCATGTCCCATCTTGGGTCATGTGATTTTCCCCTTCACGGTAAGGGGAATCACAAAAGACGTAAGGGTCGCCATAACACCACTGCTGTCTGATGACTGCTACGTCGGCGCGAATTTCGTGAGGGAATTCAGCGCCAACCTGAACCCTGACACGGACCAGCTGTACTTGGCGAAAGCCAAAGTGGCAGTACCGTTGGAAGTGGCAAGCGTCACTGGTACGTCGTGCCTCGCACCCGTAGGCCTGGTAGAAGCCACGGAAGCACAGCGTCAAGAAGTGGCTAGCCTCGTCGATGGATTAATTCCAGACGGAGGCGAGTGTTTAGGCTGTGCTGTGGGGGTCGAGCATGAGATAGACATCGGAGACGCTCGACCCTGTAAACAGAAATACTACCCGGTCTCCGACAGGGTGCGAGACGAAATGCACGCGCTGGTCAAGGCCATGCTGGACAACGACGTCATTGAACCAGCAACCAGCGGGTGGTCAAGTCCAGTGGTGATGGTGAAGAAGGCAGACGGCAAATATCGGTTCTGCGTAAATTACCAGAAGGTAAACGCAGTAACCAAGCCGGACGCCTACCCATTACCCTTCATGAGCGACATCCTGCGAAGGATCAGGGATGCTAAGTTCATCTCGACACTGGACTTGAGTAGCGCGTACCACCAGATACCTCTTAAAAAGGAGTCGCGCCCCATTACGGCGTTCACAGTCCCCGGCCTGGGGCATTTTCAGTTTAAGAGAATGCCCTTCGGACTGTCTTACGCCGGCGCGACCTTCCAGAGGTTGATGGACAGAGTGATTGGCCCGGATTTAGATCCTTTCGCTTTTGCGTACCTCGACGACGTGATTATTATCTCGCCGTCTTTTGAGAAGCATAAGCGACACCTGGGATTGGTTTTACAACGAATCTTGGGTGCGGGCCTCACTGTGAATAAGACCAAAAGCCACTTCTGTAAGTCGGAAGTCAAGTACCTGGGGGTCCTGGTGAACCGTGAAGGGGTAAGGCCAGATCCAGAGAAGATCAAGCCCATTATGGAGTACCCAGTACCACGGACGATCAGACAGGTGAAGCGATTCATGGGGATGATGTCGTGGTATCGTCGCTTCATACCCGACTTCGCAACAATCGCTGAACCGATAAACCGCCTGACGAAGAAGAGCATCCCGTTCGCTTGGCAGCAGGAACAGGAACAGGCTTTCGAACGGTTGCGAGACGCAATGGTCTCGGCACCGATCTTGCAGTCGCCGGATCCCAGCGCGCAGTTCGTGTTACAAACGGACGCGAGCGATAGTGGGATAGGCGCGGTATTGACGCAAGAAGTCGATGGACAGGAGCGCGTAATCGAGTACGCCAGTCGCTCCTTAAACAGTGCGGAGAGGAATTATACAGTCTCCGAAAGAGAATGCCTGGCAGTTGTATGGGCTATCGGGAAGTTCCGGCCCTATGTTGAGGGGCACCACTTCAAAGTCATCACCGATCATAGTTGCCTTAAGTGGCTCCACAGTATGAGGAATCCTACAGGAAGGCTAGCGCGTTGGGCGTTAGCACTACAAGGACACGTGTTCGATATAGAGTATCGAAAAGGAGACCTCAACGTGGTGCCAGACGCTTTATCTAGGGCCTATGAGGAGGGGGTGGTAGAAGTGGGTGCCATGACTCATCAGCCGGAAACTGCCGATGCCTGGTACCTTCAGAGATACAGGGAGGTATGCCAGGACCCACATTCTCAGCCTACCTGGAAGGTAGTGGGTGGGAGACTGTACCATTACCATCCTACTGAGGAGAGCGAAGGGTCCATCGACAACGAGGAAGCCTGGAAGCTAGTGGCTCCTGCCGAGAAGAGGCATCAAGTACTCGAGGAGGTACACGATGCGCCAGCAGCGGGACACCAGGGGAGAGAACGAACGTTCTCCCGGGCTAGGCACCTGTATTTCTGGCCAAAGATGTACGATCAGGTCAGAGAGTACGTGAGGAGTTGCCCGGTATGTCAGCAATGCAAGGCAGAGCAAAGGCCGCCTTGCGGGCTGATGGGTCGTCGAGAGGTCTCGCGACCCTGGCAGGTGGTGGCCAGTGACATCACTGGCCCCTTCCCAAAGAGCTCACGAGGGTTCGAGTATATTTTGGTCTTTTTAGACCTGTTCACTCGGTGGGTGGAGTGCGTGCCCGTACGCAAGGCCAACGGAAGGACCATCGTACGGGAATTGCACGAGAGGGTGGTCACCAGGTTTGGGGCGCCGGAGATTTTTCTTTCGGACAACGGGACCGAATTTAAAAATCAAGAGGTCGATGCCTACCTGTCGAGGAACGGCATCCAGCGCGCCCTTACCCCAGTTTACCACCCACAGGCAAACCCCACGGAGCGAGTGAACCGAACCCTCAAGGCCATGCTCATATCGTATGTGGAGCGGGACCATAAGAGCTGGGACGAGCACCTGCCTGAGTTCAACTTTGCGTTGAACTCGGCAACTCACAGCGCGACAGGGTATAGCCCGGCCATGCTGGTCTTCGGTAGACAGCCCACTCCCCCCTCGACCTTTCGAAGGGCCCAGGATCAGTTGGCTCGGGAAGCGTCCGAGGGCCAAGAACTGACCGAATGGGGCGAGCACATGCGCCAGTTACCAAACTTGTGGGAACGCGCTGGCTCTAAGTCTAGGGAGGAGGCGGCTCGTCAGGCGGTCTACTACAATCGGAGAAGACGTCAGGCCGACTTTAGGGTTGGGGACTGGGTGTGGAAGCGGAACCGCATCTTGTCTTCCGCAGCTCAGGGCATTTCGGCGAAGTTGGCACCGAAGTATGCTGGTCCCTACGTGATTCTAGAGGTATGCGGGACGAATACCTACCGCCTAGGTAACCAGCAGGAAGAGTTGCCCGAGCTGATCCACGCCAAGGACCTCAAGCCCTATTTCGGCCCATACTCTGATGAGGACGACGAGGAACCAGGAGGCGGGGGCTCAGCACCGTTGGACGAAGAGGAGGGCGTAGGCGACCCGCCAGCGAAGATCGAGGAATCCAGCGAGGATCCGATATGCGAGCGCGTCGCGAATGCGGCCCCCTCGAACGAGCGTGAGAAACCCGCGGCGGCTCCGGAAGTACCGATCGAGGCGCCGGTTAAGCGAGGTCGAGGAAGGCCGCGCAAGGACCCCGCGCGCGAACCTCGGGAACCAGGTGGAGACGACCTGGATGGCAGTGCGGTAAGGGGAAGGGGCAGGCCACGTAAAACCGCTCAGCACGTGCGGAAGGTGGTGCTGCCAGCTGCCCCCGCAAATGCGCCATGTTCGCGAGGAAAGCGCCGGGGACCGGGGCGTCCTCGTAAACAATAGCGCCGAGCGTTACACGGCGACGGGTAGGTTAAGGGCTGAACCTGAGAAATCCCTTGACCCCACTTCTTCTCTTTTACAGATGGAGAGGAAGCTGGTCATCAGTGAGGAGGCCCTCGAGACGGCCACCCAGCTGCTGCTCGACCTGGGGTTGGGCCCGGGCGCCGATCGGCTGATTGGCGACTTAAGAAGATTCGTCCGGGCCCAGGTCGAGGCGACCGCTCGAGAGGGCCGCTCACGTCAGCGGGTGGATGACTTCCTCCGGGAAGGCATGAGGGCCCAAACCTCCAGGCCTGCGACCCGGGAAGCATCCACCCAGACCGACGGTCTACCCGAAGAGGGCCGTCGGTCTCAGTCCACTACGGACCAGGGTGTGCAGACCCAAGGGTCGAGCACGGCAACCGTGGAGAGCTCGACCCAGTGCCCCGGGCCAAGGGAGGCCTGCGGCCGACAGCACTGGGTCTGCACCCACCCACGAGTCCCCCAGCAGTTAGGTCTCGAAAACACCTGGAGGCACGTGAGATTGGGCCTCCAGGAGCTCGAGAATGCCTGGGAGTTCGTCGGGGAACTCCAGCGCCAGGTGCACGCGCACCTGGGAGAGTTCCTCGACTTCCGAGGTGCCCGGGAACTGCTGGGGGAATGGGCTCCGGTAGTCCGGCGGCAGAGGGCCTACGGTGAGGCCCTCCTGCACGTCGACCGGGGGCTGGAGTCCCCAGAGGCCGCGGGCCCGCCGGCAGTGTTGCCGCCGGCGGCCCCGACAAATAGGGACGCGGCCAGGGCTCCGGCCAAGCCCCCGACAAAGACCCAACCGAAGAGGGTCTCGGGGGCCCCCGGCGCCGGACAAGAGTTCGTGGTCCGGGTGGACGGGTCGGTCACCGACCCTACCGTGGTGGTGCGAACCGAGGGGGGACGCACATCCGCCACGGTGGGCGGCGTTACATTTATCGCCGCCCCGGCGTCAGCAGCCACGCCGCCCCAGCAGCCATCAGGAGGCCAGGGTCATGGGGCGGAGCCCAGCCTCGTCAGGCGACCGGGAAGGGGCTGCTATATTTGCGGCCATCCCGGCATCACTACAACGTCGAAGTGCCCCAACAAGTCGGAGCACTGGCGCTACCCAAGACATAAGGCGCCAGGGGGCTCCGGCAGGTGATGGGGGGGCATTGGAGGCCCGGGATGGGCAATAAAGCACATAATTGAGGATAGTTGGTATTGATTTCTCTCCTTTCCCAATCCTATCCTTGGGGCGCGAGTCAATAGGGTAGTTCGATCCGGTAGTTCGAAGCTAGGAGGGGGCTGCAACGATTGCCGAAAATCGTTTGACTCGCGCGAGGTAATTAGCGGTTAAGCGAGGTGAGCCGCGTTCGGTTCGCGAAAGAGAGAGAGCGCGTAAGGGGCACTGACCGGGAGGGGAGGTAGCAACCGGCAGTACGACTGTGATACTCAGTCAATCCGTGCGCCTAACCTCCATCCGTCCCGAGTTTTCTCGTTTTGTTGTGCCGTTGACTGTTCCTGGTGAGCGTGCGTGGGTGAGGTGCAGCATCAGCAGCACAGCAGCAATAGTAGCAGCAGCAACCGCAGCAGCAACAGCAGCAACAGCAATAACAACAGCAGCAGTAGCGGCAACAACAACAGCGGCAACAGATATCGAGGTGGTACTGCAAGCAGCGGAGCAGTTCAATAACAACGTGTTATTCGGATACGGTTGGCCACCGTATCCACGACGTTCTTGCGGTAGGTGCACCTAAATTCCCTTCTATTGTTATTACGATTGGCGTGCGAATCCGCGCAGCGAGCGCGAAGAGTTTATTGTTTTGCGTGCGAGCAGGTAGTTCGCGGCAATCGCGGTTTTTTCTCTCTCTCTCGAAAAGCGTGTGTTGTCATTCACGCGTGCGCGCGTCAGTCTCTCGGCCAAATCCCCGTGTAATTGATTTTATTAAATAAATCATCCCTTGTGGCCTTTATTCGAACGAGTTTCCGTTATTGTGTTTTCTCTTTGTCCGGAGGTCGTGCATATTTGTTTACATTCCGATTCGAATTCGCCGGTTGCGAAGCACGAATCGCGTAAGTATCGCTAGACGCGAGTCGACATCCTAGGTACCGGTGGCGGCCGCACGAGCGCTAAGAGTACGAGCTACAGCGCCGCCAAGTGGCGAGTTGGGGGAACCCAACTCGGAACATTGAGGAGACTCTGCGCAGGCGCACTTCGGGCAAGGTAGGTTACTGTGCTATAAGCACATAGATAACAAGGCTTCGTATAGTTGAAGCACGGGCACTTTTAGGAGATTACCGACTAAACGACAGCCTGTTACATAATATTATATCAATTTATATTTTTTATTAATATTTAATTGTCTTTTCTCTTTTTCAGTGGATCAAGGAATCTATAGCGGCCAGAATGATGGCGCATCAAGTCGCCTATCAAATTGACAAAATTGTCAATGATCGCGTCAACGCCAAACTAGAACAACATAAGCGTGCGGACGCTATGCGGAGGCAGCAAGAATCCGCTCGATTGGAGCGGAAACGGAAAGCCGCCTTAGCTAAAGCGCAGCAAGACGAACTTGCTGCGAAAGTTAAGCGAAGGCTTTCCAGCATTGCTGCACCATCAACAACAGCCATGGTGAATGAAGGTAATGGGTCTACTTCGAGGCTGTCAACGTCATCTACATCGATGACATTATCATCGTCATCATCAGGAACATCGAGGACAACATCACCAGCGACGTCAACAGCAACGTCGAGGACAACATCACCAGCGACGTCAACAACAACCTCTTCGACAGCAACATCCGCAGGCTGTCAAAGAGGAGATAATACTCAAATTGATAAACCACTCGATTTGAACGCTAATGTAAGTAATTAAGTTATACAATGAATTAATAAATTTAAATTAAAAATAATAATTAAAAAATTTGTTTACAGAAAAAAATTCCGGTGGTAAAAAACGTTGAGTGTGTTCGACGTAAAGTTATTTTGATTCCGGCACAACCAACCATCAGGAAGCCGACTCGCCCCTCTAAGGTCGTCGGGTCCAAAAAAATTAAATAGTAATATTAAAAAGAAAAAAATTGTATTTTTATAAAAAATAATGTATTTTATAAAAAAAAAATAATAAATTAAACTAAAATAAAAAATTAATAATGTTTTAATTTACTTAGGATCTACCAGTGCCCCCACCCCCATTCACCTATTCCATCCACCTACCTACTCTCACCCACTCACCCACCAATATTCATATACATAGGTTGGTAAGGTAGGATGCTGTAGAAGCTGGTAGGGTATTTAGTAAGCTGTATGATGGTCTCTCTCCTTCTATAGTAGGGAGCATAGTAAGCTTATGCTGGCTAAGTTTGGGCCCTCGGAGAGGGGGTAGCGTCTCTAGCTTGCTAGGTGCGTACGCCGTTTAGTGTGGATGCTATTCTCTTTCTCTCTCTCTCTCTCTCTCTCTCTCTCTAGGATTATAGGTAGTTTGTATTAAATTCTAACAATATATAGTGTATATGTATATAATTTTATTTTTTTATTGAAAAGCATTGTGTACATTGATTACATAATGTCTTGTTAATTTCAAACTAATTTTTTAACATCACCACTAATCGGGTTATATTGTACAATACGATCGTGTAATATTAAGCAGTAGGCTGCAGTATCTTCAGGAAAATCAGTCCGAGTTTCAAATTCTAGGCGAACATCAACTGGAGCGCTTTTTAATGTTTCATTTTGTTTGGAGCAGTCTATAACTATTAACGGCACTTTATTAATGAAATCCTTTTTATTGAGTAACGGCTCGTTTTCTTTACCATAATAAGCGTTTTGAAAATTAGTATACATATCGTAGAGAACAGCAAACTGATTTTGATTGATATTTAAATTGAGATTTCCATACGGATAGCATTGCGAATTGAGGAATAGCTTCACATTACTAATATTACAATGATCAAAATTACTAGAATTAACACTTGCTGAACTTTTACGTTTAGTTTGAAAAGCTAAAATAACAAATCGAGGCTTTTCCAATTGATTGGAAGTCTTAACACTCCAAACATGCTTTGATGTACGAGGTAATTTTGGATACTCATACATTTCCCAAGTACGATAACTCATAGTAATTGCACGATCTCGTCCAATCTGATTGAGTAATTTGATTTTTTCTTTGTCTGCAACCATCACATATGGCATCAACCATTCAACCTTAGTTAAAGTAATTTTTGTTTTTTCTGAAGCAGCAGGATTCCCTATTGGAGCAGACAAAATAGCATTTAAATCATCTCTTGATCTTGTGAGAATAAGTTCATGCTTGACATTGACTACAATTTTCCGATAATCTTCAGCAAAGCCCAGTAACATACTGAGAGGGATAGTCACATCAAAAAAACCTTGAGCGTTACATATTAAAACTTCGTTGTTATCACCATTCCATCCGGCATTTTCAGCGATAGAGCTTTGACATGGATTGAGTGAAAGCCAATTTTTCATGAGGCTCGTTAAGCCTACATTTTTCACTTTATCAATTTCAATAGCATTTATTTCATATCGTATTTCCTCGAACAAATGACAGAGGGCATTGTTGACTAATAAAGTGTTCTCCACTGGAGTGGTACCGTCCGGCTTGGTCAACCTACCACAAATATGAATCATACTGCGCGATGGAAGCAGAGATAAATCTTGATGTTGAATTGCTATATGAATTTCATCACTATTATTGAAATATGATAATGAATAAGGCTGATGCGCATGAACTTCATAATGAGCTATAGACTCATCGAAAGCGACAGCTGAATGAATGTCTAGAATTCCCTCCATATTGTTGTTGTTGTTTTATACAACACACTAATATGCACAATATTTTCTTCCACGATTTTCGACGACTTCTAGTCTCAAGCTTTTCAGGAATTGACAGTTCTGAGGTGTGAGCGGTCTGATAGCTCGCTGTTGACTGGTTGCTGTTCGACATTTTTGTCTTTTAATATAGCCTCGGCCGCTCTTTATATTGTAAATGATACCCATTACTAAGATATGGTCTTTATATGCACTCGCACTGTGATGACTTCTCCTCGAAAGTTAACTAGGTTTCCGTCTTGATCAACTATACGAATTTGAAAATGATCAATGCTCCTCACAGTGACTGGAAGGTAAATGACGTGAGAGGGAACTTCTATAATCTTATATTCAGGTGGGACTGCTGGGAAAAATTCATGTATAGTATGTACTTTGCGATCGTTTATGTAAGAGCCTGTAGTAATATTACACTCTACACGTAAAGCATTGACTTTGAGTATAGTGACGGGTAAGTCAGAACTATGTGTTTCGTTTTCAAGGAGTTCGTTTTCAACGAGCGTGCGTTTAGTGAAGCCTAAAATTGATCCAATAGAATCTTCTGGTTCAAAATGTATTTTTTGACTGCACCGAATGACACTACGTAAAGTATTATTATTTGGTTTTAGGCTAAACGATATACCTTTAGGTGCTAACTCGTCTATGAGAAAGCTTTCAATATCTTCTATTTCGTAGCTACCAGTCGGTAAAGTGATAGCTTCTTGACCTTCAACGTAAAATTTATTACAACCAACGTCAATGTTTGGTATTGAATTAAATGTTAATAGCTCAACTAGACCAAGAACGTATTTTTTGTTTGGTATCAATTCGATCGGTGGAAAATAATATGTTTCGAGTACGGATGATGTTCCTGAGAGACTCAATGTCAGTGTATTCTCCATGACAGATGCATGTCAAATGATAGTCATTCTTTGAATGAGTATTTTATATACTAGTCGTCTTTTCTATAGTTTGTTTAAAAGAAATTTGAGACAAAGATGGCCGCAATTATATGTATTAAAATCTTGATATCTAATATAATTATACATGATTCTATTAACTTTGAGATAAAGCAATAGATCTATAGGTGGTTGTAGATTACCAAAACTATCAAAATACATAACCTCATCACCTTTCTTTTTGTATGCTACCCAATGAGTACCTGGTCCACGTTTATCATCTAAATTTACAATAGCTGCCTCTTTATATCGTGGTCCATCAGCTGGCAGAGCATTACGCATGAAAACACCTCGAAAATTTGCAATTTTTAGTATTTTAGCATATTTTCTTATATCATGATCTGTCAGTGCTCGATTAGGTAAAGTTATTTCGAGCTTTTTTTTTTTAAACCTTTTCCACTTGAATATGGTTTCAAATGAAGACCATAACCTTTACGATATGGTTTCAAATAAAGTCCTTTACCAATAGCAATAGCTTCCATAGTTTTATTATGTCTATGAGCTTCGTTCAATTGATTTTCAGCGGCCTTAGCACTGTTAACGGCTTTTGCTATTGAAGCAGCTCCTCCAGCTAGAGCTCCAGTGGCGCTTAAAGCAGCAAATAATGGAATTAAAAAAGGAATCGCTCCACCAACTTTACTGGGAATAGGTAAAATACGGGGTATATTTATTTTACTTCTACCGCCAGCCTTTTTCACAGCTTCATTGGCTCCTTTTATAGCCGAACGAATAATTACAAGAGCTCTATTGTTAGGCACACTACTTTTCGAGATCGTCTTAATAATTTTATTCAATGTAACTGACGGTTTTTTGATTTTTCTACATTTCTTTCGTGCTTGACGTTTTTTAAATCCTCTACCTTGTTTCTTACTACCTTTTTTCATAGCAACACCCATACCAAGCTTACTTTTAACTTTCATAATGTTGGCTACAGTGAAGGCAGCTGCTTTCTCACCAAAACTGCTATCTTTAGCTTGTACTCTTTCCCAAGCTTTGTTAGCTAGAATTTCGTCAGCTTTATTTCTTGTCGCAATATCCTCCCGATTTTGCGCATAAGCAATATCGTGTTCTTTACAAGCAACGTCTAGTGGATTTTTACCAGGATCTCCACGTGCCAATCGTTTGTTCAATTTTGTACCAGGACCACAATACTGATATCCAGGTAAGTGAGCTTCAATAGGCAAGTTATTTATAATCTCGTTCACTAGATCACCACCAGTCTTTCTTTTATAGTACGTGATCATACTTCTTCGAAAGACAGCATGTTAATGAAATAAAAGATATATAAGCAGACTTTTTATACCTAACAACTCATTCATTGAGGTGTCAATGATGAGTAAACAACATGGATTTCCAAGAACAACCTCTTAAGCTTCAAGTCATTAATTTCGATAGAGTGGTGGAGACGGAAAAACAAGAAAAAAGACATGGTGAACTATTGCCTAATAGTATCCGTGCCGTTTTCTGCGGACCTAGTAATTGTGGAAAAACTAATTGTTTATTAACATTAATCACTCATCCTAATGGTCTTAGATTTGAAAACGAATATGTCTACTCAAAATCCCTTAATCAGCCTAAATATACATTTTTGAAAGATTTATTAGAGCCTATTAATGATATAGAGTATCATGCTTTCAGCGAGCATGAGACAGTTGTTTCACCAGATAAAACACGACCAAATTCTATCATGATTTTTGACGATATAGCCACTGAGAAGCAAGATAACGTAAGAGCATTCTTCTGTATGGGAAGACATAAAAAGGTAGATAGTTTCTATCTCTGTCAATCGTACGCTCGCATTCCGAAGCATCTCATTCGAGATAATGTGAATTTACTTGTTTTGTTTCGACAAGATGGCGTGAATATTAAGCACATTTACAATGATCATGTTAACTCAGATATGTCTTTTGAGAAGTTTAAAGCAATTTGTTTAAAATGTTGGAGAGACGATAATCATGGGTTTTTGGTTATCGACAGAGACAGACCAATAAATCATGGACGATATAGAAAGGGATTTGATTCTTTTGCTATAAATATAGATGAGTGAGTGGATGAAGATTATTTAACTTCAGAAATTAGAAGCGTAAACATGGCTGACTTTGAAAGAGAAAAGAAGGTGCTCGAGCAATTATCCATGGCTCGTGATGCCATAAGACGCAAGTATCAACTAATAAAACGTGGTAAAGCTGATTTAGAAAAGACATTGCATGAAACTTTTAAACCTATGGTTGATCCATTGAAGAAACTCGTAGAGGCAACTACTGATAAAAGTAACGCTACTACTACTACTGAGCAGCCAACGAAAAAGAAAATGAAAATCGAGTTCGATAATGTTTTCAAGTCAGAAGTAGCAACTGACACTCCCTACAAATCTAGATATTTCAATAGTACTGCTAATGAATTAAATTCTACATTACAACCGCTTGATACTACATTTGAGTCTGCTATTTCTATTGATGATAATGATGATGATCATGATGAATCATCACTTGATACAACTGCTATAAATTTGAACAAAAGTAGTTCAAATGTAACTACAGAACAGAGGCAACAGCTATTGGATGATTCGATTGTAGGAAACTATGTTCGACTATTGCATGAACCTCAGCAGAAAAGTAATTTAGACAAGACATTTGGTGTTCGCTTACATGAAAATACATATGTCATAGGCAATTCTCCAATTTCCTTCCAAAACGATAACGTGACTGTGAATGATAAAGCATACAGCAAGACGCTTGGTTTAATGGAACTTCTCTTTCGTAAAGAACCTGATTCTAAATTAATCAGTTCATTGGATATTGAAAATTATATAAAAATTCTCGAAATCACTAACGCTCATCGAAAGAGATACGAAACAAATGGAGAATATCGCAATAAGCATGTAAATAAATTCAAAAAGTATATTGGACCAAATTTATCTTTGAGCAGTAGCGCTAAGAAGCGAAAATCGACTATTGATGGAAGAGGTCTTTTTCCTAACTATAAAATAGCTAGAAAAGGAACGTTATTTGATTATGTATATTGGAATGATCCAAACGAGCTCGTTGATCGATTGAGATTGCTTATTGCCGAACAAATCGCCGGTAATTCTAGTCATGTTAATGAAATTCATTCAATTATTGAAGAATTACGTGAAGCTGGCTATATATATTAAGACAATTCTAAATATTCCTCAGTAATAAAATGAGTGTTGATGTGTTTGGACGTACATTGAAAAAAAAGGAGGGTAATCAAGGTCCTCCTGGTATAGGGTATAATATCACTAAAGACGGACAATACGACGCGAATGACAAAAGAATTTGTTATATAGCCGATCCTCAGGAGAGTAACGATGCTGTAAACTTACGAACGTTGCAAAAAACTATTATAGCTAACGTTACTACGCTTACGAGTATGATAAATGATCTCTCAAAATCATTGGATACAATAAGATTAGAATTAGTAAAGCATCAAGTAATTATTGCTAAGTTAGAAAAAGATAATATTAGTAATCAAAGAGAGAAACAGAAAGAGAAAGTGATAGAAAAAACTATTGGACCGTTAGACATTTTTACAAATATTGGACCGTTTGAAATTTTAAAAAAAAAACTTTAAAATGAAACATCAAAGAGTGGTGGATGAGTTACACAAACCAGCACGTCGAAACTATCCTCGTCGAAAAGTCGATATACGTGGAATAGATGAGACGTGGCAAGCTGATCTTGTTGAGATGCAAAACTATTCTAGAGAGAATAAAGGTTTTCGCTATCTATTAACTATTATAGATACGTTCTCTAAATATGCTTGGGGAGTTCCAGTAAAACAGAAAACTGCTACAGATGTCACTAACGCAATGGAGTCTGTATTAAAAAAGGGACGCATTCCTAAAAATCTCCAAGTGGATAGAGGCAAAGAGTTCTACAATTCAAATTTTCAAAGTTTAATGAAAAAATATAAAATAAACCTTTATTCTACTTATAGTAATCTTAAGGCAACTATTTGTGAACGTTTCAATCGCACGCTAAAAAATGTCATGTGGAAAAAATTCAGTCTTCAAGGAAATTACAAATGGATCAACATTCTAGCTGATTTATTGAAATCTTACAATAATCGAAAACATCGTACGATAGATATGAAGCCAAAAGACGTAACTAAAGAGAATGAAATGCAGGTGTTGAGACGATTCTCTTACGACCGACGTCTTTTCGTTAAGAGCCCTAAATTTCAAGTAGGCGATAAAGTACGTGTGAGCAAGTCTAAACACGTTTTCGAAAAAGGATACACTCCTAACTGGTCTACTGAGATTTTTACTATTCAACGAGTTGCGAAGACAAAGCCTATCACTTATCATTTAAGAGATTATAAAGGCAATCCAATTGTTGGAGGTTTTTACGTGCAAGAACTACAGAAAGCTATGTATCCTGATGTATATCTCATTGAAAAAGTTTTAAGGAAACGTGGTAATCAAGTATACGTTAAATGGTTGGGATTCGACAATTCACACAATTCATGGATAGATAAGACTTTATACATATGAAAGAATAAAGACGTTTATGTAAAGTAAATTTTATTCAAATAAATATTACAATAATAATAAATAATTTTTGTTTTATTTTAATGGTAAGAGCCCCAACCTTCGCTCTCACCTGTGAGGTACTTCCATTTGAGCATCATCACTTGTGAATCCATTAGAACAAGTCGAAACCTGCTTTAGTAGAAACACCTGTGACTCATTTACCTCTCCACAATATATTTTATAATAAATTTATTGTACATACTTTATTGAAATAAAGATACATTGATGTTACATTAAATAATAAATTGAAATCTACCAGCGCTATGATATTCAATCTGTAAACAATATTTTTGTACATGATCTGTAAGTAATATATAAAGATCATAATGTTTCATGATGGCTCTTGAAATTCGATCTGGTAAAATAAGTTGGAATTCACAATCGAGCTCGAGAATGATTCGATTGTTATCTTCTTCCTTAAAGTTTGTTACTAAATAACAACGATTTTCTTCAAGTTCATAATGATTTTTCTCCGGTAGTGGATCAAAGGGCTTCATAGCTATTTTATTTAACATTTCTAAGTCCATCTTGCTATCGAAGACTTGAGAATAGTGGAGAAGGAAGTGGATACTACTGGTAATGATTCTTCTAACAGAATGACGTTTTCCGAGCTCTTCTCTCTCTCTTAAGACCTTTACCCCACCTACACTTTTTCTAGCCGGCACGGCCGCCTCCCTCCACTTGCTACTTCTTCCACCTCCACTTGCTACTTCTTCCACCTCCACTTGCTGCTTCTTCCACCTCCACTTAGATTTTTAGTTTGTTAAGTGTATATACTATACAATGATTTTTTAGTATAGGTTCAAGAATATGATTCATCATTATTATACGTTTTTTAAATAGTGCTCGCGATATTATACTACTTAGTTGCATAATACGACGTTGGAAGCGTTCTCGATCTCGTGCAAGCTGCTCCCACACTCCTTTTCTCGAGTCTTTGTCTTCAATAGGAAGATGATGAATTTGAATATTATCTGAGAACCATACATACTTCGAAGCGCGAATGCTCTTCTTGTTTCTTCTAATAGGCGCCATGATGAACCACAAGAGGATAGTCTTGCTATAGCTATTTCTTCTCACTGAATGATGGTAAAGCAAACTATGCATCTTCTTATAAATATATTAGAACTCGAATGACTGCCCTCTATCGGAACTTAAGGTTAATTATAGGAATAGTGAGAGCCCCAACCTTCGCTCTCACCTGTGAGGTACTTCCTTTCGAATCAACGCTCATGAGTCACCTTTACATTGAGATGAAATTCAATGGAAAGGGCTACATTAAGAACTTTTTTTACCTCTCCAGAAAAGGAAATAAGAGGATAGTTAAATAAAGGAAAAAAGACTATTTAATTAGATATATTTTTTTTTTATTATTCATAGTGTAGCTATTTACATTAGTATTATAATACATTTAATTACTATTCGTTGAAAATACAATTATGTTTAAATTCGAAGTTTGAACCGACAATATGGTAAATAAATAATTCATCCTTCTCACTAGTCTGATGTAGGTTGTTCAACATTTCTTCATCTTTTTCGAGTACAAGGTTAACCCTTTTAGGCAGGAACACATCAAATTCGTCGTCAACTGTAATAACAACGCTAAATCCATATTTTGTTGTTAATGATCTTTTGTTACTTGGTATAACGTGTTTGATGTTAATTGGGACATCGCCTTCCGAGGAAGGAAAGTCGTCTTCGAAATTTTATTTATTGCTGAGAAATCCATTCTGTAAAATAAAAAATCAAAGAATTATTTATTTATTTATTACTAAGGTATTAATAAACTAAAATTATTTAAACATCTTACTTGTTTCAATAGTTAGTGGAAGACGTATTAGAGGTAAGACTGTTGCTTGAGTGAGAGCTGAGCAACTGTTTGGAACAAGAGTGAGCTCTTAGTTTTATAAGTGGCATCCCCACTCTTAAAGCTCAAGCCGCCGTCGCCGCTTCCCTCTCTTTCAGTCTCCCCTCTCTCATGATTCTTCATCTAAAACCATTCTCCCACTCTGTAGACTCGGATATCCATTGTTTCTCCCTCTCCATTACTAGTCATCAGCGCCATCTAGTAACTGTCGAAGGAGTAGAATTCTTTCGCTAGTGCTGCCCTCTAGAATTATTTTCTTCAAATCTGAATCTTTTCATATTACTATTTTGTTCTATCATTTCGTCTTCTTCTCTATACCTCTTTCTTCGTAGCTGTTCAACTCTTTCTTTCATTTCAGCAATTTCGAGAGTTTTATAATGCCCCCACGGAAGTGTGTCCGGATTATTATAAAAAATACATCGTTTATCATCATGAGGGCTTAGTGCTGTCTTTTCCTCTCTCTCTGTTAATACTTGATGTCATTTAGATCGAATATTACATTGAGTACGTTTAATAATTTCCATTTCGTTTAAACACCTTCGATAATCTGAATGAGTTATTGTATTTTTTACTGTATGTTTTTTCACTCCTTTTGCCTTTTTCAAGGGATCCTTATTTATTATTTCAATACTGTATAGTTTACTTCGTAACCCAATGTACTCCCTCATAATAGCAGCATTGCACTCATCCTTCATAACACCAAGAACTTTTTTGTTAGCTAGAGGCATTCCAAATTGATTATCAGCAGGATAGTCCGATGTGTCAAATTTATCAATGTCTACTTTCATGATCTCATACATATCGACATCTTGAATTTCATAAATGAGGCTGTCAGTATCAGTATAAAGTAATTTACATTTTTCACCAATACGTTGCTTCATGTAACCATAATGAAAGTCATAGACTAATGTTTTTGAAAGATCTAATACACATAGACCGATGTATATAGGTTTTTTAATACTGATAGTTGTCCGCGATAATTGAACAGCAGCTAAATTTTCATGAAAGATGGAACTACTATGGAAATTTGGTTGGGCAATTCGAGCTTCAGCGCCATATCTACCACCCCATTGATTGATCAGTTTGACATCTTTTCGTTTTCTTTCGTCTTCCATTGTTTTTCCATATACTGCATTAATCATAAGCTTGTAAAATAATTTTTCAAACTCATTTTTAGCTTGCTTTCTTTTTTCAGTATTTAAATCAACATATGGTTTCAGCCATTGTTTTTGTTTGAATTCTAGCGCTCTATATATCTTTTTGAGTTTTAGTCCATATTTGAGAGCTTGTTTTAACGCTCTATAATGAATAACGTATCGTTCTTTATCATAAAGCGTTGTCAAAAGTTTTTTCTGTTTTGATCCGGGTGGTTTAGTATGTTCAGGACAAAGAGGTAGGTCTTTATGTTCATCATGCAGCTCTTGTGGATACTCTAGATCTACTTCTAAAATATAGCCTACGTCGCTATCATCAGAGATATTGAAAAAATTTGACATATCCACATTTGAAACCCATTTGAAGCCCTCAAATGGTAGTGATTGAGTCATAGCCCAACCATAAAGGTTGTTTACGTCATAATACATTAAAAATTTGTTTGGCTCATCCTTATTGAATTCTTCACCCATATATTTATTGTTTGCTTTTGAAAATCTATTGCAGCATTGACTAATACCTCCACGAATACCTTTTTGAATGAATAAAACCATATCTATATCTGTTAATAGTTCAAGCTTCATATTTGTATATTTTAACATCGCGTCCCATGTTAATCCAGGAGTAGTGTAATAATGAGCAGGATCGAGATCATATGCATTCTTACAGGTTGATCGAAAATTCTCAAAAATATCAGCTAGTAAAAGTACATCAGTTTTCAGATAGAGATCAGAATACATTCCTAAATCTATTTTCTTCCAAATACTACCGAAAATATTCCATACGTTTTGAGCAGCTTATATTCTTCAGTAGGAATATCACTATCTGTCAATTGACTATGAAATTTTTCAATAGATGGTAACTCTGTCTCAGTTAGTCTATTTAAATTTTCTATGTATTCATATGGGAAAACTCCTTTTCTTTTGAGTAAATTAATCTCTTCTAAAGTATAATTATCTTTCTGAAATTCTCTCTGTACAATATCTAGCTGAGGTAAATAATATGCTAATTTATCTAGAGATGTAGGCATAAATCGAAAGGAATCAATGAAACGAAAGCTAATTCGACTGTTTGCAACTTCTTTTGTGAAGGATATGTATCGCTCCTTGTTTTCAGCGAGAACAGAGATCTTTCCTTCAAATTCTGAGTTAGTAGCAATTTCTGTTATAATAAAATGTGAGTCATAGCATGTAAAGTTATGAAATACGACTGGTATGAAAGCAGCATTTTTATAATTCAAATTGCAATGATTGTGAGCTGCACCTCTAAATTTTCCTGTTAAATGACAATGATCACGAACTCGTTTTTGGTTATCTTGAAAATATTGGTTGCAAATATGACATCTTCTTGCCGTTTGGAATGTCCGTTCATTAATAAATGATAAATCCATTTTTATTGCATTATTATATATCTTTTCTAACTCAATCACTAGGGACTTCAATTGCTTTATAAACCATGATGCTGGTGATTCGTCTTCATTTAATTTTTTTCTATATGACTTATATATCGACTTACTATCATCATAACGGCATTTTATATATAATCCAATGCTATAGGCTTCATGTTCTTGGAAACTATGTCTCTTAACATTGAGATTTCTATTAGGATCTTCTATAGGTTTTAACAGACATTCAAAATCCGCGTATATAATAAATGGAACTTCCTCTTTATGTTTAAAATTTTTAAATTCTAAAGTAGCATCGTCAGGTAAATTAATCCGACACTTATTTATTTTGGAACAGTCAACTTCATGAGATTTCAAATTTTCCTTGTTAGTAAAATAATGAAGGCAACGTTCGCAAAGATAAATTTTTTCAGTATGTTGAGTAACTTGTCTACGAAGGAGAGCAGATAAAGTTTTAATCCATACGTAGTGAGTCTCTAATTTGAATTTTTCATCATCTATTGATATTTGTGGTCTATTAGTCTCATTTTCATCAATATATTCGTTTTGTATTAAGAGTAAGTTCACATGTTTAGTTTGTTTTAATTTCGTTATATAGCACGGTGAGACTTCATATTTCGATCCACATTTTTTTAGTATATATAAATTTACACTTATATTATTCAACTTTTCAAATTTAGGAATACTTTTTATTTTTACAGGGAAGCTTATACCATCAAAATTCAGTTCATTCTCATAGGGCTTGTACTTAATTACTCTGTTTGGATTTCTTGCAACTGGATGAAGGCATGAAAGTATAGCCCATTTAAAACATTCATTGTCTTCATTTTTTACATTAACACAGGCTCTTTTATTATCTATGCTTGACGGTAATGGTATATACGAGCATGGTTTAAGTGGATTATACTTATTTATATTAATAGTGAGACCGACAATAGTTTTTAACGACCAGCCTGAGTCTCTTTCTTGAAATTCTTCGATTTGTTTAAGTATAATATCTTTAACGTTATTTTGAAACCATCTATCAAGATCAGTAGTCTTATAAATGCAAACATTTTCTGTATTGAAATACATGATTTGAATATCTTCTTCTTGATTTTTCTTTATGATAAATTGTGATGCCATTTCTGTATTTATTTTTAAGTTATTATGGATAGCAAGAAATTGAGGTATTTTAATTTGTAATAGTTGATTTGCGGCAACTAGAAATGTTTTTATATCTAAATGATGTTGATTAACTATACAGACTGTACTAATTCGATTTTCAAAGGCTGAATGAATTGGTCTCCAAACAACTCCATCTCCTAGAATTTCATCCTGAATAGCTGTTAATGGTTGTATACTTCCACCAACTTTTATAGTTTTACTTAAATTGACTTCAATAGAATTCAAATGACAAGCACAAGTTTGACACCTTTGTCGAATTGCTCTACTTAAATCAGATCGTTTCATAAATTCATTAATTGAAATTATAGCATTAACTGTTAGATTTCTCCATCTAATACAATCGTCTATATCTAAATCGTTCGAATGGTTATAAGCTTTCCATAAATTTTTAATTGTTTCTTCAAAATAGGCGATAGAAGTCATGTTGTTAGTTATCTAGTTTTATTGTCTTGTACAGTCACTTGTCTATAATTGTATAAAGGATTATTATGATGAAAGGATGGAAAAGGTAGTGAACAGCTCTAAAATGAACTTGTTCTTAGTTGGTAATGAATATTGATTTGTTTAACAAATCAATAAGGATTCAACTAACTACTGAGGAACTACTTGCAAATGGCGTAAGGTAAGGCAAGCTTAGCTCGCAGGCTGTCTCGAGAGACTGCGCTCTTTTGCTAGGCCAAAGCTGCTTTTAAAGGTTAAGTGAGGGCGCTGTCAGCAAACTGAGGGCGCTGCCTACAAAGTGTGGGCGCTGTAGGCAGTATATGGAAGGGTTAGCTCAAACGAAAGAGTGGGGGTGAACCGACTGTAGCACCATCTAACTTATTAATTTAGTATTAAAGGGTTTATATATAGATCTTCAGAATAAAAATATAGTCATTATTGCTTTGAGATACGATTCAGCTCACATATCATAGAGAATGATGGACTATATTTTAGATATTCAAGGCTTTCAGAGTCTCAATAATACTTTTATTTGTAAGGAGTTTGCCTATTTACCAGTATGTTCTAATACTTCACCTACAGTGCTACTTTTTAAACCTCCATATCATTGGCTCAAACTGTCTATTGAATATCAAAGTGTTAATAAGTGGTTGGAATTACATCATCATGGTATTTATTTTAATTATCGTTAATTAACATTGATTTTATTTGAAATATTTAATAAAATCAATTTTATAGGTATATTATGGAGAAATGGTATTTTACCATATAATTTTTTAAATTGTACTATACGTAGTCATTTACATAATTGTAGAAATATTTATGTGAAAGGATTACAAAAGAAGCAATGGCTTGAAAAAATTATTCCTGAAAAGTAGGTTCAAATAATATACAATAGTACAAAATTCTAAATTCGAATTTAATTAGTTTTTTTTTTTTTTAATTACAGAAATATTTTAGATATCGAAACTGAAATGAGATTTCCGCGATTGGAAGATTTAAGTCTTAAATTTAAACCATCATGTATATATCATAGTCAGAATGGCGAGAATATAGTATGTGCTGCAGTAAATACACAAAAGATACACGATTGGATGATGGAAAGACAAAAACAAGCAAAATCAAAAGGGATCGACACAGTCGAAAGATTTACAGATGACTATAATTCATATAAAAATTCAACTGAATATTTAAAAATAGCTATGTCAGACACTGAACATAAAGATTATAGACAAAGTGTACTCTATTCAATGTATAATTAAAAATAATAAATATTAAATAAATAATAAATGTGTGCTTATTTAAATAGTAAAATAATCATAACGATTGTAAGAAAGGGTGAATGGATGAGAATAAGGTTCCCTCCTAGCAGAGATGTTTAGGAGGAACATCTCAAGGAGGTGTCAGTCGAGCGACTGCATTCGTAGTCTCTAGCATTCTCACGAAAACAGTTCCCTTCGTGGAGAGAGCACGTGTTGACTATAGACAGCATACGCTCCCCTCCGCACATCATGGTCCACGCTTAGCTAGAGCGTAGGAGAGAGACAGAGAGAGAAAGAGAGAGAGCGCACGTTTACTACTACTACTATAGTAGCGCATCCCCGTCAGGTCAGAACTATAAACAGCATACGCTCCCCTCCTCCTCGCACTGTGGACCACGCTGAGTCAGAGCTAGAGAGAGAGAGCATACATTTAATACTGCTATAGTAGCGCACCCCCATCAGGCCAGAACTATAGACAGCATGCGCTCCCCTCCTCCTCCGCACGCTCGGGCCCTATACCAAATGTATGCGTGTGTAGCTAATATACACAATATGCATCCTCTAAGGTACATGTGGCATTGGCTCTAGTGGTAGAACGCTAGCCTGCCAACCCAGAGGACTCCGGTTCGATTCTCCGGTCTGTCTCTTCATTTTTTTCAAAAAATCTTCGCTATTTTCTATTCGTTTCATTCTCAATGTAGCATATAAATTGTCAATAATATATATTTATAACTTTTAAAAAAAAAAAAAAAAAAAAAACATTTAAATTTAATTAGACTAAAAGCTCTAGGTATAGGGTCCCTAGGGACTAGGAGCCCTAGTAACCTTCCTCAAAAATTATAAATAATTATTAACATTAATAATAATAATAATAATTAACATAGAAGGGATAGAGGCCAGGGAATCAAAGGGTTAAACCAAGGGACCCCCCCACGAATATTGTTAATAATAATTGTTAACAATAATAATTATTATTAACATAGCCAGGGGGTCCAAAGGGTTAAGCCCGGTGGGGTCAAAGGGTTACGGACCCCCCGCAGGTGTGCTGGAACATACGTATGTTCCAGCACACCGGAGACCCCCCCGCAGGTGTGCTGGAACATACATTGCTATACTACTCTCTGAATCTGAGCCAATTTCCCGAGGTTGCCTACTTGGGTCAGCAATTTGATTATTTTATTTGCCACGCTGCCCCGGGTTAAAAGTTATAAAATAGTTATATAAAAATTTTATAAATTATTCATTATTTATTTTATTTCCTTTAAATTTTAATAATTTTATGAAGAGGAGGAGGATGAGGATGAGGATGACGAGGAAGAAGAGGAGGGCTGAATCCCGCCGGGTGTATGTGACGACGTTGGTGGTGGTGACGATGGTGGTGGTGATGGTATTGGCGGTGGTGATGGTGTTGGCGGTGGCGGTGGTGGTGGTGTTGGCGGTGTTGGTGGTGTTGGCGGTGGTGGTGGTGTTGGCGGTAATGGCGGTACTGGCCGTACCACCGGTATTAGAGGTGGTGGTGGTTGATTCACTACGGTCGGGACGACAGATTCAGTCGGTAATCTATAATTCCAAATTAATCTGTCGTTTCTAACGGCCTTCGCCCTGAATAATTCGGACCGCAGAATCAACCACCGTTGTCTGCGGGACTCTTTTTTATCTGTAACAGAAAGGTAAAAAAAACATTAATCGTATTAAACAATTAATTATATAAGCAAAAGACGAACAGTAAGCTTACAACTAACTACAAAAAGCAACATTCAAAACTAGTTTTCAACACAGTACATGCAATATTTTGTATAATAAATACCTTTGTCGCCCTTGACTACCCTGCGAGACCTGAAACAAAAATCAACTGCAACATATGTAAAAATATGACAATTATTTGATCGGTTCTTCGCTATCTATTCTTTCTCGGTGATCTGTTATAGAGAAAAAGTAGATTCCAGGGTCAACGACGAGGACGTGACCGATCTTCTGACCCCGCGGTAACCCAAACCATACGTTACCTTGTCCTCAGTACGACGATTGTCCTGGCCCTCTACTGCCGAAGATAGGACAATCTTCCTGTGCAAAAACTACACGAAACAACACAGACAAAGTAAACTTAAAAATAGTCGGCGTCTACTTGTATCAATGTATCATGAAAAAACTGACTCAAATAATCATATCTTATAATACTCCAACTGGCGATATTATATATATCTTCATAGTTACCAAATTCTGTTCAAACTTATTGATATTGACTTAGAAAACTCACTCTAGAATGCTGCGGATCCTGATAATCTATACGGTAACATACTGTCTTGATTCTCTTATAATTTTTTAAATAATAAATTTTGTAATGATGGAAAGATGGGATATAGTGAGAGATGGAAATTCAC
Organism: Phymastichus coffea; assembly: GCF_024137745.1. Taxonomy (NCBI): domain Eukaryota; kingdom Metazoa; phylum Arthropoda; class Insecta; order Hymenoptera; family Eulophidae; genus Phymastichus; species Phymastichus coffea. The sequence continues at coordinate 299,503 of NW_026706853.1, read as the reverse complement.
TTAATTTCAATTATATTCAGCAACTTTCGTCAGCACATTTGCTCACCTCTTCAGACTTTATTAATAGAAAAACAACAAATTATTAACAATAGGGTTGCATTTCTCTCGTAGTCAAATTATTATAGGCTAAAACGTATAACTCGTAGCACAGTCAAGTTACAATAAAGTGAGAAATCAAGTATTTCAACCCATATATATATATATACTCCTCATCCATTATCCCTTCCTCATAGATGTCAATTAAGGCTTATAAATTACAAGAAGACGTAAAAACAATTTTAAAAGACTGGAATGATAATGGTTTTCTGTAAAAATATTGGCATAATAATGATTTAACTCAAACTGACACATCTATAGCAAAATGCTATGGATTACCTAAAAAATTCATAAAGAAAATGTCCAACTACGTCCAATAATTTCATCAATTAATAGCCCTACTAACAAATTAGCAAAATTCTTATATAGTGCTCTTAAAACAGTTATAAAGAAACCTAACTCTCACATTTTAAACAGTGGACAGTTAAAACAGAAACTGAAAGATATAGTTATATTCTAAACGATCACGTTTTAATATCATTGGATGTAACTTCCTTATCCACAAACATATCGTGTGATTTAGTCTTAAAGGGATTGGACAAACATTATGAACAAATTAAAAACTGTGAATTTTCAATAGAAGAGATTCGGAAAGGTATAAAATTTTTATATAATAACAAATATTTTGTGTTCAAAAAAATTTATTATAAACAAATTGTAACAAAACTCGATCCTTGTTACCAATTCTTTTGCGGGGTAAGTGAGGCACTTTCGCTCAAGGCAATTGAGGGAGAAAACGAGGAGAGGCTGATAAATGAATTATAGAAAGATAGAAATCAAATCTCGTTTACAACCTATTATTATTAATAAATATGCATACTGAACATACGCGAGCATAACATAATCTAAATTACCGACCAACAAACTGCAAATAGAACAATAAACTACTTAGATAATCTCAAATGAACATTTCGCATTTCATCTTAATACTTAATCGCGTACTTAACCTATTACAAACTTACTTAAAAACTACGCGAATCAATACCGGGTAAATTGCCCGGCACGTGGGCGCCTGGACAATTCACCGGTCGTAACTTACATCACTATAAATTAATCTTAGCGCGAACCTTCAGATAGCCGGCACGTGAGTGCCAGGCTATCTCTTTCGACGCGCACCGGCCGTCGTATCACCAGAGAGAGAGAGTGTAGAGAGAAAGAAGAAAGAAGGCTTGACCTTTTATCTCCTGTTCCTCGCAACGTCGAGAATCCTGAGCGATGCGCTGCCGCAGGAAGTACCGGGTGTCGTCTCTGGTCAGATCGTCGCTAACCGCTGTCGCTGACCAGGTATCCGTAGGCGACGTTGACTCTCCTAGCAGGTGGGCTGGCTGCAGTTGCTGGCAAAGCCGTTGCCGGTAGGGTTGATCTTCCTTCCTTCCGGCTATCCCGAACTGCTCTCTCTGCTGGGCTCGGACTTCCGCACTCTAGTAGTACTAGGCTTCGACTCCCTCACTCTAGTAGGACTCGGCTGCAACTCTCTCACGCACTAATTCTTGCGCGCGTCTTGCAGCCGCTCAGCGGCGCTCGCTCCTCTCCCTACCTTGACCTATTAGTTAGGCGGCACGCGACGCGTCGCTTATCGGTCACGCGTTGCGCGCCTGCCAATCCCTGCATGGGCCTAATATTCTCTCTCTCTCTCTCTCTCTCTTTCTCACTCTCTCTCCGCGCTCTTCAACTTTTCTTTGCGCTCAACTGCGCTGGCTCGTCCTTGGCGCTGAAATAAAAGGCCAAGTGTTAGACGCATACTTTAATCCGCCTAACGTTGGCCAACACGCCTTGCCGAGTGGGGAAGGGAGAACGCAGACGAGAGACCGGCACACGGCCTGCTCTCGTCACAAAATATTTGAAAACCCGATGGGCTCTCACCTATCTATCTCTCCTCTACTAGCTAATATTATGATGGAAGACTTAGAGAAATTGCAGATGCAATTGAGCCATAGAGAATTAGAGAAATTGAAAATTAGAGAATTGCCTGAGCGTGTTGCGGAATGAATATCAAATTAATCCTGTTTTCTATTACCGATATGTTGATGACACTTTGATGTGCGTTCCAAAAGATAAATTTGATTTAGTTATCGAGACGACGTTCAATTCTTATCATAATAGACTACAACAATTTACGTTTGAAATTGAAATGAATCATTTTATTCCATTTCTTGACTTAAAATTGATCAGAAATAATAATAAATTCGAATTTGACTGGTTTAGGAAAACAACACAAACTGACAGAATTTTGAATTCAAAAAGTTAATGTAGTACTGTATTGAAGTAAATTAATTTATTAATTGATAAATTAATATAAACTCGGAGGTTTGCCGGGGCTCGATCGTTTGAATCTTCCATGTGTTATCAATTTTGCGTTTTCGGTATGGATGAGGGTAAATACCTCGGTGCAGAGATAACGTAGGTAACTGTATTTAATCACTAAACCAAGAAATCTACTATTATCCATCTACTTTTTTTCGATTAACCACTTCTTCCCTGTGAAAATGTATTATTAATGAATTCGCCGCATACGATAATTGAAAATACTTTTTCGAGAACACATTTCCCAATTTTTTCCTTTTTAGGTCATTTTGTGGTAATTTCATTATTTCCCACATTTCTTTTTAAAACTCACAAAAGCAATGCGCATGGACTTTGATCATCTTCGTAAATTTGACGAAATTTCATGATTTTTCACTTTTTTCGTAAATTTTTCGAATGTTTACTTTTTTCAGTTTTTTCGTCATTTTGTTTAAATGTCATGATTATTAATTTTTATCGTAAATTTTTCGAAATTTCCAAATTTCTCAAAGTTTTTTAGAACCTCTCAATAGCAATGCGCATGGACTTTGAAATTGTTTTTTTGAACCTCACACAAGCAATGCGCATGGACTTGGATCATCTTCGTCAATTTCACGAAATTTCATGATTTTTCAATTTTTTCGTAAATTTGACGAAATTTCAAGATTTTTCACATTTTTGCTTATTTTTTCGAAATTTCATGATTTTTCACTTTTTTTGTCATTTTCACGAAATTTCAAGATTTTTCACATTTTTCGTAATTTTGTCGAATTTTCCTGATTTTTCACTTTTTTCACATTTTTCATCATTTTGTCGAAATTTCAAGATTTTTCACATTTTTCGTAAATTTGACGAAATTAAAAAAAAGATTCTTCACATTTTTGTTCACTTTTTTTATCATTTTTCATCATTTTGTCGAAATTTCAAGATTTTTCACACTTTTCGTAATTTTGGCGAAATGTCAAAATTTTTCACATTTTTGATCATTTTATCGAAATTTGAAACCTCTCATCTCATACGTTACTTATTTGAAATTTCAGGGTTGTTCAGCTTCCTCGCTGAGTATCTTGTGATGATCGTTGAAAATGAATAGGTCATTTCTAAATAAGTCTACCAGTCCAATCTGAACCGAACCAGACCAGGCCGACTTAACTGGATATCTTCACTATGACTCATCGTATATAGTGTTGTGATATGTTTGTAAACGAAATGTATTTGTACCGAAGGACAATAAATGAATCGTCAACACTATCCAGAACGTCTACTTTTTTTCTTTTTTTTACTCCAAAGTCCAATTACCTCAATTTCCCATGATTCGTTTCAACATTGAAAAATATACTTTGAATGTACCCGAAAGAATTGGGTTATTGGGTTATGGGGGGACTTTACGAACGTATGTTTAAGTACACTGTCCGAATAAAGTAGAAGGGTAGGCCGATCGCTCGGCGCAGTTTGGTCCAAATCGCGGCCCGCGTCTCGCCGCGTATTTCGTTCAAATATTTTTGCTTCTAAGAAGCCAGGGCGGGGAGTCTCATAGGTAAAAGTAATTGTTTAGGTTAATGAGATATGGGTTCATTGGGCGATGTGTTATTGGGTACATTGGGTTATTTGGTTTTAAGGGGTTATGGGGGGACTTTACGAACGTATGCTTAAGTACACTGTCCGAATAAAGTAGAAGGGTAGGCCGATCGCTCGGCGCAGGTTGGTCCAAATCGCGGCCCGCGTCTCGCCGCGTATTTCGCTCAAAGATTTTTGCTTCTAAGAAGCCAGGGCGGGGAGTCTCATAGGTAAAAGCAATTGTTTAGGTTGTGGGGGGACTTTACGAACGTATGCTTAAGTACACTGTCCGAATAAAGTAGAAGGGTAGGCCGATCGCTCGGCGCAATTTGGTCCCAATCGCGGCCCGCGTCTCGCCGCGTATTTCGTTCAAAGATTTTTACTTCTAAGAAGCCAGGGCGGGGAGTCTGATAGGTAAAAGCAATTGTTTAGGTTAATGAAATATGGGTTCATTGGGTGATGTGTGGGTTCATTGGGTTATTTGGTTTTAAGTGGTTATGGGTTGGGTTATGGGGGTTATTGGGTTATTGGGTTTAGGTCGATTCGGAAACCGAGGATGAGCGATCTTCGAGCGATCTTTCAAATTTAAAAGTTTTCAAGACTTTTTTCACAAATTTTCTAATATTTCAAAGTTTTTTACTCTTTTTATGAATTTAACAACATTTCATGATTTTTCACTTTTTTTGTAATTTTCACTAATTTCAAGATTTTCACATTTTTCACTTTTTTGCTTATTTTTTCGAAATTTCATGAATTTTCACTTTTTTTGTAATTTTCACGAAATTTCATGATTTTTCACATTTTTCGTCATTTTCACGAAATTTCAAGATTTTTCACTTTTTTCGTCATTTTCACAAAATTTCAAGATCTTTCACTTTTTTTACTTTTTTCGTAAATTTGATGAAATTTCAAGTATTTTCGCATTTTCCGTAATTTTCACGAAATTTCAAGATTTTTCACTTTTTTCGTAAATTATTGGATGTCTTATGATTTTTCGCTTTTTAAGTCGTTTTGTCGAAATGCCATTATTGCTAATATATTTTTTTGAACCTCACAAAAGCAATGCGGATGGACTTTGATCATCTTCATCAATTTCACGAAATTTCATGATTTTTTACTTTTTTTGTCATTTTCACGAAATTTTTTTGAACCTTACTAAAGCAATGCGCATGGACTTTGACACGTCTGACTTATGTAACTTGTGTTAGTCGCAAATTATAATCCCTTAGGCCAATGAACAAATCAGGTCAAATAACCCAATAACCCAAGTAGACCCGTATTCCAAGCAAACCAGGCCAACAAGGTTATTGGGTTTATATATATGGAATCGGTTACAATCGAGGGAAAGCGCGGAATCGCGACGGAACCAAGTGGAAACTGTTTTTTTGCCAAAAATAAGCATGTAAATCGGTGTTTCATTTTTACCGCTCGTTTAAGGTTATTCAATAATAACCTAATAAACCAATAACCTTTTTGGGACTTGTCCAAATTCCGGTGGTCGAATAAACCAATAACCTTATTCGGACTTGTCTATATTTCGATGACCGAGTAATCCAATAACCTTGTCGGAACTTGTCGAAATTTCGGCAAACTGGATAAACCAATAACCTTTTCTCGTCATGTCAAGGTTTTGGCTAAACGGATAAACCAATAACCTTATTTGGACTTGTCCAAAATTCGGTCATCGAATAAAGTAATAAACCTCTTTTTTTTCCATTTTTGTTGATTTTTTTGAACCTCGCAAAAGCAATGCGTATGGACTTTGACACATCTAATTTATGTAACTTGTTGTGTTAGTCTCACATTATAATCCCTTAGGCCAATGAACATACAGAAGGTACTCGAGGCGCATTACGAGTGAGGTATCATTGGCAAGGGTGTTGCATAAGGTATGTAATGGTGAAATAAAAAATGAAAATTTTCATGGCGAATTTTGATTTTTTCGTAAGTATATACATTTCTATGTATAGTTTTTTTCAAATATAAATATTTTTAAAAACTGATTGTATTTTCATAATCTACGCAAAAAATGTATGTTATTTGATGCATATATGTCTATACCTAAATTGGATCCGTCACGTTGAAAAATCGAAATGAAAATCAGGAACTTACCAAAAATCGTTAAAAATCCTAATTTTGAAATGGCTGCCAAATATTCAAATGTGAGTTAAAAAATCTGAAAAAATTCACACATACTCTGTGAAACATATGAAACAAATTGGCGTTATTTAAAAAAAAATAAAAATTTTGACTTTGCGCGTTGGTGTGAAATGGGCCATATATATATTTATTGACAAGTGTTGCACTTTGCATCAAAGGGCTATGCCCGTTGATTTGAATATATGAAAAATAACAAATAACAAACACTAATCGACCTTTTAACTTTTTCAGAACGCAAAACATATGCTTGAGGTCATCACAAAGAACTGTGAACGTGAGTATTTTTTTAATGTTGATTGAAGTTGTAAAGGGATAATTCGAACTAGTTATTATTACATTATTCTTTTATAAAATCACGTAGAAATGGGTGCACTCAATTCAATGCTGGCTAAATATCACAACCAAGAGCAGGTGAGGAATGCTGCTCTAATTAAAACAAATCACAAGATCTTCTCAAACATAAGTGTACGTAAAAAAATGATTGATCTCTAGTATTTTATCTGTAATTTTGATATGCAGCGTACTCTGAGTATTCCTAATTCGATAACTTCATTTCAGGACACAGTAAACGATGGACTCCAGCATTTGAGGAGGTCTTTACGTGATACAGTACACTTAGCTAAATACACTACCGATCTCATCATTATGGCACAAACAGTTCATAAGACAATAGAAGTAACAACAGAAAACCGATCGGTACAAATACAATTTGAAAATTTATGTTGTATCGATGAAGTTGATGAGGAGGTCATTAGCGTAAATTTTTAAATCAATATTTATCAGGAAAACGTCGGTCAGAAAGTGGTAATTATCAAACGATTTTTTTTTGTAGGGAAACGTTTCATCGGATGCTCGCGCAAACGCTCCGTCTTTTTGCGAAGACGGTATAGTAATAAGAACTGGCGAAAACTCGGAATTCGAGTTTTCAGATTTAATTGTTCCGGACAATGGTTTGTCGGACAGGAGCAATGTGTCGGAGGACCATAAGTCTCTCCCATTGGTAAGTCTTAATCGTATTACTAAACATTTACAAAAAAATTATTAAAAATAGTCGCAATATCCTCCAATTTATCGTGTTTGACATTATTGTGTGTTACTGTTGTTATTTTGACATTTTTCGCTTCGTGCTTATTTAATTTATTATTTATATATCTCCATAAACTTTCACTATCATTGCCTACTTTACTAAAAACCATTTGCTCATACTTGTTGTGACGGAGAATTTCGGCTTGCCGGCTTCTCCTTTGTCTCTCTCTCGTCCGTTCGTTGCGCCCGGGCTGAGGGTGTATTTGTATACACTCTCATGCCTATATTTTCTCTGTTTGAGGTGCGGCGAACGGGCATTGGCGGAGCTGGAGGCGGTTGATGAGGCGACGATCCGTTGCCAGGATCGTTATGCGTGGGGGCGAGTGGAATGGGGAGAGCGCGGCCGAGGGGGGAAATCGGTAGTATCGTTTGGGCTGGCCGATCGCGTGCGCGCGTTTATTTTGTCGTCGCCGATTTCCGGTTTTTTCCGTTGGTTTTTGGAAGCGGTGCGGTGCTTCGCCACGTCGTTTATTTGTGGATGCGCACCCGGTGTGTGGGCGCGCATCGGTGGTTCCATTTGGTGTGAGTGTGGAGTGAGTGGCTGGGTCGCGCCCAGCCAAGCCTTGCCGCCCAGCACCGGTGTGCGCGGGTAAGAGCGAAGCCCGTACCGCCGGCGCGCGCGCGTTCGGCGAACGAGTCCGACGAGCAGCTGAGCAGCAGCACCAGCAGCAACAGCAGCAACAACAGGGGGTTAGCGGCGGCCAGCTGCAGCAGCAGCAGCAAGCCGCAGCCGTTGGCCGAGAGCGGTCATCTTCGCCCGAGGTCGTCGTTGGGAAGGTCGGTGCCGGTTTTCTCTCTCTCTCTCTCCTTCTCTCGCTCTCTTGCATGTTCAGTGGTGCTCGCGGGTGCAACGGTGCACGTCGGGCAGCGATGCCGGCCCCCGTTGCCGGGTGTTGAGGTCGCGAGTGCGTTCGCGGGCGCTTAGGCTTGAGCGGATTATCGGGCAGTGATTGCCGATAATCCGATTAAGCGGATTAGCGATTTTGTATTAGGCCGATTTGCGAGACGGAGTGTGCGTGCTCCGTCTAGTTATTAATTTGTGTGTCTTTCTTTTATTTTCTTTTATTGTGTTTGTAATAATAAATTTGTAATATATATATTTGTGTCATATGTCACTGCGTCAACCCGTTCGTTTTCCGATTTCCCTTTGATTCGTGCGCGATTGGTACACACGCTCGGTGTGCCATTCAGTCGTGGGAGCATTCGTGCCTCCCGAGCCCTCCTTTTGATAAATATTGTGCGGACGGCCGCGAGCAAGTATCCTAACGAATAGTCGGCTTAAATAATTCCGTTACATTGTATTTAGCATCCTTCACGACTTTACGTAGCACACTATCATACCTTTTATAATTCTGTTTAAGTCTCATATTCATCGGTTGGTTGCGCCACATTTTGTAAAGAAATTCTTTGGTATTACATGAAATCTTTATTTCTTTGGTTATCCAATTTTTATGCGTTAATTCCTTACTTTTTCTTCGTTGGCACATTTCCTGGTCGCTTTGTTTACAAAATTTTTTATATCAGTAATTATTACATTGCATACCTTCTCTGGATCTTGCATTGACAATAAATTTTGCCATTGTTGCTTCGAAGCGATATATTTCAATTTTTCGTAATCAATGTAATTTGTTTGTATATTCTTTTCAGTCGAAGAACTTTCTATATCAAGTGCAACAATCAGCGGTAGATGGTCCGTAAAAAATTGTTTGACTTTGTAAGGATTGCAATTAATGTCGGTTTTTAGCAAAAACATTGTCAACACAAGAACCCATATTCTTATTTGCTTCATTTGGCTTCGTAATTTTATTGAATAACGGTATGTACTGATATTCTAGAAAATTTGACAAATACTCGTCCGAATTATCATCTAGTACAAGCAAGTCGGTATTAAAATCATCCAAGATAAAGTGAATTTTATTATTTTTGTTTAACTTAACATATTCCTTAATATCCCTAATGAACGTTGTTTTGCTATAATTGTTGCATCTGTAAACTCCCGAGATTTTGATTTTAGTATTTTTACTTAAATTTATATTGCAACTCAATACGTTTAGACTCTTAACTTTGTAACGGGGAACTTATTCGGGGCGAAAATAAGTAATTTATCCGTTAGAGAAAATGGTGTATTGCGTTGCGAGGCTGACCGCCGCCTCGATTTGCTCGTTCGGACAGCTTCAGTCGTCTTACCGCTCGCCCCAGAGCCCGTGAAAATCCACACGTGCGAAACACGTGTGGCGATCCGGGTTGCCCACTGACTCAAGGTCGGGCAGGTTCTGTTATGGGCGATAGGAGAGGAAAACCAAAGGGCATTAAAAAATTAATTTCAATCGAGTATCACCAGATTCACAAATTTATTTCTCTTTGTTCAATAATACTAAGTTCAATAATACAAAGAGAAAGTTACGGCCGAGAGATTTCGCTAGAAACTTCGCGTTCGCGATGGGAGAGAGAAAAAACACGCACTATCTAATTTTATAATCGGTCGCACGCAATTACAAATGTTGTCGGAGACTTACGTCGCGGGAACGAGTTGACGCAGATCTCGGCGTGCTGTCGACGATGTCCACGGATCTCGCTGACTCCTTGGTCCTTCTTTTTGGCGCTTTCTTTAGGCGAGGTTTTCACTGCCCGGATTTACAGTTGCCCGCAATCCTCGATTGTCACCTCAGATCGCTCTGGGCAACCAAATATGTTGGGCAGTGAAAGATCCTTTCTTCGCCACTTTTTCCGCCTTCAGAAATGATTCTCCTATAACCAACACTAAGTCGCTCGGAAGTCCTTTTTCTTTCTTTTCTGCAATAGCCTTAGCGTCGTACTTTTCTAGCTGCCGGAGTGACCGCACGCGATGCTCTCCTCTCTCGCCGCCTTGCACACGCCGGCCGCCGGCCAGAGAGCTTCCGAAAACTTCTTTGGACATCTATTAATGTTTGTGGGTTTATATATATCGAATGGGTGAAAATCGAGGGAAAGCGCGGAATCGAGACGGGACCAAGTGGAAACGGTTTTTTAGCCAAAAATAAGCATGTAAATCGGTGTTTCATTTTTACCGCTCGTTTGAGGTTATTCAATAATAACCTAATAAACCAATAACCTTTTTGGGACTTGTAAAAATTTCCATGACGGAATAAACCAATAACCTTTTGCGGACTTGTCCAAATTCCGGTGGTCGAATAAACCAATAACCTTATTCGGACTTGTCGATATTTCGATGACCGAGTAATCCAATAACCTTGTCGAAACTTGTCGAAATTTCGGCAAACTGGATAAACCAATAACCTTTTCCGGTCATGTCAAGGTTTCGGCTAAACGGATAAACCAATAACCTTATTTGGACTTGTCCAAAATTCGTTCATCGAATAAACTAATAAACCTCTTTTTTTTCCATTTTTGTTGATTTTTTTGAACCTCGCAAAAGCAATGCGTATGGACTTGACACATCTGATTTATGTAACTTGTTGTGTTAGTCGCACATTATAATCCCTTAGGCCAATGAACAAATCAAGTCAAATAACCCAATAACCCAAGTAGACCCGTATTCCAAGCAAACCAGGCCAACAAGGTTATTGGGTTATTGGGTTCCCGCGTAAAAATCGAAACTATTGGCAATATATTGCGGAAATATTGGCAAAAAGTATTAGAGATATATTGCCAATATATTCCCCATATATATTGCATGGCTATTGCCAATATTTACCTTGTGGTCTATTAGCAAAATATTGCCAATAGTTACTAGATGAGCCAGAATTTAGCAACTATTGGCAACATATTGGCAACAGTTATGTTGTTATAAATTTCTCCAATATATCGGCAATATTTTGGTAATTTTTTCAAATAAATCCTCCACGATAGCTTGCCAATATATTGGCAACACATCGGCAATATTCAATATATTCGCAATATAATATTGCTTCACTCTTGCCAATATTTTGGTAACATTTATTATTTTTTTCATTCGCTTTTTTTACAAATTAAGTACACACAAAGATAATAGAGCATTGTAATTTTATTTCAAAGCAAAGGTAAGTAAAGTATAAATAAAAAAATCAAATAAGTTTACAGTATATGCATTACAAAGTACGTATGAGTCAACAATTTTTACAATCATTCATTTTCAACACTATTAACTGGTTCTATAATATAATCAGTATCTACATTTTGAATTTTAATGTGATAGCAAATATTTATCAAACTTTCTATTTTCACGACTTTATAATTTCCATTTATCGCAATACATTTATTTACTAAATATAAAGTACCACCCGGCAAGTCTATCGAAAATGGATTTTGAACTACGATTTCCTGAACGATCGCATAATGTTTTCCTGGACACATACATAATTTATTACATTTACAATTCGTAATACGTATAAAATTTTGAATTATACCAAATTCAACTAAATCATTGAAAACATACTTGACATAAAACGATTCGGTTTTCTTGTTAATATCGACTTTTTTAGATGTATACAAAATATTGTTTTTATATAACTTTGAAAAGACCAAAACATTTTTATCGGTCCAATTATTATTTACTAAAATTTCATGCATGTATTCAGGCTGATTTTTTAATATATAGCCAACTATAGAAATACTATCATCAACTTTTGTCAATTTTAATTTTCTCGTAGGCGATAAAATGTTGTTGCAAAGTTCTGAAGCTTCTTCATTTCCTTCTAACCATTTATTTTTGAAAGTATATACTGACATATGCATACTTAAATTTGAAATGATTTGCAAATGTGGAAATTTACTTCCACGTACCATTGCTTTTAATTTTCCGTTTAAATCCTCTAGAGGAAAGCATGAGGTAGTAAAGAGAGGGCCAAAACGACGTATCATTAAAGCTAAGTGTCTCAATAGGTGTAAATTACAACTCATAAATTTTAATTCATACAAATCTTCAAATTTTTTAATAAATTTTTCGAAAGATTTATCTGCTAATTCTATCATTCGATCTGTGATTTTCTCTTGCAATAATAATTGAAGTCCCAATACTAAATACATATAATGATTGAAATAGTCTTCAGGCAAGATCCCGTTCAAGACCGGTAATGAAAAATATAAAGCCCAATTTTTTAGTTCAGAAGCTTTCCAATGTCAATAGTGGGTTTTTATCGGCCTTGGTCGCCTTGCTACAAAGCAAGGTGGCTTTATTGTGCATAATCTATAATCGACAACTTCTACTAAATTATAAAATGAAAATTTTTCACCAATAAATTTTGCATCGAACCATAGTTGACCGACTCGTTTTACAATTCCTTCGAACGCACAATGCATTATGTCGATAGCTGTGGAAGTTATGTATCTGGGTACATATTGTGACATAATTGAAGGCCCTTTTACTCCACATACTATCGCATTCGCTTCTACGGCTAATCTCACATTATTCAGTGTCTCCGTGTCAGTTCGAAGCTGCACTTCTTTTCTGTAAGGGTATACGCGAGTTTTTGCTACAGTGATACCAGGTTCCAAACAAATTTGACATCCGAATCTACCATTGTATTGGTTCATCGCAAGAAATAAAGCTTTCGCAGGTAAGTCAGCTGTTCCGCAAGCAATTATACTTCTAATTACTGTAGCTTTACGCAAATCGCCTATATGAATTTTAATGCCTTTATAAATTTTCCTGAGAGATTCTGTGAGTGGTCTTAAAAATAAATTTGGGTTCGGTTTCTTTTCACCGAACCATAACGCAACTAACAGAACATTTTCTACTTTATATCGTAATGCATAAGGCAACTCTAAAATTATTAAAAAAAAGCCCCAAATGCTATACTTTGAAGAATTAAATATTTTTACACCATCAGTGTACCAAAGAAAAGAAATGTTATTTTTTTCTGAAAGAATTTGGCCTTCCTGCGCGATTTGTTTATATATTTCACCATCATATATATCATGATATTCACCATTTGGGGCAAAACGAACACCTGTGTTATTAAGACTGTTATAAAAATCTTTGCGATCGTACAAACTTTCAAGTTGCGGAATTATCGGAATTTCAAGGTAGTAATTTTCGTCTACAATAACGTCGCAATGACAGTATACGTCGTTGTCGGTAACCTCATCGATTTCGATCGATTCATCAGTGTCGACATTATTGACGATATTATTTAGTGGCGCCTGACATTTCTCGCAATAGTAATGCTTTTTGAATTCTGTCAATCCATCGTCAAAGTATTTTTTGAACTGATGATAGGTAGTTGGGCACTTATGCGGCTTAGTAAAACACAGCCCAAACAATTTTAACAGATCTGCAGCGCACGTTTTAGTAATGTGATGTCGCAGAATAATAGTAGCAAAAATAATAACAAACGCTCGTACAGTCATCGTAGATCCAGAGAATAGTTTTTCTTCATTGTTGGATCGCTGATGGTAACTGTTTTGCCTGACATCTTCATTACTTGAATCGCTGCTACTTTCGCTAAAATCGTCATCTTCTACATCACTTCCATAATTATCTATACGAAAAAAATGTATAAGTAAATATGAGTGCCAAAAATATGAGGAATAAGTTTTCAAATAAATGTACTTTCAATATTGAAAGTAATAGAGAGTAATATCGAAAGCTCGTTTGCTCAGTCGATATCACGTTCGAAAATGGATATCTTTGATATAACTCAACTTTATTTCCTATCCATGGACATTTCTTTAGTTATCCTACTTTGGGCTTTTTTTAAATAAATAAAAATAAAACTCCTGACATTTGAAAAATGTACCAGAGTAAGTGAATGAATCACATGGGATTCAATTTTTTTTCGTGAATGATGAAAGCGAATGATTAGCGCGCGTCATGAACTTGTAATTGGGCATATTGAAACGGGTGCCATCGCTTACAACAACGAAGCTCGCATTTAAATTCTCTCGACTATACTCGATATGACAAAGGTTATATGCACGTAGGTGTTCCGTGTGCATGTGCAATGTGTATGCGCCAGCAGCAGCAGTAGCAGCTATAGCGCACTCAGCGTGGCGGCGACGGCGACAACAAAAAAAAGCTCTCAGCTAACCGCGAATGCCGCGATATGCGTGCCCAGTGCGCGCTCTTCGAAAGTAATGCTAATGCTGCCAATTTTCTTACATTCAAAATGTATACCGTACGTACCTGTTGCCTTCATATCACACTTTGAAATATATTTCGTTTCGATAAAAGAAGGTTGTAACAATATTTGTAAATTTAAAAGTTGTTGTACCGTAATCAAATTTTGGCCAACTCATTGGATCGGTATTTGCATCGACATCCATGTCGGAGCAATCAAATAGCTCATTGAAATCATCATTTTTGACTCGAACATCATAGCGATTGTCCAACTAAATGAATGTTTAATTTATCATCTTCATATTTATTCTTTCGTAAAGCTAATGTATTTAGACATCATACTTACATTAATGGATGTAGTCATGCAATCTGCAGTTTCATTTAAATCACTTTTCATAAACTTTTCTAAGCGATATTGGACCAGTGTAGAATACTCTGCGAAATAATTCTTGATTTTTGGCATTTTTATTAATATTTTTATTAACAAAATTAAGTATATGGAACTATGTCATTTCAGGGTAATCAAGAGGTTAATGTATTGGAATTCGTTTTTTGTCACGGCTGCACCGTTTTGTTATTGTTATTGTTTTTTTCTAAAGTTAACTGAGGTTAGTTGGTTAAATAACGCTAGAGATAAAAAGGGAAAAAAGCTCTGAACTATAGTTATTTTCTTGCGGAAAAATGTTCGCGCTAATACTATGGACCGGTTATAATACCACGAGCACGATCGATATCAATCAATTAGTACCTGATAAAGAAGAAGGGGAAGAAACTATGGCCAGATACAGCGATGGAAAATTGTATCAAGTAAAAATTATTCGCAAAAATGGTAAAATAAACTAAAATAAATACGTATTTTTCAACAACTTTATTTCAAGCTTTCATCAATTTCAATTTTTTTTCTAAATTATGCAATGTAAATTCTAAAAACAATAATATTCTCAATGTAGTTGATGAACACTATCTAAGATCTCTAGCTGTGAGCACTGATGGAGAACTAATTCCAAGAAAAGGCAACTCCCAAAAAAAGATAGCTTTATGTGAACAAAAATACTTGAAGCAGAAATTGATTCTTGAGAAAAATAAATTGGAAGGAAAAAAACAAGCTACTAATGTATCATTATTAGACTCTAAAAGTGTTTTTCAAGATTCTGATAGCGAAAAAGAAGAGATTCCCCCGGTAAAAATGGAAAAGACTTATCATTCTTTATTATTTATTGTAAATATATTATATATCCTAGGACGTGGATTTTGATGAAAATGTACCAAGTGCAGTTGTGAAATCAGCCTACGACGGCAAAAATCAGCGCCCAAAACGATTTGTAGTGAAAAAGAGACGCGATAGCATATATGAGTGGGGCGGAACATCGACTCGAGTATCAATTAACAATCGAAATACTTATTACATCCTTTTTATTCAATTAATTTAAATGTAACCCGTAATATTATCTATTATAAACAGAACGTGAGAATTACTAGTGAGCAGTCGATTGCTAAGAAAACTAATAGTGCATTCTTTGAAAAAAACCAAGAAGGGTCGATGCAAACGATCGCAACTGGCTTTAAAGAGAAAGGCATAGCCTCAAATATTACTAACAAAACAGTACAGGTATTGTGTATTTGTTATGAATAATTATTTCGGTTTTACGATTTTTTCGTTATTCAATGATTGTTTCATGACAGAGATCGTTTCTTTAGCTCTCCTTAACAGTATTATTATTTTGAAATGTAATAAAATTAACAATTTGCGAAAAAAACATCTCGATCGCACGCTGCATTATCATAAATCAGATCACCGATTAGAGATCGAATCATTCCGCGACTCACCAATGATTGTGAGAAACAAACGCTTTTTGTTCGCAAGCGTTGACCCGATAAATACACGATGTTACAATGCATTACATCATCAATGGCAGCAGTATTATAATATGTAATAGGTTAAAAAGAAAACGGAACGCAAAGTTAAGGCATCAGAGAGGGATTTTGGTCGTGATTTTTTTAATAACAATTGTCGCCGCGCCGCGCGAGCTTTTCTTCACCGCCGCGTGAGCTTCTCTGCGCTGTTGTAAATAACACAGCTTATACACAGATCGAGCGCTGCTGTCTACATGTGCTTGCGTTTATTTTCAATTTACTTTAAAAAGGTTCATGAACAAGCAGAATTGGATGACGAACGCTACGGCGAATCATCAAAAAGAAAGCATGCAGAATTGGATGGCGAACGAGATCAAAACGACGACAGTGAAAGTGATGATTCCATTGTTGAGAGGAGCCGCTTGAATCTTGCTCGAGGTCGAAATGCACGGAAATCGAGGCGAATTTCTACGTCGGACGAGGTTGTTTTTTTTATTTGAATATTTTAAAGATCAGCAGGACGCTAGAAATTATAAATTGTCAGTTTGACGATGAGCGAGAGAAGGAAAAGGATCCGCTTGCTGATAGCAGACGCTCAAAACGAGTTCAAAATGACGACAGCGAAAGGTACGATGATTTGCCAGCTGAGAGGAGCCCCTTGAAACATGTTCGAGGTCGAAATGCACGGGAAACGAGGCGAATTTCTACATCGGACAAAGTTGTGTTTTTAATTTGAATATTTTATACGTTATATAACGCATGACGCTAAAATTTATATATTATTAGTCTGAGGATGACGGGGATAAGGAAGATGATCCGCTTGCTAATAGCAGATTATATAAACCTGGAAAAGTTTTGATATATGAAGATTTTCCCGAAGTATGGATAAATAAAACCGATTTAACGTGTTTATTGAGATGGAAAAATAAGCCGAAAGAAATGGTGCGTCGATTGCTTAGATTGCTGGTTGGCGAAAAAAATTTAAAAAATATGTGTGCCAGGGGAAGGACTTCCAAAAAAAAAGCGATCCCAGAGGACATCACTGCCTGTATTGAGTGTAAGATCATAAAAACAATTTTTAATATTTATAAAATTCATACAATTGCGGACAAATCATGTAAATATAAAATACTTTTATTACAGACTATGTCAACAAAAAATGTCCAGAAGGACTTACTCCAGCGCAGTTTACTACTGTCGCCAACTACCTGATTGGTTCAATACGTCATCCCAAAAAATGAAGCTTGACTCAAGTTTTTATTTATACTTTATTTACCTTTAAAATGCATTCTTAATTTATAGCGTTCTTATGTTTATAATTTTGCATTGTTTTAATGATTATACTTTGAAATAAAATTACAATGCTATTATCTTTGTGTGTATTTAATTTGTAAAAAAAGCGAAAGAAAAAAATTATAAAAATTACCAAAATATTGCCGATATATTGGAGAAATTTATAACAACATAACTGTTGCCAATATGTTGCCAATAGTTGCTAAATTCTGGCTCATCTAGTAACTATTGGCAATATTTTGCTAATAGACCACAAGGTAAATATTGGCAATAGCCATGCAATATATATGGGGAATATATTGGCAATATATCTCTAATATTTTTTGCCAATATTTCCGCAATATATTGCCAATAGTTTCGATTTTTACGCGGGTTATTGGTTTAGGTCGATTCGGAAACCGAGGATGAGCGATCTTTGAGCGATCTTACAAATTTCAAAGTTTTCAAGACTTTTTTTACAAATTTTCAAATATTTCAGTTTCTTACTCTTTTTATGAATTTAACAAAATTTCATGATTTTTCACTTTTTTTGTCATTTTCACGATATTTCAAGATTTTTCACATTTTTCACTTTTTTGCTTATTTTTTCGAAACTTCATGATTTTTCACTTTTTTCGTCATTTTCACGAAATTTTATGATTTTTCACTTTTTTCACTTTTTTCATCATTTTGTCGAAATTTCATGATTTTTCACTTTTTTCGTCATTTTCACGAAATTTCAAGATTTTTCGTAAATTATTGGATGTCTTATGATTTTTCGCTTTTTATGTTGTTTTGTCGAAATGCCATTATTGCTAATATATTTTTTTTAAACCTTACTAAAGCAATGCGCATGGACTTTGATCATCTTCATCAATTTCACGAAATTTAATGATTTTTTACTTTTTTTGTCATTTTCACGAAATTTTTTTGAACCTTACTAAGGCAATGCGCATGGACTTTGACACGTCTGACTTATGTAACTTGTTGTGTTAGTCGCAAATTATAATCCCTTAGGCCAATGAACAAATCAGGTCAAATAACCCAATAACCCAAGTAGACCCGTATTCCAAGCAAACCAGGCCAACAAGGTTATTGGGTTTATATACAGGGTGTCCCATTTTAACTTACGCACCAAGATAACCCAAAAACTATAAGAGCTAGCGAAAAATGTTTCGAATAAAAGTTACTCGTCTCCGAGGGGGACATATTATGATGACCTTGACTTTGACCTCGAGGGTCATTTTCAAGGTCATTTGAAGATCAACTTTGTTTTTTCAAATGGGAACCCCTATTTTCGACCCCGGATTCGGAAAGAGCGGAAAATTCTACGTTTAGATGACCTATCATGCGTGGGGTCCGGTAGACCCGCCAAGGTCATTAGAAGGTCAACTTTGTTTTTTCAAATAGGAACCCCTATTTTCGACCCCGGCTTCAGAAAGAGCGGAGAATTCTACGTTTAGACGACCTATCATGCGTGGGGTCCGGGAGACCCGCCAAGGTCATTTGAAGGTCAACTTTGTTTTTTCAAATAGGAACCCCTATTTTCGACCCCGGATTCGGAAAGAGCGGAAAATTCTACGTTTAGATGACCTATCATGCGTGGGGTCCGGGAGACCCGCCAAGGTCATTTGAAGGTCAACTTTGTTTTTTCAAATAGGAATCCCTAATTTTAACCCCGGATTCGGAAAGAGCGGAAAATTCTACGTTTAGATGACCTATCATGCGTGGGGTCCGGGAGACCCGCCAAGGTCATTTGAAGGTCAACTTTGTTTTTTCAAATCGGAACCCCTATTTTCGACCCCGGATTCGGAAAGAGCGGAAAATTCTACGTTTAGATAACCTATCATGCGTGGGGTCCGGGAGACCCGCCAAGGTCATTTGAAGGTCAACTTTGTTTTTTCAAATAGGAATCCCTAATTTTAACCCCGGATTCGGAAAGAGCGGAAAATTCTACGTTTAGATGACCTATCATGCGTGGGGTCCGCGAGACCCGCCAAGGTCATTTGAAGGTCAACTTTGTTTTTTCAAATAGGAATCCCTAATTTTAACCCCGGATTCGGAAAGAGCGGAAAATTCTACGTTTAGATGACCTATCATGCGTGGGGTCCGCGAGACCCGCCAAGGTCATTTGTAGGTCAACTTTGTTTTTTCAAATAGGAACCCCTATTTTCGACCCCGGATTCGGAAAGAGCGGAAAATTCTATGTTTATATGACCTATCATGCGTGGGGTCCGGGAGACCCGCCAAGGTCATTTCAAGGTCAACTTTGTTTTTTCCTGGAGTACCCTACTTTTTTTATCACGGATTCGGAAACAACAAAAAATTCTACGTTCAGGCAAGGTGTAACTTGTGGTTTATCACTCAAGAACATGTGAAGGTTAACTATTTTTCATAGGAATCGCTATTCTCGACCCCGGATTCGGGAAGTATGGAAGGTTGTCCGTTCTGTCAACGTCGAGATGTAACGTGTATTCAATTCTTTATGCTCATTTAGAGGTAAAAGTAAGTTTTTGAATAAAAACGTCGATTTTTGTTTTGAACGGAGTGACGAATTTAGTGTTGAGATGAGTGATTATTAATAGTAAGCATTTTTTTAACAACTGTTGAAAAAGTCGTTGAGCGTTTTTCATGTAAGTATTAACAAATTATTACCACTCTTGTGGTTAGTGTTATCTTTCAAATATGCATTACGTCTTTGATATTTCTTCACAGAATGAGCAATTATTCAGGAAATGAAGTCGTTGAAGTATTGTTAGTACTTCGTGAATGTCGCCGGAACTACCGAGCTGCTGCTCGGCTCTATGCTGAACGTTTTCCGAACCAGCGCCATCCTAATGACAGGCAAATCAGAAATATCGAAAGACGTTGGCGTATGAATGATCTTCATCGACAGAGAGGTGGAAACAGAAATGTGAACAACAATGATCCAAGACTTCTTGCTGTGTTAGCAATGGTTCATGTGAATCCTCACATCAGTACAAGAGAAATCGAACGTCGGTTGGGCGTACCTCGTACTACTGCTCATCGGATGTTAAGATCCGTGGGTTACCATCCATACCACATCATCCTGCACCAAGAACTCAATGAAAATGATTATTTACTCAGAATGAATTACTGTAGGTGGGCTCTTAATCAACTGGACGAGGATCCCAATTTCTTTTGGAATGTTTGTTTTAGCGATGAAGCTACCTTCAAAAGTGACGGTAAACCCAATAGACATAATTGTCATTATTGGTCACCTGTCAATCCTCATTGGCATCGTCAAGTGATAAATCAACACCGTTGGAGTCTTAATGTTTGGGTGGGAATATTCAACGGGCATATTATTGGTCCCCATTTTTTTGATGGCAATGTCAACGGCCAAGCGTATCTTGATTTTCTGGAGAATCATCTACCTGAATACTTGGAGGACATCCCACTGAATGTTCGGCAGCTCATGTGGCTACAACAAGATGGTGCTCCAGCTCACTTTGCTGTAAACGTTAGAGAATTTTTGAATGCTCAATTACGTGACCATTGGATAGGTCGAGGTGGTTCAGTTCCCTGGCCACCTAGGTCTCCTGACCTGAATCCACTAGACAGCTATTTCTGGGGATATTGCAAGGACGCTGTTTACAAGGATGCACCTACCACTAAATTAGATATGATGGATAGAGTGAGAAGAGCTTGTGCAGCTGTTACGCCTGAAATACTTACAAACGTTCTCAATAATTATCATCGGCGTTTGGAAACATGCTTAGCAAACAATAGGGGACCTATTGAACATCTCATGTAATTGTGCGTGCGCATCATTCATCACCAACTTATTGCCAGATCATTATTATTGTTATTATTGAGTTATTCCTCATCAGATTGACTAATACTGTTGATTATTACTACTAATGACTAATATTTTTTGTTAAACTCTGTACATAAAAAGTTGAATAAATTTAGTGTGTTCTAAAATTTATGCATACTTTATTTCTCATATGAAAACATGAAACTGTTCTGAGTAAAGTAATTTGCCATTAATTTGACGTTTAAATGGCCATGGAAAGTTGAATTAATTCATTACATAAAAAATTTAGGATTTTTTGTACTTTTCGAATCCGGGGTTAAAATTAGGGATTCCTATTTGAAAAAACAAAGTTGACCTTCAAATGACCTTGGCGGGTCTCCCGGACCCAACGCATGATAGGTTATCTAAACGTAGAATTTTCCGCTCTTTCCGAATCCGGGGTCGAAAATAGGGGTTCCTATTTGAAAAAACAAAGTTGACCTTCAAATGACCTTGGCGGGTCTCCCGGACCCCACACATGATGGGTCATCTAAACGTAGAATTTTCCGCTCTTTCCGAATCCGAGGTCGAAAATAGGGGTTCCTATTTGAAAAAACAAAGTTGACCTTCAAATGACCTTGGCGGGTCTCCCGGACCCCACGCATGATAGGTCGTCTAAACGTAGAATTTTCCGCTCATTCCGAATCCGGGGTCGAAAATAGGGTTTCCGATTTGAAAAAACAAAGTTGACCTTCAAATGACCTTGGCGGGTCTCCCGGACCCCACGCATGATAGGTCATCTAAACGTAGAATTTTCCGCTCTTTCCAAATCCGGGGTCGAAAATAGGGGTTCCTATTTGAAAAAACAAAGTTGACCTTCAAATGACCTTGGCGGGTCTCCCGGACCCCACGCATGATAGGTCATATAAACGTAGAATTTTCCGCTCTTTCCGAATCCGGGGTCGAAAATAGGGTTTCCGATTTGAAAAAACAAAGTTGACCTTCAAATGACCTTGGCGGGTCTCCCGGACCCCACGCATGATAGGTCATCTAAACGTAGAATTTTCCGCTCTTTCCGAATCCGGGGTCGAAAATAGGGGTTCCTATTTGAAAAAACAAAGTTGATCTTCAAATGACCTTGAAAATGACCCTCGAGGTCAAAGTTAAGGTCACCATAATATGTCCCCCTCGGAGACGAGTAACTTTTATTCGAAACATTTTTCGCTAGCTCTTATAGTTTTTGGGTTATCTTGGTGGGTAAGTTAAAATGGGACACCCTGTATATAAACCCAATAACCTTGTTGGCCTGGTTTGCTTGGAATACGGGTCTACTTTGGTTATTGGGTGATTTGACCTGATTTGTTCATTGGCCTAAGGGATTATAATTTGCGACTAACACAACAAGTTACATAAGTCAGACGTGTCAAAGTCCATGCGCATTGCTTTAGTAAGGTTCAAAAAAATTTCGTGAAAATGACAAAAAAAGTAAAAAATCATTAAATTTCGTGAAATTGATGAAGATGATCAAAGTCCATGCGCATTGCTTTAGTAAGGTTTAAAAAAAATATATTAGCAATAATGGCATTTCGACAAAACGACCTAAAAAGCGAAAAATCATAAGACATCCAATAATTTACGTAAAAAGTGAAAAATCTTGAAATTTCGTGAAAATTACGGAAAATGCGAAAATACTTGAAATTTCGTGAAAATGACGAAAAAAGTAAAAAATCATGAAGTTTCGAAAAAATAAGCAAAAAAGTGAAAAATGTGAAAAATAAATAAATAAAGTACAATAAATTCACGTCCATTGAAGTATGTGTCCGACGCGGCGGACGATTCAGTGCCTTTCACGCTTTGGATGTTTTTGAGTGAATATAAAGGATGCGAAAATCCTGACTTTGACATGATCAACCAAATTGATTTGAATTCGAGTTCCAAGCGTAACCAAGAAATAATGGATCATTTCGAACAGCGTTTTCGTAAAGAATATTTAAGTCAATTAATATTAAAAAGTAACACTAATGAGAATCGCCAAATTCAGATCGTGATGTAACCTCGTGTACACAACAATGGCTACCGCGCTGTATTCTCCGTTTTGCCTATGAATTATTGTTCGTATCGCTATTCTCGCACGCTTCGTTGGGTTTTATTTTGAATTTTGCGTTTGATTACGCGGCGCCTTGTCGATTATATTTTTGTGGATTTCCATTTATCCGATACTACATTCTTTTATTTGTATTTGGGATTGTAAAGTTGGACCTTGGGAAGCTCGCTGTCATTTCATAATGATAGCTCAATAAGTGCTTCTCTTCATACATCAACACCATGGCTTCCCCTCTATTTCAACAATTATAATAAAGGAAATATAAACTACAGGAAAAATGTAGACTAGAAAATACTAACCGCCTCTTTGCATTCTCTGCTCTGACGGTAGTGCCCACGGACTCCCTGCGAAGATTTAAATATTCTGGAGCAGTTTGGATTTTTGCATTGATATCCCTGATTTTCTGCTGATCCTGCACATAAGATGAAAAATCTACTTCTCATTTCGTTACTTAAAAGTGCCTCTTAAATCTTAAATAAATAAAAACTTTATAACAGACTGCAACGAGATGCGATGTTCAGGAGCGGAAAACTCGTGCCTCGGACTCGTGGCCGCCGAAAAAGCCGAAGCAGCAGCAGGCAAACGTCGAGAAAGAAAGGAGTAAAGTGGTAGGAGCGAGCAAGGGAAAACCGGTTTAATTGAAAACTAACGATAGAATAGACAGCGACATAAAGCTTACGGCTATCTTTGCTCCACCCTCACACTGAAAACCCAAGCCACACAAAATCCGTGTCCCTGAGTAGCGGGACACTCAAAACTCGGCGCCGGGAAAGGATTTTTTGGTCTTGGCGCTGAAAAATGAGAACTACTTCGGAGACACAATGTGACTGCGCAGTGGGCTAGCCAGTTTTTAATACAATATTAAACATGATCTTATACCGATATTTTCAGATAGATCGCTTCCGAAAAAATCAGAGATATTTTCTAACACATCTATCTTCCCTATAGTTGATGTCAAAATTCGATAGTAACTTTTATTTACTCCGAAAAAGATATAACCTCAAAGTCATTGTACTCAATATTTTGCTTGATAGAATTATATTCTGAATTTTTGAATCTTCCAATTTTTTCGATAAGACATTCCTTATGGGTAATTCTAGGCTATTTCAATCGCCTTTATCATCAAAACCATTGGTTTCGCTCAAAGTTTGCATAATTGTTGTCTATGTAGGGATCAACACTTATGCACAATGGTCGGTATGTTGATAAGGGGCCGAGTTATCAACAATTGAAAAAATTATTTCTTTTAACGCCCAGAAAGAGTTGTGCTTTAAAGATATAAGTAAAGTAAATGCAATTATTTCTTTATCCAATAATTATTATAACTTTTTTTTTTCAAAACAGTTGCAATACCTTAAAAAGTGCACATTTTGCTTCCTTGAAGAGGAAGCATTGCAGTGTTGGGCAAGTCCGGACTTACGTTACCGTTACAAAATGCGTTACAAGTAACGTCGTTACTTGAAAAATCGCGTTACTTTCACGACGTTACGGCCAAAATAACGCGTCACTTTCCAAACTTTTTCAAGAAAAAAAAGTACTTGAATATGTCGCGAGCTAGCACTAAAGGAACATGCTCGGTATTGTGGACATTGGTTTTAGTGAAAAATTAACCACCTACCACAGTTTTGTGAGCGTATCAGTCATTTGAAGAGGAGTATAATGCCCATTTAATACACAAAAGTAAATCTATGACTGTATTGATTCTCAGCCGTTTTTAGGGAAAGCTTTTTTCCGCTATAAAGCAAGTTTGCGTTGGTCAGCTCCTGTATTATACGATTATTTTCTACCAGAGGTGTTCTTCCACATCATCCTCAAATAAAAATGTTTTTCGACAAATTCACGAAAAAAGTGAAATTCATGAAATTTCGAAAAAATGATGAAAAATGTGAAAAATCATGAAATTTCGTGAAATTGATGAAGATGATCAAAGTCCATGCGCATTGCTTTAGTAAGGTTTAAAAAAAATATATTAGCAATAATGGCATTTCGACAAAACGACATGAAAAGCGAAAAATCATAAGACATCCAATAATTTACGAAAAATCTTGAAATTTCGTGAAAATTACGGAAAATGCGAAAATACTTGAAATTTCATCAAATTTACGAAAAATGTGAAAAAAGTGAAAAATTATGAAATTTCGTGAAAATGACGAAAAAAGTGAAAATTCATGAAAATTCGACAAAATGATGAAAAAAGTGAAAAATCTTGAAATTTCGTGAAAATGACAAAAAAAGTAAAAGATCATGAAATTTCGTGAAAATGACAAAAAAAGTGAAAAATAATGAAAACAGTGAAAAATCATGAAATTTCGAAAAAATAAGCAAAAAAGTGAAAAATGTGAAAAATCTTGAATTTTCGTGAAAATGACGAAAAAAGTGAAAAATCATGAAATTTCGAAAAAATAAGCAAAAAAGTGAAAAATGTGAAAATTCATGAAAAGAGTGAAAAACTTTGAAATATCCGAAAAATCGTGAAAAGTCTTGAAAACTTTGAAATTTGACGTTGAGCCAAGATCTCCCAAAGATCTCCATCCCCGGTTTCCGAATCGGCCTAAACCCAATAACCCAACAAATTACTTTTACCTATCAGACTCCCCGCCGTGGCTTCTTAGAAGCAAAAATCTTTGAACGAGATACGCGTCGAGGCGCGGGTCGCGATTTGGACCAAACTGCACCTAGCAATCGGGTTACCCTTCTTCTTCATTGGGACAGTTTACTTAAGCATACGTTCGTAAAGTCCCCCCCATAACCCAATAACCCAACAAATTACTTTTACCTATGAGACTCCCCGTCCTGGCTTCTTAGAAGCAAAAATCTTTGAACGAGATACGCGGCGAGACGCGGGTCGCGATTTGGACCAAACTGCGCCTAGCGATTGGGTTACCCTTCTCCTTCATTGGGACAGTTTACTTAAGCATACGTTCGTAAAGTCCCCCCCATAACCCAATAACCCAACAAATTACTTTTACCTATCAGACTCCCCGCCGTGGCTTCTTAGAAGCAAAAATCTTTGAACGAGATACGCGGCGAGACGCGGGTCGCGATTTGGACCAAACTGCGCCTAGCGATTGGGTTACCCTTCTCCTTCATTGGGACAGTTTACTTAAGCATACGTTCGTAAAGTCCCCCCCATAACCCAATAACCCAACAAATTACTTTTACCTATCAGACTCCCCGCCGTGGCTTCTTAGAAGCAAAAATCTTTGAACGAGATACGCGGCGAGGCGCGGGTCGCGATTTGGACCAAACTGCACCTAGCGATCGGGTTACCCTTCTTCTTCATTGGGACAGTTTACTTAAGCATACGTTCGTAAAGTCCCCGCATAACCCCTAAAAACCAAATAACCCAATGAACCCAATAACACATCACCCAATGAAACCAATAACACAACACCCAATGAACCCATATCTCATTAACCTAAACAATTGCTTTTACCTATGAGACTCCCCGCCCTGGCTTCTTAGAAGCAAAAATCTTTGAACGAAATACGCGGCGAGACGCGGGCCGCGATTTACAAGTCCCAAAAAGGTTATTGGTTTATTAGGTTATTATTGAATAACCTTAAACGAGCGGTAAAAATGAAACACCGATTTACATGCATATTTTTGGCTAAAAAACCGTTTCTACTTGGTCCCGTCTCGATTCCGCGCTTTCCCTCGATTTTCACCCATTCCATATATATAAACCCTTGTTGGTCATTGGGTTATTGGGTTATTTGACCTGATTTGTTCATTGGCCTAAGGGGTTATAATTTGCGACTAACACAACAAGTTACATAAGTCAAACGTGTCAAAATCCATGCGCATTGCTTTTGTGAAACTCCAAAAATGTCAAAGTCCATGTGCATTGCTTTAGTAAAGTTCAAACAAATATATTAGTACTAATGGCATTTCGTCAAAACGACCTAAAAAGCGAAAAATCATAAGATATCCAATAATTTACGAAAAATGTGAAAAATCATGAAATTTCGTGAAAATGACGAAAAAAGTGAAAATTCATGAAATTTCGACAAAATGATGAAAAAAGTGAAAAATCTTGAATTTTCGTGAAAATGACGAAAAAAGTGAAAAATCATGAAATTTCGTGAAAATTACGGAAAATGCGAAAATACTTGAAATTTCTTCAAATTTACGAAAAATGTGAAAAAAGTGAAAAATCTTGAAATTTCGTGAAAATGACGAAAAAAGTGAAAAATCATGAAATTTCGTGAAAAAGACAAAAAAAGTGAAAATTCATGAAATTTCGACAAAATGATGAAAAATGTGAAAAAAGTGAATAATCTGGAAATTTCGACAAAATTACGAAAAATGTAAAAAAAGTGGAAAAATCTTGAAATTTCGGCAAAATTACGAAAAATGTGAAAAATCTTGAAATTTCGATAAAATGATGAAAAATGTGAAAAAAGTTAAAAATCTTGAAATTTCGTCAAATATACGAAAAATGTGAAAAATCTTGAAATTTCGGCAAAATTACGAAAAATGTGAAAAATCTTGAAATTTCGATAAAATGATGAAAAATGTGAAAAAAGTTAAAAATCTTGAAATTTCGTCAAATATACGAAAAATGTGAAAAATCTTGAAATTTCGAGAATATGATGAAAAAAGTGAAAAATCTGGAAATTTCGATAAAATGATGAAAAATGTGAAAAAAGTGAAAAATCTGGTAATTTCGGCAAAATGATGAAAAAAGTGGAAAAAGTGAAAGATTATGAAATTTCGTGAAAATGACGAAAAAAGTGAAAATTCATGAAATTTCGACAAAATGATGAAAAAAGTGGAAAAAGTGAAAGATTATGAAATTTCGTGAAAATGACGAAAAAAGTGAAAATTCATGAAATTTCGACAAAATGATGAAAAAAGTGGAAAATCTTGAATTTTCGTTAAATATCCGAAAAAATGTGAAAAAATGTCTTTAAATTTTGAAATTTGACATTGAGTGAAGATCGCTGGAAGATCGCCGGTCCTCGGTGTCCGAATCGACCTAAACCCAACCTAAGCCCGGGTAAAAGCAGAGGGGGAATTGCGGGCATACGCATTGCTTTCGAACGCCAGAAAGACAGGGAATGAAGAAAATTCACCTCCTCGAGCTTGCTTTTTCCTGTTCTGCGACAGTGACAGAAACTGGAACAGCAGCAACAGTAGGAAAATCGGGTGGAACAGATCCGGAACCTGTCCCAGTAAGTGGGTCAAGTATGTTCCTGGCGGATTCCACTCGTGCATGCATGCATTGCCATGTTCTTCGGCAGTGATAGAGACTGAAACAGCAGGAAAATCGGGTAGAACCGATCCGGAACATGTTCGAATAGGTCTAAAATTGATGTTCCGGGCGGATTTCACTCGTGGAGCTTGCATTGCCATGTTCTTCGGCAGTGATAGAGACTGAAACAGCAGGAAAATCGGGTAGAACCGTTCCGGAACATGTTCGAATAGGTGTAAAATTGATGTTCCGGGTGGATTGCACTCCTGGAGCTTGCATTGCCATGTTCTGCGAGAGTAATAGAGACTGAAACAGCAGGAAAATCGGGTAGAACCGATCCGGAACATGTTCGAATAGGTCTAAAATTGATGTTCCGGGCGGATTTCACTCGTGGAGCTTGCATTGCCATGTTCTTCGGCAGTGATAGAGACTGAAACAGCAGGAAAATCGGGTGGAACCGTTCCGGAACATGTTCGAATAAATGTAAAATTGATGTTCCGGGTGGATTGCACTCGTGGAGCTTGCATTGCCATGTTCTGCGAGAGTGATAGAGACTGAAACAGCAGGAAAATCGGGTGGAACCGTTCCGGAACATGTTCGAATGGGGGTAAAATTGATGTTCCGGGTGGATTGCACTCGTGGAGCTTGCATTGCCATGTTCTGCGAGAGTGATAGAGACTGAAACAGCAGGAAAATCGGGTGGAACCGTTCCGGAACATGTTCGAATAGGTGTAAAATTGATGTTCCGGGTGGATTGCACTCGTGGAGCTTGCATTGCCATGTTCTGCGAGAGTAATAGAGACTGAAACAGCAGGAAAATCGGGTGGAACCGTTCCGGAACATGTTCGAATGGGGGTAAAATTGATGTTCCGGGCGGATTCCACTCGTGGAGCTTGCATTGCCATGTTCTTCGGCAGTGATAGAGACTGAATCAGCAGGAAAATCGGGTAGAACCGATTCGGAACATGTTCGAATAGGTGTAAAATTGATGTTCCGGGTCGATTCCACTCGTGGAGCTTGCATTACCATGTTCTGCGAGAGTGATAGAGACTGAAACAGCAGGAAAATCGGGTGGAACCGTTCCGGAACATGTTCGAATAGGTGTAAAATTGATGTTCCGGGCCGATTCCACTCGTGGAGCTTGCATTGCCATGTTCTTCGGCAGTGATAGAGACTGAAACAGCAGGGAAAATCGGGTAGAACCGATCCGGAACATGTTCGAATAGGCGTAAAATTGATGTTCCGGGTGGATTCCACTCGTGGAGCTTGCATTGCCATGTTCTTCGGCAGTGATAGAGACTGAAACAGCAGGAAAATCGGGTAGGACCGATCCGGAACATGTTCGAATACGCGTAAAATTGATCCGGAACGGGTTCAAAGGAATCCGCGATTCCGACCAGGTTATTCCTGGGCCGTAGGGCCCAAAATAATGTTGCGCGAGCGAAATCGCGTTTCGGGCCCAGCGATTCCTGGGCCGTCAGGCCCAAAATTACGCAGTGCGAGTAAAAACGCGTTGTTGGTCCAGCAATTCCTGGGCCGTAAAGCCCGATCCCGCGGGAAAAACCCAACCCGAAAACCTCGGAAAAAGCCCAAAATCCACTAAAAATCCTCTATATGTATATATCGCGCGCAGGGGGGGGGGTGGTCGGAAGCTCGGCGGCTCTATAGCGACGAAACCGCTCGATGCCCCGCGAATTTTACCTCGCGAATACCTCGAAAAAGCCCTAAAATCCACGAAGACACCCTAAAATTCCCGAAATGGTTATTTGGGTTATTGGGTTGGGTTATACCGATAACCCCACAATTTTTTTTTCATAAATCGGTAGATTTTCGCAGCGCGGATGCCAAAAAAACCAAAAAAATCGATTTCTACCGATTTTTGACAGGGAATTCGGCCTATTAGGTGATTAACGGAACACTAGCTGGCGATGCTGGGAAAGGCATAGTTCTTCAATGGACAAAAGTGGACTTTTATTTTAAATTTCGATTACATATGAATGTATATCTTCTGGTTCTAATTTGCATCTTGTGGGTCTGGTTATCGTCGAGGTTACTTCAGTTGATCCAATTCTTTCGGGTCCATTCAAAGTATAACTTTACAACGTTGATGACGATTCATGGGAAATTGAGGTAATAGGACTTTGGAGTAAAAAAAACGAAAAGAGTAAACGTTCTGGGTATTAATGTTAATGATTCATTTATTGTGTCCTTCGGTACAAATACATTTCGTTTACAAACATATCACAACACTATATACGATGAGTCATAGTGAAGATATCCATATCCTTATCCTTACTTATCATAGTTAAGTCGGCCTGGTCTGATTCGGTTCCGATTGGACTGGTAGACTTATTTAGAGATGAACTATTCATTTTCAACAATCGTCACAAGATACTCGGCGAGGAAGCTGAACAATCCTGAAATTTCAAAAAATTATCGTATGAGATGAGAGGTTTCAAATTTCGATAAAATGATCAAAAATGTGAAAATCTTGAAATTTTGTGAAATTGACGAAGATGATCCAAAGTCCATGCGTATTGCTTGGGGGATGTAACGACATGTCAAGGTCCATGCGCATTGCTTTTGTGACGTTCAAAAAAATATACAAGCAATAATGTCAAAATTATGAAAAACGTTAAAAAAGTGAAAAATCTTGAAATTTCGTCAAATTT
Source organism: Phymastichus coffea (assembly GCF_024137745.1). Lineage (NCBI taxonomy): Eukaryota > Metazoa > Arthropoda > Insecta > Hymenoptera > Eulophidae > Phymastichus > Phymastichus coffea. The sequence continues at coordinate 268,426 of NW_026706853.1, read as the reverse complement.
ACGAAAAATGTAAGAAATCTTTAAAGTTCGACAAAATTATGAAAAATGTGAGAAACGTGAAAAATCTTAAAATTTCGTCAAATTTACGAAAAATGTGAAGAATCTTTTAATTTCGTCAAATTTACGAAAAATCTGAAAAATCTTGAAATTTCGTGAAATTGACGAAGGTGATCAAAGTCCATGCGCATTGCTTCGTGGGATGTAACGAAATGTCAAAGTCCATGCGCATTGATTTTGAGAGGATCAAAAAAAATTTTGAGAAATCTTGAAATTTCGACAAAATAAGCAAAAAAGTGAAAAAAGTGAAAATTCATGAAATTTCGTGAAATTATAGCCCATGTTGGGAGCTAATTGGAAGTGAACGGAGGCGGTGCGACGCGCACTGAGCATAAGAGTGCCGTTGCAATGCCGTCGACTACGTAAGATTGGGGCCGAAGCGCGCAACCCTCTTTTTATCGTACTTATACAGTTTCGCATGCGCGGTTTAAATTACCTGGCAATTCGGGTTTTCTCCAGCCGTGCCGAAAGAAGAAAATAAACGGACTTTCGCGCGTGCTACATCTCTTGCTCGAGGAAGCGGAAAAGCTTTTACAATAGGGCAATAAAATCGTGCGTTCTATTTGACAAGTTAGAGCTGCCATTGGATAGAGCGTAGAAAAAACTTGAAGACGTATCTTTCCGTGACTGTGGTCCGCGATTCTTCGAGAATTGATAAAGAAAGTACAAGGACCAAATAAAGGAGATAATGCGCGTCTCTATAATTTAAGAGCGCATTGATCGCGAAAAGCCCTGTTATGATTCGGTCAATAGCACTCAAGGCTTATAATTTTCAACTTGACAGTAATTACCTACCTTATAAGTACCCTACACTCTTTCGAAGGAAGCAAAGCGACAATCAAATCAAGTAGAAAGGCGCAAAAAAAATTTCATAGAAAACAACGTTGAGAGAGAGAGAGAGAGAGGGGGAAAGAGAGAAATCAAAGTTCCAGTTGAATCGCAAGCGCGAGAACGTTCTTTGAAAAGAGGACGCTATTCATGATCGTATGTGCATAATCAGCGAAATGACAAGGGAAGAAAGAAAAGAAGCCAAAGCGAGCTGGAGTAAAAAAAAAAGAGAAAGAAATACACAGCGTGAAGGGAAACACCTTTGTCGTGGTATGTTCGAAAAAGAATGAAGAGAGGGAAGCCTGTATTAAAATGGAACGCTCGATGCACATACGGGCAGAGATAGACATACGTGTTCATGCATTATACACGTACTTGCGCCTAATTTCATTGTTGTAATTAATGCTAGAGACGGATTTTCTCGTTCTCTTAAAAAAAACAATAAATAAATAAATAAAACAAAAAACAAAATGAAAGCTGTTGTGCAAAAACAATTGTTGTCTTTTTTGGGAAATTTCATTAAGTGCTTTCCTTAGAAATCGTAGGTAATTAGACGTGAATATTCAGTGGTACGAGTGACGGTTTAGTCAGATATTTGAAAATGGAAATGAAATGTGAACGAGCTGAATCTAATCAAACCAGAGAGAATACTTTTATTTGAAAGTAAAATTAGTTTCTACATTTTTTCGTATGTGTGTAAAAAGTTTTTGACGTATTATGTATCTTTCTTATAAAGCCGGAGAGAACGGAGCGAAGGGTCATTTAAGAAAATATCTAAATTTTGCATAATTCGAAATGACGAGGGTAAATAACATTATAAAGTTCATCAACCGCATTCCAACTAGTCAATATTCATTTCAACGTTGTTTGTACTTTCGAAAGCGCTTATAGTTTTCAAAATATCGAATAAGAAGTGAACAATAAAATCAAATGTTAATAAATCATGAAAGGACGATCAATAAAAGTTAATAAATCAAGAAAAGAATGGCTAGGATAGATGATCTAAAATAGAGGGTGTGGTTTCTATAAATAAACAGAGAAGGCTTATATTATGTAAGCAGATTTAATGATTTAAAAAAACTTAAGGTAAGGCGAATAAAAGCTTTAAGCTAATGCTTACAAATAGTTATAAATAAAATAATTAACAATAAAATAGAATGAAAGTGCACTTATAAAATATAGATTGCGAAGGAATCTATATCGGATTAGAAAATTACAATTGCAGTATATTAAGGTTAAGCTTAGTGGGATTTTACAGAGTTTGCGATTAAAAGACCATTCGTTCTGGATGCCTCGGAGACAGGCATCGCCTAGCGGCCGGCCGGTCTGGGGGAACGAGTGTTTGACACTACCCCAGAGAAGCTGTATCAGCCTCTGCTAGCGTGGCAAGATCGTCATCGCTAGCTTTTTACAATGTCTTAGGTAGTAGCAAGCTATTTGATGTTGCCGGATGAACGCGTACTTGTACAAATATAGAGATAGCACGGAAGAAGACTTCCTGTTTTCCGCATAGCTCTGACTTTCAGACAAGACTTGCTCCTTGAGCCCGTTGCTCTTATCTTGCGGTGAGTGCGCAAAAAGGAAAAAATATTGTAGTAGGAAATTTATTTCCCTATCTCTTGTTCGTGCGGACGGTCAGTTACCTGAAAGTTACTGCGCGTAAAAGCACCTTTTTTTATAACACGATCAAGTTCACCACGGACACAGGGCATTTCGGGGAAAACGTCGGCATGCCAATCTTGGGAGCAGGCGGTCTTGCGTTTTTATATTTTTTATGGTTAGTACCGAGACTAGTGTCGAGGAACGTATAAGACGCGAGCAGCGACTGAACAGCACGTACAATGTTACATAATCTAGCATGATATGATTAATCACGATATTAAACACAATTTTAATTTGACAACAACCAGATGCTCGGTGAAAAAAAAAGAAGAAAAGCCATAAAATTAGCATAACGACTGTTATACCTCGATTTGCGACATTGTTATTCAAGGCGTTGTCGCTAGTTCCGCTCGCTCTAACTTTAGATTTTGACGACGATGTTTACGAGGTATCTCCAAATATGCGGCCACCTGGGACGAGTTAATTTATATGACTTTATTAATTTCGACTTTAATGTTCGCTTAGTGGGCCATTTTCATTCTTATGACTCGGACTCTTAACTTTCTTCCTAGGAATACGTTATTTTTTGAAGTAAAACTAACCGTTTGGGTTAATTGCCGATAAAAGTGAAATCGAGATAAGTTAGCAGGTTATTTGTCAAGCACTCTGCCTCTGTATTGTGCAATCTCGATCTTTCACTTTACAACATATTGTTTTTTTACTTCGTTCAAAATAAATGTACCGGGATGCATTAAAAATATCGGAATTCCATTTTTACGTCTGTAACCCATTTTCGTTCCAATAAGAATTGTTTCGAAACAAGTAATCTCGGGAAAAAGTGCACATTGGGCACATGAATTGTGCGGTCGTTGTGCATTCCAAATAATTTTTTATTTTCGAGAGTGAGAGCTGGCCTCTGAAATGGCACACAGTTGGTTTTCATCAAGCTCTAAGAGCCTCTTCCTATAAAAAAAAAGCTCGCTCTGAATCTTCCCCGACAAACAATGGACCAACGGGACAAGAACGTTCAATTTTTAAATGCAAATAAAAATGAGAGCTTGTCAAGTCAAAAAAACGGGAAGGAACAAAGCTCATGGCGTTTGCAAATGCGAATAATTTACGCATCAAAGTCAACAACGTGCAGCTCATAAATCATTTGGTAAAGTTCAGGATAAACCATGCTGGGTCAAACAATAGCAACCGCAAGCCGAAACCGCCGAATAAACAAACGCATCTGATGTAAAATCATAGGAGCGAAACGATAAATCGCATAATCGCGAGGAGTAAGTGTCGGATAGTAGAAGGACATTAGATGACGTCGCGTGTGCATTAATCAAGTCCTGCCGCGACGGCAATTATATCGTTCTACGCCGTGGAAGACGATGTATGCGGGTTAGAAATTGTATCCGAAAAATGCATGACTTGTGCTTCTTTTTTCACACAGTTGTTCTCTTACGATTTGAAAAAGCTTTTGGATGTTGATCTTTTGTGCTGTGCTAATATTTTTTGTGAAAAAAATATTGAAATAATATTTAAGTGTAAGTAGAATAAGTTGATTACTGAAACGTTAGTAAAATGTTTTTGAAACGTTTTAAATACCCCGTTAAAAAAATCAAGTTGATAATCGAGAGTGAATTTCCTCATCAATATTTAGGTGGATTGGTCAATGGATTGTTATGGATTCCGTATGGATCTCATGTGGCTTTCAAATAGATTTCCAGCATAAATTTACATGTAGATTTTATGAAAAATTCAGATGAATTTTGTGCAAAATCCAAGTGAATTTCTAAACAAATTTATATGAGTTTCAAGCGAATTACCGGTGGATTTTTTGATAAATCCGAATGAATTTTCGTATAAATTCCATAAAGATTATAACTGGATTTTAGGATGGGTGTCCAGGTGGAAAATTAAGGTAGATTTTTCTGTATTATAATTAGAAAAATCGTCTCTTTCGTGAAATTATTATGCAGACACATAAAAAATAGTCTTCTGTATTAAAAATGGCATGCATGTATTATGTATTTTGACACGCTGAGGCCAAATCCAGGGTCCGTATGATTCTAGCATTTTAGGTCTAAGAGTATTTGAAGGTCAAATTTTGAAAAAAGTCGTTTGAGAGATAACTAGAATTTCTATCATTTTTAGGATCGCTATCAAGCTATCCAATCACAATTGAATGAATATAATTCGCGACACATTTATTAAGGCATAAATCTAACTTCGAGGTGATAAAAATTGAAAAACTAAGAATTCATACTTTTTTCTTTTGTGACGTATCGTTTTGCGTTTTCAGTTTGTTTTCACGCCTTCAAGTCGGTGGCCTTGAGAATGGTAGTTCATTAATACGTTGGAAAAGCAGTGCTGAAAAGGATTGATGTAGTTGCAAAAACGAAACCAATATTTTTAAAATACTGATGATTTATACACACAAAAATAATTTGTTTTTTTTTTATTAATTTCTATTTATTACAAGACTTAATATTTTATATATATATATATTGTACATGAGTGAATTTACAGAACGATTTCTTCTATAGCGCAATATCAAATCAATTTGTTTTGACGAGGCACCGAATTGCCGGAGCTTGGCTTCCGTCCAGTTTTTCCTTATGTTAAAGGACAATTTCCGGACGGAATTGTGCCGCCGTCCTTGAACCTCTTTTGGCTGCTTCCCGGACAACAGAGCTCCACTGACGTTGCGGACGTTGTCCGCAACAAAGCCAATCAATGCCCGATGTTCCGATACGCTGAAGTAGGTCCGGGTAGTTTGGTCGTTTGAAGAAGGCCTTCTGTCGTCGATGTCTTCGTCCTCGTCGCTGTCTTCGGTTATTCTCAGCCTCTTCCTGGAGACGACTCGTGGTTCCTCCTCACTATCGCTATCGGCTATCAATGCCAGGTCATTCTGCGGTTGAGGCTGCGGCTGCGGTTGAGGCTGCGGCTGCGGCTGTGGCGCCGATTGAGGCTGCGACTGCGGCGGCGCCTTCGGTCGAGGCTGTGGCTGCGGCGGCGTCTGCGACATATATAATTATTTTAAAAATTATCTTTCAATCGCTATTTAATCCTGTAATTGATTGACAGCTCACTTACCCATTTACCCCCTTCGTCAATCGCCGGTTGAGGCCGTGGCTGCGGTGAAGGTGTAACTTCCAACGCCATCGACGATGATGACAAGTACGTTGATGGCCTGGTGACCTCCTCGTCGTCGTCGTCGCTGAATAAATCCTTCGACGTGTCGTGAACGTCGCATAGATCTGTAAAAGATAATATGGTAAAAAATATTAATTTTTATATTTTATTATTAAACAATTTTTAATTATTTATTAAATTATAATTAAATTATATTCTTACCATTGCGATTATTATAGCCGCTCACTCCATTGACTAGATCCTGAAGGGAGCTCGTCAAATCAGCTGCCAGCAATTCTTCGCGCTCCTTCGAAGATGCTCCTGCGATGACTTTATCACGAAGTATCCAATCCCGGCAGTCCTCTAGGAAGGCACACTTGGCGAATTGTTTCTTGACTTTTTCAAAGAACAAGTGAATATCTTCATCGGGCTGTTGACGCATGTCATAAAACGCACACCGATTAAACATCATCATTTTTAATTGAATACTTTATTCACAGATCGCGAAGAACACACAGCACAGAACGTACTAAAGCACCTTCTTCTAAGCTAACTGAAACTAGTATGGAAAGGAGATCAGAGGAGCTGACTTATATACCCAAGAGAGGTAATTAGCTACACACCTTTTACAAGTACTTTCATACGAGACGCAATTCCGCCGAATGTTTTTCCGCGCCGCCGTGGGTTTCCCCACTGAGTACGCAATATCGGTGCAACGCGCTTCCCTTTCCTCCACTAATGACATCCGTGCGGAAAATACGCAACGTCTACCATTCTTCCTCGTATGTAATTGTAATCTTATCGATATGTCGTTATCCTGCAAGTATACGAATTTTAAAAAGGATAACCCGAAAAAATGTAATTAAACGTAACGCGTCCTTTAATAAATCATCGTTTGAACGCCAAAGGCCGGAGGCGGTGGTGGGGGGCCTCCCTCGCGCGCTTGGAAATACTGAAAGTCCGCGTTCAAATCGACGCGCTTCGCAAAAATCAGGCTTATCCCACGAACTATTGCATCAAATTCGATCATTTTTTTTTAATTTGGGGTAGCTTCAAAATTTATTGAGATTGGTGTAGTTGTAATTACTATATTTAGTGCCAATCGTTTATTATTAACTTAATTGAATTCATACATATCAGTGTATGTATAAATTCCAATTAATTATTACTTGCTATCCTTAAATATGGATAAGGATAAATAATAATCAATATATTTTCAATTATTAATAACAATATTTTAATTTATATGCATAAGTAGGCTATAGTTTACATGATTAGAAAATAAGAAATCATACAACAATCTAAACTACACCAATCTCAATAAATTTTGAAGCTACCCCAAATTAAAAAAAAAATGATCGAATTTGATGCAATAGTTCGCGAGATAGGCCTGATTTTTGCGAAGCGCGTCGATTTGAACGCGGACTTTCAGTATTTCCAAGCGCGCGAGGGAGGCCCCCCCACCACCGCCACCGGCCTTTGGCTTTTCTCGTGCTGGAAATGAAACGTCATTTTAATTGTTAAAAAGCCAAAATATGTAAAGCCTTGTATCATAATGAGAAAATATAACTTAATAACGATCGAATGCCCTTGGACCGATTTGTTAATTTTTATTATTACAACAATGGCGATTTAAACAAAAAAAAAGAACTGATATAAGGCTACAGAAGGATTTACTATTTATACTTAAACGTATGAATAAAAATTAGGAAAGAAATGCAAAACAAGCCGAATGAATATACTTCATTCAAACTAGTTTCGAGACGTTTCTCCATGCCAATTTAAATGACTGTTTCGAATTTTATTGAAATTATTACGATCATCGAATAACGAACATGCTATACACTGGTACAGGGTATTTTTTTATGCAACGTCTGTAAATCACGATTTTCAACGCACGTTTTCTGCTGAACGTGCGGAAAAGACGCATTTTGCGCACGCAGTGTCGGAAAAAATATATATAAATTGACAATCGAGCAATCTACCCAGCATCATTTCGTACAAGAATTTCTGCTCATCCAGACATGCGTCGTCCTCTATCAGTTGCGAATTGCCCAATTCCCAGAGACGAAGAATAACGTTGAAAAATGATATCTAAAAAATTCTCACAAAATCTGCAGCGTTACCTATTGGATAGAGCTTGATTTTTTTTTCTTCAGCCATGCTGAAGCCATCGCTCAAACGCGATTTTCATCCCTTCCGATCAACCTTCGGAGGTCTGCCGGGGCTCTATGTCTTTGGTTTTCCAAGCTATTTCCAATAGGTAACGCTGCACATTTTTAGAATTTTTGTAAATACATTTTTCTTCATTTATTTTCGAGAAAATTGGCTTTTCACCTGCGAATTTTCTGATTTTCGACATTCCAAAGGTACCTTTGTATAGAAGGCCAATATTCAGGGGGGCTTCACGAATTGACTTTTTTTTGCTCGAAAAACCAAAGAGATAGAGCCCCGGCAGACCTGCAGAGGTTGATCGTAAGGGATGAAAATCGAGTTTAAGTGATCGTAACGGAAACGGGCCGTTTTCGCGGGGAAGGAGTCGTTAATCGAAAAAAAGTCAATCCGTGAAGCCCCCCTGAATATTGGCCTTCTATACAATGGTACCCTTGGAAAGTCGAAAAACAGAAATTTCAGGGGTGAAAAGCCACTTTTCTCGAAAAAAAATGAAGAAAAATGTATTTAAAAAAATTCTAAAAATGTGCAGCGTTACCTATTGGAAAGAGCTTGGAAAACCAGAGAAATAGAGCCGCGGCAGACCTCCGGGGGTTGATCGTAAGGGATGAAAATCGAGTTTAAGTGATCGTAACGGAAACGGGCCTTTTTCGCGGGGAAGGAGTCGTTAATCGAAAAAAAGTCAATCCGTGAAGCCCCTCTGACTATTGGCCTTCTATACCATGGTACCCTTGGAAAGTCGAAAATCATAAATTTCGGGGGTGAAAAGCCACTTTTCTCGAAAAAGCGTTACCTATTGGAAGGAGCTTGGAAAACCAAAGAGATAGAGCCCCGGCAGACCTGTGGGTTTATCCTAAGGGATGAAAATCGAGTTTAAGTGATTGCAACGGAAACGGGCCTTTTTCTCTCGGTTGGTACGAAGGTGAGAACGCGCATAACGAAACACCATCGGGTGCGACACCTTTTCCGTTGCCATCGTTCAAACTCGATTTTCATCCCTTCCGATCAACCCCCGGAGGTCTGCCGGGGCTCTATCTTTTTGGTTTTCCAAGCTCTATTCAATAGATAACGCTGCACATTTTTTGAATTCAATATTTGGAGTCCATGCGCATTGATATTGAGAGTTCAAAAAAAATGTTGAGAAATCTTGAAAATTCGTCAAATTACAAAAAATGTGAAAAATCATGAAATTTCGTGAAAATGACGAAAAAAGTGAAAAAAGTGAAAAATCTTGAAATTTCGACAAATTCACGAAAAAAGTGAAAATTCATGAAATTTCGATAAAATGATGAAAAATGTGAAAAATCATGAAATTTCGTGAAATTGATGAAGATGATCAAAGTCCATGCGCATTGCTTTTGTGAGGTTCAAAAAAATACCAAAGTCCATGCGCATTGCTTTAGTAAAGTTTAAAAAAAATATATTAGCAATAATGGCAATAACCCAATAACCCAAAATCGAAATGGTTATTTGGGGTTATTTGGGTTATACCGATAACGCCACAATTTTTTTTTCATAAATCGGTAGATTTTCGCGCGCGGATGCCAAAAAAACCAAAAAAATCGATTTCTACCGATATTTGACAGGGAATTCGGGTCTACTTGGGTTATTGGGTTATTTGACATGATTTGTTCATTGGCCTTCTGGGTTGGGTTATAATGTGCGACTAACACAACAAATTACATAAATCAGACGTGTCAAAGTCCATACGCATTGCTTTTGCGAGGTTAAAAAAAATCAACAAAAATGGAAAAAAAAAGAGGTTTATTAGTTTATTCGATGAACGAAATTTTTGCCGTAGATTACATATCCTTTTTCAAAATGACGAAATAATGGCAAGAAACCCGTAAATACCAAGAAAGGTTATAGGATTATTCGATCACCGAAATTTTTACAAGTCCCAAAAAGATTTATTGATTTATCCATTTTGCCGAAACGTTGACGAATCCCGACAAGCTTATTGGGTTGGGTTATTGGATTATTCAGTAATCGAAATTTCAACAAGTCCGTAAAAGGTTATTGGTGTTTATTCGGTAATCGAAATTTCGACAAGTCCGAATAAGGTTATTGGTTTATCCGTTTAGCCGAAACTTTGACATGACCGGAAAAGGTTATTGGTTTATCCAGTTTGCCGAAATTTCGACAAGTTCCGACAAGGTTATTGGATTACTCGGTCATCGAAATATCGACAAGTCCGAATAAGGTTATTGGTTTATTCCGTCATGGAAATTTTTACAAGTCCCAAAAAGGTTATTGGTTTATTAGGTTATTATTGAATAACCTTAAACGAGCGGTAAAAATGAAAAACCGATTTACATGCTTATTTTTGGCTAAAAAACAGTTTCCACTTGGTCCCGTCTCGATTCCGCGCTTTCCCTCGATTTTCACCCATTCCATATATATAAACCCACAAACATTAATAGATGTCCAAAGAAGTTTTCGGAAGCTCTCTGGCCGGCGGCCGGCGTGTGCAAGGCGGCGAGAGAGGAGAGCATCGCGTGCGGTCACTCCGGCAGCTAGAAAAGTACGACGCTAAGGCTATTGCAGAAAAGAAAGAAAAAGGACTTCCGAGCGACTTAGTGTTGGTTATAGGAGAATCATTTCTGAAGGCGGAAAAAGTGGCGAAGAAAGGATCTTTCACTGCCCAACATATTTGGTTGCCCAGAGCGATCTGAGGTGACAATCGAGGATTGCGGGCAACTGTAAATCCGGGCAGTGAAAACCTCGCCTAAAGAAAGCGCCAAAAAGAAGGACCAAGGAGTCAGCGAGATCCGTGGACATCGTCGACAGCACGCCGAGATCTGCGTCAACTCGTTCCCGCGACGTAAGTCTCCGACAACATTTGTAATTGCGTGCGACCGATTATAAAATTAGATAGTGCGTGTTTTTTCTCTCTCCCATCGCGAACGCGAAGTTTCTAGCGAAATCTCTCGGCCGTAACTTTCTCTTTGTATTATTGAACTTAGTATTATTGAACAAAGAGAAATAAATTTGTGAATCTGGTGATACTCGATTGAAATTAATTTTTTAATGCCCTTTGGTTTTCCTCTCCTATCGCCCATAACAGAACCTGCCCGACCTTGAGTCAGTGGGCAACCCGGATCGCCACACGTGTTTCGCACGTGTGGATTTTCACGGGCTCTGGGGCGAGCGGTAAGACGACTGAAGCTGTCCGAACGAGCAAATCGAGGCGGCGGTCAGCCTCGCAACGCAATACACCATTTTCTCTAACGGATAAATTACTTATTTTCGCCCCGAATAAGTTCCCCGTTACAAAGTTAAGAGTCTAAACGTATTGAGTTGCAATATAAATTTAAGTAAAAATACTAAAATCAAAATCTCGGGAGTTTACAGATGCAACAATTATAGCAAAACAACGTTCATTAGGGATATTAAGGAATATGTTAAGTTAAACAAAAATAATAAAATTCACTTTATCTTGGGTGATTTTAATACCGACTTGCTTGTACTAGATGATAATTCGCAAGAGTATTTGTCAAATTTTCTAGAATATCAGTACATACCGTTATTCAATAAAATTACGAAGCCAAATGAAGCAAATAAGAATATGGGTTCTTGTGTTGACAATGTTTTTGCTAAAAACCGACATTAATTGCAATCCTTACAAAGTCAAACAATTTTTTACGGACCATCTACCGCTGATTGTTGCACTTGATATAGAAAGTTCTTCGACTGAAAAGAATATGCAAACAAATTACATTGATTACGAAAAATTGAAATATATCGCTTCGAAGCAACAATGGCAAAATTTATTGTCAATGCAAGATCCAGAGAAGGTATGCAATGTAATAATTACTGATATAAAAAATTTTGTAAACAAAGCGACCAGGAAATGTGCCAACGAAGAAAAAGTAAGGAATTAACGCATAAAAATTGGATAACCAAAGGAATAAAGATTTCATGTAATACCAAAGAATTTCTTTACAAAATGTGGCGCAACCAACCGATGAATATGAGACTTAAACAGAATTATAAAAGGTATGATAGTGTGCTACGTAAAGTCGTGAAGGATGCTAAATACAATGTAACGGAATTATTTAAGCCGACTATTCGTTAGGATACTTGCTCGCGGCCGTCCGCACAATATTTATCAAAAGGAGGGCTCGGGAGGCACGAATGCTCCCACGACTGAATGGCACACCGAGCGTGTGTACCAATCGCGCACGAATCAAAGGGAAATCGGAAAACGAACGGGTTGACGCAGTGACATATGACACAAATATATATATTACAAATTTATTATTACAAACACAATAAAAGAAAATAAAAGAAAGACACACAAATTAATAACTAGACGGAGCACGCACACTCCGTCTCGCAAATCGGCCTAATACAAAATCGCTAATCCGCTTAATCGGATTATCGGCAATCACTGCCCGATAATCCGCTCAAGCCTAAGCGCCCGCGAACGCACTCGCGACCTCAACACCCGGCAACGGGGGCCGGCATCGCTGCCCGACCTGCACCGTTGCACCCGCGAGCACCACTGAACATGCAAGAGAGCGAGAGAAGGGGAGAGAGAGAGAGAAAACCGGCACCGACCTTCCCAACGACGACCTCGGGCGAAGATAACCGCTCTCGGCCAACGGCTGCGGCTTGCTGCTGCTGCTGCAGCTGGCCGCCGCTAACCCCCTGTTGTTGCTGTTGTTGCTGCTGTTGCTGCTGGTGCTGCTGCTCAGCTGCTCACCGGACTCGTTCGCCGAACGCGCGCGCGCCGGCGGTACGGGCTTCGCTCTTACCCGCGCACACCGGTGCTGGGCGGCAAGGCTTGGCTGGGCGCGACCCAGCCACTCACTCCACACTCACACCAAATGGAACCACCGATGCGCGCCCACACACCGGGTGCGCATCCACAAATAAACGACGTGGCGAAGCACCGCACCGCTTCCAAAAACCAACGGAAAAAAACCGGAAATCGGCGACGACAAAATAAACGCGCGCACGCGATCGGCCAGCCCAAACGATACTACCGATTTCCCCCCTCGGCCGCGCTCTCCCCATTCCACTCGCCCCCACGCATAACGATCCTGGCAACGGATCGTCGCCTCATCAACCGCCTCCAGCTCCGCCAATGCCTGTTCGCCGCACCTCAAACAGAGAAAATATAGGCATGAGAGTGTATACAAATACACCCTCAGCCCGGGCGCAACGAACGGACGAGAGAGAGACAAAGGAGAAGCCGGCAAGCCGAAATTCTCCGTCACAACAAGTATGAGCAAATGGTTTTTAGTAAAGTAGGCAATGATAGTGAAAGTTTATGGAGATATATAAATAATAAATTAAATAAGCACAAAGCGAAAAATGTCAAAATAACAACAGTAACACACAATAATGTCAAACACGATAAATTGGAGGATATTGCGACTATTTTTAATAATTTTTTTGTAAATGTTTAGTAATACGATTAAGACTTACCAATGGGAGAGACTTATGGTCCTCCGACACATTGCTCCTGTCCGACAAACCATTGTCCGGAACAATTAAATCTGAAAACTCGAATTCCGAGTTTTCGCCAGTTCTTATTACTATACCGTCTTCGCAAAAAGACGGAGCGTTTGCGCGAGCATCCGATGAAACGTTTCCCTACAAAAAAAAATCGTTTGATAATTACCACTTTCTGACCGACGTTTTCCTGATAAATATTGATTTAAAAATTTACGCTAATGACCTCCTCATCAACTTCATCGATACAACATAAATTTTCAAATTGTATTTGTACCGATCGGTTTTCTGTTGTTACTTCTATTGTCTTATGAACTGTTTGTGCCATAATGATGAGATCGGTAGTGTATTTAGCTAAGTGTACTGTATCACGTAAAGACCTCCTCAAATGCTGGAGTCCATCGTTTACTGTGTCCTGAAATGAAGTTATCGAATTAGGAATACTCAGAGTACGCTGCATATCAAAATTACAGATAAAATACTAGAGATCAATCATTTTTTTACGTACACTTATGTTTGAGAAGATCTTGTGATTTGTTTTAATTAGAGCAGCATTCCTCACCTGCTCTTGGTTGTGATATTTAGCCAGCTTTGAATTGAGTGCACCCATTTCTACGTGATTTTATAAAAGAATAATGTAATAATAACTAGTTCGAATTATCCCTTTACAACTTCAGTCAACATTAAAAAAATACTCACGTTCACAGTTCTTTGTGATGACCTCAAGCATATGTTTTGCGTTCTGAAAAAGTTAAAAGGTCGATTAGTGTTTGCTATTTGTTATTTTTCATATATTCAAATCAACGGGCAAAGTTTTTGCAAAGTGCAACACTTGTCAATAAATATATATATGGCCCATTTCACACCAACGCGCAAAGTCAACATTTTTATTTTTTTTTAAATAACGCCAATTTGTTCCATATGTTTCACAGAGTATGTGTGAATTTTTTCAGATTTTTTAACTCACATTTGAATATTTGGCAGCCATTTCAAAATTAGGATTTTTAACGATTTTTGGTAAGTTCCTGATTTTCATTTCGATTTTTCAACGTGACGGATCCAATTTAGGTATAGACATATATGCATCAAATAACATACATTTTTTGCGTAGATTATGAAAATACAATCAGTTTTTAAAAATATTTATATTTGAAAAAAATTATACATAGAAATGTATATACTTACGAAAAAATCAAAATTCGCCATGAAAATTTTCATTTTTTATTTCACCATTACATACCTTATGCAACACCCTTGCCAATGATACCTCACTCGTAATGGGCATCGAGTACCTTCTGTATGTTCATTGGCCTAAGGGATTATAATGTGAGACTAACACAAGTTACATAAATCAGATGTGTCAAAGTCCATACGCATTGCTTTTGCGAGGTTCAAAAAAATCAACAAAAATGAAAAAAAAAGAGGTTTATTAGTTTATTCGATGAACGAATTTTGGACAAGTCCAAATAAGGTTATTGGTTTATCCGTTTAGCCAAAACCTTGACATGACCGGAAAAGGTTATTGGTTTATCCAGTTTGCCGAAATTTCGACAAGTTCCGACAAGGTTATTGGATTACTCGGTCATCGAAATATAGACAAGTCCGAATAAGGTTATTGGTTTATTCGACCACCGGAATTTGGACAAGTCCCAAAAAGGTTATTGGTTTATTAGGTTATTATTGAATAACCTTAAACGAGCGGTAAAAATGAAACACCGATTTACATGTTTATTTTTGGCAAAAAAACAGTTTCCACTTGGTCCCGTCTCGATTCCGCGCTTTCCCTCGATTGTAACCGATTCCATATATATAAACCCAATAACCTTGTTGCCCTGGTTTGCTTGGAATACGGGTCTACATGGGTTATTGGGTTATTTGACCTGATTTGTTCATTGGCCTAAGGGATTATAATTTGCGACTAACACAAGTTACATAAGTCAGACGTGTCAAAGTCCATGCGCATTGCTTTAGTAAGGTTCAAAAAAATTTCGTGAAAATGACAAAAAAAGTAAAAAATCATGAAATTTCGTGAAATTGATGAAGATGATCAAAGTCCATCCGCATTGCTTTTGTGAGGTTCAAAAAAATATATTAGCAATAATGGCATTTCGACAAAACGACTTAAAAAGCGAAAAATCATAAGACATCCAATAATTTACGAAAAAAGTGAAAAATCTTGAAATTTCGTGAAAATTACGGAAAATGCGAAAATACTTGAAATTTCATCAAATTTACGAAAAAAGTAAAAAAAGTGAAAGATCTTGAAATTTTGTGAAAATGACGAAAAAAGTGAAAAATCTTGAAATTTCGTGAAAATGACGAAAAATGTGAAAAATCATGAAATTTCGTGAAAATGACAAAAAAAGTGAAAATTCATGAAATTTCGAAAAAATAAGCAAAAAAGTGAAAAATGTGAAAATCTTGAAATTAGTGAAAATTACAAAAAAAGTGAAAAATCATGAAATGTTGTTAAATTCATAAAAAGAGTAAAAAACTTTGAAATATTAGAAAATTTGTGAAAAAAGTCTTGAAAACTTTTAAATTTGAAAGATCGCTCAAAGATCGCTCATCCTCGGTTTCCGAATCGACCTAAACCCAATAACCCAATAACTCCCATAACCCAACCCATAACCACTTAAAACCAAATAACCCAATGAACCCACACATCACCCAATGAACCCATATCTCATTAACCTAAACAATTGCTTTTACCTATCAGACTCCCCGCCCTGGCTTCTTACAAGCAAAAATCTTTGAACGAAATACGCGGCGAGACGCGGGCCGCGATTTGGACCAAACTGCGCCGAGCGATCGGCCTACCTTTCTACTTTATTCGGACAGTGTACTTAAGCATACGTTCGTAAAGTCCCCCCATAACTTAAACAATTGCTTTTACCTATGAGACTCCCCGCCCTGGCTTCTTAGAAGCAAAAATCTTTGAACGAAATACGCGGCGAGACGCGGGCCGCGATTTGGACCAAACTGCGCCGAGCGATCGGCCTACCCTTCTACTTTATTCGGACAGTGTACTTAAGCATACGTTCGTAAAGTCCCCCCATAACCCCTTAAAACCAAATAACCCAATGTACCCAATAACACATCGCCCAATGAACCCATATCTCATTAACCTAAACAATTGCTTTTACCTATGAGACTCCCCGCCCTGGCTTCTTAGAAGCAAAAATATTTGAACGAAATACGCGGCGAGACGCGGGCCGCGATTTGGACCAAACTGCGCCGAGCGATCGGCCTACCCTTCTACTTTATTCGGACAGTGTACTTAAACATACGTTCGTAAAGTCCCCCCATAACCCAATAACCCAATTCTTTCGGGTACATTCAAAGTATATTTTTCAATGTTGAAACGAATCATGGGAAATTGAGGTAATTGGACTTTGGAGTAAAAAAAAGAAAAAAAGTAGACGTTCTGGATAGTGTTGACGATTCATTTATTGTCCTTCGGTACAAATACATTTCGTTTACAAACATATCACAACACTATATACGATGAGTCATAGTAAAGATATCCAGTTAAGTCGGCCTGGTCTGGTTCGGTTCAGATTGGACTGGTAGACTTATTTAGAAATGACCTATTCATTTTCAACGATCATCACAAGATACTCAGCGAGGAAGCTGAACAACCCTGAAATTTCAAATAAGTAACGTATGAGATGAGAGGTTTCCAATTTCGATAAAATGATCAAAAATGTGAAAAATTTTGACATTTCGCCAAAATTACGAAAAGTGTGAAAAATCTTGAAATTTCGACAAAATGATGAAAAATGATAAAAAAAGTGAACAAAAATGTGAAGAATCTTTTTTTTAATTTCGTCAAATTTACGAAAAATGTGAAAAATCTTGAAATTTCGACAAAATGATGAAAAATGTGAAAAAAGTGAAAAATCAGGAAAATTCGACAAAATTACGAAAAATGTGAAAAATCTTGAAATTTCGTGAAAATGACAAAAAAAGTGAAAAATCATGAAATTTCGAAAAAATAAGCAAAAATGTGAAAAATCTTGAAATTTCGTCAAATTTACGAAAAAATTAAAAAATCATGAAATTTCGTGAAATTGACGAAGATGATCCAAGTCCATGCGCATTGCTTGTGTGAGGTTCAAAAAAACAATTTCAAAGTCCATGCGCATTGCTATTGAGAGGTTCTAAAAAACTTTGAGAAATTTGGAAATTTCGAAAAATTTACGAAAAAAATTAATAATCATGACATTTAAACAAAATGACGAAAAAACTGAAAAAAGTAAACATTCGAAAAATTTACGAAAAAAGTGAAAAATCATGAAATTTCGTCAAATTTACGAAGATGATCAAAGTCCATGCGCATTGCTTTTGTGAGGTTTAAAAAGAAATGTGGGAAATAATGAAATTACGACAAAATGACCTAAAAAGGAAAAAATTGGAAAATGTGTTCTCGAAAAAGTATTTTCAAATATCGTATGCGGCGAATTCATTAATAATACATTTTCACAGGGAAGAAGTGGTTAATCCAAAAAAAGTAGATGGATAATAGTAGATTTCTTGGTTTAGTGATTAAATACAGTTACCTACGTTATCTCTGCACCGAGGTATTTACCCTCATCCATACCGAAAACGCAAAATTGATAACACATGGAAGATTCAAACGATCGAGCCCCGGCAAACCTCCGGGTTTATATTAATTTATTAATTAATAAATTAATTTACTTCAATACAGTACTACATTAACTTTTTGAATTCAAAATTCTGTCAGTTTGTGTTGTTTTCCTAAACCAGTCTAATTCGAATTTATTATTGTTTCTGATCAATTTTAAGTCAAGAAATGGAATAAAGTGATTCATTTCAATTTCAAACGTAAATTGTTGTAGTCTATTATGATAAGAATTGAACGTCGTCTCGATAACTAAATCAAATTTATCTTTTGGAACGCACATCAAAGTGTCATCAACATATCGGTAATAGAAAACAGGATTAATTTGATATTCATTCCGCAACACGCTCAGGCAATTCTCTAATTTTCAATTTCTCTAATTCTCTATGTCTCAATTGCATCTGCAATTTCTCTAAGTCTTCCATCATAATATTAGCTAGTAGAGGAGAGATAGATAGGTGAGAGCCCATCGGGTTTTCAAATATTTTGTGACGAGAGCAGGCCGTGTGCCGGTCTCTCGTCTGCGTTCTCCCTCCCCCACTCGGCAAGGCGTGTTGGCCAACGTTAGGCGCATTAAAGTATGCGTCTAACACTTGGCCTTTTATTTCAGCGCCAAGGACGAGCCAGCGCAGTTGAGCGCAAAGAAAAGTTGAAGAGCGCGGAGAGAGAGTGAGAAAGAGAGAGAGAGAGAGAGAGAGAGAGAGAGTATTAGGTCCATGCAGGGATTGGCAGGTGCGCAACGCGTGACCGATAAGCGACGCGTCGCGTGCCGCCTAACTAATAGGTCAAGGTAGGGAGAGGAGCGAGCGCCGCTGAGCGGCTGCAAGACGCGCGCAAGAATTAGTGCGTGAGAGAGTTGCAGCCGAGTCCTACTAGAGTGAGGGAGTCGAAGCCTAGTACTACTAGAGTGCGGAAGTCCGAGCCCAGCAGAGAGAGCAGTTCGGGATAGCCGGAAGGAAGGAAGATCAACAATACCGGCAACGGCTTTGCCAGCAACTGCAGCCAGCCCACCTGCTAGGAGAGTCAACGTCGCCTACGGATACCTGGTCAGCGACAGCGGTTAGCGACGATCTGACCAGAGACGACACCCGGTACTTCCTGCGGCAGCGCATCGCTCAGGATTCTCGACGTTGCGAGGAACAGGAGATAAAAGGTCAAGCCTTCTTTCTTCTTTCTCTCTACACTCTCTCTCTCTCTGGTGATACGACGGCCGGTGCGCGTCGAAAGAGATAGCCTGGCACTCACGTGCCGGCTATCTGAAGGTTCGCGCTAAGATTAATTTATAGTGATGTAAGTTACGACCGGTGAATTGTCCAGGCGCCCACGTGCCGGGCAATTTAGCCGGTATTGATTCGCGTAGTTTTTAAGTAAGTTTGTAATAGGTTAAGTACGCGATTAAGTATTAAGATGAAATGCGAAATGTTCATTTGAGATTATCTAAGTAGTTTATTGTTCTATTTGCAGTTTGTTGGTCGGTAATTTAGATTATGTTATGCTCGCGTATGTTCAGTATGCATATTTATTAATAATAATAGGTTGTAAACGAGATTTGATTTCTATCTTTGTATAATTCATTTATCAGCCTCTCCTCGTTTTCTCCCTCAATTGCCTTGAGCGAAAGTGCCTCACTTACCCCGCAAAAGAATTGGTAACAAGGATCGAGTTTTGTTACAATTTGTTTATTATAAATTTTTTTGAACACAAAATATTTGTTATTATATAAAAATTTTATACCTTTCCGAATCTCTTCTATTGAAAATTCACAGTTTTTAATTTGTTCATAATGTTTGTCCAATCCCTTTAAGACTAAATCACACGATATGTTTGTGGATAAGGAACTTACATCCAATGATATTAAAACGTGATCGTTTGGAATATAACTATATCTTTCAGTTTCTGTTTTAACTGTCCACTGTTTAAAATGTGAGAGTTAGGTTTCTTTATAACTGTTTTAAGAGCACTATATAAGAATTTTGCTAATTTGTTAGTAGGGCTATTAATTGATGAAATTATTGGACGTAGTTGGACATTTTCTTTATGAATTTTTTAGGCAATCCATAGCATTTTGCTATAGATGTGTCAGTTTGAGTTAAATCATTATTATGCCAATATTTTTACAGAAAACCATTATCATTCCAGTCTTTTAAAATTGTTTTTACGTCTCCTTGTAATTTATAAGCCTTAATTAACATCTATGAGGAAGGGATAATGGATGAAGAGTATATATATATATATATGGGTTGAAATACTTGATTTCTCACTTTATTGTAACTTGACTGTGCTACGAGTTATACGTTTTAGCCTATAATAATTTGACTACGAGAGAAATGCAACCCTATTGTTAATAATTTGTTGTTTTTCTATTAATAAAGTCTGAAGAGGTGAGCAAATGTGCTGACGAAAGTTGCTGAATATAATTAAAATTAAGTGAATTTCCATCTCTCACTATTTCCCATCTTTCCATCATTACAAAATTTATTATTTAAAAAATTATAAGAGAATCAAGACAGTATGTTATCGTATAGATTATCAGGATCCGCAGCATTCTAGAGTGAGTTTTCTAAGTCAATATCAATAAGTTTGAACGGAATTTGGTAACTAGGAAGATATATATAATATCGCCAGTTGGAGTATTATAAGATATGATTATTTGAGTCAGTTTTTTCATGATACATTGATACAAGTAGACGCCGACTATTTTTAAGTTTACTTTGTCTGTGTTGTTTCGTGTAGTTTTTGCACAGGAAGATTGTCCTATCTTCGGCAGTAGAGGGCCAGGACAATCGTCGTACTGAGGACAAGGTAACGTATGGTTTGGGTTACCGCGGGGTCAGAAGATCGGTCACGTCCTCGTCGTTGACCCTGGGATCTACTTTTTCTCTGTAACAGATCACCGAGAAAGAATAGATAGCGAAGAACCGATCAAATAATTGTCATATTTTTACATATGTTGCAGTTGATTTTTGTTTCAGGTCTCGCAGGGTAGTCAAGGGCGACAAAGGTATTTATTATACAAAATATTGCATGTACTGTGTTGAAAACTAGTTTTGAATGTTGCTTTTTGTAGTTAGTTGTAAGCTTACTGTTCGTCTTTTGCTTATATAATTAATTGTTTAATACGATTAATGTTTTTTTTACCTTTCTGTTACAGATAAAAAAGAGTCCCGCAGACAACGGTGGTTGATTCTGCGGTCCGAATTATTCAGGGCGAAGGCCGTTAGAAACGACAGATTAATTTGGAATTATACATTACCGACTGAATCTGTCGTCCCGACCGTAGTGAATCAACCACCACCACCTCTAATACCGGTGGTACGGCCAGTACCGCCATTACCGCCAACACCACCACCACCGCCAACACCACCACCACCGCCAACACCACCACCACCGCCACCGCCAACACCATCACCACCGCCAATACCATCACCACCACCATCGTCACCACCACCAACGTCGTCACATACACCCGGCGGGATTCAGCCCTCCTCTTCTTCCTCGTCATCCTCATCCTCATCC
This sequence comes from Phymastichus coffea, assembly GCF_024137745.1. Taxonomy (NCBI): domain Eukaryota; kingdom Metazoa; phylum Arthropoda; class Insecta; order Hymenoptera; family Eulophidae; genus Phymastichus; species Phymastichus coffea. Next base: position 247,014 of record NW_026706853.1, on the reverse strand, counting down.
TCCTCCTCTTCATAAAATTATTAAAATTTAAAGGAAAAAAAATAAATAATGAATAATTTATAAAATTTTTATATAACTATTTTATAACTTTTAACCTGGGGCAGCGTGGCAAATAAAATAATCAAATTGCTGACCCAAGTAGGCAACCTCGGGAAATTGGCTCAGATTCAGAGCAAGCCAATGCCCGAGTTTTGCTATACTATCCTACGGGAATTATTAATATCTTTGCGTGACGGAGAGGATCCTCACGCAAAGATAATGGTAATTCCCGTAGGAGGGTTGGCGATTAATGAACGGGCGAAAGCCCGGGAAAGGGCCGAGAAGCGCCGTGATGCACTCGAATCCCCGGAGGAGAGTGCACCAAGGTGCTTGGAAAAGCGACCTCGTTTAGGTAAATATAATTTCTTTTTTCGTATTCTTGCGGTACATTCTTCAAATTATTTGAAAATAACTATTTTCTTTTCAGGTGACGAGTAGCGGAGGCAAATTTGCCCGTTTTGTGTATGTGTGTGCGTGTGTATGTGTATGCGTGTGTGTGTGCGCGTGTGTGTGTGCGTGCGCGCGCGTGTGTGTGTGTGTGTGTGTGTGTGTGTGTGTGTGTGTGTGTGTGTGTGTGAATGTATAGGGTCTGAAGATCGGGCACGTCCTCTCCGTAGACCCTGGGGATCCGTTCTTTTTCACAAATAAATCTGTGAGGATGAACGGATCGCGAAGACTCGATCAGAAACAAAAATAACCAATAACAGGAATAGTAGGATATTAATAATTCTTTTTTTCTTTGTTTCAGGACAACCATCCAGGACATCAACGGGACAGCAGCAGAAGGGACATCGACAAGAACACAAGGCTATATTAATTAATGTTTTTTTTGTCTTTATGTTTCAGGTAAACCATCCAGCGCGAGAGGACAGCCACAGAATACCATTAAAGGCTCCAGGAGGAGGAACATATATTTTTTTTTTTTTTTAAGTCAACCGGACAGCAGAAGGGGCAAGAATTTTTTTTTCGATACTTCGTGCGCTAAATGCGTCTTTCTCGCACTCTCGGCAGAAATCATGCCTTAAAAATTGCACTTTCCACATGTATCAAAAAATACGGTACGGCGGTATCCAACCCTATAACGAAATGTCAAAGTCCATGCGCATTGGATTTGAGAGGTAAAAAAATCAATAGAAATGGAAAAAAAGGGCATTTCAGACTATAATTTTTGCCGTAGATTACATATCCTTTTTCAAAATGACGAAATAATGGCAAGAAACCCGTAAATACAAAGAAAGGTTATAGGATTATTCGATCACCGAAATTTTTACAAGTCCCAAAAAGATTTATTGATTCATCCGTTTTGCCGAAACGTTGACGAATCCCGACAAGGTTATTGGGTTGGATTATTCAGTAATCGAAATTTCGACAAGTCGAAATAAGATTATTGGATTATTCGATCGTCGAAATTTAGACAAGTCCGTAAAAGGAGATCGTTCAACCGGTGAATAATATCAATACCTTTTTTTTCAGGAACTTGTTAATTATCAAGGACTTGGGTGACTTATTGCTACCTTTTTTTTCCAGATCATGGCGTCATCTTCAGCTTCTGGTGAGGAGAATCGTTTCGTCGCAGTTCACGGCTTTTTTCACAGGAACTGGATGTAAGGCCTCAGCCCATCAAGAGGTAAGTAGTTAATTTTTACGTGTATAAAAGACGATTGGATACTATGATGAATAAATTTATGTTTTTTCTTTATAGGCCGTCTGGTGAAATTGGTTTTAACGAAATTGATTTGCGCGCATATTACAATTATTTCCGTCACCGTTATTTCAACGGTGACGTTGAAATGAAAGAGTGGCGGATCTATCGTGGATATGCGGGCAAAACAAATTTTGGGTTGACTGATTTCACGGACCGACACATCATAGTGAACGTGAAGATGCACACGTCTTTGCAGCAAGTGACTGGTACCATCTTGCACGAGATGTGCCATGTTCACCTCTACTGCAAAGACGGTGCAAAGTCCGTTGACTGCGCCGATCGTGGCGAACTCTTTCAAAAGAAGCTAAAAATGATCAATGATCAAGGGGAGGACTACGTCGAGTGGTAGCGGTAAGCATCAATATTCAACGAATTTATTTTAATATTTATATTCATATCGTTCATCTATATATGTAATTTTTTTTACAGGTTGGCGATTACTCGGCGTTTGGACAACGTCAGGATTTTGAGTCACGGAGTTGACGGTAAATCGACTGGTTTGTCGTGTTACCGCCAACTTCGTTCTAAAAGAACTGTGTGTGACGGCACGGGGTACCTGACGTTGTCGGCGAATGTTGTTTGTGTATAAATGAGTGAATGTGGGGTCTGATGATCGGTCACGTCCTCACCGTAGACCCTGGGGATCCGTTCTTTCTTACGAATAAAACTGTGAGGATGAATGGATCGCGAAGAATCGATCCGAAATTACACTGTAACCCATGAGAGGAACACAAGGCTACTAATAATTCTTTTTTTTTTCTTTGTTTCAGGTCAACCGTCCAGGACATCAACGAGACAGCAGCAGAAAGGGCATCGATAAGTACACAAGACTACTAATAATTCTTTTTTTTTTCTTGGTTTCAGGTCAACCATCCAGGGCATCAACGGGACAGCAGCAGAAAGGGCATCGATAAGAACACAAGGCCATATTAAAGTTTTTTTTGTCTTTATGTTTCAGGTAAACCATCCAGCGCGAGAGGACAGCCACTGAATACCATCAAAGGCTCCAGAAAGAGAAACATCTATTTTTTTTTTGTTTCAGGTCAACCGGACAGCAAAAGGGGCAAAAATTTTTTTTCGATACTCCGAGCGCAAAGTGCGTCTTTCTCGCACTCTCGGCAGAAAACGTGCCTTGAAAATTGCACTTTTAACATGTGGTATCAAAAAATACGGTACGGTACCTTGTAACAAAATGTCAAAGTCCATGCGCATTGCCTTTGAGAGGTTATAAAAAAAAAGAATAACAATGGAAAAAAGAGGTTTATTGGTTTATTCGATAATCGAAATTTTGAAAAAACCATAAAAGGTTATTGGATTATTCAGTCATCGAAATTTGGAAAAGTCCGAATAAGGTTTATTGGTTTATTCGACCACTGGAATTTTGACAAGTCCGTAAAAGGTTATTGGTTTATTCGACAACTGGAATTTTGACAAGTCCGGAAAAGGTTATTGGTTTATCCAGTTTGCCGAAATTTCGACAAGTTCCAACAGGGTTATTGGTTGATTCGGTAACACAGGCCGACAGAATTTGACAAAAATATTTTACCAAGAACCCGAGTATAGTTTTCCGAAGGTTTTTTGCGCGCTGAATCCGAATCCGAAGTCAGAATTACTCTGGTGGCTCCGGTTTTCGAGATATCCTAACCTCAAAGTGCAAAAAACGCGATTTTTGCCTGTATTTGAGGTTATGTAGCAAAGAAAAGAAATTTTTTTTCAGAAAACTGTATACATCAAATTAAAGTATGAGTTTTCTTCTTTCAAATGCCGTTGAGTATGCTCGGATATCTTTTTTTTTCACGAAGTTACACAAATTTGAAAATTTCAAATTTTATGAATTTAAAAAGCACCACACCATTCAGCCCAAGCTATCTAACAAGTAACCATATTAAAGAGCCACTCACCAATTTAAACCAAACTTGGAAATATGACAAAACACTAAAAAATATTGTGAGCATCGTGCTTCTATTTACAAAATGCTCTCTTACGGGTAGAAACCACCCCTGCCAACCCCTAAACAGGCTCACCCACATAAACCTGGGTAGAGCAAGTTTAATTAACTGCTTTTTGATAAAAAAACTCATTTTCTAATCACAGGTATGCGTACTAATATGATCTAGATAGGCCTCATCCCCAAATACCTCCTCAACCCTTTAAAACCAGCCCTCCCAACCCCTAAGCAGGCACACCCACATGACCCTGGGTAGAGCAAGATTAATCAACTGCTTTTCGGTAAAAAAAACTCATTCTCGGGGGTTTTGGAAACCCTTCAAGTTACTATTTTTCGAGCGAAATATTGATTTCAAAAAAATATCCTCCACCATTTTGAATTTGCTATCTGGCGTTCGCCATCTTGGATTTGAAAAAACGAAATTTTGGTAGTATATTCGAACTCAGCGATCTCGAAAACCCCCGAGTACTAATTTCCAACCAAAAATATGCTAATTCTATGATTTTCATCCACCATCTTGAATCTGCCATCTTGGATTTTCAAAAATGAAAATTCTGACTGTAGATTCGTATTCAGCGACCCCGAAAACCCCCGAGTAAGAAATTTTAAGCCAGAATAGTCAATAGAAAAATGTATGCCGAAAAGGGTTAAAAGCCACCCCTATCTTCCCCTTGCAGGCTTATATACGTAACCCTAGTTACATCAAGTTTAATTAAATCCTTTTTGATGAAAAAATTAATTTTTTAATCACAAATAGACATACACATCTTTACCTGGATATGCCTTATCCCTGTATACATGTACAACCCTTAAAAACCCTTGGGCAGGCTAATCATAGAACCCTGGGTAAGCTATTTTAATCATGTGAAATTCGATGAAGGAATTAATCACAGATAGACATACGCAGCTTATTTTTTGTACGCGTTATCGCCACATACCGCTACAACCATTAAAAACTACCCCTTTAATCTTACCCAGCTGGCATACATATTTAAATTTTATTATATTACTTGGACATTCTGCAAATCCAATCAACGTAAATTGTTACAACCAAGACTCTGAAAGCTCAAGCCAGCCAGCCTTGATTCAATCTTATATTCAACATATACGCGAACCATAATTCCGTATAATTTATTAAGAATTAAGTATTAATATTGTTAAATTCGGTGCGCCAGATCCATCCTCTAAATTCATTTTTTGAACATATAGCGATCTACCAGTGCGCCTCGCGCGCACTCTGTCTATCTCATTCTGTCTCGCCGTTTCGCCTCTTTCGGGTCTCCACGCTGATTGTTTCTTTCCCCTCTTTCGCGCGTGTGCTATCTGTCCTTTGTCTCAACGAATTATAACAGCTCTATAAGCCTTTATAGGCTTCAACTTTGACCTCACGTTTTTTTTAAGGATAGATAAACCTGAATTTTACGAATGTCGGAAACTGAAATGAAATAGTTTGTTTTTCAACAAATTTAGAATAAACGTTAAGGTTAATTTTAATACAGATTTGGCTAAATTGTACTTTTAGGATATTAAAACTATATTTAAATGTTAACAAGGTTAATTGTATATATTTTAAAACATTCATTTAATAAAAACTCATTGTAACAATTTGAAACGTTTCCTTTTTTAAAATTTTTTTTTTGTGAATATTCCGGTAAATGCGATTATTACTTTTTATATTTTCTGCATCATTGTCAATCTAATTGTTTAGAAAGAAAAAGATATCAGTTTATCATCTTCACTAAATCAGGTCTAATTTAATTTAATATTACTTACTCATTAATTTTTTAATTTAGAGTCCAAAGATTAAGTTTTAAAGATAAAATAGTTTGTGTTAATGATATGATCAACATCACCATAATTTTATGATCACTTTATTTTTACTTCACTTAATTTTAACATCACTTAATTTGTCTACTTAATTTTAATATCACTTAATTACTCTAATTAATTTGAACATCACATTGATATAGCTTGAAATCGAACATCACTTTCTTATAACTCTGTAAAGGCATCTTTACATCTCATTCAGAACAAATGCTTAGCTGTTAAAGTTTTTATCTTTTGTAACTTTAATGAAAAAAATCTAAAACCAACATATAAAATTACATTTTACTCTTTAATTTAATTTGAAACATATAATTTATTCTGTCAACATGTCTTTAAGATGCCCTTGTACAAGTAAAAAAGATAAAATTTGTTACGTTTGCGGAAATTTTGAGACAGAGAGTAACCGCAGATCTATTAATGAAACTGTTAAATGAAAATTTAAAGAATGTTATGGAATAGCTATAACAAATTTAGATAAAACGTGGGTACCCACAATCATTTGTACTTCTTGTCGAAACACATTAAATAGATGGAGTGATATTAAAAATGATGTCATCGTTCAGCCAGTCATTTGGCGCGAGCCATTAAATCATGATAAAGACTGCTACTTTTGCGCTTATGATATAACAGGATTAAATAAAAAAAAAGGGAAAAAAGTTAAGACTCCTTCTGTAGAAAGCGTAACACCTTCTAAAAGAGGAAAAATTGATAGATCACAACAAACAGTCTCAGAACCACGTAGTGTTGAGCAAATTGATGCTGTTGAAAGTGAGCATAGCAGTGAAAAAGAATATTTTTCTGATGATGAAAAACCAATACTTTATAATCAAGCAGACTTAGACGATCTTATCCGTGATTTAGGTCTTGCCAAAGATTCAGCTGAGCTGTTAGCTTCTAGGTTGAAGGAGAGAAATTTGCTATTGCCTGGTACAAAAATAACTGTTTACAGAAAAAGAGAACAGAACTTTATAAAGTACTTTACGAGTGAAGATACTTTAGTATATTGCCATGATATTAAAGGACTTATTAATGAATATAAAGAAGCATCTTATTCTTATAAGCCAGATGACTGGCGTCTGTTCATCGATTCTTCTACAGAGAGCCTCAAAGCAGTATTGCTTCATAACGGAAATGAATATGCGGCAATTCCTATTGCTCATTCTAGTACGCTTAAAGAATCATATGAAACATTTCAACTTCTCCTGGAGAAAATTAATTACAATTTGCACCAATGGTTGATATGCGGTGACTTCAAAATGATTAATATTTTAGTTGGTTTACAATCTGGAAATATTAAATACCCTTGTTATATCTGTCTTTGGGATAGCCGGGATCGAGATAAACATTACATCAAAAAGAAGTGGGAAAATAGATTGAAATGGGAAGTAGGATCTGAAAATGTTGTGCATGAGAGCCTTGTTAACAGAAGCAAGATCTTACTACCACCTCTTCACATAAAATTGGGACTAATAAAGCAATTTGTGAAAGCTCTAGATACTGATGGTGATTGTTTTCAATATATTAAATCTAAATTTTCACATTTATCGGATGCTAAAATAAAAGAAGGTGTTTTTGTTGGTCCTGATATTAGAGCTCTAATGAATGATGAAGAATTTGTGAAGTGTATGAAAACTGATGAAAAAAATGCTTGGTTAAGTTTCAAAAAAGTTATAGAAAACTTTTTGGGAAACTATCGAGATCCTCAATACTCAACTATAGTCACAAAAATGTTTAAGGATTTTCAGAAATTAGGCTGTTTAATGAGCATGAAATTGCATTTTTTATTTTCTCACTTGGACAACTTTCCTGAAAATGTAGGGGCATTCAGTGAAGAGATGGGTGAACGCTTTCATCAAGACATTAAACAACAAGAGCGACGTTATCAAGGTAAATTAACTGTGCGAATGATGGCAGATTATGCCTGGTCTCTTAAAAGAAACGACAACTCGCCTAATCATAGACGCAAGTCTCTTAAACGAGCGTTTGATTGGTCACGTGAACGCTTCCATAAGAAAAAATAAGCATATATAAAACAAAAAGAAAATAAAAAATAACAAAAAAAAATTAAAATTCTCAAAAAAATAAACAAAAATATAAAAAATGAAAAAAAAACAAAAAAAAAACGAAAGGAGTCAATACCGCCACGTCCACGTTTCGTGACTCTGGGTTCGGCTGAGAGCGGTAATAAACCATTTTTAATTTTTAAAAGTTCAAATAAAAATTCTTACAAAACAGTATCGTATTTAGTCCACACATACTCCTAAACTCACGTAGCAAGAGGCTGCCCATACACATATGCACGTACACATCCAAGTCCAAAACATCATAAAATCCACAAACTAATACACCTCATCTAAATTCACAGATCCTCAACTTTCTCACACAAGCAAAACTCACCACTTCAAACCTACACATCCCGAGCCAACGAAACTCACGCTTACACACCCGGCCCTAAAAGAAAAAACAAGTCACTGATCGATTCTTTGTGTGGATGAATTTCGGGGTGAGTGGATTTGAGATGGTGAATATTTAAGAAAGTTGGCTTAGAGTATTAGTTTTTAGGGTGTACAGGCTTAGTTTAAGAAATTAATATGGCGGCGATTTGGATGAGAACGTGATTGGTCGGATGAAAGAGGCTGCGCGGTAGCACAACTGATCTCCTTTTCACCATGATACAGGTGAACAGTGGTAGGGTACCTTGCTTGGGCGTGTAAAGAGGTAGTTTAAGGGTTGTAATGGTGTACGTATAATGATTAGACATATCAAGAATGTAATTAGTAAGCCGATATGTGGTTAAAAATTTACTTTGTTTATCAAAAAGTACTTAATTAAACATGCTCTACCCAAGTTTACGTGGGTTAGCCTGCTTAGGAGAAGGTAAAGGTGGGTTTAAGGGTCGAAAATAAAAGTAGGATGAGGCATATCTAGGTAAAGATGTGTGCGCCCACTTTTGATTGAAAAATTAAATTTTTTCATTAAAAAACACTTGGCTAACTTGCTCTACCCAGCGTCATATGGGTGTGCCTGCTTAGGGGTTGGGAGGGCTGGTTTTAAAGGGTTGAGGAGGTATTTGGGGATGAGGCCTATCTAGATCATATTAGTACGCATACCTGTGATTAGAAAATGAGTTTTTTTATCAAAAAGCAGTTAATTAAACTTGCTCTACCCAGGTTTATGTGGGTGAGCCTGTTTAGGGGTTGGCAGGGGTGGTTTCTACCCGTAAGAGAGCATTTTGTAAATAGAAGCACGATGCTCACAATATTTTTTAGTGTTTTGTCATATTTCCAAGTTTGGTTTAAATTGGTGAGTGGCTCTTTAATATGGTTACTTGTTAGATAGCTTGGGCTGAATGGTGTGGTGCTTTTTAAATTCATAAAATTTGAAATTTTCAAATTTGTGTAACTTCGTGAAAAAAAAAGATATCCGAGCATACTCAACGGCATTTGAAAGAAGAAAACTCATACTTTAATTTGATGTATACAGTTTTTTGAAAAAAAATTTCTTTTCTTTGCTACATAACCTCAAATATAGGCAAAAATCGCGTTTTTTGCACTTTAAGGTTAGGATATCTCGAAAACCGGAGCCACCAGAGTAATTCTGACCTCCGATTCGGATTCAGCGCGCAAAAAACCTTCGGAAAACTATACTCGGGTTCTTGGTAAAATTTTTTGTCGGCCTGTGTAATCGAAATATCGACAAGTCCGAATAAGGTTACTGGTTTATTCGACCACCGAAATTTGGACAAGTCCGTAAAAGGTTATTGGATTATTCAGTCATGGAAATTTTGACAAGTCCCGGCAAGGTTATTGGTTTATTAGGTTATGCAATAACCTTAAACGAGCGGTAAAAATGAAACACCGATTTACATGCTTATTTTTGGCTAAAAAACAGTTTCCACTTGGTTCCGTCTCGATTCCGCGCTTTCCCTCGATTTTCACCGAATCCATATATATAAACCCAAGTGGTGTTGTTGGCCTGTTGGGTCACTTGGGTCACTTGGGTTATTGGGTTATAAAAAGTGAAATTTGGGTTATTAACGCTGATCATGGAACACTAGCTGGCGATGCTGGGAAAGGCTTAGTTCTTCAATGGACAAAGATGGACTTTTCTTTTATTTTAAACTGAGACTACGTATGAACGTGTATCTTCTGGTTCTAATTTGCATCTTGTGGGTCTGGTTGACAATCTTCGAGGTTACGTTCAGTTGATCCAATTCTTTCGGGTACATTCAAAGTATACTTTTCAACGTTGAAACGAGTCATGGGTAATTGAGGTAATTGGACTTTTGAGTAAAAAATCGAATAAAGTAGACGTTTTGGATAATGTTAACCATTCATTTATTGTGTGCTTCGGTACAAATACATTTCGTTTACAACCATGTTCACAACATTATATACCATGAGTCATAGTGAAGATATCCAATTAGGTAGGCCTGGTCTGGTTCGGTTCCGATTGGACTGGTAGACTTATTTAGAGATGACCTATTCATTTTCAACGATCATCACAAGATACTCAGCGAGGAAGCTGAACTATCCTGAAATTTCAAAAAATTAACGTATGAGATGAGAGGTTTCAAATTTCGATAAAATGATCAAAAATGTGAAAAATCTTGAAATTTTGTGAAATTAATGAAGATGATCAATGTCCATGCGCATTGCTCGTGTGAGGTTCAAAAAAACAATTTCAAAGTCCATGCGCATTGCTTGGGGGATGTAACGAAATGTCAAGGTCCATGCACATTGCTTTTGTGACGTTCAAAAAAATATATCAGCAGTAATGTCATTTCGACAAAACGATCTAATCTAATTTACGAAAAAAATGTACATTCCTGAATTTTCGTCAAAATGATGAACAATGTGAAAAATCTTGAAATTTCGACAAAATTATGAAAAACGTTAAAAAAAGTGACAAAAGTGAAATTTCATCAAATTTACGAAAAATGTGAAAAATATTGAAATTTCGTGAAATTAAAAAAAAGTGAAAAAAGTCAAACATCATGAAATTTCGTGAAAATAAAAAAAATTAATAAAGTCAAAAAATCGTGAAATTTCGTGAAAATGACGAAAAAAGGGAAATTCCTGAAATTACGAAAAGTGAAAAATCTTGAAATTTCGTGAAATTGACGAAGGTGATCAAAGTCCATGCGCATTGCTTCGTGGGATGTAACGAAATGTCAAAGTCCATGCGCATTGATTTTGAGATGTTCAAAAAAAATTTTGCGATATCTTGAAATTTCGACAAAATAAGCAATAAAGTGAAGAAAGTGGAAAATCTTGAAATTTTGTCAAATTTACGAAAAAGTGTGTAAAATCTTGAAATTTCGTCAAATTTACGAAAAATGTGAAAATCATGAAATTTCGTGAAAATGTCGAAAAAAGTTAAAATTCATGAAATTACGAAAAGTGAAAAATCTTGAAATTTCGTGAAATTGACGAAGGTGATATATATATATATATACAATATATATATATATGTTCGATGACCAATAACGAAAATGAGCAAAGTCCATGCGCATTGCTTCTGAGAGATTCAAAGAAAAATTTGAGAAACAATGAACTTTTGACAAAATGACCTACTAAAACGTGAAAAATGATGAGACATCGAAAATTTTTTGAAAAAAGTAAAAATTCTTGAAATTTCGTCAAATTAACGAAGATGAGCAAAGTCCATGCGCATTGCTTTTATGAGGTTCAAAAAAAATTTTGAGAAATCTTGAAATTTCAATAAAATAAGCAAAAAAGTGCAAAAAGTGAAAATTCATGAAATTTCGTCAAATTTACGAAAAACGTGAAAAATCATGAAATTTCGTGAAATTGACGAAGATGATCAAAGTCCATGCGCATTGCTTTTGTGAGGTTCAAAAAGAAATGTGGGAAATAATGAAATTACGACAAAATGACCTAAAAAGGGAAAAATTTGGAAATGCCTTCTCGAAAAAGTATTTTCAATTATCGTATGCGGCGAATTCATTAATAATACATTTTCACAGGGAAGGAGTGGTTAATCGACAAAAAGTAGATGGATAATAGTAGATTTCTAGGTTTAGTGATTAAATACAGCTACCTACGTTATCTCTGCACCGAGGTATTTACCCTCATCCATACCGAAAACGCAAAATTAATAACACATGGAAGATTCAAACGATCGAGCCCCGGCAGACCTCCGGGAGTTTCGTTGATCGGAAGGGATGAAAATCGAGTACCAGTGAAGGAGCAAGAGAGCCAAGCAGCCGAGCAACAGAAAAAAACCTGGAATAGGACAAGGAGAAATCATCCAACACTAAACTCACCAATACTTCTTAATAAAAAAAGATATAGTAAGCTAATAAGAAAATTCTTTTATTTCTTTACTTTTATCTCTCTTTCCTCTAGTGAAGTAATAGCTCGTGCTTCCCTTTCTTTTTTTTTAGACTACTTTCGAGGAGTGTAGGCTCTGGGACAACGAAACCTGAGGCTGCGCTAAACCTTTGGCGCACCTGAGCTGTGTCGTTGCCACTTCGTCACAATGTAAAGGAGGTGAAGTTACTTATCTGGAAAAAATGCAAGCGAGCCGTCAACACACAAAAATAATTTGTTTTTTTTTTATTAATTTCTATTTATTACAGCACTTAATATTTAATATATATATTTTACATAACTTAATTTACATGGGTGCACCTACCCTGCGGTGCAATTACGGTGATCAGCCGTAATTGTTGAAGCAAATTAAAGATGCTCCTCAGATCAGAATCAGCTGTGCTGCCTCGATCGCAAATCTGCTGTATAATATCTGTTGCTTTTGCTGCTGCTTCCGTGATGCTGCTACTATCGCTGCTTCCTCGCTCACCCTTGCACACGTATCCAAAATCCAGGTAAACTATTTTTATTGGCAAATCGGTGAAACACTGTGCTAAATTATTTTGGCGGTACTACTCAAGTAACAGCTGAGGCTTAACTGCTAATTCAAAAGATCACGCGCCCCCTCTCTCTCTCAATACTTAGAACTAACGCGCGAAAATCAGAATCGCGAACGGTTCGATTAATTGAATCGACTACCGTTGCATATTATATATTATATTATATTATATGCTATTATATTATATTATATTATAAGCTATGTGTAATTAATACAAACAATTATATCTGTAATTTATTTATATATTATACCTGCATCCATATATATGTACGCCGCGACAATTCCGTGATAGATTTTACATTTCCACTGCTTCTTCCATGGGTAAATATAAGGTTAAAATCCTAAAAAATAATTATTATTAATTGTTTTCAGTGAATAACATTAATTTTTATTAAATGAATTATAAATTAATACCTGTCAGAGATACGGATACTAAGCAGAACTGACACCAGTAGATATAGTCGTTGATTGAACAGGAATATTTTAATTTTTCCAGTGGACCTGTAAAGTAAAAATAATACAGCCAGAAAAATTCTTTACACGCAACAAAATAGTATATGTGCCAATAAAATATAAGGAAAAAAGATTTTTTTTAATATAAAATTATTATAAAATTACAATGGCTAAAAATGAATCCAACAAACAAACTGATAGTATATTATCATAATATAACAAATAAATATTCATAAAATATATGAACATATTGTTTATACAATTTTGGTTTCTAATAAATTTTATACTAAATATCTAATTTCTTTATTGTCGTGGATTGTGTTCTGTTTTTGATACAAACACTAACATCTGGTAATTCGTTGTTTGTAATCACAAATAAAATTTCTACTTTTATTTACAATGACAGTCTTGAATGTACTAGTCTTCGATGCACAAGTTTACAAAACCATATGTACTTTTTCACCATGATTGTAGCAAAACTATATCAAACTTTGATTAGCTTGAGTATGCACTTAATTATGAAAAATCTAAACTATAGAAAAACAATTTCATTTTTTACCTTATTTTACTTACTTATTTTATAAACTATTTCGATTTTTTGAAAAAATTGTTTATAACAGTGGCATAAATAAATGATTTGGTATTTTATTATTTACATTGTAAAAGTGAAACTCTTTCCGCGTCTTTTAAAAAAAGAATCTTTTTTATTAGTCCATATCTTTATTAGTCTCCTTATTCTAGAAATCGAATTAATAAAAAAAAGTCCAATATTTGTTTAACAGTTATGGAAGATTTAGACTTCTTGCTTATTACTGCTGAAAGATAAATACAATTGTAACTTTCTATTTTATTATAAATATGTTGATGACACTATCTTGTGTATAAAGAAGGAAAATATCAATATTGTTTTACAGGTTTTTAATAGTTACAATAACCATTTAAAATTCACATATGAACTTGAGAATAATGGTAGAATTCCATTTCTAGATTTGACTTTGTCTATTGTGGGAAATAAAATTATTACGAATTGGTACCAAAAACCAACGTATTCAGGTAGAGTTCTGAACTTTTATTCCAATCACACTGTACAATTAAAACGCAATATTATTTATAATATGTTAGACAGAGCTGTTTTACTGTCTCACGAGTCCTTTAAAAAACAAAACATAGATAAAGTTATAAGCATTTTGATTGATAACGATTACCCTATGGACTTTCTTAACTCGGTTCTGGTTTTAATTGTTGGCCTTTTTACCAGCAAATTCCGAAGGGTTGACTCTTCCAATCTTGGATCTAACTAATAATAATATTATAAATGTTATAAATTTAAATATTGTAACAGGCTGCCGTTTAGTCTATAATACTCTTGAACGTACCCTTTACAATGACCAAACGACGCCTAGTTATCTGTGTGCTCGAAGCACAGTAACCTACCTAGCCCGGTAATGCGCCTGCGCAGCGTCTCCTCGCCAATCCGAGTTGGGTTCCCCAACTCGCCACTTGGCGGCGCTGTCGCTCCTGCTTGGCAGCGCTTCAGCGGCTGCTGCTGAAACCTACGTTGCCGATTCACTTCTACCGGTCTCAGCGTGCTCCGTGCTACGCTACCGGCTTTTCGAATCGAAAGTAAACAGCGCGAATTCCGGACAAAGGAAAGACAAAATAACGATGACTTGGTCAATGATACCGGGTGATCGATTTATTTAATCAAATTAAATACACGGGGGTTTTGCCGAGAGACTTGCGCACGCTCGCGTGAATGACAATACACGCTGAAAATGAGAGAGAGAGAAAACCGCACTCGCCGCGAACTAACCGCTCGCCCGCAACAATCAATATCTCCGCGCACGCTGCGCGGGATCGCACGCTATTAACAATAATAAAGGGGAGGTGCACCTACCGCGAGAACGATGAGGATACGGTGGCCAACCGTATCCGAAACACGCGTCGCTAATTAGCTGCTCCGCTACTCGCCGCCCTCCGCTGTTATTGCTGTTGTTGTTGTTGCTGCTGCGGTTGCTACTGTTGCTGCTATTGATGCTACTGCTGTTGCTGCTGTTGCTGCTGTTGCTGCTATTGCTGCTATTGCTGCTGCTGCTGCTGTCGGCACACCACCAAACAAAAACACTCGGCTCGGGAACAGGTTAGCGCGACGCACTGACTGAGTGACACAGTCATACTGCCGGTCGGACCCTCCCCTCCCGGTCATTGCCCCTACGCGCTCTCTCTCTCTCGCGAACCGATCGCGGCTCCTCTCGCTTAGCCGCTCATTAACCTTGCGCGAGTCTGACGATTTTCGGTAATCGTTGCAATATATATATAAATTATTTATTAACAATAATTTCATTAATTATATCTTCTATTTTCGGAATAAATCAAATAAATATGAAATTATTAATATTGTATGTTATACTTCTATAATTCAATTATGTTGATTAATTATTATAATAAATTTATTATTAATAATAATATTAATATTTATATCATTATCTGGTATTCCTCCATTTTTAAGATTTTTTATAAAATGAATTAATATTCAATTATTAATTAGCATAAAAATTAAATTTATTTATATTTTAATTTTGCAACGATTGCCGAAAATCGTTCGACTCGCGCGATGTAATTAGCGGTTAAGCGAGGTGAGCCGCGTTCGGTTCACGAGAGAGAGAGCGCGTAAGGGGCAACGACCGGGAGGGGAGGCTCCGAGCGCCAGTATGACTGTGCTACTCAGTCGATCCGTGCGCCTAACCTCCATCCGTCCCGAGTATTTTTGTCGTTTTCGTTTCGGACATTGTTCCTGGTGAGCGTGCGTGGGTGAGGTGCAGCAGCAGCAGCAGCAGCAGCAGCAGCAATAGTAGCAGCGGCAACTGCAACAGCAACAGCAGCAACGGCAATAACAGCAGCGACAGTAGCGGCAACAACAACACCGGCAACAGCATCAGAGGCAGAGCAGCGTAGCGGCGTTTCAGCCCTCGTCTTTTGGATACGGTTGGCCACCGTATCCCCTGCGGTATTGCGGTAGGTGCACCTTCCCCTTTTGTCAATTGTTGTTGATTTTGCGTGCGAATCCGCGCAGCGAGCGCGAGGAGTTTATTGTTTTGCGTGCGAGCAGGTAGTTCGCGGCATCGCGGTTTTTTCTCTCTCTCTCGTAAAGCGTGTATTGTCATTCACGCGTGCGCGCGTTAGTCTCTCGGCCAATTTCCCGTGTAAATTGATTAGCGTAATAAAGTGAATCTTTACCATTATTTCGAGTTCCCGTTATTGTGTTTTGCCTTTGTCCGGAGGTCGTGCCAGTGTTGACATTCGATTCGAATTCGCCGGTTACGTAGCACGAACCGCGCGAGTATAGGTAGTCACGAATCGACGACTTGGGTTCCGGAGGCGGCCGCACGAGCGCTACTAGGACGAGCGACAGCGCCGCCAAGTGGCGAGTTGGGGGAACCCAACTCGGAACATCGAGGAGACTCTGCGCAGGCGCACTTCGGGCAAGGTAGGTGATTGTGCTTCGTGCACTTAGATAACAAGGCGTCGTATAGTCACTTTTAGGTGGATTCAACGATTTATTGACTAAATGACAGCCTGTTACAATTTATATTTGTAATTCATTAATTAGATTATATTTTTATTTTCGAATTATCTTGAATATAATAATAAATTATAATAATAATAAATAATAAATAATAAATAATTAATATAATAATAATAAATAATAAATAATTAATATAATAATAATAAATAATAAATATAATATAATAATAAATCGATAGGTAGTTATCTTTTGTTACGCCATGGTACTATTTCTTCGGATAGCCGACAACCGATCATATCTTTTGTTTACGAAATTGAGCTCTGCTGTTGCTTGGCTTATTTACACGTTTGGCACATAAGTCACAGGGCGCGCGCGGAAAATTCCGATAACAAATACGGTGCAAGCGTCTCAAATTTTTTGAAATTTGTGTAGCTGTTTTAAAAAAGACATCGATAGGTTACGCTAATGTACTATTTCCTCGGATGGCCGACACCCGATTATATCTTGTGTTTTCGAAATTGATCTCTGCTGTTGCTTGGCTTACTTACACGTTTGGCACATATGTCACAGGGCGCGCGCGGAAAATTCCGATAACAACTACGGTCCAAGCGTCTCAAATTTTTGAAATTTTTTCCAATCCTAAATTATATGTGAAAGTTTCTTATGCGGTCATGAAAAATGTTTTAATTTATTTATCTATTTACTGTCAAAATTCGTTCGTAACGTATTGTTACGCCATGGTACTATTTCATCGGCCGTTCAATAGGTTAGTGAGTTCTAGGAAGAGATTTTACTGAAAAAATATCAACTATTAGAAAAAATTGTATAGAAAAAAAATTGCTGGAAAGTAGTCGAGAAATACGTATTATATTACACTTCCATACTAAAACCACCAGATTTTCTTTTCTAATCTACATTTTCGAAAAAAAAGCAAGTGCATTCAAAAGATTGTCGTCTAAGGTCGTGAAAAAAGTTGGGTTCATATATATGGATTCGGTGAAAATCGAGGGAAAGCGCGGAATCGAGACGGGACCAAGTGGAAACTGTTTTTTAGCTAAAAATAAGCATGTAAATCGGTGTTTCATTTTTACCGTTAGTTTAAGGTTATTGCATAACCTAATAAACCAATAACCTTGTCAAAATTTCGATAACCAAATACTACTGTAGGCAAAAAGTAAGGTGAATTTTCAATTTAAACTTCGCGGGCTTAACATTTCGGGCTAGTTCTTTTTTCCTTGAGTTGGTAGGACTGCGAATGACATCTGGGACAAATTTCATGTCAATGTCATCATCAGTAATATATTTACGCTTGTGTTTACCAAACGACCAAGAGTGCATGTTTCGATTTTTACAATGTCTGATTTAATTGAGCAAAGAAGTGCCATCAAATTTTGTTTGCGGAATGAAATTTCGGCTGCGGAAACGTTGAGGATGTTGCGGAAGGCCTTTGGTGATTCTACCATGTCGCAGAAAAATGTTTATAAGTGGTACAAAGACTTCAAAGAGGGTCGAGAACGTGTTGATGACTTGGAGCGCTCCGGACGACCATCGACGTCAACAGATGACCAACACGTCAATAAAGTGAAGGAATTAGTGCTCGAAAATCGTCGGTTGACTGTTAGAGACCTTACTGATATGATCGGAATATCAGAAGGATCTGTGAACACAATTTTTAAAGACCATTTGGGCCTACGAAAAGTCAAATCTCGTTTGGTACCGAAAACGCTCAATTTCTTGCAAAAAAGTCGCCGCGTTGATGTGTGTGAAACAATGCTTTCTGACTATCAGGACAAGCTCAAATGCATGATTACGGGAGATGAGACTTGGATTTATGCTTACGACCCTGAAACAACCGACCAATCAAGCGAATATCGTGCTAAAGGCGAGGCCAGACCGAAAAGAGCACGTCAAAGTCGTTCAAAAATCAAGGTCATGATGACAGTTTTCTTCGATTTTCGTGGTGTGGTGCACTATGAATTCCTTCCACCCGGCCAAACTGTTAATAAGGAATATTATTTGAGCGTTATGCGTCGTTTGCGTGAAGCAATTCGTCTAAAAAGACCAGAATTATGGGCCAACAACTCTTGGTTTTTGCATCACGATAATGCACCATCTCACACTGCACTCGTTCTTCGTGACCATTTCGCCAAAAATTCGACGCATATCGTTCCGCAACCACCGTATTCGCCTGATTTGGCTCCGTGTGACTTCTGGCTATTCCCAAAACTCAAGAGACCACTCCGGGGAACGCGTTTCGAGTCGATTGAGGAGATAAGAGCTGAATCGAAGAAGGCGCTGATGGCTATACCGGAAAGGGACTATTTGGCATGTTTCGAGGATTGGAAAAAACGTTGGCATAAGTGTATTTTATCGGGAGGGGATTACTTCGAAGGGGATGACATTGATGTAGAAGAATAAATAAAGATTTTTCATTTTACAAACAAATTCACCTTACTTTATGCCCACAGTAGTAAACCAATAACCTTATTCGGACTTGTAAAATTTTGTTCATCGAATAAACCAATAAACCTCTTTTTTTTTCCATTTTTATCGATTTTTTTAACCTCTCAAAAGCAATGCGTATGAACTTTGACACGTCTGACTTATGTAACTTGTTGTGTTAGTCGCAAATTATAACCCCTTAGGCCAATGAACAAATCAGGTCGAATAACCCAATAAACCAAGTAGACCCGTGATCCAAGCAAACGATTTCTTATTTTCTAATCATGTAAACTATAGCCTATTTATGCATTGTAACAGGCTGCCGTCTAATCAATAAATCCTTAGATATACCTAAAAGTGACCAGACGACGCCTAGTTATCTATGCGCTCGATGCGCATTAACCTACCTTGTCTCGGAGTGCGCCTGCGCAGAGTTTCCTCACGATTTCGAGTTGGGTTCCCCCAACTCACCGCGTGGCGGCGCTGTCGCTCCTTGCTAGTAGCGCTCGTGCGGCCGCCGATGGAAACGCTGTTACCGATTCGCCTCTACTGATCTCAGCGAGCTCCGTGCTACGCTACCGGCGAATTCGAACGAAATGTAAACAAATATAGGCGCGACCGCCGGACAAAGGAAAGAACACAATAACGGAAACTCGTTTAAACGAAACCAAGGGATGATTTATTTAATGAAACAAATTACACGGGGGGTATGCCGAGAGACTTTCGCACGCTCGCGTGAATGACAAGACACGCTATTTGAGAGAGAGAGAAAAACCGCGATTACCGCGAATACCTGCTCGCACGCAATAAATAAATTCTTCGCGCTCGCTGCGCGGATTCGCACGCAAATTAACAACAAATGGTTGAAAAGGGGAAGGTGCACCTACCGCAATGACGGTGTGGATACGGTGGCCAACCGTATCCGAATAACACGCTGTTAATAGCTGCTCCGCTACTTGCTGCACCACCTCGATTTCTGTTGATGCTGTTGTTATTGTTGCTGCTGTTGCTGCTGATGCTACTATTGCTGTTGCTGCTGCTGTTGCTGAGGCTGCTACGAGCACACCGCACCAAAGTTCACACTATCACCAGGAACCAAAACAACGCACGTAACTTGGTCGGCTCGGAAACAGGTTAGGCGCACGAACTGACTGAGTGCCCTCCTAGCTTCGAACTACCGGATCGAACTACCCCATTGACTCGTGACCCCAAGGACAGGATTGGGAAAGGAGAGAAACCAACACAATCTATCCTCAATAATACACGCTTTATTTGCCCATCCCGGGCCACCACCCCCCCACGTCATCTGCCGGAGCCCCCTGGCGCCTTGTGTCTTGGGTAGCGCCAGTGCTCCGACTTGTTGGGGCATTTAGAGGTCGTGGTTATCCCGGGATGGCCGCAGATATAGCAGCCTTTGCCCGGTCTTCTAACAAGGCTGGGCTCCGCCCCATGGCCCTGGCTCCCTGCTGGTGTTTGGGGCGGCGTGGCTGCCGTTGCCGGGGCGGCGATAAACGTGACGCCGCCCACCGTGGCGGATGTGCGTCCTCCCATGGTACGCACCACCACGGTAGGGTCGGAAACCGACCCGTCCACGCGGACCGTGAACTCCTGTCCGGCGCCGGGGGCCCCCGAGACTCTTTTGGGTTGAGTCTTGGTCGGGGGCTTGGCCGGAGTCCTGGCCGCGTCCCTACTTGTCGGGGCCGCCGGTGGTAACACTGCCGGCGGGCCCGCGGCCTCTGGGGACTCCAGCCCCCGGTCAACGCGCAGGAGGGCCTCACCGTAGGCCCTCTGCCGCCGGACTACCGGAGCCCACTCCCCCAGCATCTCTTGGGCGCCGCGGAAGTCGAGGAACTCCCCCAGGTGTGCATGTACCTGGCGCTGGAGTTCCCCGACAAACTCCCAGGCATTCTCTAACTCCTGAAGGCCCAACCTCAAGTGCCTCCAGGAGTTTACAAGCCCATCTTGCTGGGGGACCCGTGGGTGGTTGCAGACCCACTGCCGCTGGCCGCAGGCCTCCCTTGGCCCGGGGCACTGGGTCGAGCTCTCCATCGTTGCCGCGCTCGACCCTTGGGTCTGCACACCCTGGTCCTGCGTGGACTGAGACCGACGGCCCTCTTCGGATGGACCGTCGGTCTGGGTGGACGCTTCCCTAGTCTCGGGCCTTCTGACCGGGGGCCTCATGGCTTCCCGAAGGAAGTCGTCCACCCGCTGGCGCGAGCGGCCCTCGCGAGCGGCCACCTCGACCTGGGCCCGGACGAACCTACGGAGGTCGCCGATCAGCCGATCGGCGCCCGGACCCAATCCCAGGTCAAGCAGCAGTTGGGTGGCCGTCTCGAGGGCCTCTTCACTGATGACCAGCTTCCTCTCCATCTGTAAAAGAGAAGAAGTGGGGTCAAGGGATTTCTCAGGCTCAGCCCTTAACCTACCCGTCGCCGTGTGACGCTCGACGCTATTGTTTACGAGGACGTCCCGGTCGCCGACGCTTTCCTCGCGAACATGGCTCATTTGCGGGGGTAGCTGGCAGTACCACCTTCCGCACGTGCTGAGCGGTTCTACGTGGTCTGCCCCTTCCCCTTACCGCATTGCCATCCAGGTCGTCTCCACCTGGTTCCCGAGGTTCGCACGTGGGGTTCTTGCGCGGCCTACCTCGGCCTCGCTTAGCCGGCGCCTCGATCGGTACCTCTGGAGCCGCCGCGGGTTTCTCACGCTCGTTCGCGGGGGCTGCATTCGCGACGCGCTCGCATATCGGATCCTCGCTGGATTCCTCGATCTTCGCTGGCGGGTCGCCTACGCCCTCCTCTTCCTCCAACGGTGCTGAGTCCCCGCCTCCTGGTTCCTCGTTGTCCTCATCTGAGAATGGACCGAAATAGGGCTTGAGGTCCTTGGCGTGGATCAGTTCGGACAACTCTTCCTGCTGGTTACCTAGGCGATAGGTATTCATCCCGCATACCTCCTGAATTACGTAGGGACCAGCATACTTCGGCGCCAACTTCGCTTAAACGCCCTGAGCTGCGGAAGACAAGATGCGGTTCCGCTTCCACACCCAATCCCCAACCCTAAAGTCGGCCTGACGTCTCCTCCGATTGTAGTAGACCGCCTGACGGGCCGCCTCCTCCCTGGACTTAGAGCCAGCACGTTCCCACAAATTGGGTAACTGGCGCATGTGGTCACCCCATTCGGTCAGTTCTTGGCCCTCGGAAGCTTCCCGGGCCAACTGATCCTGGGCCCTCCTAAAGGTCGAGGGGGGAGTGGGCTGTCTCCCGAAGACCAGCATGGCCGGGCTGTAACCTGTCGCGCTGTGAGTTGCCGAGTTCAACGCGAAGTTGAACTCTGGCAGGTGCTCGTCCCAGCTCTTATGGTCCCGCTCCACGTACGATATGAGCATGGCCTTGAGGGTTTTGTTCACTCGCTCTGTGGGGTTTGCCTGCGGGTGGTAAACTGGGGTAAGGGCGCGCCGGATGCCGTTCCTCGACAGGTAGGCATCGACCTCTTGGTTTTTAAATTCGGTCCCGTTGTCCGAAAGAAAAATCTCTGGCGCCCCAAACCTGGTTACAACCCTCTCGTGCAATTCCCGTACGATGGTCCTTCCGTTGGCCTTACGTACGGGTACGCACTCCACCCACCGAGTGAACAGGTCTAAAAAGACCAAAATGTACTCGAACCCTCTCGAGCTCTTCGGGAAGGGGCCAGTAATGTCACTGGCCACCACCTGCCAGGGTCGCGAGACCTCTCGACGACCCATCAGCCCGCAAGGCGGCCTTTGCTCCGCCTTGCATTGCTGACATACCGGGCAACTCCTCACGTACTCTCTGACCTGATCGTACATCTTTGGCCAGAAATACAGGTGCCTAGCCCGGGAGAACGTTCGTTCTCTCCCCTGGTGTCCCGCTGCTGGCGCATCGTGCACCTCCTCGAGTACTTGATGCCTCTTCTCGGCAGGAACCACTAGCTTCCAGGCTTCCTCGTTGTCGATGGACCCTTCGCTCTCCTCAGCCGGATTGTAGTGATACAATCTCCCTCCGATTACCTTCCAGGTAGGTTGAGAATGTGGATCCTGGCATACTTCTCTATACTTCTGAAGGTACCAGGCATCGGCAGTTTCCGGCTGATGAGTCATGGCACCCACTTCTACCACCCCCTCCTCATAGGCCCTAGATAAAGCGTCTGGCACCACGTTGAGGTCTCCTTTTCGATACTCTATATCGAACACATGGCCTTGTAGTGCTAACGCCCAACGCGCTAGCCTTCCTGTAGGATTCCTCATACTGTGGAGCCACTTAAGGCAACTATGATCGGTGATGACTTTGAAGTGGTGCCCCTCAACATAAGGCCGGAACTTCCCGATAGCCCATACTACTGCCAGGCACTCTCGTTCGGAGACTGTATAGTTTCTTTCCGCACTGTTTAAGGAGCGACTGGCGTACTCCATTACGCGCTCCTGTCCATCGACTTCTTGCGTCAATACCGCGCCTATCCCGCTATCGCTCGCGTCCGTTTGTAACACGAACTGCGCGTTGGGATCTGGCGACTGCAAGATCGGTGCCGAGACCATTGCGTCTCGTAACCGTTCGAAAGCCTGCTCCTGTTCCTGCTGCCACGCAAACGGGATGCTCTTCTTCGTCAGGCGGTTTATCGGCTCAGCGATGGTTGCGAAGTCGGGTATGAAGCAACGATACCACGACATCATCCCCATGAATCGCTTCACCTGTCTGATCGTCCGTGGTACTGGGTACTCCATGATGGGCTTTATCTTCTCTGGATCTGGTCTTACCCCTTCACGGTTCACTAGGACCCCAAGGTACTTGACTTCCGACTTACAGAAGTGGCTTTTGGTCTTATTCACAGTGAGGCCCGCACCCAGGATTCGTTGTAAAACCAATCCCAGGTGTCGCTTATGCTCCTCAAAAGACGGCGAGATAATAATCACGTCGTCGAGGTACGCAAAAGCGAAAGGATCTAAATCCGGGCCAATCACTCTGTCCATCAACCTCTGGAAGGTCGCGCCGGCGTAGGACAATCCGAAGGGCATTCTCTTGAACTGAAAATGCCCCAGGCCAGGGACTGTGAACGCCGTAATGGGGCGCGACTCCTTTTTAAGAGGTATCTGGTGGTACGCGCTACTCAAGTCCAGTGTCGAGATGAACTTCGCATCCCTGATCCTTCGCAGGATGTCGCTCATGAAGGGTAATGGGTAGGCGTCCGGCTTGGTTACTGCGTTTATCTTCTGGTAATTCACGCAGAACCGGTATTTGCCGTCTGCCTTCTTAACCATCACCACTGGACTTGACCACCCGCTGGTTGCTGGCTCAATGACGTCATTGTCCAGCATGGCCTTGACCAGCGCGTGCATTTCGTCTCGCACCCTGTCGGAGACCGGGTAGTATTTCTGTTTACAGGGTCGAGCATCTCCGATATCTATCTCATGCTCGACCCCCACAGCACAGCCTAAACACTCGCCTCCGTCTGGAATTAATCCATCGACGAGGCTAGCCACTTCTTGGCGCTGTGCTTCCGTGGCTTCTACCAGGCCTACGGGTGCGAGGCACGACGTACCAGTGACGCTTGCCACTTCTAACGGTACCGCCACTTTGGCTTTCGCCAAGTACAGCTGGTCCGTGTCAGGGTTCAGGTTGGCGCTGAATTCCCTCACGAAATTGCTGGCAGCTGATTTGACGAGATCCCTTCAGGATCTAGTCAATGGAGTGAGCGGCTATAATAATCGCAATGGTAAGAATATAATTTAATTATAATTTAATAAATAATTTTAAATTGTTTAATAATAAAATATAAAAATTAATATTTTTTACCATATTATCTTTTACAGATCCATGCGACGTTCATGACACGTCGAAGGATTTATTTAGCGACGACGACGACGAGGAGGTCACCAGGCCATCAACGTACTTATCATCATCGCCGATGGCGTTGGAAGTTACACCTTCACCGAAGCCACAGCCTCAACCGGTAATTGACGAAGGGGGTAAATGGGTAAGTGAGCTGTCGAGGAACAGGAAATTACAGGATTAAATAGCGAATGAAAGATAATTTTTAAAAAGTAACACAAATAATTATATATGTCGCAGACGTAGCCTCAACCACAGCTGCCGCAGCCACAGCCTCGACCGAAGGCGCCGCCGCAGTTGCAGCCTCAATCGGCGCCGCAGCCGCAGCCGCAGCCTCAACCGCAGCCGCCGCCGCCGCCGCCGCCGCCGCAGCCTCAACCGCAGAATGACTTGCCATTGATAGCCGATAGCGATAGTGAGGACGATCCACCAGTCGTCTCCAGGAAGAGGCTGAGGATAATCGAAGACAGCGACGAGGACGAAGACATCGACGACAGAAGGCATTCTTCAAATAACCAAACTACCCGGACCTACTTCAGCGTATCGGAACATCGGGCATTGATTGGTTGTTCCGGACAACGTCCGCAACGTCAGTGGAGCTCTGTTGGCCGGGAAGCAGCCAAAAGAGGTTCAAAAACGGCGGCACAATTCCGTCCGGAAATTGTCCTTTAATATAAGGAAAAACTGGAGGAAGCCAAGCTCCGGCAATTCGGTGCCTCATCAAGTTAATGTAATACTCATCAATTTAGATCGCGCCAATAGCCGTATCTTCTCTCTCTCTCTTTCTCACCGAGAATTATTAAATTGTAAATCCTATTCGCGTGCGTCAGTCTTTCGGCCCGACAAAGACTGTAGAGATTTTTCATTAATAAAATCTGTTAAACTTATTCGCCGATTTCGTCATATTATTTTCCTAGTAGTTTAAGCAATTAAAAAAGTCTTAGATTTTAATCCGATTACAGCTAGGGGATTAAGTGGATTAGGAGTTAAGTCGCTTACACTTAAAACTCATCGAGTGTCACAAGGCACGTGACTTAAGGTGAGTTCAACTCCGCTTGATCGAAGACAACTAAGTTAAGTCAGCTGACGTTAAGGCGAAAACACGTATTAACATATGTGTTAACGGAGCGGCGGTTTGCTCTGCATCGTGGGAGTTTGCTCTTAAATAAATTTCTCATTTTGTAGATTTACCCCCCCGTTACAAATATAATATAATATATATTATAATATAATATAATATAATATAATATATAATATAATATATATTATAATATAGTATAATATGCAACGATTATCGAAAATCGTTCGACTCGCGCGAGGTTAACAAGCGGCTAAACGAGAAGAGCCGCGATCGGTTCGCGAGAGAGAGAGGGCGCGTAGGGGCAATGACCGGGAGGGGAGAGTTCAACAGGCAGTATGACTGGGACACTCAGTCTGTCTGCGTCGAGCTAACCCTTTTCCGAGCCGTTAGTGCGTTTTCTTTTGGTGGTGCGAGGTCAGAGGTGAGAACGTTGGTGCGGTGTGCTGGGTGCAGCAGCAGCAGCAATAGTAATAGCAGCAGCAGCAACAGCAACAACAGCAATAGCAGCAACCGTAGCAGCAACAACAACAACAGCAATAACAGCGGAGAGCGGCGAGTAGCGGAGCAGCTAATCAGGGACGTGTGCTTCGGATACGGTTGGCCACCGTATCCTCAACTATCTCGCGGTAGGTGCACCTTCCCATTATTGTTGATAGCGTGCGATTCCGCGCAGCGTGCGCGAAGAGAATAATTGTTGCGTGCGAGCGGTTAGTTCGCGGCGATCGCGGTTTTCTCTCTCTCTCCCATTCAGCGTGTGTTGTCATTCGCGCTAGCGTGCGCAAGTCTCTCGGCAAAACCCCCGTGTAATCGAATCGTCTAAATAAAGTGAACGATAGTTTTTACTTAAACTAGTCATCGTTATTTGGTCTTTCCTTTGTCCGGAGGTCGCGTCTGTTTACATTCGGTTCGAATTAGCCGGTAGTCTGTCACGGATCGCGCGGAGGTAATTAGAGGCGCCCTGCAAACCAAGCTTCCAGCAGCGGCCGCTCGAGCGCCACTAAGCCAGGGCGACAGCGCCGCCAAGCGGCGAGTTAGGGGAATCCAACTCGGATTAGCGAGGAGACTCTGCGCAGGCGCACTCCAAGACAAGGTAGGTTGATGTGCTTCGAGCACATAGATAACTATGCGTCGTTTAGTCATTTCATAGGTACGTTCAAGAGATATTATAGGTTAAACCGCAGCCTGTTACAAATATAATATAATATAATAGCATTAATTTATAACAATAATTTTGATAAATTTTAATTAAATGTATATTTTTAATTTTAATAAAAGAATTTATGTATACATAAAAAATTGTATTTTTACAATTATATTTTGACATAATTGAAATAATAATCGCAATATTACACCTAAAAAAAATTCTAATATTTCCTCTCTGCGTTTCTTCGGGCTTGAGACCGACGTTATTAAAATAACGGCCGCATTAAAAATATTAGTTCGTAAAAGAATCGTCGAGATCGACGGTGTCGAAAATAGAAGTAATAGAGATCAGTCGATCTCTATTATTTCTATTTCTTCACCGCCGACAAATGGCCCCGCCGCCATATCCTGGATATCCTCCAGGATCGGCGACGGGCTACGCGGTGGTGGAGATATTTCTCTACCACCGCGGGCCCTCAAATATTGCCTATCAGGGTCCTCGTTGCAATGCTGCCTATGATCCAAATATGTCTGGACAGACATATTTGCCTCAAGGCAGCCGTTGTTGAGGCAACGGAACCGTGCTCTTTGTAAGAGACTGCGGTAAGCATCGTTGATGCTCACATGATCTCTGCACTGAGTGCAAATCATGGAGCATCGCTCACCGCAATCCCCACACACGGTGTGACCCTGAGGGCAACTCACCGCGGTAGGCAGCAGATAGCCGTAGCAGAGGAAGCACGTGACGTCGAAGACGTCACTAACGGCTTCAACATGAAGCCGCTTCGCTTTCTCGCTGGAGGCTGCTTTGCTGCTTTCCCTGAGCTGTAAAAATAAAAGAAATAATTATTTTAAAATTATTTTATAAAAAATTTTTATATTAATAGTAATAAGAAAAAACTTACCTTTTTTCGCTCGGCCATGAAACTTGTGCCGTTCCTCGCAGCTGCAATTTGCGCTGCATGATAGGTGCGAAGCCGCAAACGCTTCTTCGCACCTTTTCGGCACTTGCCTGTCCTTCGGCGTCCGCGGCCAGAGGTAGTCGCTGCCACATCATAATTGATGGGCAGGATTTCCCGTCTGGCCTGGCCGTCAATGGTGTCAATGACGGCCGCGCACCCCGAAGGAACTGCTTCACTAGGAAGGACGGGAGCTTCTGGAAGCACACACAGCGTCAACTCTCGTGAGCGCATAGCCCAGACGTTCACCGTCCTTCTTTGTTCCGTGAAACTTGCCATCGCTCTCTACAGACGAGGCAAAACTACTGACGCGTTCTCTAGAAACGGCAGTATATAGTCGTCGCAACTCGGTGAGCGTTGCTCCGCCCTAGCGCCTAAACTATAGTCATTAGCGCGAGCGAATAACGCTTCTCAGTTACCGCCCAACGGTAACAACGTCTTTAATGTACATTTTACTCATAATTAACCAAACTAAAGATTGATTAATTAATTATTAATTAATTAATAGTAGCATCAGTTTAAAATAACTAATAATAATAATATGACCTTATTTATAACGGTCAAGACTTTCGTAAAAAATATGCTAAAATACCTAGTACCGATTTTTCGCAAAAAGTCGAAATTATTTTCAATTTTTTTTTCGTTTTCCGCTCTGTCAGAAAAAAAAACAACGAGAATTATATCTTGTGTTTAGCGTCTGATTTTAATCATTTATTTTTTCGGTCATCGAAATTTAAACAAGTCCGAATAAGGTTTATTGATTTATCCGTTTTGCCGAAACGTTGACGAGTCCGAAAAAGGTTATTGGAACATTCGGTAATCGAAATTTCGACAAGGCCGTAAAAGGTTCTTGGTTTATTCGGTCATCGAAATTTAAACAAGTCCGAATAAGGTTTATTGTTTATTCGACCACCGATATTTTGACAAGTACGCAAAAGGTTATTGTTTTATTTGGTTATCGAAATTTTTACAAGTCCCGACAAGGTTATTGGTTTATTAGGTTATGCAATAACCTTAAACGAACGGTAAAAATGAAACACCGATTTACATGCTTATTTTTGGCTAAAAAACAGTTTCCACTTGGTCCCGTCTCGATACCGCGCTTTCCCTCGATTTTCACCGATTCCATATACAGGGTGAGTCATTTTAATTTCCCCAGTCTAATAACTTTTGAAACAAGCAAATTACGCAAAAATGTTTCAGACCAAAGTTGTAGGGGTTCAAGGGGGACATCTAGGGGTGACTTTGAAATTGACCTTGAGCTTGACCTTGACGGCTTTCTCAAGGTGCCATTTCTATTTTTTTAATGGAAACCCCTATTTCTGATCTCAGGATCAGAAAGAGCGGGAAATTTTACGTTCAAGTATCTATTTAGTTTTTTTTCATAAGAACATAAACAATATTTCTGTTTTTACTTAAGAAATTGAAGCCGCTTTCAAACATCAAAAGGTTTAACGAGCATCGAAGACCTTTGTCGTACTTCTATTCTCAATGTGAAGCAAAGGTCAAATTCTTGAAAATTCTCTTATTTTTGTTACATTTCGAGGCGAAGCTTTTATCGCATATGACCGTTGTTAAATAAACTTCCAAAGAATAAGGGACTGGCCATGTACTAACGATGCTGATGTTTAAGATCATAAACTTCCTATCTTTAGCACTACCCACGAAAAACGACGTGGACGTAATAGGATTATGTTCCCTCTGGGGTGCTTTATTAACGTGAGTCCCCTTGCCTCTCACGATTCGGGGTGCTTTATTAACGTGAATCCCCTTGCCTCTCACGATTTGGGGTGCTTTATTAATGTGAGTCCCCTTGCCTCTCACAATTCGTGATGAAACTAGAATAAACTTATTTCCTATCGGTTTTGCTCGAAATTATTACCATTTACGTCGATGCATTGCCTGAGCCTCTGTTCGAAGCTTTCAATAGTGCGCAGTAAGATATCTCTAGAGATTTGTCTACATGCAACTCTAATCCTTTCTATCATATTCTCCCTTGTTGTGGGCGCTTCGGCGAACACAGTATTTTTTAAGTATCCCCAAAGGAAGAAATCTGGGGAAGTTAAGTCCGGTGATCGTGCAGGCCAAGCAACTGGACCACCTCTTCCAATCCACCTTTGTTGGAAATTTCTATTTAAAAACTCTCGTACAATTAAAGCGAAATGCGGTCCTGCACCATCCAGTTGTATCCACATTCGACGTCTAGTCTCAAGATCTACGTCTTCAAGTAAAAGTGGGAGATGATCCCTTAAAAGTTCTAAAATAGCATTGCCGTTGACGTTTTCTTCAAAAAAGAATGGCCCGATGAGATGACCATTAACTATTCCACACCATACATTTACACTCCAACGATGTTGATTATCGACTGGTCTGTACCAGTGAGGATTCTGATCAGACCAATAATGACTGTTGTGACGATTCAATTGGCCAGTACTATGAAACGTAGCTTCATCAGAAAAAAGGACATAATTAAAAAAATTCGGATCCTGCAAAATCATCTGTAGAGCCCACCGACAGAAATTTACTCTGTTTCTCATATCATTAGCGTTTAATGCTTGCATGAAGGTAATATGATACGGATGATATCTATTACTTCTTAAAATTCTAATAACGGTTCTCTGAGGTATTCCTGTTTCTCTCTCTATTTGTCGGCTGCTGATATGAGGATTTAGGTGAACCAATCCTAAGACAACCAAAACCCTAGCATCTCTATCATCATACTCATGTCTTGGTCGACTTCTTCGTAGATGCCCTTGTCGAGCTCTTTCTTCAAGACGATGAATGGTACGGTGATCAGGATGGCGCCTTTGTGAGTATCGAATTCGATACAACCTTGACGCTTCACGGTAATTACCTCTACATTCTCCTAAAATCCAAATCATATCAACTATCTCTGTTGGGGTAAAATCAGCCATATTTAAAAGATTTTTCCAAAAAACCTCAATACAAATCAACAAAGGCAAAGATCATAGAAAGATGATACAAATTAAATATTACTGAAAACAGAGGCAATATTGTCCAAATTAGATTTCATATGATCGATGGCAATAAGAAAGGTCTCTTATTCAAATATGAAGAAATAATGATAGTGATACAATGAACACAAGCATGGTTAAAACAAAAGTAATATTTAAAGCTTTTTCAAAATTGAAATCACGACTGAACGTATTGCGATTACTTTCTAAACGACTTCCAAATGTAATAGATTCTTCATTGAACATGAAATTTATCCTTATGTATTTAACTTTTACTCTTATTTCTTTGCAGAACATCAGATTGATACTGAAATAGTTTCATTAATTTAATAGACTTGTAATAGCAAATTATTAGCAACAACTTCCAATATTTGAAATTTATTAATAATAATCATACAGTCCGGTGAAAAATAAAAAAGGATAGGGAACGAAAACAAGAATAGTCCCGTAAAATTTAAAAAAATTAAATTTAAAAAATTTTTAAATTTAAAAAATTTAAATCCTGTAAAATTTCCTGCTCTTTCCGATTCCGAGGTCAGAAATAAAGGTTCCCAATAAAAAAATAGACTTGACCTTGAGAAAGCCGTCAAGGTCAAGCTCAAGGTCAATTTCAAAGTCACCCCTAGACGTCCCCCTTGAACTCCTACAACTTTTTTCTAAGTCATTTTTTCGTATTTTGCTTGTTTCAAAAGTTATTAGACTGGGGAAATTAAAATGACTCACCCTGTATATAAACCTAATTGGGTTGGGTTTGTTGGCCCGTTGGGTTAGTTTGCCTGTTGAGTCAGTTGGCCTATTGGCCTATTGGGTTATAAAAAGTGAAATTTGGGTTATTGGGTTGGGTTATTAACGTTGGTCACGGAACACTAGCTGGCGATGCTGGGAAAGGTTTAGTTCTTCAATGGACAAAAATGGACTTTTATTTTAAACTTAAATTACATATGAATGTGTGTATCTTCTGGTTCAAATTTGCATCTTGTGGGTCTGGTTGACAATCTTCGAGGATAGATTCAGTTGATCCAATTCTTTCGGGTACATTCAGAGGATACTTTTCAACGTTGTAACGAGGCATCGAAAATTGAGGTAATAGGACATTGGAGTAAAAAAAAGAAAAAAGTAGTCGTTCTGGATAATGTTAACCATTCGTTTATCGTGTCCTTCGGTACAAATACATTTAGTTTACAAACATATCACAACACTATATACGATGAGTCATAGTGAAGATATCGAGTTACGTCGGCCTAGTCTGGTTTGGTTCCGATTGGACTGGTAGACTTATTTAGAGATGACCTACTCATTTTCAACGATGATCACAAGATACTCAGCAAGGAAGCTGAACAATCCTGAAATTTCAAAAAATTAACGTATGAGATGAGAGGTTTCAAATTTCGATAAAATGATCAAAAATGAGAAAAATTTTGACATTTCGCCAAAATTACGAAAAGTGTGAAAAATCTTGAAATTTCGTGAAAATAAGCAAAAAAGTGAAAAATCATGAAATTTCGAAAAAATAAGCAAAAAAGTGAAAAATGTGAAAAATATTGAATTTTCGTCAAATTTACGAAAAAAGTTAAAATTCATGAAATTACGAAAAGTGAAAAATCTTGAAATTTCGTGAAATTGACGAAGGTGATATATATATATATTCGATGACCAATAACGAAGATGAGCAAAGTCCATGCGCATCGCTTCTAAGAGATTCAAAGAAAAATTTGAGAAATAATGAACTTTTGACAAAATGACCTACTAAAACGTGAAAAATTATGAGACATCGAAAATTTTTCGAAAAAAGTAAAAATTCTTGAAATTTCGTCAAATTAACGAAGATGAGCGAAGTCCATGCGCATTGCTTTTATGAGGTTCAAAAAAAATTTTGAGAAATCTTGAAATTTCGAGAAAATAAGCAAAAAATTAAAAAAAGTGAAAAATCTTGAAATTTCGTTAAATTTACGAAAAAATTGAAAAATCATGAAATTTCGTGAAATTGACGAAGATGATCAAAGTCCATGCATATTGCTTGTGTGAGGTTCAAAAAAACAATTTCAAAGTCCATACGCATTGCTATTGAGAGGTTCAAAAAAAATTTTGAGAAATTTGGAAATTTCGAAAAATTTACGATATAAGTTAATAATCATGACATTTAGACAAAATGAAAAAACTGAAAAAAGTAAAAATTCGAATAATTTACGAAAAAAGTGAAAAATCATGAAATTTCGTCAAATTTACGAAGATGATCAAAGTCCATGCGCATTGTTTTTGTGAGGTTTAAAAAGAAATGTGGGAAATAATGAAATTACGACAAAATGACCTAAAAAGGAAAAAATTGGGAAATGTGTTCTGGAAAAAGTATTTTCAATTATCGTATGCGGCGAATTCATTAATAACACAGGTCTGCAAGATTTTGTTATAGAAAAGCCATAGGTCATTTTCGAAGTAATTTTTGGCGTAGAAAACGAATCCGGAGTCCAAATTGCTCCATCACGTCAGGATTTTGAGATATCCTAACCTAAAAATGCGAAAATAGTGGTTTTTTGCTATTTTGGAGGCTATGTAGCACCGCGGCATTCTCATTAATCAGAAAAAAACCAACGACACCTTAAAGTATAAGTCTGACACTTTCAAATACCGTTGCGTTTGCTCAAATAGCTCATTTCTGCATCAAAATATTCCATCTTGAATTTTTCAAGTTTCATGAATTTAGTTGTTTACTTCGTTGGTAAACTCACATAGTTCTGGAGAAAAAGTGTTTGACTAATCGCCTTTCTTTTAAAAAATAAATAATTTAACCTCAGATAGGCTAACATGACTTAACCCTCAAGTATTTTATCCAAATACATCTTATGAACCCTCATAAACCACCCTAGCACATCAAACAGACTAGCCCACCTAACCCTGGGTACACCAACTACTTTTCTTTAAGCAAACCGAATTCTCCATCACTGATGGACTACCCTATTTTAAGCTTTATAGACTTCATTATCACATACCCTTAAAACCCTTGTAACTGCTATACTTATACTTCTATACTCAAATAGGTGAACCCACCTACCCTAGGTAAAACAAGTTGGTAAATTTTTTTTTTTCGAAAAAAAACCTAATTTTGTTATTTAGCAAATCCGATATTTTTGCAGTTTATCTAGTTGTAGATTTATACTTAAGATGTGATTCTAGTTTTAAATCTTGAATCGACTTTTTTTTTTATTCAAAAGTTTTTAAAAGCCAAAATGACTCAAAGTTCAACATCCTAAAATACCTTTGAGTATCCTAAATTAGTGAAATTAGTGATATATTGTTATTCAGTTTATGTTTCTGTGTATTTCTGTAAACTTTTGTATTTTCATTACTAAATCTTCGTTTCCAAATTCTTTCGTAACCGTATTTTCATGGGATTATTAAACAAAATTCGTATTCAAGTTCATACAATTTATGCGATTAATGTAAATGACGAGTGTTAGGTACTTTATTTTAACCTTTATAAAAACTACAACGTGAACTGCTATAACTAACTTTTTTGATAATACCTATCAAGCTTAAATTCTTAAATGAGTAAAAAAAATTTATGCTGTAATCAATATTATTTTTTTATTTTTATTGATAGAGTCACCTTAACCTGGTGCTAACAACTTGTGAAGCTATATACTTCTATCGTAATTTAATAAATTTTGGTAATAATTTGGTTGCTTGTCCACAAATCAGCCGTTATAACGGCTACTTTATTTACACAATGGGATCTCGTAAGTGTTCTAATGACCCTGATCAATTTTGCTATATTTGTGGCCGTTTTACGTTTGAGAACAAAAAAGTAGGTATCAATGAATCTATTAAAACTCAATATGAAACTTACTTTAATATGCCAATTTCTCATCAAGATAAGCCGTGGGCTCCACGTGTTGCATGTAAGTCATGCGTTGCATCTTTAAATCGTTGGAATAATGCTACGAGCACGACGACACCAATGCCTTTCAAAACACCTATGATTTGGCGAGAACAATCTAATCATGATGAATTTTATTTCTGCTTGACTAAAACTATTGGATTTAACAGTAAAAATGCACATAAAATAGAATACCCCAATGTCTTGAGTGTAACAAAAACCATTTCTTATGATTCTCATGATAAACCTCCGATTCCTCCTCTCTTACAGCAAAAAGTTAAAGATGATGAAATCCTCGATAAAAGTGATTTATATGATGCAGATTTTTGTGACTCTGATCCTATTCTCTTTGATCAAGCTGCACTAAATGATTTAGTTAGAGATTTGGATTTACCTAAAGATAAGTCCGAGCTACTTGGTTCACGACTGAAGGAAAGAAATCTTTTAACTTCTGGAACAACTTTTGCGTGGTATAGACATCGAGAAAAATCTTTAATAGAATTTTTTTCTCAAGGCGATAACTACGTCTATTG
This sequence comes from Phymastichus coffea, assembly GCF_024137745.1. Taxonomy (NCBI): domain Eukaryota; kingdom Metazoa; phylum Arthropoda; class Insecta; order Hymenoptera; family Eulophidae; genus Phymastichus; species Phymastichus coffea. Next base: position 211,772 of record NW_026706853.1, on the reverse strand, counting down.
CAGTAATATTAAAGGCTTAATGCAAAACTTTAAACTAACTTATAATCCTGAAGATTGGAGATTATTTATTGACTCATCTAAGAGGAGTTTAAAAGCAGTTTTGTTGCATAACACAAATAAATATGCTTCTATACCTATTGCTCATTCCGTATATTTGAAAGAATCTTATGATAATGTAAAAACTATCCTGAATGCAATTGATTACAAACAGCATAAATGGAAGATCTGTGGGGATTTAAAAATCATATCGATGATACTTGGACTTCAATCAGGATATACAAAATATCCGTGCTTTATTTGTTTATGGGATAGCAGAGATAAGGATCAGCATTATATCCAAAACAGTTGGCCTAGACGTAACTCTCTTAAAGCTGGAGATCCAAACGTTCTTGAAAACCCTTTAGTTGATAGCAAACAAATTTTACTACCCCCCCTTCATATTAAACTAGGACTCATGAAGCAATTCGTGAAGGCTCTTGATAAAGATGGTGCTTGTTTTAAGTATCTTGTACACACATTTCCCGGTTTAAGTGATGCAAAAATAAAAGAAGGTATTTTTGTTGGGCCCCAAATACGTCAACTGATGAAAACAATTGAATTTGAAAATGTGATGACCTTCATTGAAAAGAATGCTTGGACCAGCTTCAAAAAAGTTGTTAAAGGATTTTTAGGAAATAACAAAGAAAATGATTATGAAAATTTAGTAAAAGACATGCTAGTTAACTATAATAAACTAGGTTGCAACATGAGTATTAAATTACACTTTTTGCATTCTCATTTGAACTGGTTCCCAAAGAATTTAGGTGATGAAAGTGAAGAACAAGGAGAACGTTTTCATCAAGATATAAAAGAAATGGAACGTCGCTATCAGGGAAAATGGTCTCCATCTATGTTGGCAGACTATTGCTGGTGTCTTCAACGTGATCAGCCAAATGCCAAACACAAAAGACGATCCAATACAAGAACACTAGAAGAAAAGAAAAAAACGGTTTCACAAAGATGACGACAGCGATCAGCAAAAGGCCACACAAAAATCAAAGATTCCGATTCGTAAGCAACAAAAAAGCAAACAAAAATCTAAGATACCAGTTCTCACGTAAATCCAGCACCCCGTAAATCCAGACTCACGTAAATCCAGCACCCCGATTCGTGAGAGGCGAGGGGACTCACGTAAATCCAGCACCCCGATTCGTGAGAGGCGAGGGGACTCACGTAAATCCAGCACCCCGATTCGTGAGAGGCGAGGGGATTCACGTAAATCCAGCACCCCGATTCATGAGAGGCGAGGGGACTCACGTTAATCCTGCATCCCTTTATGAAGACGTTAAACAGTGTTAGTCTACATATGATTGATATTTTAGTTTGCTTAAATGGAAAATGTTGATTGAACTCGCTCTACCCAGGGTTAGGTGGGTTAGTCTGCTTGGGGGTTGGTAGGGGTGGTTTATAGGGGTAGTGAGGGTGTGTGAAGGTATGTGGAGATACGATCCATCAGAATTGAGTCTGCTCATTTTATTTGTGATTGTGGTATCAACTTTTTCAAGGAAACCAGTCGATAAAACTCGCTCTACCCAGGGTTAGGTGGGTTAGCTTGCTTGGGGGTTTGTAGGGGTGGTTTATGAGGGTTCATAAGATGTATTTGGATAAAATACTTGAGGGTTAAGTCATGTTAACCTATCTGAGGTTAAGTTGTTTATTTTTTAAAAGAAAGGCGATTAGTCAAACACTTTTCCTCCAGAACTATGTGAGTTTACCAACGAAGTAAACAACTAAATTCATGAAACTTGAAAAATTCAAGATGGAATATTTTGATGCAGAAATGAGCTATTTGAGCAGACGCAACGGTATTTGAAAGTGTCAGACTTATACTTTAAGGTGTCGTTGGTTTTTTTCTGATTAATGAGAATGCCGCGGTGCTACATAGCCTCAAAAATAGCAAAAAACCACTATTTTCGCATTTTTAGGTTAGGATATCTCAAAATCCTGACGTGATGGAGCAATTTGGACTCCGGATTCGTTTTCTACGCCAAAAATTACTTCGGAAATGACCTATGGCTTTTTTATAACAATCCAAATTCTGATTTTGCAGACCTGTGTAATACATTTTCACAGGGAAGAAGTGGTTAATCGAAAAAAAGTAGATGGATAATAGTAGATTTCTTGGTTTAGTGATTAAATACTGAGACGGTAAACGTCAAGTTAGCGCTGATTATTTAACTTAATTGTTGCCTGTGAGGGCAGCACCTCCCGGGGGGACAAAATACGTAACGAAGGAATTCGGCACGCGAGCAGACGGAACGCTCGCGGTAGAATTCGAACCAGTGAAGCATTGACCATCATAGTGTCCGCCCGCCTTCATTTTGAGCTACCGATTTACGTGCCGCAAAACCTCGAAAGTTAACGAGAACGACAAGTGTCAGCTAGCTGTGACCGCTGTTCACGAGGAGCCGCTCGACTGCAGAGGAAGGAGAGTACGAGCCATCAAAAGAGTGTGTGAGGTTTCGCCATCGAGGGCGAAACCATAACCGCGTGCGCGCGTTCGCGACCGGCAACAGAGACAATAATAAACAGTTTCGTGCAGTGTAACTGCCCTTCGTTTTCTCCGATCGCCTGCAAATATAAGGTAAGCTGGTGGCCAGCTTAATCTCGCGATCGCGGTTATTTAATTGACGAATAAATATCATTCTCAAAGCGTGCATGTAATAACATCTCTATTAACGAAGAACAGCGAGCGTACCGGCAAAGCGAGTTGCCGATGAGCGAGCGTGGACGTAAACAAACCGCGGGCCGACCTTCTGTAGAGCATGAGGGATAATAAAAGATCCAATTTATATTACTAACGAGTGTTTTCTTTGATTCTCTCATATCTTATAGCTTCCACTCACTCCCGATTGATTGTAGGTTATCCACAATTATTGGTTGACTGACGCATACTTTCTCGTGCTCTCCCGGATACGTATTGAGCATTGATAATTACGCGTGTCCTTTTAATGTAATTGCGCGAATTAAATAATTAAACGGTTTTACCCCGTTACATGGCGCCCAACGTTAAAGAACCTACGGTGTTTTTGATTATTCAAAACACCGGTTCTCAATAGTAAACTCGCGCCCAGTCAACCAACGACTCAGGTGGCAGTCAAGTGTTGTTGTGCGCACTTGACACCGAAGGCCACACTAGTAAACAAAACCTATTAGCTAGCTTGCGAAGGCCCGCCGCGGCGAAAAATTGTAAATATTAGCTGTGAACGCGTGCGAGTGCGACCGAAAGATTCTCAAACGTAAACACCAACGAATTTTGAAAGTTGCCGCAAATAATATTGTACCCGTTGGCCCGGGGAAAACTAACACCGGCAATTTTCAAACAAAATTAATCTAATTGAATAATTTTATTTGACATCGCATTGTCGTAACGTAAATGTGTTTTTTTTTTAATATTATTAACTGCGGTTATTGGTGATCACGCGCAACGCTCGTTACAATATTTTAAATACTAACTTACACAGCCGTACTAACAAACAGTTAGTGCGTCTGATAGGTAGGATAATTATATTGCGTACTAACGAGCGAAGAATCTTTCGGCAAATAATTCAGAAAACGCCGTCGATCAAGCCCAGTGTTGGCTAATAAAATTTTATTATTTTTCCATTCGGCGTACGAATTATAACACAACACTCGCACCCGCGTAACATAACTGTAAATTTTACAAGGAAGGCAAACGCAAGCAAACAAACAGACAATTATGGACCGCACCCACACTGAAGTAGAAAATTGGGTATGGACGCTCCAGGAGGAGGAAATCGAAGAATACCTCGACCAGCTGGAGCTCAAAACTAGCGGGAGCAAGCTCTCGAGAGCTGCACGACTGCACAACTGGCTACTCGGCGACTATTCCGCAGCATATTTCGCGGAAGCCGACCACCAAACACAGCAGTCCAGCCAAAAGAGCCGCCCTACGCTCGGAGCTAATTGTGTCCCTATGCCAGGAACACACAGCATCCGAGCAGGAAGGAGAACACCCGCTAGCCCAACTATTACAGAGTGCGGACGTAATATCGCGAGTTCAAAAAACCGCGATAAACATCGCGAATGACCTGGACAGCGGAGAAAAATCAAATAGTAAGAAGGAAATTACTATAACGACTGACGATGGCAGCCAGTTTAAACTCCCGCCGGCATTCGCGGTGATGATTCAAGACCTCATCTTCCGGTCCAGGGAACATGAGAGGAAATGGGAGGTACAAGACTCACGAAATTCAAATGCGTCAAACCTAACCCATATAGTAGAACAAATCGTCAGTACCAACATCAAGGTGCAGGAACAAATCGACAACCTGTCAACCAGGATGAAGGAACTGGAAGATGCCGTACACAGGAATATGCGGCAAGATGAGTCAATCAGTTCCAGTGAGGAACCACAACCGGAAAACACGCGTAGGAGCGTCGCATTCCGGGATACATTTACATGCCATTACGACGCGAGGCTACCCCAGAGCACTCCAGCCGGACCCAGACTGAGGCCCACGGGGGCCGCCGGCAGAACCCCCCGCCGGACGCCCCCTTTCGGAGAGGGTGGACAGCATCAACTCGGTGGAGTTAATGCTGAAGTGAACAACCACCCGCCGAGCATGTGGTCATCCCAACAGACGTCAAGCCCGTTGTCGACAACAAGGGACGTCGGACGTATCGTCCGGGGCTGGAAACTCAGGTTCTCCGGAGAAGACAACGCGAGTATCGACACCTTCTTATCAAGGTTGGACAACTCGAGGAGCAGCGCTGGACTTACCGAAGACGAGATGCTCACTGCCGTATCCGAGCTACTCGCCGGTCCTGCCCTCGTCTGGTTCGGAACGAACGGTTCTCCTACGCGGATTTCGAGGCAGACGCCGGAGCATGGTTTGGGACCAGCAGGCAACAACAGCAGCGTCTAACCAAAGAGGTCCAAGGCCGATACCAGGGCCCAGACGAACCCGCGAATGTGTACATCGCGAACTTGATGGGCCTAATGAGCCGGCTAAACCCCAGAATGACGCACGAGAGCCAGCTGGACCTGCTACATGCCAACCTCCTGCCGGAAATCCAAAGCCAAATACGGAGATCAGAAGTGGACTCCGTACGGACCCTAAACGACCTGGCCACGACAGCCCAGAACAACTTGCATCAGCGGAGGATGGAGCGAACGATACCGGACCCTCAGTCGACGTTGTATCCTGAGATGGCGTATCACCCCCCGCACCGACGCGAGCAAGGGTCGTAAAGGGAAAGTGGCATCGATGTCCGGTGACAAACCGGAAGTCAACGATAGATTGGACCGTATGGAAAAGGTACTCGAAAAGGTGACGCACCAGGTCGTCTATACACCGACGCCCTCGGGGGCGACACCTAATCCGAGCCTGGAATCCGTCGATGGCGAGAAAAAGGTCCTGCCCATCGACATGTTTAACCAATTGCTGGTGTCCATCAAGGAAATGACGGCGGAAATGAAGAATAACCGCGCCAACAAGAGCCTGACTTCCGAGGACCGAACTAAAAGGCCGGAGACTCCCCGCAAACGAGGAAGAGAGTTCTCAGGGCCGATCAAATGTGCCGAGTGCGGTCTACTGGGTTACTATAGGAAGTTCTGTCCCCAGTGCAATAAGGGAAACGAGCAAAGGAGTGGATAGGTGGGGTTGATTCCACTCCTCAATCCAGTAACCCAAACCCCGTCAAAGAGATCTCGCAGCCTCCGCCAACACAGTCCACGCCGTTAGTAGCGAGCGTGTTGAGCGTCGAGAAAGAGAACTCCCTCAGTGACGCCAAAGACAAGCGTGGCGGTAGAGTGCACTTGGAGAGGAAGGGGGACGACGCTAGTAAAGCCAGAGACCCTAGACCAGCCAAGGCGGTGACGTATGGATCGCGCACGCCCTCGGGGGCACGGGCTAAGGCAGATAAATCGTCAAAGAAGAACCCCATGGGAACTCCGATCGTCCGAACCAAAGGGGCTCGGACGACAAGTAACGTCACTCGACCACGCGAGAGCACAATGGTTAGTGCTATGAGGAATAAAGAGCAAAGCTGCGGAGCCGTCGAAGCTGTTTCCCGATATTCTCCGGAACAGGAGACGCGTTGGTGGCTACCGGTGAAGATAGGAGACTTCCAAATACGGGCCCTCTATGATCCGGGAGCTTCCACCACAGCCATGGGTAGTAATGCTCTACAAATGGCGTCTTTGCTGGGCGTCAGATTGGACACCACCCACGCGGGAACAGCAGGATTACCAGACGGTCGTAAGTTAACGATCGTAGGTCACGCCATGCTACCTTTCACCGTGGGAGGGTTGACGATGCCGACGAGAGTAGCCATCCTCCCTACCCTCATCGAAGAATGTATTTTAGGAGTGAACTTCATCAGGTTGTTCAGAGCGGTACTTGATCCAGACGATAACACGTTGCTGTTCAAGGGATCGCAGGCCAAAATGGAGCTAGAAGTAGCTAGCTTGGAGGCTAGTCCGAGATTAGCCACAATCGGACTAGCCGAGGTTACGGCTACTCAACAGACCATGCTGCAGAAGACCATCGACGAGGCCCTATCCCGAGCCCCGACGGGCTTGGGATGTGCGGCAGGCATCGAGCAAGAGATTCGGGTCGGTGATACGAAGCCAATTAAACAGCGTTACTACCCGGTATCGCACAAGGTCGAGCAGGAAATGCATAGGTTGGTAAGGGAAATGTTAACCCAAGGGGTAATCGAACCAGCGGACAGTGGCTGGTCGAGCCCAGTGGTTATGATACGCAAGAAGGACGGTTCGTACAGATTTTGTATTGACTTCAGAAAGGTCAACAAAGTCACTGAGCCGAATGCGTATCCCTTGCCGTTTATGCAGGATATATTAAGGCGTTTGCGAAACGCGCGCTATATATCCACGCTCGACCTCAGTAGCGCGTATCACCAGATCCCGCCCAAGATCGAATCTCGCCCGATTACGGCCTTTACCGTACCCGGACTGGGACATTACCAGTTCGTACGAATGCCGTTCGGTCTCTCGTACGCCGATGCCACCTTCCAGCGGTTGATCGATAGTGTGATCGGTCCCGAATTAGGCGAATTCGCCTTCGCCTATTTGGACGATATCATAGTGGTATCGTCCAGTTTCGAGGATCATCTACGACATCTAAAAACCGTATTGGACAGGGTGTGCGAAGCTGGCCTCTCGATCAATCGAGAGAAAAGCGTCTTCTGCAAGTCTGAAGCCAAATACCTCGGCCTGTTGATCAACCGCGAGGGGATCAGGCCAGACCCTGAAAAGGTGCGCTCTATCATGGAGTACCCACGACCAGGAAACGTGTGACAGCTGCGCACCTTCCTGGGGGTTGCTTCATGGTACCGCAGATTCTTGACCGACTTCGACACTCACGCTCAACTGTTAACGAGGTTAACAGGAAAAAAGAGCGAATATGTGTGGGGAGAAGAACAGGAGCAAGCCTTCGTCAAAATTAAGGCACTCATGATGTCCGCACCATGCCTGGGATTACCGGAACCTGATGGGCAGTACGTGCTGGAGACTGACGCTAGCGCTACCGGAATCGGGGTCGTCCTGATACAAAAAGCAGGAGACGGCGACCGAATCATAGAGTACGCTAGCAGAGTCCTTAATCCGGCTGAGCAAAACTACTCAGCTACGGAGCGCGAATGCTTGGCGGTCGTGTGGGCCATCCAAAAATTTCGCCCATACATAGAAGCGTACCCGTTCAGGGTGGTAACTGATCACAATAGCCTGAAATGGCTATACAACCTGAAGAATCCAATTGGACGTCTCGCCCGATGGGCCTTACAACTTCAAGGCCATACTTTCGAGATCGAATACCGAAAGGGGGCAGACAATGTGTTGCCTGACGCCTTATCACGCGCTTTCGAGCCCACGAAGGCAGAGGTTGGCGTAATGGACCAGCCGAAGCCAAGGGACAGCGCCTGGTACACGGATCAATTCCGACGCGTCGAGAGCCAACCAGAGCAATACCCGAATTGGAAGGTTGTCGGCCGGGTGATGTATCACCGAAAGCCGAATTACGATCATCAAGGAGGAGACCGATATGGCGACGAATGGAAACTCGTCGTGCCCCCGGAAGAACGCAAAGTGGTGTTGTTCGAAAATCATGACCTAGAGACGGCAGGACACTTAGGACGCGAGAAAACCTTCGCCCGCGTCACCCAGTCTTATTACTGGCCGGGAATGTACACGGATGTGAAGGGATACGTCCGAAAGTGCCAGGTCTGCCAACAGTGCAAGGTCGAGCAGCGACCGCCGCGCGGGCTCATGCAAGACCGAACATGGTCTATGCCTTGGCAAGTGGTCGCGGGCGACATCGCCGGACCCTTTCCGAAGAGCCCACGAGGGCATGAATACGTCCTGGTATTCGTCGACCTATTCACACGATGGGTCGAATGTATACCCATACGTAGTGCTAACGGCAAGACGATCGTGAAGGAACTTCGGGAACGAATAATCCTACGTTTCGGCACGCCAAAGATCTTCTTGTCCGACAACGGCACCGAGTTCCGCAATCAGTTGGTGGATGGGTACCTGAGAGATCAGGGGATAAAACGGACCTTCACCCCAACTTATACCCCGCAGGCTAACCCTACGGAAAGGGTTAACCGCACCTTGAAGACGATGATAACGTCGTATCTGCAGGGGAATCATCGGGAATGGGACCGAGCGCTACCCGAACTCATGTTCGCGTTGAATACGGCCGTCCATAGTTCCACCGGAGTTAGTCCGGCCGTGCTCAATTACGGCAGACAACCGGGAGCCCCGAATACTCTTCGGAAACGGATGGACGAGCTCGCCGCACAAGAGGAGAGTTTACTTCGAATCGGGCAATGGAACGAGCACATGCAGAATAGCCGTTCCGCCATTCAGCAAGCTCACGAGAGCGCCTCGGATGAGTCCCTGAGGCAGTCCAAGTACTACAATGCCAAGCACAGGGACCACAGGTTCAAAGAAGGTGATTGGGTGTGGAAAAAGAATCGCATACTGTCCTGCGCGGCACAGGGCATTTCCGCGAAACTAGCACACAAGTTCATCGGCCCCTTTATCGTCACGAAGGTACTTGGTGCCAACTCATATCGCCTCGCCAACCAACAGGAGGAGGTCACAGAGCTAATACACGCTAAGGACTTCAAACCATATTACGGACGAGACGACGACATACCGGAAAATGGGACCCGACCGCGAGATGACGACGAGACCTCTACCACCGAGGGAACCGAGGCGATAAGCGTCCCGCCCAATACGAGCGACACATCGATGCACGGAAACGGGAGCGCCGACACTTCAGATAATACACTCCGAAATGACGACGCGACAACTCCGAAATCACCTCGCCGTACTCGCCGTAATCCCCCCAGCCAAGTCCCACTAGATATCCCTCCTACTAATCCGACGAAGCGCCCACGAGGAAGACCTCGTAAGTCCGCGCGAACGACACACACTACACAAAACCGACAGATTACCCGAGCCCCTCCTCCCATCATCGGGAAGAGGAAGAGGGGCAGACCACCGAAAGCGACAACCGTGGATGCATGAAACACGGCGAACGAAGGACCTGGGAGACCGACGCCAAGGACCCCACCTTCGACTCCGGCGACGAAGGCCCTGGGCAGCCGAACAGGCGCCCACCTTCGATATCCAAAATTATTTCAGGATACTAACTCGCTGGACATTTACAGGAAGCAGATTACGCTCGAACAATTCGAGCAAGCGGCAGCCGCCCTCATCGGCTTGGACCTAGGTCCCGCCGTCGAGGGGGTGGTGCACGCCGCCCTCCACCTGCTTGGAGCGAAAAGGGAGGAAGAGGAGCGAGCACGGGTACGAGCTCACGAGAGCTCGTCCTCCGTGCTTATAGAAGAGCTCCCGGCGGAGGGGACCGCCGCAACGCCGTCGACGTCACCCGGCATCGCGCAAGATGATGCCGCGCCACCATCGAGACCACCAGCGGGACCCATCCCCATGAAGGCCCCGACGACATCCGTGGCCACCCAGACAGAAGAGGGTGCCCCCGACGCGATCTGGCGCCCCAGGTTCCGTAGCCAGGCGCCCCCGTCTGGCGAACGGACCTGGGGGGAGATAGTTGAGGGGTTGAGGGAAGTCGAGCAAGGCTGGATAACCCTCAACGCCCTCCAACGGGCTGTGTACGCCGAATACGATGCGTACACAGCCGCGGGACACCACCCAAATTATCTAGATCATTGGGATAAAGTGGTTCCCGCCGTCGCCAGTTCGCGTCGGCGCTCAGGGAGGTCCAGCAGCGCCACCGCCAGGCCATCGAGGGCCCGGCGAGTGACGATCACACGAGCCTCCCTCAGCCTCCGATCACCGGAGCCAGGACAACGGCTCCGGAAGCCTGGTCGGATATTGCGTCGCACCAGGGCCCGCAGGCGTGCGGGGTAAACCTGGTGGTAAATGTGGACGGGAGCCAGGGCGGTCAAGCAACGGGGCCCATCCACATCAATGTGGTTTTAGGCCCCGCTGATGCGGACCCCACGGTTGAAAGACCGTTGTGGTCCGCCCCGAACCGTAGAAACGGGTTGCCTCTGACCCCCAGAGAGCGAGGTCTCCCACGGGGCACCCTTTCCCGCGCTCAGTGGGAAGGGTGCAACGTATGCCACTACCCCGGGGTGACCCGCACGGACCGCTGCCCACGCGTGCGACAACACGCCGACCTGGTCCAAGAGAGGCTGGGGTGGGAGGCGCGCGGACGACCCCCGTTGGACAACCAGGGCCAGGAACTGCCATCGAGACCAGCTAGGTGATGATTCCCTGCCCCCGTGGGCAGGGCCATCGATATATCGCCCTGTCGTACAATAAAGTACAAGTTTAACCTCACTTGGACTATAACCCTTTATTATCCTTACTCTTCTCATCCTCGGAAAGTGCAGCGCTAACGGAATAATCGTCGAGGACCCTATAGGTCCAGACTGGAAGGGGGCTGTGACGGTAAACGTCAAGTTAGCGCTGATTATTTAACTTAATTGCTGCCTGTGAGGGCAGCACCTCCCGGGGGGACAAAATACGTAACGAAGGAATTCGGCACGCGAGCAGACGGAACGCTCGCGGTAGAATTCGAACCAGTGAAGCATTGACCATCATAGTGTCCGCCCGCCTTCATTTTGAGCTACCGATTTACGTGCCGCAAAACCTCGAAAGTTAACGAGAACGACAAGTGTCAGCTAGCTGTGACCGCTGTTCACGAGGAGCCGCTCGACTGCAGAGGAAGGAGAGTACGAGCCATCAAAAGAGTGTGTGAGGTTTCGCCATCGAGGGCGAAACCATAACCGCGTGCGCGCGTTCGCGACCGGCAACAGAGACAATAATAAACAGTTTCGTGCAGTGTAACTGCCCTTCGTTTTCTCCGATCGCCTGCAAATATAAGGTAAGCTGGTGGCCAGCTTAATCTCGCGATCGCGGTTATTTAATTGACGAATAAATATCATTCTCAAAGCGTGCATGTAATAACATCTCTATTAACGAAGAACAGCGAGCGTACCGGCAAAGCGAGTTGCCGATGAGCGAGCGTGGACGTAAACAAACCGCGGGCCGACCTTCTGTAGAGCAGAGGGATAATAAAAGATCCAATTTATATTACTAACGAGTGTTTTCTTTGATTCTCTCATATCTTATAGCTTCCACTCACTCCCGATTGATTGTAGGTTATCCACAATTATTGGTTGACTGACGCATACTTTCTCGTGCTCTCCAGGATACGTATTGAGCATTGATAATTACGCGTATCCTTTTAATGTAATTGCGTGAATTAAATAATTAAACGGTTTTACCCCGTTACAATACAGTTACCTACGTTATCTCTGCACCGAGGTATTTACCCTCATCCATACCGAAAACGCAAAATTGATAACACATGGAAGATTCAAACGATCGAGCCCCGGCAAACCTCCGGGTTTATATTAATTTATTAATTAATAAATTAATTTACTTCAATACTACTACATTAACTTTTTGAATTCAAAATTCTGTCAGTTTGTATTGTTTTCCTAAACCAGTCAAATTCTAATTTATTATTATTTCAGATCAATTTTAAGTCAAGAAATGGAATAAAATGATTCATTTCAATTTCAAACGTAAATTGTTGTAGTCTATTATGATAAGAATGGAACGTCGTCTCGATAACTAAATCAAATTTATCTTTTGGAACGCACATCAAAGTGTCATAAACATATCGGTAATAGAAAACAGGATTAATTTGATATTCATTCCGCAACACGCTCAGGCAATTCTCTAATTTTCAATTTTTCTAATTCTCTGTCTCAATTGCATCTGCAATTTCTCTAAGTCTTCCATCATAATATTAGCTAGTAGAGGAGAGATAGATAGGTGAGAGCCCATCGGGTTTTCAAATATTTTGTGACGAGAGCAGGCCGTGTGCCGGTCTCTCGTCTGCGTTCTCCCTCCCCCACTCGGCAAGGCGTGTTGGCCAACGTTAGGCACATTAAAGTATGCGTCTAACACTCGGCCTTTTATTTCAGCGCCAAGGACGAGCCAGCGCAGTTGAGCGCAAAGAAAAGATGAAGAGCGCGGAGAGAGAGTGAGAAAGAAAGAGAGAGAGAGAGAGAGAGAGAGAGTATTAGGCCCATGCAGGGATTGGCAGGCGCGCAACGTGTGACCGATAAGCGACGCGTCGCGTGCCGCCTAATTAATAGGTCAAGGTAGGAAGAGGAGCGAGCGCCGCTGAGCGGCTGCGAGTCGCGCGCAAGAATTTGTGCGTGAGAGAGTTGCAGCCGAGTCCTACTAGAGTGAGGGAGTCGAAGCCTAGTCCTACTAGAGTGCGGAAGTCCGAGCCCAGCAGAGAGAGCAGTTTGGGATAGCCGGAAGGAAGGAAGATCAACCCTACCGGCAACGGCTTTGCCAGCAACTGCAGCCAGCCCACCTGCTAGGAGAGTCAACGTCGCCTACGGATACCTGGTCAGCGACAGCGGTTAGCGACGATCTGACCAGCGACGACACCCGGTACTTCCTGCCGCAGCGCATCGCTCAGGATTCTCGACGTTGCGAGGAACAGGAGATAAAAGGTCAAGCCTTCTTTCTTCTTTCTCTCTACACTCTCTCTATCTCTCTGGTGATGCGACGGCCGGTGCGCGTCGAAAGAGATAGCCTGGCACTCACGTGCCGGCTATCTGAAGGTTCGCGCTAAGATTAATTTATAGTGATGTAAGTTGCGACCGGTGAATTGTCCAGGCTCCCACGTGCCGGACAATTTACCCGGTATTGATTCGCGTAGTTTTTAAGTAAGTTTGTAATAGGTTAAGTACGCGATTAGGTATTAAGATGAAATGCGAAATGTTCATTTGAGATTATCTAAGTAGTTTATTGTTCTATTTGCAGTTTGTTGGTCGGTAATTTAGATTATGTTATGCGCGCGTATGTTCAGTATGAATAATTATTAATAATAATAGGTTGTAAACGAGGTTTGATTTATATCTTTCTATAATTCATTTATCAGCCTCTCCTCGTTTTCTCCCTCAATTGCCTTGAGCGAAAATGCCTCACTCACCACGCAAAAGAATTGGTAACAAGGATCGAGTTTTGTTACAATTTGTTTATAATAAATTTTTTTGAACACAAAATATTTGTTATTATATAAAAATTTTATACCTTTCCGAATCTCTTCTATTGAAAATTCACAGTTTTTAATTTGTTCATAATGTTTGTCCAATCCCTTTAAGACTAAATCACACGATATGTTTGTGGATAAGGAACTTACATTCAATGATATTAAAACGTGATCGTTTAGAATATAACTATATCTTTCAGTTTCTGTTTTAACTGTCCACTGTTTAAAATGTGAGAGTTAGGTTTCTTTATAACTGTTTTAAGAGCACTATATAAGAATTTTGCTAATTTGTTAGTAGGGCTATTAATTGATGAAATTATTGGACGTAGTTGGACATTTTCTTTATGAATTTTTTAGGTAATCCATAGCATTTCGCTATAGATGTGTCAGTTTGAGTTAAATCATTATTATGCCAATATTTTTACAGAAAACCATTATCATTCCAGTCTTTTAAAATTGTTTTTACGTCTCCTTGTAATTTATAAGCCTTAATTAACATCTATGAGGAAGGGATAATGGATGAAGAGTATATATATATATATATATATATGGGTTGAAATACTTGATTTCTCACTTTATTGTAACTTGACTGTGCTACGAGTTATACGTTTTAGCCTATAATAATTTGACTACGAGAGAAATGCAACCCTATTGTTAATAATTTGTTGTTTTTCTATTAATAAAGTCTGAAGAGGTTAGCAAATGTGCTGACGAAAGTTGCTGAATATAATTGAAATTAAGTGAATTTCCATCTCTCACTATTTCCCATCTTTCCATCATTACAAAATTTATTATTTAAAAAATTATAAGAGAATCAAGACAGTATGTTACCGTATAGATTATCAGGATCCGCAGCATTCTTGAGTGAGTTTTCTAAGTCAATATGAATAAGTTTGAACAAAATTTGGTAACTATGAAGATATATGTAATATCGCCAGTTGGAGTATTATAAGATATGATTATTTGAGTCAGTTTTTTTATGATACATTGATACAAGTAGACGCCGACTATTTTTAAGTTTACTTTGTCTGTGTTGTATCGTGTAGTTTTTGCACGGGAAGATTGTCCTATCTTCGGCAGTAGAGGGCCAGGACAATCGTCGTACTGAGGACAAGATAACGTATGGTTTGGGTTACCGCGGGGTCAGAAGATCGGTCACGTCCTCATCGTTGACCCTGGGATCTACTTTTTCTCTGTAACAGATCACCGAGAAAGAATAGATAGCGAAGAACCGATCAAATAATTGTCATATTTTTATATATGTTACAGTTGATTTTTGTTTCAGGTCTCGCAGGGTAGTCAAGGGCGACAAAGGTATTTATTATACAAAATATTGCATGTACTGTGTTGAAAACTAGTTTTGAATGTTGCTTTTTGTAGTTAGTTGTAAGCTTACTGTTCGTCTTTTGCTTATATAATAAATTGTTTAATACGATTAATGTTTTTTTTACCATTCTGTTACAAATAAAAAAGAGTCCCGCAGACAACGGTGGTTGATTCTGCGGTCCGAATTATTCAGGGCGAAGGCCGTTAGGAACGACGATTCATTTGGAAATATACATTACCGACTGAATCTGTCGTCCCGACCGCAGTGAATCAACCACCACCACCTCTAATACCGGTGGTACGGCCAGTACCGCCATTACCGCCACCACCACCACCACCGCCAACACCACCACCACCGCCACCGCCAACACCATCACCACCACCAATACCATCACCACCACCATCGTCACCACCACCAACGTCGTCACATACACCCGGCGGGACTCAGCCCTCCTCTTCTTCCTCGTCATCCTCATCCTCATCCTCCTCCTCTTCATAAAATTATTAAAATTTAAAAGAAAAAAAAATAAATAATGAATAATTTATAAAATTTTTATATAACTATTTTATAACTTTTAACCCGGGGCAGCGTGGCAAATAAAATAATCAAATTGCTGACCCAAGTAGGCAAACTCGGGAAATTGGCTCAGATTCAGAGCAAGCCAATGCCCGAGGATTGCTATACTATCCTACGGGAATTATTAATATCTTTGCGTGACGGAGAGGATCCTCACGCAAAGATAAAGGTAATTCCCGTAGGAGGGTTGGCGATTAATGAACGGGCGAAAGCCCGGGAAAGGCCCGAGAAGCGCCGTGATGCACTCGAATCCCCGGAGGAGAGTGCACCAAGGTGCTTGGAAAAGCGGCCTCGTTTAGGTAAATATAATTTCTTTTTTCGTATTCTTGCGGTACATTCTTCAAATTATTTGAAAATAACCATTTTCTTTTCAGGTGACGAGTAGCGGGGGCAAATTTGCCCGCTTTGTGTATGTGTGTGCGTTTTTTTTTTTTTTTTTTTATTAAAGAGAGTTGGAGAATGCTGTATGCACGTAACGGCCTTCCGGCTCGTCCTGTGTGGGAATACCTAAGCATGGTATACCCACTAAACTCCCATCTCTCTATGTCCTGCCTGTATCCCCCGCGGGAACCGCCGCTAGGCATTACTTCTTGGGGGGGCTTCTGCTATATTAGCCTTGTCTTCTTCATTACCTTTCGGCTGTGTCGTTTTCTTCGATCTTCATCGTCTTCGGCTATGTTAGCCTCGTCTTCTTCTTACGGCATCGATTTACACGTCTTCTTCTATCGGCATCGTCCGGTCATCCTCTGGACAGACTCTACCTCGACACAACGGGACAGCAGCAGAAGGGACATCGACAAGAACACAAGGCTATATTAATTAATGTTTTTTTTGTCTTTATGTTTCAGGTAAACCATCCAGCGCGAGAGGACAACCACAGAATACCATTAAAGGCTCCAGGAGGAGGAACATATATTTTTTTTTTTTTTAAGTCAACCGGACAGCAGAAGGGGCAAGAATTTTTTTTTCGATACTCCGTGCGCTAAATGCGACTTTTTCGCACTCTCGGCAGAAATCATGCCTTAAAAATTGCACTTTCCACATGTCGTTTCAAAAAATACGGTACGGCGGTATCCAACCCTATAACGAAATGTCAAAGTCCATGCGCATTGCATTTGAGAGGTAAAAAAATCAATAGAAATGGAAAAAAGGGCATTTCAGACTATAATTTTTGCCGTAGATTACATATCCTTTTTCAAAATGACGAAATAATGGCAAGAAACCCGTAAATACAAAGAAAGGTTATAGGATTATTCGATCACCGAAATTTTTACAAGTCCCAAAAAGATTTATTGATTTATCCATTTTGCCGAAACGTTGACGAATCCCGACAAGCTTATTGGGTTGGGTTATTGGATTATTCAGTAATCGAAATTTCGACAAGTCCGTAAAAGGTTATTGGTGTTTATTCGGTAATCGAAATTTCGACAAGTCCGAATATAGTTTATTGGTTTATCCGTTTTGCTGAAACGTTGACGAGTCCGAAAAGGTTATTGGTTTATTCGGTAATCGAAATTTCGACAAATCCGTAAAAGGTTATTGGTTTATTTGGTCGTCGGAATTTAAACAAGTCCCAAAAAGATTTATTGATTTATCCGTTTTGCCGAAACGTTGACGAATCCCGACAAGGTTATTGGATTGAATTATTGGATTATTCAGTAATCGAAATTTCGACAAGTCGAAATAAGATTATTGGATTATTCGATCGTCGAAATTTAGACAAGTCCGTAAAAGGTGATCGTTCAACCGGTGAATAATATCAATACCTTTTTTTTCAGGAACTTGTTAATTATCAAGGACTTGGGTGACTTATTGCCACCTTTTTTTTCCAGATCATGGCGTCATCTTCAGCTTCTGGTGAGGAGAATCGTCTTCGTCGCAGTTCACGGCTTTTTTCACAGGAACTGGATGTAAGGCCTCAACCCATCAAGAGGTAAGTAGTTAATTTTTACGTGTATAAAAGACGATTGGATACTATGATGAATAAATTTATGTTTTTTCTTTATAGGCCGTCTGGTGAAATTGGTTTTAACGAAATTGATTTGCGCGCATATTACGATTATTTCCGTCACCGTTATTTCAACGGTGACGTTGACATGAAAGAGTGGCGGATCTATCGTGGATATGCGGGCAAAACAAATTTTGAGTTGACTGATTTCACGGACCGATACATGATAGTGAACGTGAAGAAGCACACGTCTTTGCAGCAAGTGACTGGTACCATCTTGCACGAGATGTGCCATGTTCACCTCTACTGCAAAGACGGTGCAAAGTCCGTTGACTGCGCCGATCATGGCGAACTCTTTCAAAAGAAGCTAAAAATGATCCATGATCAAGGGGAGGACTACGTCGAATGGTAGCGGTACGTATCAATATTCAACGAATTTATTTTAATATTTATATTCATATCGTTCATCTATATATGTAATTTATTTTAAAGGTTGGCGATCACTCGGCGTTTGGACAACGTCAGGATTTTGAGTCACGGAGTTGACGGTAAAACGACTGGTTTGTCGTGTTACCGACAACTTCGTTCTAAAAGCACTGTGTGTGACGGCACGGGGTTCCTGACGTTGTCGGCGAATGTTGTTTGTGTGTAAATGAGTGAATGTGGGGTCTGATGATCGGTCACGTCCTCACCGTAGACCCTGTGGATCCATTCTTTCTTACGAATAAAACTGTGAGGATGAATGGATCGCGAAGAATCGTTCCGAAATTACACTGTAACCCATAAGAGGAACACAAGGCTACTAATAATTCTTTTTTTTTCTTTGTTTCAGGTCAACCGTCCAGGACATCAACGAGACAGCAGCAGAAAGGGCATCGATAAGTACACAAGACTACTAATAATTCTTTTTTTTTTCTTTGTGTCAGGTCAACCATCCAGAGCATCAACGGGACAGCAGCAGAAAGGGCATCGATAAGAACACAAGGCTATATTAAAGTTTTTTTTGTCTTTATGTTTCAGGTAAACCATCCAGCGTGAGAGGACAGCCACTGAATACCATCAAAGGCTCCAGAAAGAGAAACATCTATTTTTTTTTTGTTTCAGGTCAACCGGACAGCAAAAGGGGCAAAAATTTTTTTTCGATACTCCGAGCGCAAAGTGCGTCTTTC
This sequence comes from Phymastichus coffea, assembly GCF_024137745.1. Taxonomy (NCBI): domain Eukaryota; kingdom Metazoa; phylum Arthropoda; class Insecta; order Hymenoptera; family Eulophidae; genus Phymastichus; species Phymastichus coffea. Next base: position 193,148 of record NW_026706853.1, on the reverse strand, counting down.
TCGCACTCTCGGCAGAAAACGTGCCTTGAAAATTGCACTTTTAACATGACGTATCAAAAAATACGGTACGGTACCTTGTAACAAAATGTCAAAGTCCATGCGCATTGCCTTTGAGAGGTTATTAAAAAAAAGAATAAAAATGGAAAAAAGAGGTTTATTGGTTTATTCGATAATCGAAATTTTGAACAAACCATAAAAGGTTATTGGATTATTCAGTCATCGAAATTTGGAAAAGTCCGAATAAGGTTTATTGGTTTATTCGACCACTAGAATTTTGACAAGTCCGAATAAGGTTACTGGTTTATTCGACAACTGGAATTTTGACAAGTCCGGAAAAGGTTATTGGTTTATCCAGTTTGCCGAAATTTCGACAAGTCCCGACAAGGTTATTGGTTTATTAGGTTATACAATAACCTTAAACGAGCTGTAAAAATGAAACACCGATTTACATGCTTATTTTTGGCTAAAAAACAGTTTCCACTTGGTTCCGTCTCGATTCCGCGCTTTCCCTCGATTTTCACCGAATCCATATATATAAACCCAGACGGGTTATTTTGGGTAACGGGCTTGGGTTATTGGGTTATTTTGGGTGAAGGGCTTGGGTTATTTTGGGTTATGGTGGTTGTCGGTTCATTACCCAATTTGGGTTATTTGGGTTATTTTTGGTTATTCGGGCGGGATTTGGGTAATTGGGTTGGGTAATGGGTTGGGTTATACCGATACCCCACAAATTTGGGTTATGGAATCGCTTTTTTAGGTTATTTAGAGCCTAAAAATACCTAAAATAACGAATCTAACGACTAATGTGTAACTATTCCTCGGGTTGGGTGGTTTTGTCGGGTTGGTTGGGTTCGTTGGGTTGGTTTAGGTGGGTTAGTTGAGTTGGGTTATACCGATAACCCCACAATTGTTTTTTCATAAATCGGTAGATTTTCGCGCGCGAATGCCAAAAAAACCAAAAAAATCGATTTCTACCGATATTTGACAGGGAATTCGGGTCTACTTGGGTTATTGGGTTATTTGACATGATTTGTTCATTGGCCTTCTGGGTTGGGTTATAATGTGCGACTAACACAACAAATTACATAAATCAGACGTGTCAAAGTCCATACGCATTGCTTTTGCGAGGTTAAAAAAAATCAACAAAAATGGAAAAAAAAAGAGGTTTATTAGTTTATTCGATGAACGAAATTTGGACAAGTCCGAATAAGGTTATTGGTTTATCCGTTTAGCCGAAACTTTGACATGACCGGAAAAGGTTATTGGTTTATCCAGTTTGCCGAAATTTCGACAAGTTCCGACAAGGTTATTGGATTACTCGGTCATCGAAATATCGACAAGTCCGAATAAGGTTATTGGTTTATTCCGTCATGGAAATTTTTACAAGTCCCAAAAAGGTTATTGGTTTATTAGGTTATTATTGAATAACCTTAAACGAGCGGTAAAAATGAAAAACCGATTTACATGCTTATTTTTGGCTAAAAAACAGTTTCCACTTGGTCCCGTCTCGATTCCGCGCTTTCCCTCGATTTTCACCCATTCCATATATATAAACCCACAAACATTAATAGATGTCCAAAGAAGTTTTCGGAAGCTCTCTGGCCGGCGGCCGGCGTGTGCAAGGCGGCGAGAGAGGAGAGCATCGCGTGCGGTCACTCCGGCAGCTAGAAAAGTACGACGCTAAGGCTATTGCAGAAAAGAAAGAAAAAGGACTTCCGAGCGACTTAGTGTTGGTTATAGGAGAATCATTTCTGAAGGCGGAAAAAGTGGCGAAGAAAGGATCTTTCACTGCCCAACATATTTGGTTGCCCAGAGCGATCTGAGGTGACAATCGAGGATTGCGGGCAACTGTAAATCCGGGCAGTGAAAACCTCGCCTAAAGAAAGCGCCAAAAAGAAGGACCAAGGAGTCAGCGAGATCCGTGGACATCGTCGACAGCACGCCGAGATCTGCGTCAACTCGTTCCCGCGACGTAAGTCTCCGACAACATTTGTAATTGCGTGCGACCGATTATAAAATTAGATAGTGCGTGTTTTTTCTCTCTCCCATCGCGAACGCGAAGTTTCTAGCGAAATCTCTCGGCCGTAACTTTCTCTTTGTATTATTGAACTTAGTATTATTGAACAAAGAGAAATAAATTTGTGAATCTGGTGATACTCGATTGAAATTAATTTTTTAATGCCCTTTGGTTTTCCTCTCCTATCGCCCATAACAGAACCTGCCCGACCTTGAGTCAGTGGGCAACCCGGATCGCCACACGTGTTTCGCACGTGTGGATTTTCACGGGCTCTGGGGCGAGCGGTAAGACGACTGAAGCTGTCCGAACGAGCAAATCGAGGCGGCGGTCAGCCTCGCAACGCAATACACCATTTTCTCTAACGGATAAATTACTTATTTTCGCCCCGAATAAGTTCCCCGTTACAAAGTTAAGAGTCTAAACGTATTGAGTTGCAATATAAATTTAAGTAAAAATACTAAAATCAAAATCTCGGGAGTTTACAGATGCAACAATTATAGCAAAACAACGTTCATTAGGGATATTAAGGAATATGTTAAGTTAAACAAAAATAATAAAATTCACTTTATCTTGGGTGATTTTAATACCGACTTGCTTGTACTAGATGATAATTCGCAAGAGTATTTGTCAAATTTTCTAGAATATCAGTACATACCGTTATTCAATAAAATTACGAAGCCAAATGAAGCAAATAAGAATATGGGTTCTTGTGTTGACAATGTTTTTGCTAAAAACCGACATTAATTGCAATCCTTACAAAGTCAAACAATTTTTTACGGACCATCTACCGCTGATTGTTGCACTTGATATAGAAAGTTCTTCGACTGAAAAGAATATGCAAACAAATTACATTGATTACGAAAAATTGAAATATATCGCTTCGAAGCAACAATGGCAAAATTTATTGTCAATGCAAGATCCAGAGAAGGTATGCAATGTAATAATTACTGATATAAAAAATTTTGTAAACAAAGCGACCAGGAAATGTGCCAACGAAGAAAAAGTAAGGAATTAACGCATAAAAATTGGATAACCAAAGGAATAAAGATTTCATGTAATACCAAAGAATTTCTTTACAAAATGTGGCGCAACCAACCGATGAATATGAGACTTAAACAGAATTATAAAAGGTATGATAGTGTGCTACGTAAAGTCGTGAAGGATGCTAAATACAATGTAACGGAATTATTTAAGCCGACTATTCGTTAGGATACTTGCTCGCGGCCGTCCGCACAATATTTATCAAAAGGAGGGCTCGGGAGGCACGAATGCTCCCACGACTGAATGGCACACCGAGCGTGTGTACCAATCGCGCACGAATCAAAGGGAAATCGGAAAACGAACGGGTTGACGCAGTGACATATGACACAAATATATATATTACAAATTTATTATTACAAACACAATAAAAGAAAATAAAAGAAAGACACACAAATTAATAACTAGACGGAGCACGCACACTCCGTCTCGCAAATCGGCCTAATACAAAATCGCTAATCCGCTTAATCGGATTATCGGCAATCACTGCCCGATAATCCGCTCAAGCCTAAGCGCCCGCGAACGCACTCGCGACCTCAACACCCGGCAACGGGGGCCGGCATCGCTGCCCGACCTGCACCGTTGCACCCGCGAGCACCACTGAACATGCAAGAGAGCGAGAGAAGGGGAGAGAGAGAGAGAAAACCGGCACCGACCTTCCCAACGACGACCTCGGGCGAAGATGACCGCTCTCGGCCAACGGCTGCGGCTTGCTGCTGCTGCTGCAGCTGGCCGCCGCTAACCCCCTGTTGTTGCTGTTGTTGCTGCTGTTGCTGCTGGTGCTGCTGCTCAGCTGCTCACCGGACTCGTTCGCCGAACGCGCGCGCGCCGGCGGTACGGGCTTCGCTCTTACCCGCGCACACCGGTGCTGGGCGGCAAGGCTTGGCTGGGCGCGACCCAGCCACTCACTCCACACTCACACCAAATGGAACCACCGATGCGCGCCCACACACCGGGTGCGCATCCACAAATAAACGACGTGGCGAAGCACCGCACCGCTTCCAAAAACCAACGGAAAAAACCGGAAATCGGCGACGACAAAATAAACGCGCGCACGCGATCGGCCAGCCCAAACGATACTACCGATTTCCCCCCTCGGCCGCGCTCTCCCCATTCCACTCGCCCCCACGCATAACGATCCTGGCAACGGATCGTCGCCTCATCAACCGCCTCCAGCTCCGCCAATGCCTGTTCGCCGCACCTCAAACAGAGAAAATATAGGCATGAGAGTGTATACAAATACACCCTCAGCCCGGGCGCAACGAACGGACGAGAGAGAGACAAAGGAGAAGCCGGCAAGCCGAAATTCTCCGTCACAACAAGTATGAGCAAATGGTTTTTAGTAAAGTAGGCAATGATAGTGAAAGTTTATGGAGATATATAAATAATAAATTAAATAAGCACAAAGCGAAAAATGTCAAAATAACAACAGTAACACACAATAATGTCAAACACGATAAATTGGAGGATATTGCGACTATTTTTAATAATTTTTTTGTAAATGTTTAGTAATACGATTAAGACTTACGAATGGGAGAGACTTATGTTCCTCCGACACATTGCTCCTATTCGACAAGCCATTGTCCGGAACAATAAAATCTGAAAACTCGAATTCCGAGTTTTCGCCAGTTCTTATTACTATACCGTCTTCGCAAAAAGACGGAGCGTTTGCGCGAGCATCCGATGAAACGTTTCCCTACAAAAAAAAATCGTTTGATAATTACCACTTTCTGACCGACGTTTTCCTGATAAATATTGATTTAAAAATTTACGCTAATGACCTCCTCATCAACTTCATCGATACAACTTAAATTTTCAAATTGTATTTGTACCGATCGGTTTTCTGTTGTTACTTCTATTGTCTTATGAACTGTTTGTGCCATAATGATGAGATCGGTAGTGTATTTAGCTAAGTGTACTGTATCACGTAAAGACCTCCTCAAATGCTGGAGTCCATCGTTTACTGTGTCCTGAAATGAAGTTATCGAATTAGGAATACTCAGAGTACGCTGCATATCAAAATTACAGATAAAATACTAGAGATCAATCATTTTTTTACGTACACTTATGTTTGAGAAGATCTTGTGATTTGTTTTAATTAGAGCAGCATTCCTCACCTGCTCTTGGTTGTGATATTTAGCCAGCATTGAATTGAGTGCACCCATTTCTACGTGATTTTATAAAAGAATAATGTAATAATAACTAGTTTGAATTATCCCTTTACAACTTCAGTCAACATTAAAAAAATACTCACGTTCACAGTTCTTTGTGATGACCTCAAGCATATGTTTTGCGTTCGGAAAAAGTTAAAAGGTCGATTAGTGTTTGTTATTTGTTATTTTTCATATATTCAAATCAACGGGCATAGCCCTTTGATGCAAAGTGCAACACTTGTCAATAAATATATATATGGCCCATTTCACACCAACGCGCAAAGTCAAAATTTTTATTTTTTTTTAAATAACGCCAATTTGTTCCATATGTTTCACAGAGTATGTGTGAATTTTTTCAGATTTTTTAACTCACATTTGAATATTTGGCAGCCATTTCAAAATTAGGATTTTTAACGATTTTTGGTAAGTTCCTGATTTTCATTTCGATTTTTCAACGTGACGGATCCAATTTAGGTATAGACATATATGCATCAAATAACATACATTTTTTTGCGTAGATTATGAAAATACAATCAGTTTTTAAAAATATTTATATTTGAAAAAAACTATACATAGAAATGTATATACTTACGAAAAAATCAAAATTCGCCATTAAAATTTTCATTTTTTATTTCACCATTACATACCTTATGCAACACCCTTGCCAATGATACCTCACTCGTAATGGGCCTCGAGTACCTTCTGTATGTTCATTGGCCTAAGGGATTATAATTTGCGACTAACACAAGTTACATAAGTCAGACGTGTCAAAGTCCATGCGCATTGCTTTAGTAAGGTTCAAAAAAATTTCGTGAAAATGACAAAAAAAGTAAAAAATCATGAAATTTCGTGAAATTGATGAAGATGATCAAAGTCCATGCGCATTGCTTCTGAAAGATTCAAAGAAAAATTTGAGAAATAATGAACTTTTGACAAAATGACCTACAAAACGTGAAAAATTATGAGACATCGAAAATTTTTCGAAAATAGTAAAAATTCTTGAAATTTCGTCAAATTAACGAAGATGAGCAAAGTCCATGCGCATTGCTTTTATGAGGTTAAAAAAAAATTTTGAGAAATCTTGAAATTTCGACAAAATAAGCAAAAAATTAAAAAAAGTGAAAATTCATGAAATTTCGACAAATTTACGATAAATGTGAAAAATCTTGAAATTTCGTCAAATTTACGAAAAAATTGAAAAATCATGAAATTTCGTGAAATTGACGAAGATGATCAAAGTCCATGCGCATTGCTTTTGTGAGGTTCAAAAAAATTATTAGCAATAATGTTATTTCGACAAAACGACCTAAAAAGCGAGAAATCATAAGACATCCAATAATTTGCGACGGGGGAGAGGGAGGGGAAAAATAACAGACGGTATTTCTCCGGTCTCGCACTGTCACCAGCGGTACGCAGTCAGCCGAGACAACGTGTGTAGCTTTATTTTATCAAGTTGGGCGCCAGCTACCGTGCTCTCGCGTTAGGAGAGCGTGGTAGCGCTGCAACGTTGGCTGGTTCTCGGCTCGGTGGTCCTGCTGGTCGCTGTGAGGTCGGGTGGTTCCCCGTTGCCTCCCTCCTCGTCGCCGTCGGTGTTCTTGCGCGCGTGGCCGGCTATCACCTGTGAAGAATGAAGCGGGAGCGCGAAGTCCTAGGCGACGATTCGGTCGAGTCTAGATCGTATCGAGCGAAGGGGAAAGAAGGGGGGCAACGGGTGGTTTCCAAGGCCACCCACGGCTGCGGCTCGTTCGGCTAGCTAGAAGTTTCGGGGCATGGCGGCTCTTAACCCAGAAGCGGGTACATCGAGGGGGGGGCGTCGTAGGGGCGCCCCGGTTGACGGCTAGTGGTTCAGGGGATGATAGCTCCTTCCCTGGACTGGTGGCGTAGTGGCTGCGACGGTGGCTATCGGCTAGGCGATGATCAGGGCAGTCGGAGAATTCGCGCACGCGTTTACCAATCTCACCGATCGCGAAAGCTACGGGGGATGGGGCGATCAAGTGGGTATAGTCAATAATAAATCAGACTTAAGGGTAACTCAAGTTTATTAATCAAAAGGATTTTCCAGGTCAGCCCGGCGGTCTACCCGTTGCTATGGTCAGCCTGGTTTAGGTTACTGGGGACGCGAGTGGCGTACTACGGCACGAAGTCGGCTTAGACGAACAATCATTCGGTCGAATGTTTCGGACTTCAGATACGGTTCGAATACGTAACGTCGGTTTGTTTATTCGCGGCGAGAATTTCAGTTCGTTCGATACAATTGCGCTCAGGAATTCTGTCGGTCGCGCGAAGGTTGACCACTGTTCGCGATGTTGACGACACTCTATAGTAACAAGTGCGGGCAAAATAAGGCGACAATGTATCTGAGTTCGGCCGGTCGAGCGAAGGTCCAATACGACTCGTATAACGTTTAGGTCGACTCGGAAAGGAATTCAACGACGCGCACTAAGGAAAACTCGTTTCACGGATGATAGCAACACGGCGACCCGAAACTATTCCCGAAAGGTCGGTGGCGAAAATATATACAGCAACGGCAACGGGCACGCGAAGGTCATGCGGGATTCCGCGCGCGAACATTCGGCGGTCATGCGATTATTTCAGGTGCGGGACAAAGAAATGACGTAATAAGAAAACTTGGGGATAACGGCAAACGTTTTCGGTCAAGGCGTAATGCGCGCGAAGGTCATGCGGCACTCCCGAAAATGCGAGCGTCCGACAACTTCAAATTGCGGACAATGATTATACGTCGGTTCGACAAAGGATTTTCGGTGGTTAGCAATAAGCGGTCGAATACTACTGTCGGACGCGCGAAGGTCGTACGGCACTCCCGAGAACGCGGCGGTCGACAATGCGCGGCAAACTCGCGATTATTGATCATGCATAGAAAATCGATAGTAAGGGAAGGGTACTTACTCTTGTTGTTATCGTTATTCCGTTATATTTATTCTATTATTTTTATTCTATTATATTTCTGTTATCGTTATTCCGTTATATTTCTGTTATATTTCCGTTATCGTTATTCCGTTATTGTTATTCCGTTATATTTCTGTTATATTTCCTCTGTTGTTTCACTTTCACTATTCCTTTTTTTCTATGCCTATCTCTCTCACTAATTCCTCTGTTATTTTCACTTTCACTATTCTTTCTCTATATCTACTCCTCTCTCACTATTTCCTCTGCTAGGCTTATCTCTCTCACTATTTCCTCTGCTGTACTTATCTCTCTCACTTTTACTTTATCTGTACTCACTCCTTAGTACCGCGCAACAGCGAGGCACGGCGGACGTCCTACCGTCGAGGCTTAACGGTTACTACTGGCGCGCCGTTTTTCGGCGACGCGCCGCTTCTCCTAGTTTACTTCCCCTTCGTTGTTGCCGATTGGCTAGCTTGTTGCTAAGTCAGGTCTCAGCGCCGTCTATATTAATGTTTTTTACCCGCGCAATTTATTTATTGGTCGGTCCTTCGCGCCTAATTTGCCTACTGGTCGCGAAGATAGCGTCGGTTTTCTCTCATAAGTCCAACCACCCCTAAGCCGATAACGATTGGCCGGTCAGATAGCGTCATTTGTCTATCCTCTTCTATCTACCGCTCGTTGGTCTTACCGATTCCCCTCGCTCGCTTCCGATCGGTCTAGCATCGGCGGTCTCGCTCGCTCTCACGCGCTCGGTCGCTCCTACCTCTAGTCTAGCTAGGCCTGCCTTAACTAACGGGGGCTTGCGATCAGCTGATCGCGGCTGGAAACTTTAGGGGCTTCTAGCTCCCCGGGGGAGGGTCGGATCGGGTCGTGAGTGCGCGAGGGGTTGTGCGCGAGCGTAAGGGTCGTGCGAATCGGTCAGGGAGACTGCTAAAGGTCATAGTTCGCGAGATCCGGGAGTGCGTGGGCGGGTGTATGGCAATAGACGCTTGGCCGCGCGTTTCTAGTGGGAGCGGGGCTAGCATAAGGCAGCGTGATTTTCGAGTGATGACGCATCATCACAAATTTACAAAAAATGTGAAAAATCATGAAATTTCGTGAAAATGACGAAAAAAGTGAAAAAAGTGAAAAATCTTGAAATTTCGACAAATTCACGAAAAAAGTGAAAAATCTTGAAATTTCGTCAAATTTACGAAAAAATTGAAAAATCATGAAATTTCGTGAAATTGACGAAGATGATCAAAGTCCATGCGCATTGCTTTTGTGAGGTTCAAAAAAATTATTAGCAATAATGTTATTTCGACAAAACGACCTAAAAAGCGAGAAATCATAAGACATCCAATAATTTACGAAAAAAGTGAAAAATCTTGAAATTTCGTGAAAATTACGGAAAATGCGAAAATACTTGAAATTTCATCAAATTTACGAAAAAAGTGAAAAATCTTGAAATTTCGTGAAAATGACGAAAAAAGTGAAAAATCTTGAAATTTCGTGAAAATGACGAAAAAAGTGACAAATCATGAAATTTCGACAAAATGATGAAAAAAGTGAAAAAAGTGAAAAATCTGGAAATTTCGACAAAATTACGAAAAATGTGAAAAATCTTGAAAATTCGTCAAATTTACAAAAAATGTGAAAAATCATGAAATTTCGAAAAAATAAGCAAAAAAGTGTAAAATATGAAAAATCTTGAATTTTCGTCAAATTTACGAAAAAAGTTAAAATTCATGAAATTACGAAAAGTGAAAAATCTTGAAATTTCGTGAAATTGACGAAGGTGATATATATATATATATCACCTATTATCATATATATATCACATATTCGATGACCAATAACGAAGATGAGCAAAGTCCATGCGCATTGCTTCTGAAAGATTCAAAGAAAAATTTGAGAAATAATGAACTTTTGACAAAATGACCTACTAAAACGTGAAAAATAATGAGACATCCAATAATTTACGAATAAAGTGAAAAATCTTGAATTTTCGTCAAATATACGAAGATGATCAAAGTCCATGCGCATTGCTTTTGTGAGGTTTAAAAAGAAATGTGGGAAATAATGAAATTACGACAAAATGACCTAAAAAGGAAAAAATTGGGAAATGTGCACTAAATAAGCACAAAGCGAAAAATGTCAAAATAACAACAGTAACACACAATAATGTCAAACACGATAAATTGGAGGATATTGCGACTATTTTTAATAATTTTTTTGTAAATGTTTAGTAATACGATTAAGACTTACCAATGGGAGAGACTTATGTTCCTCCGACACATTGCTCCTGTCCGACAACAAACCATTGTCCGGAACAATTAAATCTGAAAACTCGAATGCCGAGTTTTCGCCAGTTCTTATTACTATACCGTCTTCGCAAAAAGACGGAGCGTTTGCGCGAGCATCCGATGAAACGTTTCCCTACAAAAAAAAATCGTTTGATAATTACCACTTTCTGACCGACGTTTTCCTGATAAATATTGATTTAAAAATTTACGCTAATGACCTCCTCATCAACTTCATCGATACAACTTAAATTTTCAAATTGTATTTGTACCGATCGATTTTCTGTTGTTACTTCTATTGTCTTATGAACTGTTTGTGCCATAATGATGAGATCGGTAGTGTATTTAGCTAAGTGTACTGTATCACGTAAAGACCTCCTCAAATGCTGGAGTCCATCGTTTACTGTGTCCTGAAATGAAGTTATCGAATTAGGAATACTCAGAGTACGCTGCATATCAAAATTACAGATAAAATACTAGAGATCAATCATTTTTTTACGTACACTTATGTTTGAGAAGATCTTGTGATTTGTTTTAATTAGAGCAGCATTCCTCACCTGCTCTTGGTTGTGATATTTAGCCAGCATTGAATTGAGTGCACCCATTTCTACGTGATTTTATAAAAGAATAATGTAATAATAACTAGTTCGAATTATCCCTTTACAACTTCAGTCAACATTAAAAAAATACTCACGTTCACAGTTCTTTGTGATGACCTCAAGCATATGTTTTGCGTTCTGAAAAAGTTAAAAGGTCGATTAGTGTTTGTTATTTGTTATTTTTCATATATTCAAATCAACGGGCATAGCCCTTTGATGCAAAGTGCAACACTTGTCAATAAATATATATATGGCCCATTTCACACCAACGCGCAAAGTCAAAATTTTTATTTTTTTTTAAATAGCACCAATTTGTTCCATATGTTTCACAGAGTATGTGTGAATTTTTTCAGATTTTTTAACTCACAATTGAATATTTGGCAGCCATTTCAAAATTAGGATTTTTAACGATTTTTGGTAAGTTCCTGATATTCATTTCGATTTTTCAACGTGACGGATCCAATTTAGATATAGACATATATGCATCAAATAACATACATTTTTTGCGTAGATTATGAAAATACAATAAGTTTTTAAAAATATTTATATTTGAAAAAAACTATACATAGAAATGTATATACTTATGAAAAAATCAAAATTCGCCATGAAAATTTTCATTTTTTATTTCACCATTACATACCTTATGCAACACCCTTGCCAATGATACCTCACTCGTAATGGGCATCGAGTACCTTCTGTATGTTCATTGGCCTAAGGGATTATAATGTGAGACTAACACAAGTTACATAAATCAGATGTGTCAAAGTCCATACGCATTGCTTTTGCGAGGTTCAAAAAAATCAACAAAAATGAAAAAAAAAGAGGTTTATTAGTTTATTCGATGAACGAATTTTGGACAAGTCCAAATAAGGTTATTGGTTTATCCGTTTAGCCAAAACCTTGACATGACCGGAAAAGGTTATTGGTTTATCCAGTTTGCCGAAATTTCGACAAGTTCCGACAAGGTTATTGGATTACTCGGTCATCGAAATATAGACAAGTCCGAATAAGGTTATTGGTTTATTCGACCACCGGAATTTGGACAAGTCCCAAAAAGGTTATTGGTTTATTAGGTTATTATTGAATAACCTTAAACGAGCGGTAAAAATGAAACACCGATTTACATGTTTATTTTTGGCAAAAAAACAGTTTCCACTTGGTCCCGTCTCGATTCCGCGCTTTCCCTCGATTGTAACCGATTCCATATATATAAACCCAATAACCTTGTTGGCCTGGTTTGCTTGGAATACGGGTCTACATGGGTTATTGGGTTATTTGACCTGATTTGTTCATTGGCCTAAGGGATTATAATTTGCGACTAACACAAGTTACATAAGTCAGACGTGTCAAAGTCCATGCGCATTGCTTTAGTAAGGTTCAAAAAAATTTCGTGAAAATGACAAAAAAAGTAAAAAATCATGAAATTTCGTGAAATTGATGAAGATGATCAAAGTCCATCCGCATTGCTTTTGTGAGGTTCAAAAAAATATATTAGCAATAATGGCATTTCGACAAAACGACTTAAAAAGCGAAAAATCATAAGACATCCAATAATTTACGAAAAAAGTGAAAAATCTTGAAATTTCGTGAAAATTACGGAAAATGCGAAAATACTTGAAATTTCATCAAATTTACGAAAAAAGTAAAAAAAGTGAAAGATCTTGAAATTTTGTGAAAATGACGAAAAAAGTGAAAAATCTTGAAATTTCGTGAAAATGACGAAAAATGTGAAAAATCATGAAATTTCGTGAAAATGACAAAAAAAGTGAAAATTCATGAAATTTCGAAAAAATAAGCAAAAAAGTGAAAAATGTGAAAATCTTGAAATTAGTGAAAATTACAAAAAAAGTGAAAAATCATGAAATGTTGTTAAATTCATAAAAAGAGTAAAAAACTTTGAAATATTAGAAAATTTGTGAAAAAAGTCTTGAAAACTTTTAAATTTGAAAGATCGCTCAAAGATCGCTCATCCTCGGTTTCCGAATCGACCTAAACCCAATAACCCAATAACTCCCATAACCCAACCCATAACCACTTAAAACCAAATAACCCAATGAACCCACACATCACCCAATGAACCCATATCTCATTAACCTAAACAATTGCTTTTACCTATCAGACTCCCCGCCCTGGCTTCTTACAAGCAAAAATCTTTGAACGAAATACGCGGCGAGACGCGGGCCGCGATTTGGACCAAACTGCGCCGAGCGATCGGCCTACCTTTCTACTTTATTCGGACAGTGTACTTAAGCATACGTTCGTAAAGTCCCCCCATAACTTAAACAATTGCTTTTACCTATGAGACTCCCCGCCCTGGCTTCTTAGAAGCAAAAATCTTTGAACGAAATACGCGGCGAGACGCGGGCCGCGATTTGGACCAAACTGCGCCGAGCGATCGGCCTACCCTTCTACTTTATTCGGACAGTGTACTTAAGCATACGTTCGTAAAGTCCCCCCATAACCCCTTAAAACCAAATAACCCAATGTACCCAATAACACATCGCCCAATGAACCCATATCTCATTAACCTAAACAATTGCTTTTACCTATGAGACTCCCCGCCCTGGCTTCTTAGAAGCAAAAATATTTGAACGAAATACGCGGCGAGACGCGGGCCGCGATTTGGACCAAACTGCGCCGAGCGATCGGCCTACCCTTCTACTTTATTCGGACAGTGTACTTAAACATACGTTCGTAAAGTCCCCCCATAACCCAATAACCCAATTCTTTCGGGTACATTCAAAGTATATTTTTCAATGTTGAAACGAATCATGGGAAATTGAGGTAATTGGACTTTGGAGTAAAAAAAAGAAAAAAAGTAGACGTTCTGGATAGTGTTGACGATTCATTTATTGTCCTTCGGTACAAATACATTTCGTTTACAAACATATCACAACACTATATACGATGAGTCATAGTAAAGATATCCAGTTAAGTCGGCCTGGTCTGGTTCGGTTCAGATTGGACTGGTAGACTTATTTAGAAATGACCTATTCATTTTCAACGATCATCACAAGATACTCAGCGAGGAAGCTGAACAACCCTGAAATTTCAAATAAGTAACGTATGAGATGAGAGGTTTCCAATTTCGATAAAATGATCAAAAATGTGAAAAATTTTGACATTTCGCCAAAATTACGAAAAGTGTGAAAAATCTTGAAATTTCGACAAAATGATGAAAAATGATAAAAAAAGTGAACAAAAATGTGAAGAATCTTTTTTTTAATTTCGTCAAATTTACGAAAAATGTGAAAAATCTTGAAATTTCGACAAAATGATGAAAAATGTGAAAAAAGTGAAAAATCAGGAAAATTCGACAAAATTACGAAAAATGTGAAAAATCTTGAAATTTCGTGAAAATGACAAAAAAAGTGAAAAATCATGAAATTTCGAAAAAATAAGCAAAAATGTGAAAAATCTTGAAATTTCGTCAAATTTACGAAAAAATTAAAAAATCATGAAATTTCGTGAAATTGACGAAGATGATCCAAGTCCATGCGCATTGCTTGTGTGAGGTTCAAAAAAACAATTTCAAAGTCCATGCGCATTGCTATTGAGAGGTTCTAAAAAACTTTGAGAAATTTGGAAATTTCGAAAAATTTACGAAAAAAATTAATAATCATGACATTTAAACAAAATGACGAAAAAACTGAAAAAAGTAAACATTCGAAAAATTTACGAAAAAAGTGAAAAATCATGAAATTTCGTCAAATTTACGAAGATGATCAAAGTCCATGCGCATTGCTTTTGTGAGGTTTAAAAAGAAATGTGGGAAATAATGAAATTACGACAAAATGACCTAAAAAGGAAAAAATTGGAAAATGTGTTCTCGAAAAAGTATTTTCAAATATCGTATGCGGCGAATTCATTAATAATACATTTTCACAGGGAAGAAGTGGTTAATCCAAAAAAAGTAGATGGATAATAGTAGATTTCTTGGTTTAGTGATTAAATACAGTTACCTACGTTATCTCTGCACCGAGGTATTTACCCTCATCCATACCGAAAACGCAAAATTGATAACACATGGAAGATTCAAACGATCGAGCCCCGGCAAACCTCCGGGTTTATATTAATTTATTAATTAATAAATTAATTTACTTCAATACAGTACTACATTAACTTTTTGAATTCAAAATTCTGTCAGTTTGTGTTGTTTTCCTAAACCAGTCTAATTCGAATTTATTATTGTTTCTGATCAATTTTAAGTCAAGAAATGGAATAAAGTGATTCATTTCAATTTCAAACGTAAATTGTTGTAGTCTATTATGATAAGAATTGAACGTCGTCTCGATAACTAAATCAAATTTATCTTTTGGAACGCACATCAAAGTGTCATCAACATATCGGTAATAGAAAACAGGATTAATTTGATATTCATTCCGCAACACGCTCAGGCAATTCTCTAATTTTCAATTTCTCTAATTCTCTATGTCTCAATTGCATCTGCAATTTCTCTAAGTCTTCCATCATAATATTAGCTAGTAGAGGAGAGATAGATAGGTGAGAGCCCATCGGGTTTTCAAATATTTTGTGACGAGAGCAGGCCGTGTGCCGGTCTCTCGTCTGCGTTCTCCCTCCCCCACTCGGCAAGGCGTGTTGGCCAACGTTAGGCGCATTAAAGTATGCGTCTAACACTTGGCCTTTTATTTCAGCGCCAAGGACGAGCCAGCGCAGTTGAGCGCAAAGAAAAGTTGAAGAGCGCGGAGAGAGAGTGAGAAAGAGAGAGAGAGAGAGAGAGAGAGAGAGTATTAGGTCCATGCAGGGATTGGCAGGTGCGCAACGCGTGACCGATAAGCGACGCGTCGCGTGCCGCCTAACTAATAGGTCAAGGTAGGGAGAGGAGCGAGCGCCGCTGAGCGGCTGCAAGACGCGCGCAAGAATTAGTGCGTGAGAGAGTTGCAGCCGAGTCCTACTAGAGTGAGGGAGTCGAAGCCTAGTACTACTAGAGTGCGGAAGTCCGAGCCCAGCAGAGAGAGCAGTTCGGGATAGCCGGAAGGAAGGAAGATCAACAATACCGGCAACGGCTTTGCCAGCAACTGCAGCCAGCCCACCTGCTAGGAGAGTCAACGTCGCCTACGGATACCTGGTCAGCGACAGCGGTTAGCGACGATCTGACCAGAGACGACACCCGGTACTTCCTGCGGCAGCGCATCGCTCAGGATTCTCGACGTTGCGAGGAACAGGAGATAAAAGGTCAAGCCTTCTTTCTTCTTTCTCTCTACACTCTCTCTCTCTCTGGTGATACGACGGCCGGTGCGCGTCGAAAGAGATAGCCTGGCACTCACGTGCCGGCTATCTGAAGGTTCGCGCTAAGATTAATTTATAGTGATGTAAGTTACGACCGGTGAATTGTCCAGGCGCCCACGTGCCGGGCAATTTAGCCGGTATTGATTCGCGTAGTTTTTAAGTAAGTTTGTAATAGGTTAAGTACGCGATTAAGTATTAAGATGAAATGCGAAATGTTCATTTGAGATTATCTAAGTAGTTTATTGTTCTATTTGCAGTTTGTTGGTCGGTAATTTAGATTATGTTATGCTCGCGTATGTTCAGTATGCATATTTATTAATAATAATAGGTTGTAAACGAGATTTGATTTCTATCTTTGTATAATTCATTTATCAGCCTCTCCTCGTTTTCTCCCTCAATTGCCTTGAGCGAAAGTGCCTCACTTACCCCGCAAAAGAATTGGTAACAAGGATCGAGTTTTGTTACAATTTGTTTATTATAAATTTTTTTGAACACAAAATATTTGTTATTATATAAAAATTTTATACCTTTCCGAATCTCTTCTATTGAAAATTCACAGTTTTTAATTTGTTCATAATGTTTGTCCAATCCCTTTAAGACTAAATCACACGATATGTTTGTGGATAAGGAACTTACATCCAATGATATTAAAACGTGATCGTTTGGAATATAACTATATCTTTCAGTTTCTGTTTTAACTGTCCACTGTTTAAAATGTGAGAGTTAGGTTTCTTTATAACTGTTTTAAGAGCACTATATAAGAATTTTGCTAATTTGTTAGTAGGGCTATTAATTGATGAAATTATTGGACGTAGTTGGACATTTTCTTTATGAATTTTTTAGGCAATCCATAGCATTTTGCTATAGATGTGTCAGTTTGAGTTAAATCATTATTATGCCAATATTTTTACAGAAAACCATTATCATTCCAGTCTTTTAAAATTGTTTTTACGTCTCCTTGTAATTTATAAGCCTTAATTAACATCTATGAGGAAGGGATAATGGATGAAGAGTATATATATATATATATGGGTTGAAATACTTGATTTCTCACTTTATTGTAACTTGACTGTGCTACGAGTTATACGTTTTAGCCTATAATAATTTGACTACGAGAGAAATGCAACCCTATTGTTAATAATTTGTTGTTTTTCTATTAATAAAGTCTGAAGAGGTGAGCAAATGTGCTGACGAAAGTTGCTGAATATAATTAAAATTAAGTGAATTTCCATCTCTCACTATTTCCCATCTTTCCATCATTACAAAATTTATTATTTAAAAAATTATAAGAGAATCAAGACAGTATGTTATCGTATAGATTATCAGGATCCGCAGCATTCTAGAGTGAGTTTTCTAAGTCAATATCAATAAGTTTGAACGGAATTTGGTAACTAGGAAGATATATATAATATCGCCAGTTGGAGTATTATAAGATATGATTATTTGAGTCAGTTTTTTCATGATACATTGATACAAGTAGACGCCGACTATTTTTAAGTTTACTTTGTCTGTGTTGTTTCGTGTAGTTTTTGCACAGGAAGATTGTCCTATCTTCGGCAGTAGAGGGCCAGGACAATCGTCGTACTGAGGACAAGGTAACGTATGGTTTGGGTTACCGCGGGGTCAGAAGATCGGTCACGTCCTCGTCGTTGACCCTGGGATCTACTTTTTCTCTGTAACAGATCACCGAGAAAGAATAGATAGCGAAGAACCGATCAAATAATTGTCATATTTTTACATATGTTGCAGTTGATTTTTGTTTCAGGTCTCGCAGGGTAGTCAAGGGCGACAAAGGTATTTATTATACAAAATATTGCATGTACTGTGTTGAAAACTAGTTTTGAATGTTGCTTTTTGTAGTTAGTTGTAAGCTTACTGTTCGTCTTTTGCTTATATAATTAATTGTTTAATACGATTAATGTTTTTTTTACCTTTCTGTTACAGATAAAAAAGAGTCCCGCAGACAACGGTGGTTGATTCTGCGGTCCGAATTATTCAGGGCGAAGGCCGTTAGAAACGACAGATTAATTTGGAATTATACATTACCGACTGAATCTGTCGTCCCGACCGTAGTGAATCAACCACCACCACCTCTAATACCGGTGGTACGGCCAGTACCGCCATTACCGCCAACACCACCACCACCGCCAACACCACCACCACCGCCAACACCACCACCACCGCCACCGCCAACACCATCACCACCGCCAATACCATCACCACCACCATCGTCACCACCACCAACGTCGTCACATACACCCGGCGGGATTCAGCCCTCCTCTTCTTCCTCGTCATCCTCATCCTCATCCTCCTCCTCTTCATAAAATTATTAAAATTTAAAGGAAAAAAAATAAATAATGAATAATTTATAAAATTTTTATATAACTATTTTATAACTTTTAACCTGGGGCAGCGTGGCAAATAAAATAATCAAATTGCTGACCCAAGTAGGCAACCTCGGGAAATTGGCTCAGATTCAGAGCAAGCCAATGCCCGAGTTTTGCTATACTATCCTACGGGAATTATTAATATCTTTGCGTGACGGAGAGGATCCTCACGCAAAGATAATGGTAATTCCCGTAGGAGGGTTGGCGATTAATGAACGGGCGAAAGCCCGGGAAAGGGCCGAGAAGCGCCGTGATGCACTCGAATCCCCGGAGGAGAGTGCACCAAGGTGCTTGGAAAAGCGACCTCGTTTAGGTAAATATAATTTCTTTTTTCGTATTCTTGCGGTACATTCTTCAAATTATTTGAAAATAACTATTTTCTTTTCAGGTGACGAGTAGCGGAGGCAAATTTGCCCGTTTTGTGTATGTGTGTGCGTGTGTATGTGTATGCGTGTGTGTGTGCGCGTGTGTGTGTGCGTGCGCGCGCGTGTGTGTGTGTGTGTGTGTGTGTGTGTGTGTGTGTGTGTGTGTGTGTGTGAATGTATAGGGTCTGAAGATCGGGCACGTCCTCTCCGTAGACCCTGGGGATCCGTTCTTTTTCACAAATAAATCTGTGAGGATGAACGGATCGCGAAGACTCGATCAGAAACAAAAATAACCAATAACAGGAATAGTAGGATATTAATAATTCTTTTTTTCTTTGTTTCAGGACAACCATCCAGGACATCAACGGGACAGCAGCAGAAGGGACATCGACAAGAACACAAGGCTATATTAATTAATGTTTTTTTTGTCTTTATGTTTCAGGTAAACCATCCAGCGCGAGAGGACAGCCACAGAATACCATTAAAGGCTCCAGGAGGAGGAACATATATTTTTTTTTTTTTTTAAGTCAACCGGACAGCAGAAGGGGCAAGAATTTTTTTTTCGATACTTCGTGCGCTAAATGCGTCTTTCTCGCACTCTCGGCAGAAATCATGCCTTAAAAATTGCACTTTCCACATGTATCAAAAAATACGGTACGGCGGTATCCAACCCTATAACGAAATGTCAAAGTCCATGCGCATTGGATTTGAGAGGTAAAAAAATCAATAGAAATGGAAAAAAAGGGCATTTCAGACTATAATTTTTGCCGTAGATTACATATCCTTTTTCAAAATGACGAAATAATGGCAAGAAACCCGTAAATACAAAGAAAGGTTATAGGATTATTCGATCACCGAAATTTTTACAAGTCCCAAAAAGATTTATTGATTCATCCGTTTTGCCGAAACGTTGACGAATCCCGACAAGGTTATTGGGTTGGATTATTCAGTAATCGAAATTTCGACAAGTCGAAATAAGATTATTGGATTATTCGATCGTCGAAATTTAGACAAGTCCGTAAAAGGAGATCGTTCAACCGGTGAATAATATCAATACCTTTTTTTTCAGGAACTTGTTAATTATCAAGGACTTGGGTGACTTATTGCTACCTTTTTTTTCCAGATCATGGCGTCATCTTCAGCTTCTGGTGAGGAGAATCGTTTCGTCGCAGTTCACGGCTTTTTTCACAGGAACTGGATGTAAGGCCTCAGCCCATCAAGAGGTAAGTAGTTAATTTTTACGTGTATAAAAGACGATTGGATACTATGATGAATAAATTTATGTTTTTTCTTTATAGGCCGTCTGGTGAAATTGGTTTTAACGAAATTGATTTGCGCGCATATTACAATTATTTCCGTCACCGTTATTTCAACGGTGACGTTGAAATGAAAGAGTGGCGGATCTATCGTGGATATGCGGGCAAAACAAATTTTGGGTTGACTGATTTCACGGACCGACACATCATAGTGAACGTGAAGATGCACACGTCTTTGCAGCAAGTGACTGGTACCATCTTGCACGAGATGTGCCATGTTCACCTCTACTGCAAAGACGGTGCAAAGTCCGTTGACTGCGCCGATCGTGGCGAACTCTTTCAAAAGAAGCTAAAAATGATCAATGATCAAGGGGAGGACTACGTCGAGTGGTAGCGGTAAGCATCAATATTCAACGAATTTATTTTAATATTTATATTCATATCGTTCATCTATATATGTAATTTTTTTTACAGGTTGGCGATTACTCGGCGTTTGGACAACGTCAGGATTTTGAGTCACGGAGTTGACGGTAAATCGACTGGTTTGTCGTGTTACCGCCAACTTCGTTCTAAAAGAACTGTGTGTGACGGCACGGGGTACCTGACGTTGTCGGCGAATGTTGTTTGTGTATAAATGAGTGAATGTGGGGTCTGATGATCGGTCACGTCCTCACCGTAGACCCTGGGGATCCGTTCTTTCTTACGAATAAAACTGTGAGGATGAATGGATCGCGAAGAATCGATCCGAAATTACACTGTAACCCATGAGAGGAACACAAGGCTACTAATAATTCTTTTTTTTTTCTTTGTTTCAGGTCAACCGTCCAGGACATCAACGAGACAGCAGCAGAAAGGGCATCGATAAGTACACAAGACTACTAATAATTCTTTTTTTTTTCTTGGTTTCAGGTCAACCATCCAGGGCATCAACGGGACAGCAGCAGAAAGGGCATCGATAAGAACACAAGGCCATATTAAAGTTTTTTTTGTCTTTATGTTTCAGGTAAACCATCCAGCGCGAGAGGACAGCCACTGAATACCATCAAAGGCTCCAGAAAGAGAAACATCTATTTTTTTTTTGTTTCAGGTCAACCGGACAGCAAAAGGGGCAAAAATTTTTTTTCGATACTCCGAGCGCAAAGTGCGTCTTTCTCGCACTCTCGGCAGAAAACGTGCCTTGAAAATTGCACTTTTAACATGTGGTATCAAAAAATACGGTACGGTACCTTGTAACAAAATGTCAAAGTCCATGCGCATTGCCTTTGAGAGGTTATAAAAAAAAAGAATAACAATGGAAAAAAGAGGTTTATTGGTTTATTCGATAATCGAAATTTTGAAAAAACCATAAAAGGTTATTGGATTATTCAGTCATCGAAATTTGGAAAAGTCCGAATAAGGTTTATTGGTTTATTCGACCACTGGAATTTTGACAAGTCCGTAAAAGGTTATTGGTTTATTCGACAACTGGAATTTTGACAAGTCCGGAAAAGGTTATTGGTTTATCCAGTTTGCCGAAATTTCGACAAGTTCCAACAGGGTTATTGGTTGATTCGGTAACACAGGCCGACAGAATTTGACAAAAATATTTTACCAAGAACCCGAGTATAGTTTTCCGAAGGTTTTTTGCGCGCTGAATCCGAATCCGAAGTCAGAATTACTCTGGTGGCTCCGGTTTTCGAGATATCCTAACCTCAAAGTGCAAAAAACGCGATTTTTGCCTGTATTTGAGGTTATGTAGCAAAGAAAAGAAATTTTTTTTCAGAAAACTGTATACATCAAATTAAAGTATGAGTTTTCTTCTTTCAAATGCCGTTGAGTATGCTCGGATATCTTTTTTTTTCACGAAGTTACACAAATTTGAAAATTTCAAATTTTATGAATTTAAAAAGCACCACACCATTCAGCCCAAGCTATCTAACAAGTAACCATATTAAAGAGCCACTCACCAATTTAAACCAAACTTGGAAATATGACAAAACACTAAAAAATATTGTGAGCATCGTGCTTCTATTTACAAAATGCTCTCTTACGGGTAGAAACCACCCCTGCCAACCCCTAAACAGGCTCACCCACATAAACCTGGGTAGAGCAAGTTTAATTAACTGCTTTTTGATAAAAAAACTCATTTTCTAATCACAGGTATGCGTACTAATATGATCTAGATAGGCCTCATCCCCAAATACCTCCTCAACCCTTTAAAACCAGCCCTCCCAACCCCTAAGCAGGCACACCCACATGACCCTGGGTAGAGCAAGATTAATCAACTGCTTTTCGGTAAAAAAAACTCATTCTCGGGGGTTTTGGAAACCCTTCAAGTTACTATTTTTCGAGCGAAATATTGATTTCAAAAAAATATCCTCCACCATTTTGAATTTGCTATCTGGCGTTCGCCATCTTGGATTTGAAAAAACGAAATTTTGGTAGTATATTCGAACTCAGCGATCTCGAAAACCCCCGAGTACTAATTTCCAACCAAAAATATGCTAATTCTATGATTTTCATCCACCATCTTGAATCTGCCATCTTGGATTTTCAAAAATGAAAATTCTGACTGTAGATTCGTATTCAGCGACCCCGAAAACCCCCGAGTAAGAAATTTTAAGCCAGAATAGTCAATAGAAAAATGTATGCCGAAAAGGGTTAAAAGCCACCCCTATCTTCCCCTTGCAGGCTTATATACGTAACCCTAGTTACATCAAGTTTAATTAAATCCTTTTTGATGAAAAAATTAATTTTTTAATCACAAATAGACATACACATCTTTACCTGGATATGCCTTATCCCTGTATACATGTACAACCCTTAAAAACCCTTGGGCAGGCTAATCATAGAACCCTGGGTAAGCTATTTTAATCATGTGAAATTCGATGAAGGAATTAATCACAGATAGACATACGCAGCTTATTTTTTGTACGCGTTATCGCCACATACCGCTACAACCATTAAAAACTACCCCTTTAATCTTACCCAGCTGGCATACATATTTAAATTTTATTATATTACTTGGACATTCTGCAAATCCAATCAACGTAAATTGTTACAACCAAGACTCTGAAAGCTCAAGCCAGCCAGCCTTGATTCAATCTTATATTCAACATATACGCGAACCATAATTCCGTATAATTTATTAAGAATTAAGTATTAATATTGTTAAATTCGGTGCGCCAGATCCATCCTCTAAATTCATTTTTTGAACATATAGCGATCTACCAGTGCGCCTCGCGCGCACTCTGTCTATCTCATTCTGTCTCGCCGTTTCGCCTCTTTCGGGTCTCCACGCTGATTGTTTCTTTCCCCTCTTTCGCGCGTGTGCTATCTGTCCTTTGTCTCAACGAATTATAACAGCTCTATAAGCCTTTATAGGCTTCAACTTTGACCTCACGTTTTTTTTAAGGATAGATAAACCTGAATTTTACGAATGTCGGAAACTGAAATGAAATAGTTTGTTTTTCAACAAATTTAGAATAAACGTTAAGGTTAATTTTAATACAGATTTGGCTAAATTGTACTTTTAGGATATTAAAACTATATTTAAATGTTAACAAGGTTAATTGTATATATTTTAAAACATTCATTTAATAAAAACTCATTGTAACAATTTGAAACGTTTCCTTTTTTAAAATTTTTTTTTTGTGAATATTCCGGTAAATGCGATTATTACTTTTTATATTTTCTGCATCATTGTCAATCTAATTGTTTAGAAAGAAAAAGATATCAGTTTATCATCTTCACTAAATCAGGTCTAATTTAATTTAATATTACTTACTCATTAATTTTTTAATTTAGAGTCCAAAGATTAAGTTTTAAAGATAAAATAGTTTGTGTTAATGATATGATCAACATCACCATAATTTTATGATCACTTTATTTTTACTTCACTTAATTTTAACATCACTTAATTTGTCTACTTAATTTTAATATCACTTAATTACTCTAATTAATTTGAACATCACATTGATATAGCTTGAAATCGAACATCACTTTCTTATAACTCTGTAAAGGCATCTTTACATCTCATTCAGAACAAATGCTTAGCTGTTAAAGTTTTTATCTTTTGTAACTTTAATGAAAAAAATCTAAAACCAACATATAAAATTACATTTTACTCTTTAATTTAATTTGAAACATATAATTTATTCTGTCAACATGTCTTTAAGATGCCCTTGTACAAGTAAAAAAGATAAAATTTGTTACGTTTGCGGAAATTTTGAGACAGAGAGTAACCGCAGATCTATTAATGAAACTGTTAAATGAAAATTTAAAGAATGTTATGGAATAGCTATAACAAATTTAGATAAAACGTGGGTACCCACAATCATTTGTACTTCTTGTCGAAACACATTAAATAGATGGAGTGATATTAAAAATGATGTCATCGTTCAGCCAGTCATTTGGCGCGAGCCATTAAATCATGATAAAGACTGCTACTTTTGCGCTTATGATATAACAGGATTAAATAAAAAAAAAGGGAAAAAAGTTAAGACTCCTTCTGTAGAAAGCGTAACACCTTCTAAAAGAGGAAAAATTGATAGATCACAACAAACAGTCTCAGAACCACGTAGTGTTGAGCAAATTGATGCTGTTGAAAGTGAGCATAGCAGTGAAAAAGAATATTTTTCTGATGATGAAAAACCAATACTTTATAATCAAGCAGACTTAGACGATCTTATCCGTGATTTAGGTCTTGCCAAAGATTCAGCTGAGCTGTTAGCTTCTAGGTTGAAGGAGAGAAATTTGCTATTGCCTGGTACAAAAATAACTGTTTACAGAAAAAGAGAACAGAACTTTATAAAGTACTTTACGAGTGAAGATACTTTAGTATATTGCCATGATATTAAAGGACTTATTAATGAATATAAAGAAGCATCTTATTCTTATAAGCCAGATGACTGGCGTCTGTTCATCGATTCTTCTACAGAGAGCCTCAAAGCAGTATTGCTTCATAACGGAAATGAATATGCGGCAATTCCTATTGCTCATTCTAGTACGCTTAAAGAATCATATGAAACATTTCAACTTCTCCTGGAGAAAATTAATTACAATTTGCACCAATGGTTGATATGCGGTGACTTCAAAATGATTAATATTTTAGTTGGTTTACAATCTGGAAATATTAAATACCCTTGTTATATCTGTCTTTGGGATAGCCGGGATCGAGATAAACATTACATCAAAAAGAAGTGGGAAAATAGATTGAAATGGGAAGTAGGATCTGAAAATGTTGTGCATGAGAGCCTTGTTAACAGAAGCAAGATCTTACTACCACCTCTTCACATAAAATTGGGACTAATAAAGCAATTTGTGAAAGCTCTAGATACTGATGGTGATTGTTTTCAATATATTAAATCTAAATTTTCACATTTATCGGATGCTAAAATAAAAGAAGGTGTTTTTGTTGGTCCTGATATTAGAGCTCTAATGAATGATGAAGAATTTGTGAAGTGTATGAAAACTGATGAAAAAAATGCTTGGTTAAGTTTCAAAAAAGTTATAGAAAACTTTTTGGGAAACTATCGAGATCCTCAATACTCAACTATAGTCACAAAAATGTTTAAGGATTTTCAGAAATTAGGCTGTTTAATGAGCATGAAATTGCATTTTTTATTTTCTCACTTGGACAACTTTCCTGAAAATGTAGGGGCATTCAGTGAAGAGATGGGTGAACGCTTTCATCAAGACATTAAACAACAAGAGCGACGTTATCAAGGTAAATTAACTGTGCGAATGATGGCAGATTATGCCTGGTCTCTTAAAAGAAACGACAACTCGCCTAATCATAGACGCAAGTCTCTTAAACGAGCGTTTGATTGGTCACGTGAACGCTTCCATAAGAAAAAATAAGCATATATAAAACAAAAAGAAAATAAAAAATAACAAAAAAAAATTAAAATTCTCAAAAAAATAAACAAAAATATAAAAAATGAAAAAAAAACAAAAAAAAAACGAAAGGAGTCAATACCGCCACGTCCACGTTTCGTGACTCTGGGTTCGGCTGAGAGCGGTAATAAACCATTTTTAATTTTTAAAAGTTCAAATAAAAATTCTTACAAAACAGTATCGTATTTAGTCCACACATACTCCTAAACTCACGTAGCAAGAGGCTGCCCATACACATATGCACGTACACATCCAAGTCCAAAACATCATAAAATCCACAAACTAATACACCTCATCTAAATTCACAGATCCTCAACTTTCTCACACAAGCAAAACTCACCACTTCAAACCTACACATCCCGAGCCAACGAAACTCACGCTTACACACCCGGCCCTAAAAGAAAAAACAAGTCACTGATCGATTCTTTGTGTGGATGAATTTCGGGGTGAGTGGATTTGAGATGGTGAATATTTAAGAAAGTTGGCTTAGAGTATTAGTTTTTAGGGTGTACAGGCTTAGTTTAAGAAATTAATATGGCGGCGATTTGGATGAGAACGTGATTGGTCGGATGAAAGAGGCTGCGCGGTAGCACAACTGATCTCCTTTTCACCATGATACAGGTGAACAGTGGTAGGGTACCTTGCTTGGGCGTGTAAAGAGGTAGTTTAAGGGTTGTAATGGTGTACGTATAATGATTAGACATATCAAGAATGTAATTAGTAAGCCGATATGTGGTTAAAAATTTACTTTGTTTATCAAAAAGTACTTAATTAAACATGCTCTACCCAAGTTTACGTGGGTTAGCCTGCTTAGGAGAAGGTAAAGGTGGGTTTAAGGGTCGAAAATAAAAGTAGGATGAGGCATATCTAGGTAAAGATGTGTGCGCCCACTTTTGATTGAAAAATTAAATTTTTTCATTAAAAAACACTTGGCTAACTTGCTCTACCCAGCGTCATATGGGTGTGCCTGCTTAGGGGTTGGGAGGGCTGGTTTTAAAGGGTTGAGGAGGTATTTGGGGATGAGGCCTATCTAGATCATATTAGTACGCATACCTGTGATTAGAAAATGAGTTTTTTTATCAAAAAGCAGTTAATTAAACTTGCTCTACCCAGGTTTATGTGGGTGAGCCTGTTTAGGGGTTGGCAGGGGTGGTTTCTACCCGTAAGAGAGCATTTTGTAAATAGAAGCACGATGCTCACAATATTTTTTAGTGTTTTGTCATATTTCCAAGTTTGGTTTAAATTGGTGAGTGGCTCTTTAATATGGTTACTTGTTAGATAGCTTGGGCTGAATGGTGTGGTGCTTTTTAAATTCATAAAATTTGAAATTTTCAAATTTGTGTAACTTCGTGAAAAAAAAAGATATCCGAGCATACTCAACGGCATTTGAAAGAAGAAAACTCATACTTTAATTTGATGTATACAGTTTTTTGAAAAAAAATTTCTTTTCTTTGCTACATAACCTCAAATATAGGCAAAAATCGCGTTTTTTGCACTTTAAGGTTAGGATATCTCGAAAACCGGAGCCACCAGAGTAATTCTGACCTCCGATTCGGATTCAGCGCGCAAAAAACCTTCGGAAAACTATACTCGGGTTCTTGGTAAAATTTTTTGTCGGCCTGTGTAATCGAAATATCGACAAGTCCGAATAAGGTTACTGGTTTATTCGACCACCGAAATTTGGACAAGTCCGTAAAAGGTTATTGGATTATTCAGTCATGGAAATTTTGACAAGTCCCGGCAAGGTTATTGGTTTATTAGGTTATGCAATAACCTTAAACGAGCGGTAAAAATGAAACACCGATTTACATGCTTATTTTTGGCTAAAAAACAGTTTCCACTTGGTTCCGTCTCGATTCCGCGCTTTCCCTCGATTTTCACCGAATCCATATATATAAACCCAAGTGGTGTTGTTGGCCTGTTGGGTCACTTGGGTCACTTGGGTTATTGGGTTATAAAAAGTGAAATTTGGGTTATTAACGCTGATCATGGAACACTAGCTGGCGATGCTGGGAAAGGCTTAGTTCTTCAATGGACAAAGATGGACTTTTCTTTTATTTTAAACTGAGACTACGTATGAACGTGTATCTTCTGGTTCTAATTTGCATCTTGTGGGTCTGGTTGACAATCTTCGAGGTTACGTTCAGTTGATCCAATTCTTTCGGGTACATTCAAAGTATACTTTTCAACGTTGAAACGAGTCATGGGTAATTGAGGTAATTGGACTTTTGAGTAAAAAATCGAATAAAGTAGACGTTTTGGATAATGTTAACCATTCATTTATTGTGTGCTTCGGTACAAATACATTTCGTTTACAACCATGTTCACAACATTATATACCATGAGTCATAGTGAAGATATCCAATTAGGTAGGCCTGGTCTGGTTCGGTTCCGATTGGACTGGTAGACTTATTTAGAGATGACCTATTCATTTTCAACGATCATCACAAGATACTCAGCGAGGAAGCTGAACTATCCTGAAATTTCAAAAAATTAACGTATGAGATGAGAGGTTTCAAATTTCGATAAAATGATCAAAAATGTGAAAAATCTTGAAATTTTGTGAAATTGATGAAGATGATCAATGTCCATGCGCATTGCTCGTGTGAGGTTCAAAAAAACAATTTCAAAGTCCATGCGCATTGCTTGGGGGATGTAACGAAATGTCAAGGTCCATGCACATTGCTTTTGTGACGTTCAAAAAAATATATCAGCAGTAATGTCATTTCGACAAAACGATCTAATCTAATTTACGAAAAAAATGTACATTCCTGAATTTTCGTCAAAATGATGAACAATGTGAAAAATCTTGAAATTTCGACAAAATTATGAAAAACGTTAAAAAAAGTGACAAAAGTGAAATTTCATCAAATTTACGAAAAATGTGAAAAATATTGAAATTTCGTGAAATTAAAAAAAAGTGAAAAAAGTCAAACATCATGAAATTTCGTGAAAATAAAAAAAATTAATAAAGTCAAAAAATCGTGAAATTTCGTGAAAATGACGAAAAAAGGGAAATTCCTGAAATTACGAAAAGTGAAAAATCTTGAAATTTCGTGAAATTGACGAAGGTGATCAAAGTCCATGCGCATTGCTTCGTGGGATGTAACGAAATGTCAAAGTCCATGCGCATTGATTTTGAGATGTTCAAAAAAAATTTTGCGATATCTTGAAATTTCGACAAAATAAGCAATAAAGTGAAGAAAGTGGAAAATCTTGAAATTTTGTCAAATTTACGAAAAAGTGTGTAAAATCTTGAAATTTCGTCAAATTTACGAAAAATGTGAAAATCATGAAATTTCGTGAAAATGTCGAAAAAAGTTAAAATTCATGAAATTACGAAAAGTGAAAAATCTTGAAATTTCGTGAAATTGACGAAGGTGATATATATATATATATACAATATATATATATATGTTCGATGACCAATAACGAAAATGAGCAAAGTCCATGCGCATTGCTTCTGAGAGATTCAAAGAAAAATTTGAGAAACAATGAACTTTTGACAAAATGACCTACTAAAACGTGAAAAATGATGAGACATCGAAAATTTTTTGAAAAAAGTAAAAATTCTTGAAATTTCGTCAAATTAACGAAGATGAGCAAAGTCCATGCGCATTGCTTTTATGAGGTTCAAAAAAAATTTTGAGAAATCTTGAAATTTCAATAAAATAAGCAAAAAAGTGCAAAAAGTGAAAATTCATGAAATTTCGTCAAATTTACGAAAAACGTGAAAAATCATGAAATTTCGTGAAATTGACGAAGATGATCAAAGTCCATGCGCATTGCTTTTGTGAGGTTCAAAAAGAAATGTGGGAAATAATGAAATTACGACAAAATGACCTAAAAAGGGAAAAATTTGGAAATGCCTTCTCGAAAAAGTATTTTCAATTATCGTATGCGGCGAATTCATTAATAATACATTTTCACAGGGAAGGAGTGGTTAATCGACAAAAAGTAGATGGATAATAGTAGATTTCTAGGTTTAGTGATTAAATACAGCTACCTACGTTATCTCTGCACCGAGGTATTTACCCTCATCCATACCGAAAACGCAAAATTAATAACACATGGAAGATTCAAACGATCGAGCCCCGGCAGACCTCCGGGAGTTTCGTTGATCGGAAGGGATGAAAATCGAGTACCAGTGAAGGAGCAAGAGAGCCAAGCAGCCGAGCAACAGAAAAAAACCTGGAATAGGACAAGGAGAAATCATCCAACACTAAACTCACCAATACTTCTTAATAAAAAAAGATATAGTAAGCTAATAAGAAAATTCTTTTATTTCTTTACTTTTATCTCTCTTTCCTCTAGTGAAGTAATAGCTCGTGCTTCCCTTTCTTTTTTTTTAGACTACTTTCGAGGAGTGTAGGCTCTGGGACAACGAAACCTGAGGCTGCGCTAAACCTTTGGCGCACCTGAGCTGTGTCGTTGCCACTTCGTCACAATGTAAAGGAGGTGAAGTTACTTATCTGGAAAAAATGCAAGCGAGCCGTCAACACACAAAAATAATTTGTTTTTTTTTTATTAATTTCTATTTATTACAGCACTTAATATTTAATATATATATTTTACATAACTTAATTTACATGGGTGCACCTACCCTGCGGTGCAATTACGGTGATCAGCCGTAATTGTTGAAGCAAATTAAAGATGCTCCTCAGATCAGAATCAGCTGTGCTGCCTCGATCGCAAATCTGCTGTATAATATCTGTTGCTTTTGCTGCTGCTTCCGTGATGCTGCTACTATCGCTGCTTCCTCGCTCACCCTTGCACACGTATCCAAAATCCAGGTAAACTATTTTTATTGGCAAATCGGTGAAACACTGTGCTAAATTATTTTGGCGGTACTACTCAAGTAACAGCTGAGGCTTAACTGCTAATTCAAAAGATCACGCGCCCCCTCTCTCTCTCAATACTTAGAACTAACGCGCGAAAATCAGAATCGCGAACGGTTCGATTAATTGAATCGACTACCGTTGCATATTATATATTATATTATATTATATGCTATTATATTATATTATATTATAAGCTATGTGTAATTAATACAAACAATTATATCTGTAATTTATTTATATATTATACCTGCATCCATATATATGTACGCCGCGACAATTCCGTGATAGATTTTACATTTCCACTGCTTCTTCCATGGGTAAATATAAGGTTAAAATCCTAAAAAATAATTATTATTAATTGTTTTCAGTGAATAACATTAATTTTTATTAAATGAATTATAAATTAATACCTGTCAGAGATACGGATACTAAGCAGAACTGACACCAGTAGATATAGTCGTTGATTGAACAGGAATATTTTAATTTTTCCAGTGGACCTGTAAAGTAAAAATAATACAGCCAGAAAAATTCTTTACACGCAACAAAATAGTATATGTGCCAATAAAATATAAGGAAAAAAGATTTTTTTTAATATAAAATTATTATAAAATTACAATGGCTAAAAATGAATCCAACAAACAAACTGATAGTATATTATCATAATATAACAAATAAATATTCATAAAATATATGAACATATTGTTTATACAATTTTGGTTTCTAATAAATTTTATACTAAATATCTAATTTCTTTATTGTCGTGGATTGTGTTTTGTTTTTGATACAAACACTAACATCTGGTAATTCGTTGTTTGTAATCACAAATAAAATTTCTACTTTTATTTACAATGACAGTCTTGAATGTACTAGTCTTCGATGCACAAGTTTACAAAACCATATGTACTTTTTCACCATGATTGTAGCAAAACTATATCAAACTTTGATTAGCTTGAGTATGCACTTAATTATGAAAAATCTAAACTATAGAAAAACAATTTCATTTTTTACCTTATTTTACTTACTTATTTTATAAACTATTTCGATTTTTTGAAAAAATTGTTTATAACAGTGGCATAAATAAATGATTTGGTATTTTATTATTTACATTGTAAAAGTGAAACTCTTTCCGCGTCTTTTAAAAAAAGAATCTTTTTTATTAGTCCATATCTTTATTAGTCTCCTTATTCTAGAAATCGAATTAATAAAAAAAAGTCCAATATTTGTTTAACAGTTATGGAAGATTTAGACTTCTTGCTTATTACTGCTGAAAGATAAATACAATTGTAACTTTCTATTTTATTATAAATATGTTGATGACACTATCTTGTGTATAAAGAAGGAAAATATCAATATTGTTTTACAGGTTTTTAATAGTTACAATAACCATTTAAAATTCACATATGAACTTGAGAATAATGGTAGAATTCCATTTCTAGATTTGACTTTGTCTATTGTGGGAAATAAAATTATTACGAATTGGTACCAAAAACCAACGTATTCAGGTAGAGTTCTGAACTTTTATTCCAATCACACTGTACAATTAAAACGCAATATTATTTATAATATGTTAGACAGAGCTGTTTTACTGTCTCACGAGTCCTTTAAAAAACAAAACATAGATAAAGTTATAAGCATTTTGATTGATAACGATTACCCTATGGACTTTCTTAACTCGGTTCTGGTTTTAATTGTTGGCCTTTTTACCAGCAAATTCCGAAGGGTTGACTCTTCCAATCTTGGATCTAACTAATAATAATATTATAAATGTTATAAATTTAAATATTGTAACAGGCTGCCGTTTAGTCTATAATACTCTTGAACGTACCCTTTACAATGACCAAACGACGCCTAGTTATCTGTGTGCTCGAAGCACAGTAACCTACCTAGCCCGGTAATGCGCCTGCGCAGCGTCTCCTCGCCAATCCGAGTTGGGTTCCCCAACTCGCCACTTGGCGGCGCTGTCGCTCCTGCTTGGCAGCGCTTCAGCGGCTGCTGCTGAAACCTACGTTGCCGATTCACTTCTACCGGTCTCAGCGTGCTCCGTGCTACGCTACCGGCTTTTCGAATCGAAAGTAAACAGCGCGAATTCCGGACAAAGGAAAGACAAAATAACGATGACTTGGTCAATGATACCGGGTGATCGATTTATTTAATCAAATTAAATACACGGGGGTTTTGCCGAGAGACTTGCGCACGCTCGCGTGAATGACAATACACGCTGAAAATGAGAGAGAGAGAAAACCGCACTCGCCGCGAACTAACCGCTCGCCCGCAACAATCAATATCTCCGCGCACGCTGCGCGGGATCGCACGCTATTAACAATAATAAAGGGGAGGTGCACCTACCGCGAGAACGATGAGGATACGGTGGCCAACCGTATCCGAAACACGCGTCGCTAATTAGCTGCTCCGCTACTCGCCGCCCTCCGCTGTTATTGCTGTTGTTGTTGTTGCTGCTGCGGTTGCTACTGTTGCTGCTATTGATGCTACTGCTGTTGCTGCTGTTGCTGCTGTTGCTGCTATTGCTGCTATTGCTGCTGCTGCTGCTGTCGGCACACCACCAAACAAAAACACTCGGCTCGGGAACAGGTTAGCGCGACGCACTGACTGAGTGACACAGTCATACTGCCGGTCGGACCCTCCCCTCCCGGTCATTGCCCCTACGCGCTCTCTCTCTCTCGCGAACCGATCGCGGCTCCTCTCGCTTAGCCGCTCATTAACCTTGCGCGAGTCTGACGATTTTCGGTAATCGTTGCAATATATATATAAATTATTTATTAACAATAATTTCATTAATTATATCTTCTATTTTCGGAATAAATCAAATAAATATGAAATTATTAATATTGTATGTTATACTTCTATAATTCAATTATGTTGATTAATTATTATAATAAATTTATTATTAATAATAATATTAATATTTATATCATTATCTGGTATTCCTCCATTTTTAAGATTTTTTATAAAATGAATTAATATTCAATTATTAATTAGCATAAAAATTAAATTTATTTATATTTTAATTTTGCAACGATTGCCGAAAATCGTTCGACTCGCGCGATGTAATTAGCGGTTAAGCGAGGTGAGCCGCGTTCGGTTCACGAGAGAGAGAGCGCGTAAGGGGCAACGACCGGGAGGGGAGGCTCCGAGCGCCAGTATGACTGTGCTACTCAGTCGATCCGTGCGCCTAACCTCCATCCGTCCCGAGTATTTTTGTCGTTTTCGTTTCGGACATTGTTCCTGGTGAGCGTGCGTGGGTGAGGTGCAGCAGCAGCAGCAGCAGCAGCAGCAGCAATAGTAGCAGCGGCAACTGCAACAGCAACAGCAGCAACGGCAATAACAGCAGCGACAGTAGCGGCAACAACAACACCGGCAACAGCATCAGAGGCAGAGCAGCGTAGCGGCGTTTCAGCCCTCGTCTTTTGGATACGGTTGGCCACCGTATCCCCTGCGGTATTGCGGTAGGTGCACCTTCCCCTTTTGTCAATTGTTGTTGATTTTGCGTGCGAATCCGCGCAGCGAGCGCGAGGAGTTTATTGTTTTGCGTGCGAGCAGGTAGTTCGCGGCATCGCGGTTTTTTCTCTCTCTCTCGTAAAGCGTGTATTGTCATTCACGCGTGCGCGCGTTAGTCTCTCGGCCAATTTCCCGTGTAAATTGATTAGCGTAATAAAGTGAATCTTTACCATTATTTCGAGTTCCCGTTATTGTGTTTTGCCTTTGTCCGGAGGTCGTGCCAGTGTTGACATTCGATTCGAATTCGCCGGTTACGTAGCACGAACCGCGCGAGTATAGGTAGTCACGAATCGACGACTTGGGTTCCGGAGGCGGCCGCACGAGCGCTACTAGGACGAGCGACAGCGCCGCCAAGTGGCGAGTTGGGGGAACCCAACTCGGAACATCGAGGAGACTCTGCGCAGGCGCACTTCGGGCAAGGTAGGTGATTGTGCTTCGTGCACTTAGATAACAAGGCGTCGTATAGTCACTTTTAGGTGGATTCAACGATTTATTGACTAAATGACAGCCTGTTACAATTTATATTTGTAATTCATTAATTAGATTATATTTTTATTTTCGAATTATCTTGAATATAATAATAAATTATAATAATAATAAATAATAAATAATAAATAATTAATATAATAATAATAAATAATAAATAATTAATATAATAATAATAAATAATAAATATAATATAATAATAAATCGATAGGTAGTTATCTTTTGTTACGCCATGGTACTATTTCTTCGGATAGCCGACAACCGATCATATCTTTTGTTTACGAAATTGAGCTCTGCTGTTGCTTGGCTTATTTACACGTTTGGCACATAAGTCACAGGGCGCGCGCGGAAAATTCCGATAACAAATACGGTGCAAGCGTCTCAAATTTTTTGAAATTTGTGTAGCTGTTTTAAAAAAGACATCGATAGGTTACGCTAATGTACTATTTCCTCGGATGGCCGACACCCGATTATATCTTGTGTTTTCGAAATTGATCTCTGCTGTTGCTTGGCTTACTTACACGTTTGGCACATATGTCACAGGGCGCGCGCGGAAAATTCCGATAACAACTACGGTCCAAGCGTCTCAAATTTTTGAAATTTTTTCCAATCCTAAATTATATGTGAAAGTTTCTTATGCGGTCATGAAAAATGTTTTAATTTATTTATCTATTTACTGTCAAAATTCGTTCGTAACGTATTGTTACGCCATGGTACTATTTCATCGGCCGTTCAATAGGTTAGTGAGTTCTAGGAAGAGATTTTACTGAAAAAATATCAACTATTAGAAAAAATTGTATAGAAAAAAAATTGCTGGAAAGTAGTCGAGAAATACGTATTATATTACACTTCCATACTAAAACCACCAGATTTTCTTTTCTAATCTACATTTTCGAAAAAAAAGCAAGTGCATTCAAAAGATTGTCGTCTAAGGTCGTGAAAAAAGTTGGGTTCATATATATGGATTCGGTGAAAATCGAGGGAAAGCGCGGAATCGAGACGGGACCAAGTGGAAACTGTTTTTTAGCTAAAAATAAGCATGTAAATCGGTGTTTCATTTTTACCGTTAGTTTAAGGTTATTGCATAACCTAATAAACCAATAACCTTGTCAAAATTTCGATAACCAAATACTACTGTAGGCAAAAAGTAAGGTGAATTTTCAATTTAAACTTCGCGGGCTTAACATTTCGGGCTAGTTCTTTTTTCCTTGAGTTGGTAGGACTGCGAATGACATCTGGGACAAATTTCATGTCAATGTCATCATCAGTAATATATTTACGCTTGTGTTTACCAAACGACCAAGAGTGCATGTTTCGATTTTTACAATGTCTGATTTAATTGAGCAAAGAAGTGCCATCAAATTTTGTTTGCGGAATGAAATTTCGGCTGCGGAAACGTTGAGGATGTTGCGGAAGGCCTTTGGTGATTCTACCATGTCGCAGAAAAATGTTTATAAGTGGTACAAAGACTTCAAAGAGGGTCGAGAACGTGTTGATGACTTGGAGCGCTCCGGACGACCATCGACGTCAACAGATGACCAACACGTCAATAAAGTGAAGGAATTAGTGCTCGAAAATCGTCGGTTGACTGTTAGAGACCTTACTGATATGATCGGAATATCAGAAGGATCTGTGAACACAATTTTTAAAGACCATTTGGGCCTACGAAAAGTCAAATCTCGTTTGGTACCGAAAACGCTCAATTTCTTGCAAAAAAGTCGCCGCGTTGATGTGTGTGAAACAATGCTTTCTGACTATCAGGACAAGCTCAAATGCATGATTACGGGAGATGAGACTTGGATTTATGCTTACGACCCTGAAACAACCGACCAATCAAGCGAATATCGTGCTAAAGGCGAGGCCAGACCGAAAAGAGCACGTCAAAGTCGTTCAAAAATCAAGGTCATGATGACAGTTTTCTTCGATTTTCGTGGTGTGGTGCACTATGAATTCCTTCCACCCGGCCAAACTGTTAATAAGGAATATTATTTGAGCGTTATGCGTCGTTTGCGTGAAGCAATTCGTCTAAAAAGACCAGAATTATGGGCCAACAACTCTTGGTTTTTGCATCACGATAATGCACCATCTCACACTGCACTCGTTCTTCGTGACCATTTCGCCAAAAATTCGACGCATATCGTTCCGCAACCACCGTATTCGCCTGATTTGGCTCCGTGTGACTTCTGGCTATTCCCAAAACTCAAGAGACCACTCCGGGGAACGCGTTTCGAGTCGATTGAGGAGATAAGAGCTGAATCGAAGAAGGCGCTGATGGCTATACCGGAAAGGGACTATTTGGCATGTTTCGAGGATTGGAAAAAACGTTGGCATAAGTGTATTTTATCGGGAGGGGATTACTTCGAAGGGGATGACATTGATGTAGAAGAATAAATAAAGATTTTTCATTTTACAAACAAATTCACCTTACTTTATGCCCACAGTAGTAAACCAATAACCTTATTCGGACTTGTAAAATTTTGTTCATCGAATAAACCAATAAACCTCTTTTTTTTTCCATTTTTATCGATTTTTTTAACCTCTCAAAAGCAATGCGTATGAACTTTGACACGTCTGACTTATGTAACTTGTTGTGTTAGTCGCAAATTATAACCCCTTAGGCCAATGAACAAATCAGGTCGAATAACCCAATAAACCAAGTAGACCCGTGATCCAAGCAAACGATTTCTTATTTTCTAATCATGTAAACTATAGCCTATTTATGCATTGTAACAGGCTGCCGTCTAATCAATAAATCCTTAGATATACCTAAAAGTGACCAGACGACGCCTAGTTATCTATGCGCTCGATGCGCATTAACCTACCTTGTCTCGGAGTGCGCCTGCGCAGAGTTTCCTCACGATTTCGAGTTGGGTTCCCCCAACTCACCGCGTGGCGGCGCTGTCGCTCCTTGCTAGTAGCGCTCGTGCGGCCGCCGATGGAAACGCTGTTACCGATTCGCCTCTACTGATCTCAGCGAGCTCCGTGCTACGCTACCGGCGAATTCGAACGAAATGTAAACAAATATAGGCGCGACCGCCGGACAAAGGAAAGAACACAATAACGGAAACTCGTTTAAACGAAACCAAGGGATGATTTATTTAATGAAACAAATTACACGGGGGGTATGCCGAGAGACTTTCGCACGCTCGCGTGAATGACAAGACACGCTATTTGAGAGAGAGAGAAAAACCGCGATTACCGCGAATACCTGCTCGCACGCAATAAATAAATTCTTCGCGCTCGCTGCGCGGATTCGCACGCAAATTAACAACAAATGGTTGAAAAGGGGAAGGTGCACCTACCGCAATGACGGTGTGGATACGGTGGCCAACCGTATCCGAATAACACGCTGTTAATAGCTGCTCCGCTACTTGCTGCACCACCTCGATTTCTGTTGATGCTGTTGTTATTGTTGCTGCTGTTGCTGCTGATGCTACTATTGCTGTTGCTGCTGCTGTTGCTGAGGCTGCTACGAGCACACCGCACCAAAGTTCACACTATCACCAGGAACCAAAACAACGCACGTAACTTGGTCGGCTCGGAAACAGGTTAGGCGCACGAACTGACTGAGTGCCCTCCTAGCTTCGAACTACCGGATCGAACTACCCCATTGACTCGTGACCCCAAGGACAGGATTGGGAAAGGAGAGAAACCAACACAATCTATCCTCAATAATACACGCTTTATTTGCCCATCCCGGGCCACCACCCCCCCACGTCATCTGCCGGAGCCCCCTGGCGCCTTGTGTCTTGGGTAGCGCCAGTGCTCCGACTTGTTGGGGCATTTAGAGGTCGTGGTTATCCCGGGATGGCCGCAGATATAGCAGCCTTTGCCCGGTCTTCTAACAAGGCTGGGCTCCACCCCATGGCCCTGGCTCCCTGCTGGTGTTTGGGGCGGCGTGGCTGCCGTTGCCGGGGCGGCGATAAACGTGACGCCGCCCACCGTGGCGGATGTGCGTCCTCCCATGGTACGCACCACCACGGTAGGGTCGGAAACCGACCCGTCCACGCGGACCGTGAACTCCTGTCCGGCGCCGGGGGCCCCCGAGACTCTTTTGGGTTGAGTCTTGGTCGGGGGCTTGGCCGGAGTCCTGGCCGCGTCCCTACTTGTCGGGGCCGCCGGTGGTAACACTGCCGGCGGGCCCGCGGCCTCTGGGGACTCCAGCCCCCGGTCAACGCGCAGGAGGGCCTCACCGTAGGCCCTCTGCCGCCGGACTACCGGAGCCCACTCCCCCAGCATCTCTTGGGCGCCGCGGAAGTCGAGGAACTCCCCCAGGTGTGCATGTACCTGGCGCTGGAGTTCCCCGACAAACTCCCAGGCATTCTCTAACTCCTGAAGGCCCAACCTCAAGTGCCTCCAGGAGTTTACAAGCCCATCTTGCTGGGGGACCCGTGGGTGGTTGCAGACCCACTGCCGCTGGCCGCAGGCCTCCCTTGGCCCGGGGCACTGGGTCGAGCTCTCCATCGTTGCCGCGCTCGACCCTTGGGTCTGCACACCCTGGTCCTGCGTGGACTGAGACCGACGGCCCTCTTCGGATGGACCGTCGGTCTGGGTGGACGCTTCCCTAGTCTCGGGCCTTCTGACCGGGGGCCTCATGGCTTCCCGAAGGAAGTCGTCCACCCGCTGGCGCGAGCGGCCCTCGCGAGCGGCCACCTCGACCTGGGCCCGGACGAACCTACGGAGGTCGCCGATCAGCCGATCGGCGCCCGGACCCAATCCCAGGTCAAGCAGCAGTTGGGTGGCCGTCTCGAGGGCCTCTTCACTGATGACCAGCTTCCTCTCCATCTGTAAAAGAGAAGAAGTGGGGTCAAGGGATTTCTCAGGCTCAGCCCTTAACCTACCCGTCGCCGTGTGACGCTCGACGCTATTGTTTACGAGGACGTCCCGGTCGCCGACGCTTTCCTCGCGAACATGGCTCATTTGCGGGGGTAGCTGGCAGTACCACCTTCCGCACGTGCTGAGCGGTTCTACGTGGTCTGCCCCTTCCCCTTACCGCATTGCCATCCAGGTCGTCTCCACCTGGTTCCCGAGGTTCGCACGTGGGGTTCTTGCGCGGCCTACCTCGGCCTCGCTTAGCCGGCGCCTCGATCGGTACCTCTGGAGCCGCCGCGGGTTTCTCACGCTCGTTCGCGGGGGCTGCATTCGCGACGCGCTCGCATATCGGATCCTCGCTGGATTCCTCGATCTTCGCTGGCGGGTCGCCTACGCCCTCCTCTTCCTCCAACGGTGCTGAGTCCCCGCCTCCTGGTTCCTCGTTGTCCTCATCTGAGAATGGACCGAAATAGGGCTTGAGGTCCTTGGCGTGGATCAGTTCGGACAACTCTTCCTGCTGGTTACCTAGGCGATAGGTATTCATCCCGCATACCTCCTGAATTACGTAGGGACCAGCATACTTCGGCGCCAACTTCGCTTAAACGCCCTGAGCTGCGGAAGACAAGATGCGGTTCCGCTTCCACACCCAATCCCCAACCCTAAAGTCGGCCTGACGTCTCCTCCGATTGTAGTAGACCGCCTGACGGGCCGCCTCCTCCCTGGACTTAGAGCCAGCACGTTCCCACAAATTGGGTAACTGGCGCATGTGGTCACCCCATTCGGTCAGTTCTTGGCCCTCGGAAGCTTCCCGGGCCAACTGATCCTGGGCCCTCCTAAAGGTCGAGGGGGGAGTGGGCTGTCTCCCGAAGACCAGCATGGCCGGGCTGTAACCTGTCGCGCTGTGAGTTGCCGAGTTCAACGCGAAGTTGAACTCTGGCAGGTGCTCGTCCCAGCTCTTATGGTCCCGCTCCACGTACGATATGAGCATGGCCTTGAGGGTTTTGTTCACTCGCTCTGTGGGGTTTGCCTGCGGGTGGTAAACTGGGGTAAGGGCGCGCCGGATGCCGTTCCTCGACAGGTAGGCATCGACCTCTTGGTTTTTAAATTCGGTCCCGTTGTCCGAAAGAAAAATCTCTGGCGCCCCAAACCTGGTTACAACCCTCTCGTGCAATTCCCGTACGATGGTCCTTCCGTTGGCCTTACGTACGGGTACGCACTCCACCCACCGAGTGAACAGGTCTAAAAAGACCAAAATGTACTCGAACCCTCTCGAGCTCTTCGGGAAGGGGCCAGTAATGTCACTGGCCACCACCTGCCAGGGTCGCGAGACCTCTCGACGACCCATCAGCCCGCAAGGCGGCCTTTGCTCCGCCTTGCATTGCTGACATACCGGGCAACTCCTCACGTACTCTCTGACCTGATCGTACATCTTTGGCCAGAAATACAGGTGCCTAGCCCGGGAGAACGTTCGTTCTCTCCCCTGGTGTCCCGCTGCTGGCGCATCGTGCACCTCCTCGAGTACTTGATGCCTCTTCTCGGCAGGAACCACTAGCTTCCAGGCTTCCTCGTTGTCGATGGACCCTTCGCTCTCCTCAGCCGGATTGTAGTGATACAATCTCCCTCCGATTACCTTCCAGGTAGGTTGAGAATGTGGATCCTGGCATACTTCTCTATACTTCTGAAGGTACCAGGCATCGGCAGTTTCCGGCTGATGAGTCATGGCACCCACTTCTACCACCCCCTCCTCATAGGCCCTAGATAAAGCGTCTGGCACCACGTTGAGGTCTCCTTTTCGATACTCTATATCGAACACATGGCCTTGTAGTGCTAACGCCCAACGCGCTAGCCTTCCTGTAGGATTCCTCATACTGTGGAGCCACTTAAGGCAACTATGATCGGTGATGACTTTGAAGTGGTGCCCCTCAACATAAGGCCGGAACTTCCCGATAGCCCATACTACTGCCAGGCACTCTCGT
This sequence comes from Phymastichus coffea, assembly GCF_024137745.1. NCBI lineage: Eukaryota > Metazoa > Arthropoda > Insecta > Hymenoptera > Eulophidae > Phymastichus > Phymastichus coffea. The sequence goes on along the minus strand of NW_026706853.1, from coordinate 151,386 downwards.
TCGGAGACTGTATAGTTTCTTTCCGCACTGTTTAAGGAGCGACTGGCGTACTCCATTACGCGCTCCTGTCCATCGACTTCTTGCGTCAATACCGCGCCTATCCCGCTATCGCTCGCGTCCGTTTGTAACACGAACTGCGCGTTGGGATCTGGCGACTGCAAGATCGGTGCCGAGACCATTGCGTCTCGTAACCGTTCGAAAGCCTGCTCCTGTTCCTGCTGCCACGCAAACGGGATGCTCTTCTTCGTCAGGCGGTTTATCGGCTCAGCGATGGTTGCGAAGTCGGGTATGAAGCAACGATACCACGACATCATCCCCATGAATCGCTTCACCTGTCTGATCGTCCGTGGTACTGGGTACTCCATGATGGGCTTTATCTTCTCTGGATCTGGTCTTACCCCTTCACGGTTCACTAGGACCCCAAGGTACTTGACTTCCGACTTACAGAAGTGGCTTTTGGTCTTATTCACAGTGAGGCCCGCACCCAGGATTCGTTGTAAAACCAATCCCAGGTGTCGCTTATGCTCCTCAAAAGACGGCGAGATAATAATCACGTCGTCGAGGTACGCAAAAGCGAAAGGATCTAAATCCGGGCCAATCACTCTGTCCATCAACCTCTGGAAGGTCGCGCCGGCGTAGGACAATCCGAAGGGCATTCTCTTGAACTGAAAATGCCCCAGGCCAGGGACTGTGAACGCCGTAATGGGGCGCGACTCCTTTTTAAGAGGTATCTGGTGGTACGCGCTACTCAAGTCCAGTGTCGAGATGAACTTCGCATCCCTGATCCTTCGCAGGATGTCGCTCATGAAGGGTAATGGGTAGGCGTCCGGCTTGGTTACTGCGTTTATCTTCTGGTAATTCACGCAGAACCGGTATTTGCCGTCTGCCTTCTTAACCATCACCACTGGACTTGACCACCCGCTGGTTGCTGGCTCAATGACGTCATTGTCCAGCATGGCCTTGACCAGCGCGTGCATTTCGTCTCGCACCCTGTCGGAGACCGGGTAGTATTTCTGTTTACAGGGTCGAGCATCTCCGATATCTATCTCATGCTCGACCCCCACAGCACAGCCTAAACACTCGCCTCCGTCTGGAATTAATCCATCGACGAGGCTAGCCACTTCTTGGCGCTGTGCTTCCGTGGCTTCTACCAGGCCTACGGGTGCGAGGCACGACGTACCAGTGACGCTTGCCACTTCTAACGGTACCGCCACTTTGGCTTTCGCCAAGTACAGCTGGTCCGTGTCAGGGTTCAGGTTGGCGCTGAATTCCCTCACGAAATTGCTGGCAGCTGATTTGACGAGATCCCTTCAGGATCTAGTCAATGGAGTGAGCGGCTATAATAATCGCAATGGTAAGAATATAATTTAATTATAATTTAATAAATAATTTTAAATTGTTTAATAATAAAATATAAAAATTAATATTTTTTACCATATTATCTTTTACAGATCCATGCGACGTTCATGACACGTCGAAGGATTTATTTAGCGACGACGACGACGAGGAGGTCACCAGGCCATCAACGTACTTATCATCATCGCCGATGGCGTTGGAAGTTACACCTTCACCGAAGCCACAGCCTCAACCGGTAATTGACGAAGGGGGTAAATGGGTAAGTGAGCTGTCGAGGAACAGGAAATTACAGGATTAAATAGCGAATGAAAGATAATTTTTAAAAAGTAACACAAATAATTATATATGTCGCAGACGTAGCCTCAACCACAGCTGCCGCAGCCACAGCCTCGACCGAAGGCGCCGCCGCAGTTGCAGCCTCAATCGGCGCCGCAGCCGCAGCCGCAGCCTCAACCGCAGCCGCCGCCGCCGCCGCCGCCGCCGCAGCCTCAACCGCAGAATGACTTGCCATTGATAGCCGATAGCGATAGTGAGGACGATCCACCAGTCGTCTCCAGGAAGAGGCTGAGGATAATCGAAGACAGCGACGAGGACGAAGACATCGACGACAGAAGGCATTCTTCAAATAACCAAACTACCCGGACCTACTTCAGCGTATCGGAACATCGGGCATTGATTGGTTGTTCCGGACAACGTCCGCAACGTCAGTGGAGCTCTGTTGGCCGGGAAGCAGCCAAAAGAGGTTCAAAAACGGCGGCACAATTCCGTCCGGAAATTGTCCTTTAATATAAGGAAAAACTGGAGGAAGCCAAGCTCCGGCAATTCGGTGCCTCATCAAGTTAATGTAATACTCATCAATTTAGATCGCGCCAATAGCCGTATCTTCTCTCTCTCTCTTTCTCACCGAGAATTATTAAATTGTAAATCCTATTCGCGTGCGTCAGTCTTTCGGCCCGACAAAGACTGTAGAGATTTTTCATTAATAAAATCTGTTAAACTTATTCGCCGATTTCGTCATATTATTTTCCTAGTAGTTTAAGCAATTAAAAAAGTCTTAGATTTTAATCCGATTACAGCTAGGGGATTAAGTGGATTAGGAGTTAAGTCGCTTACACTTAAAACTCATCGAGTGTCACAAGGCACGTGACTTAAGGTGAGTTCAACTCCGCTTGATCGAAGACAACTAAGTTAAGTCAGCTGACGTTAAGGCGAAAACACGTATTAACATATGTGTTAACGGAGCGGCGGTTTGCTCTGCATCGTGGGAGTTTGCTCTTAAATAAATTTCTCATTTTGTAGATTTACCCCCCCGTTACAAATATAATATAATATATATTATAATATAATATAATATAATATAATATATAATATAATATATATTATAATATAGTATAATATGCAACGATTATCGAAAATCGTTCGACTCGCGCGAGGTTAACAAGCGGCTAAACGAGAAGAGCCGCGATCGGTTCGCGAGAGAGAGAGGGCGCGTAGGGGCAATGACCGGGAGGGGAGAGTTCAACAGGCAGTATGACTGGGACACTCAGTCTGTCTGCGTCGAGCTAACCCTTTTCCGAGCCGTTAGTGCGTTTTCTTTTGGTGGTGCGAGGTCAGAGGTGAGAACGTTGGTGCGGTGTGCTGGGTGCAGCAGCAGCAGCAATAGTAATAGCAGCAGCAGCAACAGCAACAACAGCAATAGCAGCAACCGTAGCAGCAACAACAACAACAGCAATAACAGCGGAGAGCGGCGAGTAGCGGAGCAGCTAATCAGGGACGTGTGCTTCGGATACGGTTGGCCACCGTATCCTCAACTATCTCGCGGTAGGTGCACCTTCCCATTATTGTTGATAGCGTGCGATTCCGCGCAGCGTGCGCGAAGAGAATAATTGTTGCGTGCGAGCGGTTAGTTCGCGGCGATCGCGGTTTTCTCTCTCTCTCCCATTCAGCGTGTGTTGTCATTCGCGCTAGCGTGCGCAAGTCTCTCGGCAAAACCCCCGTGTAATCGAATCGTCTAAATAAAGTGAACGATAGTTTTTACTTAAACTAGTCATCGTTATTTGGTCTTTCCTTTGTCCGGAGGTCGCGTCTGTTTACATTCGGTTCGAATTAGCCGGTAGTCTGTCACGGATCGCGCGGAGGTAATTAGAGGCGCCCTGCAAACCAAGCTTCCAGCAGCGGCCGCTCGAGCGCCACTAAGCCAGGGCGACAGCGCCGCCAAGCGGCGAGTTAGGGGAATCCAACTCGGATTAGCGAGGAGACTCTGCGCAGGCGCACTCCAAGACAAGGTAGGTTGATGTGCTTCGAGCACATAGATAACTATGCGTCGTTTAGTCATTTCATAGGTACGTTCAAGAGATATTATAGGTTAAACCGCAGCCTGTTACAAATATAATATAATATAATAGCATTAATTTATAACAATAATTTTGATAAATTTTAATTAAATGTATATTTTTAATTTTAATAAAAGAATTTATGTATACATAAAAAATTGTATTTTTACAATTATATTTTGACATAATTGAAATAATAATCGCAATATTACACCTAAAAAAAATTCTAATATTTCCTCTCTGCGTTTCTTCGGGCTTGAGACCGACGTTATTAAAATAACGGCCGCATTAAAAATATTAGTTCGTAAAAGAATCGTCGAGATCGACGGTGTCGAAAATAGAAGTAATAGAGATCAGTCGATCTCTATTATTTCTATTTCTTCACCGCCGACAAATGGCCCCGCCGCCATATCCTGGATATCCTCCAGGATCGGCGACGGGCTACGCGGTGGTGGAGATATTTCTCTACCACCGCGGGCCCTCAAATATTGCCTATCAGGGTCCTCGTTGCAATGCTGCCTATGATCCAAATATGTCTGGACAGACATATTTGCCTCAAGGCAGCCGTTGTTGAGGCAACGGAACCGTGCTCTTTGTAAGAGACTGCGGTAAGCATCGTTGATGCTCACATGATCTCTGCACTGAGTGCAAATCATGGAGCATCGCTCACCGCAATCCCCACACACGGTGTGACCCTGAGGGCAACTCACCGCGGTAGGCAGCAGATAGCCGTAGCAGAGGAAGCACGTGACGTCGAAGACGTCACTAACGGCTTCAACATGAAGCCGCTTCGCTTTCTCGCTGGAGGCTGCTTTGCTGCTTTCCCTGAGCTGTAAAAATAAAAGAAATAATTATTTTAAAATTATTTTATAAAAAATTTTTATATTAATAGTAATAAGAAAAAACTTACCTTTTTTCGCTCGGCCATGAAACTTGTGCCGTTCCTCGCAGCTGCAATTTGCGCTGCATGATAGGTGCGAAGCCGCAAACGCTTCTTCGCACCTTTTCGGCACTTGCCTGTCCTTCGGCGTCCGCGGCCAGAGGTAGTCGCTGCCACATCATAATTGATGGGCAGGATTTCCCGTCTGGCCTGGCCGTCAATGGTGTCAATGACGGCCGCGCACCCCGAAGGAACTGCTTCACTAGGAAGGACGGGAGCTTCTGGAAGCACACACAGCGTCAACTCTCGTGAGCGCATAGCCCAGACGTTCACCGTCCTTCTTTGTTCCGTGAAACTTGCCATCGCTCTCTACAGACGAGGCAAAACTACTGACGCGTTCTCTAGAAACGGCAGTATATAGTCGTCGCAACTCGGTGAGCGTTGCTCCGCCCTAGCGCCTAAACTATAGTCATTAGCGCGAGCGAATAACGCTTCTCAGTTACCGCCCAACGGTAACAACGTCTTTAATGTACATTTTACTCATAATTAACCAAACTAAAGATTGATTAATTAATTATTAATTAATTAATAGTAGCATCAGTTTAAAATAACTAATAATAATAATATGACCTTATTTATAACGGTCAAGACTTTCGTAAAAAATATGCTAAAATACCTAGTACCGATTTTTCGCAAAAAGTCGAAATTATTTTCAATTTTTTTTTCGTTTTCCGCTCTGTCAGAAAAAAAAACAACGAGAATTATATCTTGTGTTTAGCGTCTGATTTTAATCATTTATTTTTTCGGTCATCGAAATTTAAACAAGTCCGAATAAGGTTTATTGATTTATCCGTTTTGCCGAAACGTTGACGAGTCCGAAAAAGGTTATTGGAACATTCGGTAATCGAAATTTCGACAAGGCCGTAAAAGGTTCTTGGTTTATTCGGTCATCGAAATTTAAACAAGTCCGAATAAGGTTTATTGTTTATTCGACCACCGATATTTTGACAAGTACGCAAAAGGTTATTGTTTTATTTGGTTATCGAAATTTTTACAAGTCCCGACAAGGTTATTGGTTTATTAGGTTATGCAATAACCTTAAACGAACGGTAAAAATGAAACACCGATTTACATGCTTATTTTTGGCTAAAAAACAGTTTCCACTTGGTCCCGTCTCGATACCGCGCTTTCCCTCGATTTTCACCGATTCCATATACAGGGTGAGTCATTTTAATTTCCCCAGTCTAATAACTTTTGAAACAAGCAAATTACGCAAAAATGTTTCAGACCAAAGTTGTAGGGGTTCAAGGGGGACATCTAGGGGTGACTTTGAAATTGACCTTGAGCTTGACCTTGACGGCTTTCTCAAGGTGCCATTTCTATTTTTTTAATGGAAACCCCTATTTCTGATCTCAGGATCAGAAAGAGCGGGAAATTTTACGTTCAAGTATCTATTTAGTTTTTTTTCATAAGAACATAAACAATATTTCTGTTTTTACTTAAGAAATTGAAGCCGCTTTCAAACATCAAAAGGTTTAACGAGCATCGAAGACCTTTGTCGTACTTCTATTCTCAATGTGAAGCAAAGGTCAAATTCTTGAAAATTCTCTTATTTTTGTTACATTTCGAGGCGAAGCTTTTATCGCATATGACCGTTGTTAAATAAACTTCCAAAGAATAAGGGACTGGCCATGTACTAACGATGCTGATGTTTAAGATCATAAACTTCCTATCTTTAGCACTACCCACGAAAAACGACGTGGACGTAATAGGATTATGTTCCCTCTGGGGTGCTTTATTAACGTGAGTCCCCTTGCCTCTCACGATTCGGGGTGCTTTATTAACGTGAATCCCCTTGCCTCTCACGATTTGGGGTGCTTTATTAATGTGAGTCCCCTTGCCTCTCACAATTCGTGATGAAACTAGAATAAACTTATTTCCTATCGGTTTTGCTCGAAATTATTACCATTTACGTCGATGCATTGCCTGAGCCTCTGTTCGAAGCTTTCAATAGTGCGCAGTAAGATATCTCTAGAGATTTGTCTACATGCAACTCTAATCCTTTCTATCATATTCTCCCTTGTTGTGGGCGCTTCGGCGAACACAGTATTTTTTAAGTATCCCCAAAGGAAGAAATCTGGGGAAGTTAAGTCCGGTGATCGTGCAGGCCAAGCAACTGGACCACCTCTTCCAATCCACCTTTGTTGGAAATTTCTATTTAAAAACTCTCGTACAATTAAAGCGAAATGCGGTCCTGCACCATCCAGTTGTATCCACATTCGACGTCTAGTCTCAAGATCTACGTCTTCAAGTAAAAGTGGGAGATGATCCCTTAAAAGTTCTAAAATAGCATTGCCGTTGACGTTTTCTTCAAAAAAGAATGGCCCGATGAGATGACCATTAACTATTCCACACCATACATTTACACTCCAACGATGTTGATTATCGACTGGTCTGTACCAGTGAGGATTCTGATCAGACCAATAATGACTGTTGTGACGATTCAATTGGCCAGTACTATGAAACGTAGCTTCATCAGAAAAAAGGACATAATTAAAAAAATTCGGATCCTGCAAAATCATCTGTAGAGCCCACCGACAGAAATTTACTCTGTTTCTCATATCATTAGCGTTTAATGCTTGCATGAAGGTAATATGATACGGATGATATCTATTACTTCTTAAAATTCTAATAACGGTTCTCTGAGGTATTCCTGTTTCTCTCTCTATTTGTCGGCTGCTGATATGAGGATTTAGGTGAACCAATCCTAAGACAACCAAAACCCTAGCATCTCTATCATCATACTCATGTCTTGGTCGACTTCTTCGTAGATGCCCTTGTCGAGCTCTTTCTTCAAGACGATGAATGGTACGGTGATCAGGATGGCGCCTTTGTGAGTATCGAATTCGATACAACCTTGACGCTTCACGGTAATTACCTCTACATTCTCCTAAAATCCAAATCATATCAACTATCTCTGTTGGGGTAAAATCAGCCATATTTAAAAGATTTTTCCAAAAAACCTCAATACAAATCAACAAAGGCAAAGATCATAGAAAGATGATACAAATTAAATATTACTGAAAACAGAGGCAATATTGTCCAAATTAGATTTCATATGATCGATGGCAATAAGAAAGGTCTCTTATTCAAATATGAAGAAATAATGATAGTGATACAATGAACACAAGCATGGTTAAAACAAAAGTAATATTTAAAGCTTTTTCAAAATTGAAATCACGACTGAACGTATTGCGATTACTTTCTAAACGACTTCCAAATGTAATAGATTCTTCATTGAACATGAAATTTATCCTTATGTATTTAACTTTTACTCTTATTTCTTTGCAGAACATCAGATTGATACTGAAATAGTTTCATTAATTTAATAGACTTGTAATAGCAAATTATTAGCAACAACTTCCAATATTTGAAATTTATTAATAATAATCATACAGTCCGGTGAAAAATAAAAAAGGATAGGGAACGAAAACAAGAATAGTCCCGTAAAATTTAAAAAAATTAAATTTAAAAAATTTTTAAATTTAAAAAATTTAAATCCTGTAAAATTTCCTGCTCTTTCCGATTCCGAGGTCAGAAATAAAGGTTCCCAATAAAAAAATAGACTTGACCTTGAGAAAGCCGTCAAGGTCAAGCTCAAGGTCAATTTCAAAGTCACCCCTAGACGTCCCCCTTGAACTCCTACAACTTTTTTCTAAGTCATTTTTTCGTATTTTGCTTGTTTCAAAAGTTATTAGACTGGGGAAATTAAAATGACTCACCCTGTATATAAACCTAATTGGGTTGGGTTTGTTGGCCCGTTGGGTTAGTTTGCCTGTTGAGTCAGTTGGCCTATTGGCCTATTGGGTTATAAAAAGTGAAATTTGGGTTATTGGGTTGGGTTATTAACGTTGGTCACGGAACACTAGCTGGCGATGCTGGGAAAGGTTTAGTTCTTCAATGGACAAAAATGGACTTTTATTTTAAACTTAAATTACATATGAATGTGTGTATCTTCTGGTTCAAATTTGCATCTTGTGGGTCTGGTTGACAATCTTCGAGGATAGATTCAGTTGATCCAATTCTTTCGGGTACATTCAGAGGATACTTTTCAACGTTGTAACGAGGCATCGAAAATTGAGGTAATAGGACATTGGAGTAAAAAAAAGAAAAAAGTAGTCGTTCTGGATAATGTTAACCATTCGTTTATCGTGTCCTTCGGTACAAATACATTTAGTTTACAAACATATCACAACACTATATACGATGAGTCATAGTGAAGATATCGAGTTACGTCGGCCTAGTCTGGTTTGGTTCCGATTGGACTGGTAGACTTATTTAGAGATGACCTACTCATTTTCAACGATGATCACAAGATACTCAGCAAGGAAGCTGAACAATCCTGAAATTTCAAAAAATTAACGTATGAGATGAGAGGTTTCAAATTTCGATAAAATGATCAAAAATGAGAAAAATTTTGACATTTCGCCAAAATTACGAAAAGTGTGAAAAATCTTGAAATTTCGTGAAAATAAGCAAAAAAGTGAAAAATCATGAAATTTCGAAAAAATAAGCAAAAAAGTGAAAAATGTGAAAAATATTGAATTTTCGTCAAATTTACGAAAAAAGTTAAAATTCATGAAATTACGAAAAGTGAAAAATCTTGAAATTTCGTGAAATTGACGAAGGTGATATATATATATATTCGATGACCAATAACGAAGATGAGCAAAGTCCATGCGCATCGCTTCTAAGAGATTCAAAGAAAAATTTGAGAAATAATGAACTTTTGACAAAATGACCTACTAAAACGTGAAAAATTATGAGACATCGAAAATTTTTCGAAAAAAGTAAAAATTCTTGAAATTTCGTCAAATTAACGAAGATGAGCGAAGTCCATGCGCATTGCTTTTATGAGGTTCAAAAAAAATTTTGAGAAATCTTGAAATTTCGAGAAAATAAGCAAAAAATTAAAAAAAGTGAAAAATCTTGAAATTTCGTTAAATTTACGAAAAAATTGAAAAATCATGAAATTTCGTGAAATTGACGAAGATGATCAAAGTCCATGCATATTGCTTGTGTGAGGTTCAAAAAAACAATTTCAAAGTCCATACGCATTGCTATTGAGAGGTTCAAAAAAAATTTTGAGAAATTTGGAAATTTCGAAAAATTTACGATATAAGTTAATAATCATGACATTTAGACAAAATGAAAAAACTGAAAAAAGTAAAAATTCGAATAATTTACGAAAAAAGTGAAAAATCATGAAATTTCGTCAAATTTACGAAGATGATCAAAGTCCATGCGCATTGTTTTTGTGAGGTTTAAAAAGAAATGTGGGAAATAATGAAATTACGACAAAATGACCTAAAAAGGAAAAAATTGGGAAATGTGTTCTGGAAAAAGTATTTTCAATTATCGTATGCGGCGAATTCATTAATAACACAGGTCTGCAAGATTTTGTTATAGAAAAGCCATAGGTCATTTTCGAAGTAATTTTTGGCGTAGAAAACGAATCCGGAGTCCAAATTGCTCCATCACGTCAGGATTTTGAGATATCCTAACCTAAAAATGCGAAAATAGTGGTTTTTTGCTATTTTGGAGGCTATGTAGCACCGCGGCATTCTCATTAATCAGAAAAAAACCAACGACACCTTAAAGTATAAGTCTGACACTTTCAAATACCGTTGCGTTTGCTCAAATAGCTCATTTCTGCATCAAAATATTCCATCTTGAATTTTTCAAGTTTCATGAATTTAGTTGTTTACTTCGTTGGTAAACTCACATAGTTCTGGAGAAAAAGTGTTTGACTAATCGCCTTTCTTTTAAAAAATAAATAATTTAACCTCAGATAGGCTAACATGACTTAACCCTCAAGTATTTTATCCAAATACATCTTATGAACCCTCATAAACCACCCTAGCACATCAAACAGACTAGCCCACCTAACCCTGGGTACACCAACTACTTTTCTTTAAGCAAACCGAATTCTCCATCACTGATGGACTACCCTATTTTAAGCTTTATAGACTTCATTATCACATACCCTTAAAACCCTTGTAACTGCTATACTTATACTTCTATACTCAAATAGGTGAACCCACCTACCCTAGGTAAAACAAGTTGGTAAATTTTTTTTTTTCGAAAAAAAACCTAATTTTGTTATTTAGCAAATCCGATATTTTTGCAGTTTATCTAGTTGTAGATTTATACTTAAGATGTGATTCTAGTTTTAAATCTTGAATCGACTTTTTTTTTTATTCAAAAGTTTTTAAAAGCCAAAATGACTCAAAGTTCAACATCCTAAAATACCTTTGAGTATCCTAAATTAGTGAAATTAGTGATATATTGTTATTCAGTTTATGTTTCTGTGTATTTCTGTAAACTTTTGTATTTTCATTACTAAATCTTCGTTTCCAAATTCTTTCGTAACCGTATTTTCATGGGATTATTAAACAAAATTCGTATTCAAGTTCATACAATTTATGCGATTAATGTAAATGACGAGTGTTAGGTACTTTATTTTAACCTTTATAAAAACTACAACGTGAACTGCTATAACTAACTTTTTTGATAATACCTATCAAGCTTAAATTCTTAAATGAGTAAAAAAAATTTATGCTGTAATCAATATTATTTTTTTATTTTTATTGATAGAGTCACCTTAACCTGGTGCTAACAACTTGTGAAGCTATATACTTCTATCGTAATTTAATAAATTTTGGTAATAATTTGGTTGCTTGTCCACAAATCAGCCGTTATAACGGCTACTTTATTTACACAATGGGATCTCGTAAGTGTTCTAATGACCCTGATCAATTTTGCTATATTTGTGGCCGTTTTACGTTTGAGAACAAAAAAGTAGGTATCAATGAATCTATTAAAACTCAATATGAAACTTACTTTAATATGCCAATTTCTCATCAAGATAAGCCGTGGGCTCCACGTGTTGCATGTAAGTCATGCGTTGCATCTTTAAATCGTTGGAATAATGCTACGAGCACGACGACACCAATGCCTTTCAAAACACCTATGATTTGGCGAGAACAATCTAATCATGATGAATTTTATTTCTGCTTGACTAAAACTATTGGATTTAACAGTAAAAATGCACATAAAATAGAATACCCCAATGTCTTGAGTGTAACAAAAACCATTTCTTATGATTCTCATGATAAACCTCCGATTCCTCCTCTCTTACAGCAAAAAGTTAAAGATGATGAAATCCTCGATAAAAGTGATTTATATGATGCAGATTTTTGTGACTCTGATCCTATTCTCTTTGATCAAGCTGCACTAAATGATTTAGTTAGAGATTTGGATTTACCTAAAGATAAGTCCGAGCTACTTGGTTCACGACTGAAGGAAAGAAATCTTTTAACTTCTGGAACAACTTTTGCGTGGTATAGACATCGAGAAAAATCTTTAATAGAATTTTTTTCTCAAGGCGATAACTACGTCTATTGCAGTAATATTAAAGGCTTAATGCAAAACTTTAAACTAACTTATAATCCTGAAGATTGGAGATTATTTATTGACTCATCTAAGAGGAGTTTAAAAGCAGTTTTGTTGCATAACACAAATAAATATGCTTCTATACCTATTGCTCATTCCGTATATTTGAAAGAATCTTATGATAATGTAAAAACTATCCTGAATGCAATTGATTACAAACAGCATAAATGGAAGATCTGTGGGGATTTAAAAATCATATCGATGATACTTGGACTTCAATCAGGATATACAAAATATCCGTGCTTTATTTGTTTATGGGATAGCAGAGATAAGGATCAGCATTATATCCAAAACAGTTGGCCTAGACGTAACTCTCTTAAAGCTGGAGATCCAAACGTTCTTGAAAACCCTTTAGTTGATAGCAAACAAATTTTACTACCCCCCCTTCATATTAAACTAGGACTCATGAAGCAATTCGTGAAGGCTCTTGATAAAGATGGTGCTTGTTTTAAGTATCTTGTACACACATTTCCCGGTTTAAGTGATGCAAAAATAAAAGAAGGTATTTTTGTTGGGCCCCAAATACGTCAACTGATGAAAACAATTGAATTTGAAAATGTGATGACCTTCATTGAAAAGAATGCTTGGACCAGCTTCAAAAAAGTTGTTAAAGGATTTTTAGGAAATAACAAAGAAAATGATTATGAAAATTTAGTAAAAGACATGCTAGTTAACTATAATAAACTAGGTTGCAACATGAGTATTAAATTACACTTTTTGCATTCTCATTTGAACTGGTTCCCAAAGAATTTAGGTGATGAAAGTGAAGAACAAGGAGAACGTTTTCATCAAGATATAAAAGAAATGGAACGTCGCTATCAGGGAAAATGGTCTCCATCTATGTTGGCAGACTATTGCTGGTGTCTTCAACGTGATCAGCCAAATGCCAAACACAAAAGACGATCCAATACAAGAACACTAGAAGAAAAGAAAAAAACGGTTTCACAAAGATGACGACAGCGATCAGCAAAAGGCCACACAAAAATCAAAGATTCCGATTCGTAAGCAACAAAAAAGCAAACAAAAATCTAAGATACCAGTTCTCACGTAAATCCAGCACCCCGTAAATCCAGACTCACGTAAATCCAGCACCCCGATTCGTGAGAGGCGAGGGGACTCACGTAAATCCAGCACCCCGATTCGTGAGAGGCGAGGGGACTCACGTAAATCCAGCACCCCGATTCGTGAGAGGCGAGGGGATTCACGTAAATCCAGCACCCCGATTCATGAGAGGCGAGGGGACTCACGTTAATCCTGCATCCCTTTATGAAGACGTTAAACAGTGTTAGTCTACATATGATTGATATTTTAGTTTGCTTAAATGGAAAATGTTGATTGAACTCGCTCTACCCAGGGTTAGGTGGGTTAGTCTGCTTGGGGGTTGGTAGGGGTGGTTTATAGGGGTAGTGAGGGTGTGTGAAGGTATGTGGAGATACGATCCATCAGAATTGAGTCTGCTCATTTTATTTGTGATTGTGGTATCAACTTTTTCAAGGAAACCAGTCGATAAAACTCGCTCTACCCAGGGTTAGGTGGGTTAGCTTGCTTGGGGGTTTGTAGGGGTGGTTTATGAGGGTTCATAAGATGTATTTGGATAAAATACTTGAGGGTTAAGTCATGTTAACCTATCTGAGGTTAAGTTGTTTATTTTTTAAAAGAAAGGCGATTAGTCAAACACTTTTCCTCCAGAACTATGTGAGTTTACCAACGAAGTAAACAACTAAATTCATGAAACTTGAAAAATTCAAGATGGAATATTTTGATGCAGAAATGAGCTATTTGAGCAGACGCAACGGTATTTGAAAGTGTCAGACTTATACTTTAAGGTGTCGTTGGTTTTTTTCTGATTAATGAGAATGCCGCGGTGCTACATAGCCTCAAAAATAGCAAAAAACCACTATTTTCGCATTTTTAGGTTAGGATATCTCAAAATCCTGACGTGATGGAGCAATTTGGACTCCGGATTCGTTTTCTACGCCAAAAATTACTTCGGAAATGACCTATGGCTTTTTTATAACAATCCAAATTCTGATTTTGCAGACCTGTGTAATACATTTTCACAGGGAAGAAGTGGTTAATCGAAAAAAAGTAGATGGATAATAGTAGATTTCTTGGTTTAGTGATTAAATACTGAGACGGTAAACGTCAAGTTAGCGCTGATTATTTAACTTAATTGTTGCCTGTGAGGGCAGCACCTCCCGGGGGGACAAAATACGTAACGAAGGAATTCGGCACGCGAGCAGACGGAACGCTCGCGGTAGAATTCGAACCAGTGAAGCATTGACCATCATAGTGTCCGCCCGCCTTCATTTTGAGCTACCGATTTACGTGCCGCAAAACCTCGAAAGTTAACGAGAACGACAAGTGTCAGCTAGCTGTGACCGCTGTTCACGAGGAGCCGCTCGACTGCAGAGGAAGGAGAGTACGAGCCATCAAAAGAGTGTGTGAGGTTTCGCCATCGAGGGCGAAACCATAACCGCGTGCGCGCGTTCGCGACCGGCAACAGAGACAATAATAAACAGTTTCGTGCAGTGTAACTGCCCTTCGTTTTCTCCGATCGCCTGCAAATATAAGGTAAGCTGGTGGCCAGCTTAATCTCGCGATCGCGGTTATTTAATTGACGAATAAATATCATTCTCAAAGCGTGCATGTAATAACATCTCTATTAACGAAGAACAGCGAGCGTACCGGCAAAGCGAGTTGCCGATGAGCGAGCGTGGACGTAAACAAACCGCGGGCCGACCTTCTGTAGAGCATGAGGGATAATAAAAGATCCAATTTATATTACTAACGAGTGTTTTCTTTGATTCTCTCATATCTTATAGCTTCCACTCACTCCCGATTGATTGTAGGTTATCCACAATTATTGGTTGACTGACGCATACTTTCTCGTGCTCTCCCGGATACGTATTGAGCATTGATAATTACGCGTGTCCTTTTAATGTAATTGCGCGAATTAAATAATTAAACGGTTTTACCCCGTTACATGGCGCCCAACGTTAAAGAACCTACGGTGTTTTTGATTATTCAAAACACCGGTTCTCAATAGTAAACTCGCGCCCAGTCAACCAACGACTCAGGTGGCAGTCAAGTGTTGTTGTGCGCACTTGACACCGAAGGCCACACTAGTAAACAAAACCTATTAGCTAGCTTGCGAAGGCCCGCCGCGGCGAAAAATTGTAAATATTAGCTGTGAACGCGTGCGAGTGCGACCGAAAGATTCTCAAACGTAAACACCAACGAATTTTGAAAGTTGCCGCAAATAATATTGTACCCGTTGGCCCGGGGAAAACTAACACCGGCAATTTTCAAACAAAATTAATCTAATTGAATAATTTTATTTGACATCGCATTGTCGTAACGTAAATGTGTTTTTTTTTTAATATTATTAACTGCGGTTATTGGTGATCACGCGCAACGCTCGTTACAATATTTTAAATACTAACTTACACAGCCGTACTAACAAACAGTTAGTGCGTCTGATAGGTAGGATAATTATATTGCGTACTAACGAGCGAAGAATCTTTCGGCAAATAATTCAGAAAACGCCGTCGATCAAGCCCAGTGTTGGCTAATAAAATTTTATTATTTTTCCATTCGGCGTACGAATTATAACACAACACTCGCACCCGCGTAACATAACTGTAAATTTTACAAGGAAGGCAAACGCAAGCAAACAAACAGACAATTATGGACCGCACCCACACTGAAGTAGAAAATTGGGTATGGACGCTCCAGGAGGAGGAAATCGAAGAATACCTCGACCAGCTGGAGCTCAAAACTAGCGGGAGCAAGCTCTCGAGAGCTGCACGACTGCACAACTGGCTACTCGGCGACTATTCCGCAGCATATTTCGCGGAAGCCGACCACCAAACACAGCAGTCCAGCCAAAAGAGCCGCCCTACGCTCGGAGCTAATTGTGTCCCTATGCCAGGAACACACAGCATCCGAGCAGGAAGGAGAACACCCGCTAGCCCAACTATTACAGAGTGCGGACGTAATATCGCGAGTTCAAAAAACCGCGATAAACATCGCGAATGACCTGGACAGCGGAGAAAAATCAAATAGTAAGAAGGAAATTACTATAACGACTGACGATGGCAGCCAGTTTAAACTCCCGCCGGCATTCGCGGTGATGATTCAAGACCTCATCTTCCGGTCCAGGGAACATGAGAGGAAATGGGAGGTACAAGACTCACGAAATTCAAATGCGTCAAACCTAACCCATATAGTAGAACAAATCGTCAGTACCAACATCAAGGTGCAGGAACAAATCGACAACCTGTCAACCAGGATGAAGGAACTGGAAGATGCCGTACACAGGAATATGCGGCAAGATGAGTCAATCAGTTCCAGTGAGGAACCACAACCGGAAAACACGCGTAGGAGCGTCGCATTCCGGGATACATTTACATGCCATTACGACGCGAGGCTACCCCAGAGCACTCCAGCCGGACCCAGACTGAGGCCCACGGGGGCCGCCGGCAGAACCCCCCGCCGGACGCCCCCTTTCGGAGAGGGTGGACAGCATCAACTCGGTGGAGTTAATGCTGAAGTGAACAACCACCCGCCGAGCATGTGGTCATCCCAACAGACGTCAAGCCCGTTGTCGACAACAAGGGACGTCGGACGTATCGTCCGGGGCTGGAAACTCAGGTTCTCCGGAGAAGACAACGCGAGTATCGACACCTTCTTATCAAGGTTGGACAACTCGAGGAGCAGCGCTGGACTTACCGAAGACGAGATGCTCACTGCCGTATCCGAGCTACTCGCCGGTCCTGCCCTCGTCTGGTTCGGAACGAACGGTTCTCCTACGCGGATTTCGAGGCAGACGCCGGAGCATGGTTTGGGACCAGCAGGCAACAACAGCAGCGTCTAACCAAAGAGGTCCAAGGCCGATACCAGGGCCCAGACGAACCCGCGAATGTGTACATCGCGAACTTGATGGGCCTAATGAGCCGGCTAAACCCCAGAATGACGCACGAGAGCCAGCTGGACCTGCTACATGCCAACCTCCTGCCGGAAATCCAAAGCCAAATACGGAGATCAGAAGTGGACTCCGTACGGACCCTAAACGACCTGGCCACGACAGCCCAGAACAACTTGCATCAGCGGAGGATGGAGCGAACGATACCGGACCCTCAGTCGACGTTGTATCCTGAGATGGCGTATCACCCCCCGCACCGACGCGAGCAAGGGTCGTAAAGGGAAAGTGGCATCGATGTCCGGTGACAAACCGGAAGTCAACGATAGATTGGACCGTATGGAAAAGGTACTCGAAAAGGTGACGCACCAGGTCGTCTATACACCGACGCCCTCGGGGGCGACACCTAATCCGAGCCTGGAATCCGTCGATGGCGAGAAAAAGGTCCTGCCCATCGACATGTTTAACCAATTGCTGGTGTCCATCAAGGAAATGACGGCGGAAATGAAGAATAACCGCGCCAACAAGAGCCTGACTTCCGAGGACCGAACTAAAAGGCCGGAGACTCCCCGCAAACGAGGAAGAGAGTTCTCAGGGCCGATCAAATGTGCCGAGTGCGGTCTACTGGGTTACTATAGGAAGTTCTGTCCCCAGTGCAATAAGGGAAACGAGCAAAGGAGTGGATAGGTGGGGTTGATTCCACTCCTCAATCCAGTAACCCAAACCCCGTCAAAGAGATCTCGCAGCCTCCGCCAACACAGTCCACGCCGTTAGTAGCGAGCGTGTTGAGCGTCGAGAAAGAGAACTCCCTCAGTGACGCCAAAGACAAGCGTGGCGGTAGAGTGCACTTGGAGAGGAAGGGGGACGACGCTAGTAAAGCCAGAGACCCTAGACCAGCCAAGGCGGTGACGTATGGATCGCGCACGCCCTCGGGGGCACGGGCTAAGGCAGATAAATCGTCAAAGAAGAACCCCATGGGAACTCCGATCGTCCGAACCAAAGGGGCTCGGACGACAAGTAACGTCACTCGACCACGCGAGAGCACAATGGTTAGTGCTATGAGGAATAAAGAGCAAAGCTGCGGAGCCGTCGAAGCTGTTTCCCGATATTCTCCGGAACAGGAGACGCGTTGGTGGCTACCGGTGAAGATAGGAGACTTCCAAATACGGGCCCTCTATGATCCGGGAGCTTCCACCACAGCCATGGGTAGTAATGCTCTACAAATGGCGTCTTTGCTGGGCGTCAGATTGGACACCACCCACGCGGGAACAGCAGGATTACCAGACGGTCGTAAGTTAACGATCGTAGGTCACGCCATGCTACCTTTCACCGTGGGAGGGTTGACGATGCCGACGAGAGTAGCCATCCTCCCTACCCTCATCGAAGAATGTATTTTAGGAGTGAACTTCATCAGGTTGTTCAGAGCGGTACTTGATCCAGACGATAACACGTTGCTGTTCAAGGGATCGCAGGCCAAAATGGAGCTAGAAGTAGCTAGCTTGGAGGCTAGTCCGAGATTAGCCACAATCGGACTAGCCGAGGTTACGGCTACTCAACAGACCATGCTGCAGAAGACCATCGACGAGGCCCTATCCCGAGCCCCGACGGGCTTGGGATGTGCGGCAGGCATCGAGCAAGAGATTCGGGTCGGTGATACGAAGCCAATTAAACAGCGTTACTACCCGGTATCGCACAAGGTCGAGCAGGAAATGCATAGGTTGGTAAGGGAAATGTTAACCCAAGGGGTAATCGAACCAGCGGACAGTGGCTGGTCGAGCCCAGTGGTTATGATACGCAAGAAGGACGGTTCGTACAGATTTTGTATTGACTTCAGAAAGGTCAACAAAGTCACTGAGCCGAATGCGTATCCCTTGCCGTTTATGCAGGATATATTAAGGCGTTTGCGAAACGCGCGCTATATATCCACGCTCGACCTCAGTAGCGCGTATCACCAGATCCCGCCCAAGATCGAATCTCGCCCGATTACGGCCTTTACCGTACCCGGACTGGGACATTACCAGTTCGTACGAATGCCGTTCGGTCTCTCGTACGCCGATGCCACCTTCCAGCGGTTGATCGATAGTGTGATCGGTCCCGAATTAGGCGAATTCGCCTTCGCCTATTTGGACGATATCATAGTGGTATCGTCCAGTTTCGAGGATCATCTACGACATCTAAAAACCGTATTGGACAGGGTGTGCGAAGCTGGCCTCTCGATCAATCGAGAGAAAAGCGTCTTCTGCAAGTCTGAAGCCAAATACCTCGGCCTGTTGATCAACCGCGAGGGGATCAGGCCAGACCCTGAAAAGGTGCGCTCTATCATGGAGTACCCACGACCAGGAAACGTGTGACAGCTGCGCACCTTCCTGGGGGTTGCTTCATGGTACCGCAGATTCTTGACCGACTTCGACACTCACGCTCAACTGTTAACGAGGTTAACAGGAAAAAAGAGCGAATATGTGTGGGGAGAAGAACAGGAGCAAGCCTTCGTCAAAATTAAGGCACTCATGATGTCCGCACCATGCCTGGGATTACCGGAACCTGATGGGCAGTACGTGCTGGAGACTGACGCTAGCGCTACCGGAATCGGGGTCGTCCTGATACAAAAAGCAGGAGACGGCGACCGAATCATAGAGTACGCTAGCAGAGTCCTTAATCCGGCTGAGCAAAACTACTCAGCTACGGAGCGCGAATGCTTGGCGGTCGTGTGGGCCATCCAAAAATTTCGCCCATACATAGAAGCGTACCCGTTCAGGGTGGTAACTGATCACAATAGCCTGAAATGGCTATACAACCTGAAGAATCCAATTGGACGTCTCGCCCGATGGGCCTTACAACTTCAAGGCCATACTTTCGAGATCGAATACCGAAAGGGGGCAGACAATGTGTTGCCTGACGCCTTATCACGCGCTTTCGAGCCCACGAAGGCAGAGGTTGGCGTAATGGACCAGCCGAAGCCAAGGGACAGCGCCTGGTACACGGATCAATTCCGACGCGTCGAGAGCCAACCAGAGCAATACCCGAATTGGAAGGTTGTCGGCCGGGTGATGTATCACCGAAAGCCGAATTACGATCATCAAGGAGGAGACCGATATGGCGACGAATGGAAACTCGTCGTGCCCCCGGAAGAACGCAAAGTGGTGTTGTTCGAAAATCATGACCTAGAGACGGCAGGACACTTAGGACGCGAGAAAACCTTCGCCCGCGTCACCCAGTCTTATTACTGGCCGGGAATGTACACGGATGTGAAGGGATACGTCCGAAAGTGCCAGGTCTGCCAACAGTGCAAGGTCGAGCAGCGACCGCCGCGCGGGCTCATGCAAGACCGAACATGGTCTATGCCTTGGCAAGTGGTCGCGGGCGACATCGCCGGACCCTTTCCGAAGAGCCCACGAGGGCATGAATACGTCCTGGTATTCGTCGACCTATTCACACGATGGGTCGAATGTATACCCATACGTAGTGCTAACGGCAAGACGATCGTGAAGGAACTTCGGGAACGAATAATCCTACGTTTCGGCACGCCAAAGATCTTCTTGTCCGACAACGGCACCGAGTTCCGCAATCAGTTGGTGGATGGGTACCTGAGAGATCAGGGGATAAAACGGACCTTCACCCCAACTTATACCCCGCAGGCTAACCCTACGGAAAGGGTTAACCGCACCTTGAAGACGATGATAACGTCGTATCTGCAGGGGAATCATCGGGAATGGGACCGAGCGCTACCCGAACTCATGTTCGCGTTGAATACGGCCGTCCATAGTTCCACCGGAGTTAGTCCGGCCGTGCTCAATTACGGCAGACAACCGGGAGCCCCGAATACTCTTCGGAAACGGATGGACGAGCTCGCCGCACAAGAGGAGAGTTTACTTCGAATCGGGCAATGGAACGAGCACATGCAGAATAGCCGTTCCGCCATTCAGCAAGCTCACGAGAGCGCCTCGGATGAGTCCCTGAGGCAGTCCAAGTACTACAATGCCAAGCACAGGGACCACAGGTTCAAAGAAGGTGATTGGGTGTGGAAAAAGAATCGCATACTGTCCTGCGCGGCACAGGGCATTTCCGCGAAACTAGCACACAAGTTCATCGGCCCCTTTATCGTCACGAAGGTACTTGGTGCCAACTCATATCGCCTCGCCAACCAACAGGAGGAGGTCACAGAGCTAATACACGCTAAGGACTTCAAACCATATTACGGACGAGACGACGACATACCGGAAAATGGGACCCGACCGCGAGATGACGACGAGACCTCTACCACCGAGGGAACCGAGGCGATAAGCGTCCCGCCCAATACGAGCGACACATCGATGCACGGAAACGGGAGCGCCGACACTTCAGATAATACACTCCGAAATGACGACGCGACAACTCCGAAATCACCTCGCCGTACTCGCCGTAATCCCCCCAGCCAAGTCCCACTAGATATCCCTCCTACTAATCCGACGAAGCGCCCACGAGGAAGACCTCGTAAGTCCGCGCGAACGACACACACTACACAAAACCGACAGATTACCCGAGCCCCTCCTCCCATCATCGGGAAGAGGAAGAGGGGCAGACCACCGAAAGCGACAACCGTGGATGCATGAAACACGGCGAACGAAGGACCTGGGAGACCGACGCCAAGGACCCCACCTTCGACTCCGGCGACGAAGGCCCTGGGCAGCCGAACAGGCGCCCACCTTCGATATCCAAAATTATTTCAGGATACTAACTCGCTGGACATTTACAGGAAGCAGATTACGCTCGAACAATTCGAGCAAGCGGCAGCCGCCCTCATCGGCTTGGACCTAGGTCCCGCCGTCGAGGGGGTGGTGCACGCCGCCCTCCACCTGCTTGGAGCGAAAAGGGAGGAAGAGGAGCGAGCACGGGTACGAGCTCACGAGAGCTCGTCCTCCGTGCTTATAGAAGAGCTCCCGGCGGAGGGGACCGCCGCAACGCCGTCGACGTCACCCGGCATCGCGCAAGATGATGCCGCGCCACCATCGAGACCACCAGCGGGACCCATCCCCATGAAGGCCCCGACGACATCCGTGGCCACCCAGACAGAAGAGGGTGCCCCCGACGCGATCTGGCGCCCCAGGTTCCGTAGCCAGGCGCCCCCGTCTGGCGAACGGACCTGGGGGGAGATAGTTGAGGGGTTGAGGGAAGTCGAGCAAGGCTGGATAACCCTCAACGCCCTCCAACGGGCTGTGTACGCCGAATACGATGCGTACACAGCCGCGGGACACCACCCAAATTATCTAGATCATTGGGATAAAGTGGTTCCCGCCGTCGCCAGTTCGCGTCGGCGCTCAGGGAGGTCCAGCAGCGCCACCGCCAGGCCATCGAGGGCCCGGCGAGTGACGATCACACGAGCCTCCCTCAGCCTCCGATCACCGGAGCCAGGACAACGGCTCCGGAAGCCTGGTCGGATATTGCGTCGCACCAGGGCCCGCAGGCGTGCGGGGTAAACCTGGTGGTAAATGTGGACGGGAGCCAGGGCGGTCAAGCAACGGGGCCCATCCACATCAATGTGGTTTTAGGCCCCGCTGATGCGGACCCCACGGTTGAAAGACCGTTGTGGTCCGCCCCGAACCGTAGAAACGGGTTGCCTCTGACCCCCAGAGAGCGAGGTCTCCCACGGGGCACCCTTTCCCGCGCTCAGTGGGAAGGGTGCAACGTATGCCACTACCCCGGGGTGACCCGCACGGACCGCTGCCCACGCGTGCGACAACACGCCGACCTGGTCCAAGAGAGGCTGGGGTGGGAGGCGCGCGGACGACCCCCGTTGGACAACCAGGGCCAGGAACTGCCATCGAGACCAGCTAGGTGATGATTCCCTGCCCCCGTGGGCAGGGCCATCGATATATCGCCCTGTCGTACAATAAAGTACAAGTTTAACCTCACTTGGACTATAACCCTTTATTATCCTTACTCTTCTCATCCTCGGAAAGTGCAGCGCTAACGGAATAATCGTCGAGGACCCTATAGGTCCAGACTGGAAGGGGGCTGTGACGGTAAACGTCAAGTTAGCGCTGATTATTTAACTTAATTGCTGCCTGTGAGGGCAGCACCTCCCGGGGGGACAAAATACGTAACGAAGGAATTCGGCACGCGAGCAGACGGAACGCTCGCGGTAGAATTCGAACCAGTGAAGCATTGACCATCATAGTGTCCGCCCGCCTTCATTTTGAGCTACCGATTTACGTGCCGCAAAACCTCGAAAGTTAACGAGAACGACAAGTGTCAGCTAGCTGTGACCGCTGTTCACGAGGAGCCGCTCGACTGCAGAGGAAGGAGAGTACGAGCCATCAAAAGAGTGTGTGAGGTTTCGCCATCGAGGGCGAAACCATAACCGCGTGCGCGCGTTCGCGACCGGCAACAGAGACAATAATAAACAGTTTCGTGCAGTGTAACTGCCCTTCGTTTTCTCCGATCGCCTGCAAATATAAGGTAAGCTGGTGGCCAGCTTAATCTCGCGATCGCGGTTATTTAATTGACGAATAAATATCATTCTCAAAGCGTGCATGTAATAACATCTCTATTAACGAAGAACAGCGAGCGTACCGGCAAAGCGAGTTGCCGATGAGCGAGCGTGGACGTAAACAAACCGCGGGCCGACCTTCTGTAGAGCAGAGGGATAATAAAAGATCCAATTTATATTACTAACGAGTGTTTTCTTTGATTCTCTCATATCTTATAGCTTCCACTCACTCCCGATTGATTGTAGGTTATCCACAATTATTGGTTGACTGACGCATACTTTCTCGTGCTCTCCAGGATACGTATTGAGCATTGATAATTACGCGTATCCTTTTAATGTAATTGCGTGAATTAAATAATTAAACGGTTTTACCCCGTTACAATACAGTTACCTACGTTATCTCTGCACCGAGGTATTTACCCTCATCCATACCGAAAACGCAAAATTGATAACACATGGAAGATTCAAACGATCGAGCCCCGGCAAACCTCCGGGTTTATATTAATTTATTAATTAATAAATTAATTTACTTCAATACTACTACATTAACTTTTTGAATTCAAAATTCTGTCAGTTTGTATTGTTTTCCTAAACCAGTCAAATTCTAATTTATTATTATTTCAGATCAATTTTAAGTCAAGAAATGGAATAAAATGATTCATTTCAATTTCAAACGTAAATTGTTGTAGTCTATTATGATAAGAATGGAACGTCGTCTCGATAACTAAATCAAATTTATCTTTTGGAACGCACATCAAAGTGTCATAAACATATCGGTAATAGAAAACAGGATTAATTTGATATTCATTCCGCAACACGCTCAGGCAATTCTCTAATTTTCAATTTTTCTAATTCTCTGTCTCAATTGCATCTGCAATTTCTCTAAGTCTTCCATCATAATATTAGCTAGTAGAGGAGAGATAGATAGGTGAGAGCCCATCGGGTTTTCAAATATTTTGTGACGAGAGCAGGCCGTGTGCCGGTCTCTCGTCTGCGTTCTCCCTCCCCCACTCGGCAAGGCGTGTTGGCCAACGTTAGGCACATTAAAGTATGCGTCTAACACTCGGCCTTTTATTTCAGCGCCAAGGACGAGCCAGCGCAGTTGAGCGCAAAGAAAAGATGAAGAGCGCGGAGAGAGAGTGAGAAAGAAAGAGAGAGAGAGAGAGAGAGAGAGAGTATTAGGCCCATGCAGGGATTGGCAGGCGCGCAACGTGTGACCGATAAGCGACGCGTCGCGTGCCGCCTAATTAATAGGTCAAGGTAGGAAGAGGAGCGAGCGCCGCTGAGCGGCTGCGAGTCGCGCGCAAGAATTTGTGCGTGAGAGAGTTGCAGCCGAGTCCTACTAGAGTGAGGGAGTCGAAGCCTAGTCCTACTAGAGTGCGGAAGTCCGAGCCCAGCAGAGAGAGCAGTTTGGGATAGCCGGAAGGAAGGAAGATCAACCCTACCGGCAACGGCTTTGCCAGCAACTGCAGCCAGCCCACCTGCTAGGAGAGTCAACGTCGCCTACGGATACCTGGTCAGCGACAGCGGTTAGCGACGATCTGACCAGCGACGACACCCGGTACTTCCTGCCGCAGCGCATCGCTCAGGATTCTCGACGTTGCGAGGAACAGGAGATAAAAGGTCAAGCCTTCTTTCTTCTTTCTCTCTACACTCTCTCTATCTCTCTGGTGATGCGACGGCCGGTGCGCGTCGAAAGAGATAGCCTGGCACTCACGTGCCGGCTATCTGAAGGTTCGCGCTAAGATTAATTTATAGTGATGTAAGTTGCGACCGGTGAATTGTCCAGGCTCCCACGTGCCGGACAATTTACCCGGTATTGATTCGCGTAGTTTTTAAGTAAGTTTGTAATAGGTTAAGTACGCGATTAGGTATTAAGATGAAATGCGAAATGTTCATTTGAGATTATCTAAGTAGTTTATTGTTCTATTTGCAGTTTGTTGGTCGGTAATTTAGATTATGTTATGCGCGCGTATGTTCAGTATGAATAATTATTAATAATAATAGGTTGTAAACGAGGTTTGATTTATATCTTTCTATAATTCATTTATCAGCCTCTCCTCGTTTTCTCCCTCAATTGCCTTGAGCGAAAATGCCTCACTCACCACGCAAAAGAATTGGTAACAAGGATCGAGTTTTGTTACAATTTGTTTATAATAAATTTTTTTGAACACAAAATATTTGTTATTATATAAAAATTTTATACCTTTCCGAATCTCTTCTATTGAAAATTCACAGTTTTTAATTTGTTCATAATGTTTGTCCAATCCCTTTAAGACTAAATCACACGATATGTTTGTGGATAAGGAACTTACATTCAATGATATTAAAACGTGATCGTTTAGAATATAACTATATCTTTCAGTTTCTGTTTTAACTGTCCACTGTTTAAAATGTGAGAGTTAGGTTTCTTTATAACTGTTTTAAGAGCACTATATAAGAATTTTGCTAATTTGTTAGTAGGGCTATTAATTGATGAAATTATTGGACGTAGTTGGACATTTTCTTTATGAATTTTTTAGGTAATCCATAGCATTTCGCTATAGATGTGTCAGTTTGAGTTAAATCATTATTATGCCAATATTTTTACAGAAAACCATTATCATTCCAGTCTTTTAAAATTGTTTTTACGTCTCCTTGTAATTTATAAGCCTTAATTAACATCTATGAGGAAGGGATAATGGATGAAGAGTATATATATATATATATATATATGGGTTGAAATACTTGATTTCTCACTTTATTGTAACTTGACTGTGCTACGAGTTATACGTTTTAGCCTATAATAATTTGACTACGAGAGAAATGCAACCCTATTGTTAATAATTTGTTGTTTTTCTATTAATAAAGTCTGAAGAGGTTAGCAAATGTGCTGACGAAAGTTGCTGAATATAATTGAAATTAAGTGAATTTCCATCTCTCACTATTTCCCATCTTTCCATCATTACAAAATTTATTATTTAAAAAATTATAAGAGAATCAAGACAGTATGTTACCGTATAGATTATCAGGATCCGCAGCATTCTTGAGTGAGTTTTCTAAGTCAATATGAATAAGTTTGAACAAAATTTGGTAACTATGAAGATATATGTAATATCGCCAGTTGGAGTATTATAAGATATGATTATTTGAGTCAGTTTTTTTATGATACATTGATACAAGTAGACGCCGACTATTTTTAAGTTTACTTTGTCTGTGTTGTATCGTGTAGTTTTTGCACGGGAAGATTGTCCTATCTTCGGCAGTAGAGGGCCAGGACAATCGTCGTACTGAGGACAAGATAACGTATGGTTTGGGTTACCGCGGGGTCAGAAGATCGGTCACGTCCTCATCGTTGACCCTGGGATCTACTTTTTCTCTGTAACAGATCACCGAGAAAGAATAGATAGCGAAGAACCGATCAAATAATTGTCATATTTTTATATATGTTACAGTTGATTTTTGTTTCAGGTCTCGCAGGGTAGTCAAGGGCGACAAAGGTATTTATTATACAAAATATTGCATGTACTGTGTTGAAAACTAGTTTTGAATGTTGCTTTTTGTAGTTAGTTGTAAGCTTACTGTTCGTCTTTTGCTTATATAATAAATTGTTTAATACGATTAATGTTTTTTTTACCATTCTGTTACAAATAAAAAAGAGTCCCGCAGACAACGGTGGTTGATTCTGCGGTCCGAATTATTCAGGGCGAAGGCCGTTAGGAACGACGATTCATTTGGAAATATACATTACCGACTGAATCTGTCGTCCCGACCGCAGTGAATCAACCACCACCACCTCTAATACCGGTGGTACGGCCAGTACCGCCATTACCGCCACCACCACCACCACCGCCAACACCACCACCACCGCCACCGCCAACACCATCACCACCACCAATACCATCACCACCACCATCGTCACCACCACCAACGTCGTCACATACACCCGGCGGGACTCAGCCCTCCTCTTCTTCCTCGTCATCCTCATCCTCATCCTCCTCCTCTTCATAAAATTATTAAAATTTAAAAGAAAAAAAAATAAATAATGAATAATTTATAAAATTTTTATATAACTATTTTATAACTTTTAACCCGGGGCAGCGTGGCAAATAAAATAATCAAATTGCTGACCCAAGTAGGCAAACTCGGGAAATTGGCTCAGATTCAGAGCAAGCCAATGCCCGAGGATTGCTATACTATCCTACGGGAATTATTAATATCTTTGCGTGACGGAGAGGATCCTCACGCAAAGATAAAGGTAATTCCCGTAGGAGGGTTGGCGATTAATGAACGGGCGAAAGCCCGGGAAAGGCCCGAGAAGCGCCGTGATGCACTCGAATCCCCGGAGGAGAGTGCACCAAGGTGCTTGGAAAAGCGGCCTCGTTTAGGTAAATATAATTTCTTTTTTCGTATTCTTGCGGTACATTCTTCAAATTATTTGAAAATAACCATTTTCTTTTCAGGTGACGAGTAGCGGGGGCAAATTTGCCCGCTTTGTGTATGTGTGTGCGTTTTTTTTTTTTTTTTTTTATTAAAGAGAGTTGGAGAATGCTGTATGCACGTAACGGCCTTCCGGCTCGTCCTGTGTGGGAATACCTAAGCATGGTATACCCACTAAACTCCCATCTCTCTATGTCCTGCCTGTATCCCCCGCGGGAACCGCCGCTAGGCATTACTTCTTGGGGGGGCTTCTGCTATATTAGCCTTGTCTTCTTCATTACCTTTCGGCTGTGTCGTTTTCTTCGATCTTCATCGTCTTCGGCTATGTTAGCCTCGTCTTCTTCTTACGGCATCGATTTACACGTCTTCTTCTATCGGCATCGTCCGGTCATCCTCTGGACAGACTCTACCTCGACACAACGGGACAGCAGCAGAAGGGACATCGACAAGAACACAAGGCTATATTAATTAATGTTTTTTTTGTCTTTATGTTTCAGGTAAACCATCCAGCGCGAGAGGACAACCACAGAATACCATTAAAGGCTCCAGGAGGAGGAACATATATTTTTTTTTTTTTTAAGTCAACCGGACAGCAGAAGGGGCAAGAATTTTTTTTTCGATACTCCGTGCGCTAAATGCGACTTTTTCGCACTCTCGGCAGAAATCATGCCTTAAAAATTGCACTTTCCACATGTCGTTTCAAAAAATACGGTACGGCGGTATCCAACCCTATAACGAAATGTCAAAGTCCATGCGCATTGCATTTGAGAGGTAAAAAAATCAATAGAAATGGAAAAAAGGGCATTTCAGACTATAATTTTTGCCGTAGATTACATATCCTTTTTCAAAATGACGAAATAATGGCAAGAAACCCGTAAATACAAAGAAAGGTTATAGGATTATTCGATCACCGAAATTTTTACAAGTCCCAAAAAGATTTATTGATTTATCCATTTTGCCGAAACGTTGACGAATCCCGACAAGCTTATTGGGTTGGGTTATTGGATTATTCAGTAATCGAAATTTCGACAAGTCCGTAAAAGGTTATTGGTGTTTATTCGGTAATCGAAATTTCGACAAGTCCGAATATAGTTTATTGGTTTATCCGTTTTGCTGAAACGTTGACGAGTCCGAAAAGGTTATTGGTTTATTCGGTAATCGAAATTTCGACAAATCCGTAAAAGGTTATTGGTTTATTTGGTCGTCGGAATTTAAACAAGTCCCAAAAAGATTTATTGATTTATCCGTTTTGCCGAAACGTTGACGAATCCCGACAAGGTTATTGGATTGAATTATTGGATTATTCAGTAATCGAAATTTCGACAAGTCGAAATAAGATTATTGGATTATTCGATCGTCGAAATTTAGACAAGTCCGTAAAAGGTGATCGTTCAACCGGTGAATAATATCAATACCTTTTTTTTCAGGAACTTGTTAATTATCAAGGACTTGGGTGACTTATTGCCACCTTTTTTTTCCAGATCATGGCGTCATCTTCAGCTTCTGGTGAGGAGAATCGTCTTCGTCGCAGTTCACGGCTTTTTTCACAGGAACTGGATGTAAGGCCTCAACCCATCAAGAGGTAAGTAGTTAATTTTTACGTGTATAAAAGACGATTGGATACTATGATGAATAAATTTATGTTTTTTCTTTATAGGCCGTCTGGTGAAATTGGTTTTAACGAAATTGATTTGCGCGCATATTACGATTATTTCCGTCACCGTTATTTCAACGGTGACGTTGACATGAAAGAGTGGCGGATCTATCGTGGATATGCGGGCAAAACAAATTTTGAGTTGACTGATTTCACGGACCGATACATGATAGTGAACGTGAAGAAGCACACGTCTTTGCAGCAAGTGACTGGTACCATCTTGCACGAGATGTGCCATGTTCACCTCTACTGCAAAGACGGTGCAAAGTCCGTTGACTGCGCCGATCATGGCGAACTCTTTCAAAAGAAGCTAAAAATGATCCATGATCAAGGGGAGGACTACGTCGAATGGTAGCGGTACGTATCAATATTCAACGAATTTATTTTAATATTTATATTCATATCGTTCATCTATATATGTAATTTATTTTAAAGGTTGGCGATCACTCGGCGTTTGGACAACGTCAGGATTTTGAGTCACGGAGTTGACGGTAAAACGACTGGTTTGTCGTGTTACCGACAACTTCGTTCTAAAAGCACTGTGTGTGACGGCACGGGGTTCCTGACGTTGTCGGCGAATGTTGTTTGTGTGTAAATGAGTGAATGTGGGGTCTGATGATCGGTCACGTCCTCACCGTAGACCCTGTGGATCCATTCTTTCTTACGAATAAAACTGTGAGGATGAATGGATCGCGAAGAATCGTTCCGAAATTACACTGTAACCCATAAGAGGAACACAAGGCTACTAATAATTCTTTTTTTTTCTTTGTTTCAGGTCAACCGTCCAGGACATCAACGAGACAGCAGCAGAAAGGGCATCGATAAGTACACAAGACTACTAATAATTCTTTTTTTTTTCTTTGTGTCAGGTCAACCATCCAGAGCATCAACGGGACAGCAGCAGAAAGGGCATCGATAAGAACACAAGGCTATATTAAAGTTTTTTTTGTCTTTATGTTTCAGGTAAACCATCCAGCGTGAGAGGACAGCCACTGAATACCATCAAAGGCTCCAGAAAGAGAAACATCTATTTTTTTTTTGTTTCAGGTCAACCGGACAGCAAAAGGGGCAAAAATTTTTTTTCGATACTCCGAGCGCAAAGTGCGTCTTTCTCGCACTCTCGGCAGAAAACGTGCCTTGAAAATTGCACTTTTAACATGACGTATCAAAAAATACGGTACGGTACCTTGTAACAAAATGTCAAAGTCCATGCGCATTGCCTTTGAGAGGTTATTAAAAAAAAGAATAAAAATGGAAAAAAGAGGTTTATTGGTTTATTCGATAATCGAAATTTTGAACAAACCATAAAAGGTTATTGGATTATTCAGTCATCGAAATTTGGAAAAGTCCGAATAAGGTTTATTGGTTTATTCGACCACTAGAATTTTGACAAGTCCGAATAAGGTTACTGGTTTATTCGACAACTGGAATTTTGACAAGTCCGGAAAAGGTTATTGGTTTATCCAGTTTGCCGAAATTTCGACAAGTCCCGACAAGGTTATTGGTTTATTAGGTTATACAATAACCTTAAACGAGCTGTAAAAATGAAACACCGATTTACATGCTTATTTTTGGCTAAAAAACAGTTTCCACTTGGTTCCGTCTCGATTCCGCGCTTTCCCTCGATTTTCACCGAATCCATATATATAAACCCAGACGGGTTATTTTGGGTAACGGGCTTGGGTTATTGGGTTATTTTGGGTGAAGGGCTTGGGTTATTTTGGGTTATGGTGGTTGTCGGTTCATTACCCAATTTGGGTTATTTGGGTTATTTTTGGTTATTCGGGCGGGATTTGGGTAATTGGGTTGGGTAATGGGTTGGGTTATACCGATACCCCACAAATTTGGGTTATGGAATCGCTTTTTTAGGTTATTTAGAGCCTAAAAATACCTAAAATAACGAATCTAACGACTAATGTGTAACTATTCCTCGGGTTGGGTGGTTTTGTCGGGTTGGTTGGGTTCGTTGGGTTGGTTTAGGTGGGTTAGTTGAGTTGGGTTATACCGATAACCCCACAATTGTTTTTTCATAAATCGGTAGATTTTCGCGCGCGAATGCCAAAAAAACCAAAAAAATCGATTTCTACCGATATTTGACAGGGAATTCGGGTCTACTTGGGTTATTGGGTTATTTGACATGATTTGTTCATTGGCCTTCTGGGTTGGGTTATAATGTGCGACTAACACAACAAATTACATAAATCAGACGTGTCAAAGTCCATACGCATTGCTTTTGCGAGGTTAAAAAAAATCAACAAAAATGGAAAAAAAAAGAGGTTTATTAGTTTATTCGATGAACGAAATTTGGACAAGTCCGAATAAGGTTATTGGTTTATCCGTTTAGCCGAAACTTTGACATGACCGGAAAAGGTTATTGGTTTATCCAGTTTGCCGAAATTTCGACAAGTTCCGACAAGGTTATTGGATTACTCGGTCATCGAAATATCGACAAGTCCGAATAAGGTTATTGGTTTATTCCGTCATGGAAATTTTTACAAGTCCCAAAAAGGTTATTGGTTTATTAGGTTATTATTGAATAACCTTAAACGAGCGGTAAAAATGAAAAACCGATTTACATGCTTATTTTTGGCTAAAAAACAGTTTCCACTTGGTCCCGTCTCGATTCCGCGCTTTCCCTCGATTTTCACCCATTCCATATATATAAACCCACAAACATTAATAGATGTCCAAAGAAGTTTTCGGAAGCTCTCTGGCCGGCGGCCGGCGTGTGCAAGGCGGCGAGAGAGGAGAGCATCGCGTGCGGTCACTCCGGCAGCTAGAAAAGTACGACGCTAAGGCTATTGCAGAAAAGAAAGAAAAAGGACTTCCGAGCGACTTAGTGTTGGTTATAGGAGAATCATTTCTGAAGGCGGAAAAAGTGGCGAAGAAAGGATCTTTCACTGCCCAACATATTTGGTTGCCCAGAGCGATCTGAGGTGACAATCGAGGATTGCGGGCAACTGTAAATCCGGGCAGTGAAAACCTCGCCTAAAGAAAGCGCCAAAAAGAAGGACCAAGGAGTCAGCGAGATCCGTGGACATCGTCGACAGCACGCCGAGATCTGCGTCAACTCGTTCCCGCGACGTAAGTCTCCGACAACATTTGTAATTGCGTGCGACCGATTATAAAATTAGATAGTGCGTGTTTTTTCTCTCTCCCATCGCGAACGCGAAGTTTCTAGCGAAATCTCTCGGCCGTAACTTTCTCTTTGTATTATTGAACTTAGTATTATTGAACAAAGAGAAATAAATTTGTGAATCTGGTGATACTCGATTGAAATTAATTTTTTAATGCCCTTTGGTTTTCCTCTCCTATCGCCCATAACAGAACCTGCCCGACCTTGAGTCAGTGGGCAACCCGGATCGCCACACGTGTTTCGCACGTGTGGATTTTCACGGGCTCTGGGGCGAGCGGTAAGACGACTGAAGCTGTCCGAACGAGCAAATCGAGGCGGCGGTCAGCCTCGCAACGCAATACACCATTTTCTCTAACGGATAAATTACTTATTTTCGCCCCGAATAAGTTCCCCGTTACAAAGTTAAGAGTCTAAACGTATTGAGTTGCAATATAAATTTAAGTAAAAATACTAAAATCAAAATCTCGGGAGTTTACAGATGCAACAATTATAGCAAAACAACGTTCATTAGGGATATTAAGGAATATGTTAAGTTAAACAAAAATAATAAAATTCACTTTATCTTGGGTGATTTTAATACCGACTTGCTTGTACTAGATGATAATTCGCAAGAGTATTTGTCAAATTTTCTAGAATATCAGTACATACCGTTATTCAATAAAATTACGAAGCCAAATGAAGCAAATAAGAATATGGGTTCTTGTGTTGACAATGTTTTTGCTAAAAACCGACATTAATTGCAATCCTTACAAAGTCAAACAATTTTTTACGGACCATCTACCGCTGATTGTTGCACTTGATATAGAAAGTTCTTCGACTGAAAAGAATATGCAAACAAATTACATTGATTACGAAAAATTGAAATATATCGCTTCGAAGCAACAATGGCAAAATTTATTGTCAATGCAAGATCCAGAGAAGGTATGCAATGTAATAATTACTGATATAAAAAATTTTGTAAACAAAGCGACCAGGAAATGTGCCAACGAAGAAAAAGTAAGGAATTAACGCATAAAAATTGGATAACCAAAGGAATAAAGATTTCATGTAATACCAAAGAATTTCTTTACAAAATGTGGCGCAACCAACCGATGAATATGAGACTTAAACAGAATTATAAAAGGTATGATAGTGTGCTACGTAAAGTCGTGAAGGATGCTAAATACAAGTATGAGCAAATGGTTTTTAGTAAAGTAGGCAATGATAGTGAAAGTTTATGGAGATATATAAATAATAAATTAAATAAGCACAAAGCGAAAAATGTCAAAATAACAACAGTAACACACAATAATGTCAAACACGATAAATTGGAGGATATTGCGACTATTTTTAATAATTTTTTTGTAAATGTTTAGTAATACGATTAAGACTTACGAATGGGAGAGACTTATGTTCCTCCGACACATTGCTCCTATTCGACAAGCCATTGTCCGGAACAATAAAATCTGAAAACTCGAATTCCGAGTTTTCGCCAGTTCTTATTACTATACCGTCTTCGCAAAAAGACGGAGCGTTTGCGCGAGCATCCGATGAAACGTTTCCCTACAAAAAAAAATCGTTTGATAATTACCACTTTCTGACCGACGTTTTCCTGATAAATATTGATTTAAAAATTTACGCTAATGACCTCCTCATCAACTTCATCGATACAACTTAAATTTTCAAATTGTATTTGTACCGATCGGTTTTCTGTTGTTACTTCTATTGTCTTATGAACTGTTTGTGCCATAATGATGAGATCGGTAGTGTATTTAGCTAAGTGTACTGTATCACGTAAAGACCTCCTCAAATGCTGGAGTCCATCGTTTACTGTGTCCTGAAATGAAGTTATCGAATTAGGAATACTCAGAGTACGCTGCATATCAAAATTACAGATAAAATACTAGAGATCAATCATTTTTTTACGTACACTTATGTTTGAGAAGATCTTGTGATTTGTTTTAATTAGAGCAGCATTCCTCACCTGCTCTTGGTTGTGATATTTAGCCAGCATTGAATTGAGTGCACCCATTTCTACGTGATTTTATAAAAGAATAATGTAATAATAACTAGTTTGAATTATCCCTTTACAACTTCAGTCAACATTAAAAAAATACTCACGTTCACAGTTCTTTGTGATGACCTCAAGCATATGTTTTGCGTTCGGAAAAAGTTAAAAGGTCGATTAGTGTTTGTTATTTGTTATTTTTCATATATTCAAATCAACGGGCATAGCCCTTTGATGCAAAGTGCAACACTTGTCAATAAATATATATATGGCCCATTTCACACCAACGCGCAAAGTCAAAATTTTTATTTTTTTTTAAATAACGCCAATTTGTTCCATATGTTTCACAGAGTATGTGTGAATTTTTTCAGATTTTTTAACTCACATTTGAATATTTGGCAGCCATTTCAAAATTAGGATTTTTAACGATTTTTGGTAAGTTCCTGATTTTCATTTCGATTTTTCAACGTGACGGATCCAATTTAGGTATAGACATATATGCATCAAATAACATACATTTTTTTGCGTAGATTATGAAAATACAATCAGTTTTTAAAAATATTTATATTTGAAAAAAACTATACATAGAAATGTATATACTTACGAAAAAATCAAAATTCGCCATTAAAATTTTCATTTTTTATTTCACCATTACATACCTTATGCAACACCCTTGCCAATGATACCTCACTCGTAATGGGCCTCGAGTACCTTCTGTATGTTCATTGGCCTAAGGGATTATAATTTGCGACTAACACAAGTTACATAAGTCAGACGTGTCAAAGTCCATGCGCATTGCTTTAGTAAGGTTCAAAAAAATTTCGTGAAAATGACAAAAAAAGTAAAAAATCATGAAATTTCGTGAAATTGATGAAGATGATCAAAGTCCATGCGCATTGCTTCTGAAAGATTCAAAGAAAAATTTGAGAAATAATGAACTTTTGACAAAATGACCTACAAAACGTGAAAAATTATGAGACATCGAAAATTTTTCGAAAATAGTAAAAATTCTTGAAATTTCGTCAAATTAACGAAGATGAGCAAAGTCCATGCGCATTGCTTTTATGAGGTTAAAAAAAAATTTTGAGAAATCTTGAAATTTCGACAAAATAAGCAAAAAATTAAAAAAAGTGAAAATTCATGAAATTTCGACAAATTTACGATAAATGTGAAAAATCTTGAAATTTCGTCAAATTTACGAAAAAATTGAAAAATCATGAAATTTCGTGAAATTGACGAAGATGATCAAAGTCCATGCGCATTGCTTTTGTGAGGTTCAAAAAAATTATTAGCAATAATGTTATTTCGACAAAACGACCTAAAAAGCGAGAAATCATAAGACATCCAATAATTTGCGACGGGGGAGAGGGAGGGGAAAAATAACAGACGGTATTTCTCCGGTCTCGCACTGTCACCAGCGGTACGCAGTCAGCCGAGACAACGTGTGTAGCTTTATTTTATCAAGTTGGGCGCCAGCTACCGTGCTCTCGCGTTAGGAGAGCGTGGTAGCGCTGCAACGTTGGCTGGTTCTCGGCTCGGTGGTCCTGCTGGTCGCTGTGAGGTCGGGTGGTTCCCCGTTGCCTCCCTCCTCGTCGCCGTCGGTGTTCTTGCGCGCGTGGCCGGCTATCACCTGTGAAGAATGAAGCGGGAGCGCGAAGTCCTAGGCGACGATTCGGTCGAGTCTAGATCGTATCGAGCGAAGGGGAAAGAAGGGGGGCAACGGGTGGTTTCCAAGGCCACCCACGGCTGCGGCTCGTTCGGCTAGCTAGAAGTTTCGGGGCATGGCGGCTCTTAACCCAGAAGCGGGTACATCGAGGGGGGGGCGTCGTAGGGGCGCCCCGGTTGACGGCTAGTGGTTCAGGGGATGATAGCTCCTTCCCTGGACTGGTGGCGTAGTGGCTGCGACGGTGGCTATCGGCTAGGCGATGATCAGGGCAGTCGGAGAATTCGCGCACGCGTTTACCAATCTCACCGATCGCGAAAGCTACGGGGGATGGGGCGATCAAGTGGGTATAGTCAATAATAAATCAGACTTAAGGGTAACTCAAGTTTATTAATCAAAAGGATTTTCCAGGTCAGCCCGGCGGTCTACCCGTTGCTATGGTCAGCCTGGTTTAGGTTACTGGGGACGCGAGTGGCGTACTACGGCACGAAGTCGGCTTAGACGAACAATCATTCGGTCGAATGTTTCGGACTTCAGATACGGTTCGAATACGTAACGTCGGTTTGTTTATTCGCGGCGAGAATTTCAGTTCGTTCGATACAATTGCGCTCAGGAATTCTGTCGGTCGCGCGAAGGTTGACCACTGTTCGCGATGTTGACGACACTCTATAGTAACAAGTGCGGGCAAAATAAGGCGACAATGTATCTGAGTTCGGCCGGTCGAGCGAAGGTCCAATACGACTCGTATAACGTTTAGGTCGACTCGGAAAGGAATTCAACGACGCGCACTAAGGAAAACTCGTTTCACGGATGATAGCAACACGGCGACCCGAAACTATTCCCGAAAGGTCGGTGGCGAAAATATATACAGCAACGGCAACGGGCACGCGAAGGTCATGCGGGATTCCGCGCGCGAACATTCGGCGGTCATGCGATTATTTCAGGTGCGGGACAAAGAAATGACGTAATAAGAAAACTTGGGGATAACGGCAAACGTTTTCGGTCAAGGCGTAATGCGCGCGAAGGTCATGCGGCACTCCCGAAAATGCGAGCGTCCGACAACTTCAAATTGCGGACAATGATTATACGTCGGTTCGACAAAGGATTTTCGGTGGTTAGCAATAAGCGGTCGAATACTACTGTCGGACGCGCGAAGGTCGTACGGCACTCCCGAGAACGCGGCGGTCGACAATGCGCGGCAAACTCGCGATTATTGATCATGCATAGAAAATCGATAGTAAGGGAAGGGTACTTACTCTTGTTGTTATCGTTATTCCGTTATATTTATTCTATTATTTTTATTCTATTATATTTCTGTTATCGTTATTCCGTTATATTTCTGTTATATTTCCGTTATCGTTATTCCGTTATTGTTATTCCGTTATATTTCTGTTATATTTCCTCTGTTGTTTCACTTTCACTATTCCTTTTTTTCTATGCCTATCTCTCTCACTAATTCCTCTGTTATTTTCACTTTCACTATTCTTTCTCTATATCTACTCCTCTCTCACTATTTCCTCTGCTAGGCTTATCTCTCTCACTATTTCCTCTGCTGTACTTATCTCTCTCACTTTTACTTTATCTGTACTCACTCCTTAGTACCGCGCAACAGCGAGGCACGGCGGACGTCCTACCGTCGAGGCTTAACGGTTACTACTGGCGCGCCGTTTTTTCGGCGACGCGCCGCTTCTCCTAGTTTACTTCCCCTTCGTTGTTGCCGATTGGCTAGCTTGTTGCTAAGTCAGGTCTCAGCGCCGTCTATATTAATGTTTTTTACCCGCGCAATTTATTTATTGGTCGGTCCTTCGCGCCTAATTTGCCTACTGGTCGCGAAGATAGCGTCGGTTTTCTCTCATAAGTCCAACCACCCCTAAGCCGATAACGATTGGCCGGTCAGATAGCGTCATTTGTCTATCCTCTTCTATCTACCGCTCGTTGGTCTTACCGATTCCCCTCGCTCGCTTCCGATCGGTCTAGCATCGGCGGTCTCGCTCGCTCTCACGCGCTCGGTCGCTCCTACCTCTAGTCTAGCTAGGCCTGCCTTAACTAACGGGGGCTTGCGATCAGCTGATCGCGGCTGGAAACTTTAGGGGCTTCTAGCTCCCCGGGGGAGGGTCGGATCGGGTCGTGAGTGCGCGAGGGGTTGTGCGCGAGCGTAAGGGTCGTGCGAATCGGTCAGGGAGACTGCTAAAGGTCATAGTTCGCGAGATCCGGGAGTGCGTGGGCGGGTGTATGGCAATAGACGCTTGGCCGCGCGTTTCTAGTGGGAGCGGGGCTAGCATAAGGCAGCGTGATTTTCGAGTGATGACGCATCATCACAAATTTACAAAAAATGTGAAAAATCATGAAATTTCGTGAAAATGACGAAAAAAGTGAAAAAAGTGAAAAATCTTGAAATTTCGACAAATTCACGAAAAAAGTGAAAAATCTTGAAATTTCGTCAAATTTACGAAAAAATTGAAAAATCATGAAATTTCGTGAAATTGACGAAGATGATCAAAGTCCATGCGCATTGCTTTTGTGAGGTTCAAAAAAATTATTAGCAATAATGTTATTTCGACAAAACGACCTAAAAAGCGAGAAATCATAAGACATCCAATAATTTACGAAAAAAGTGAAAAATCTTGAAATTTCGTGAAAATTACGGAAAATGCGAAAATACTTGAAATTTCATCAAATTTACGAAAAAAGTGAAAAATCTTGAAATTTCGTGAAAATGACGAAAAAAGTGAAAAATCTTGAAATTTCGTGAAAATGACGAAAAAAGTGACAAATCATGAAATTTCGACAAAATGATGAAAAAAGTGAAAAAAGTGAAAAATCTGGAAATTTCGACAAAATTACGAAAAATGTGAAAAATCTTGAAAATTCGTCAAATTTACAAAAAATGTGAAAAATCATGAAATTTCGAAAAAATAAGCAAAAAAGTGTAAAATATGAAAAATCTTGAATTTTCGTCAAATTTACGAAAAAAGTTAAAATTCATGAAATTACGAAAAGTGAAAAATCTTGAAATTTCGTGAAATTGACGAAGGTGATATATATATATATATCACCTATTATCATATATATATCACATATTCGATGACCAATAACGAAGATGAGCAAAGTCCATGCGCATTGCTTCTGAAAGATTCAAAGAAAAATTTGAGAAATAATGAACTTTTGACAAAATGACCTACTAAAACGTGAAAAATAATGAGACATCCAATAATTTACGAATAAAGTGAAAAATCTTGAATTTTCGTCAAATATACGAAGATGATCAAAGTCCATGCGCATTGCTTTTGTGAGGTTTAAAAAGAAATGTGGGAAATAATGAAATTACGACAAAATGACCTAAAAAGGAAAAAATTGGGAAATGTGCACTAAATAAGCACAAAGCGAAAAATGTCAAAATAACAACAGTAACACACAATAATGTCAAACACGATAAATTGGAGGATATTGCGACTATTTTTAATAATTTTTTTGTAAATGTTTAGTAATACGATTAAGACTTACCAATGGGAGAGACTTATGTTCCTCCGACACATTGCTCCTGTCCGACAACAAACCATTGTCCGGAACAATTAAATCTGAAAACTCGAATGCCGAGTTTTCGCCAGTTCTTATTACTATACCGTCTTCGCAAAAAGACGGAGCGTTTGCGCGAGCATCCGATGAAACGTTTCCCTACAAAAAAAAATCGTTTGATAATTACCACTTTCTGACCGACGTTTTCCTGATAAATATTGATTTAAAAATTTACGCTAATGACCTCCTCATCAACTTCATCGATACAACTTAAATTTTCAAATTGTATTTGTACCGATCGATTTTCTGTTGTTACTTCTATTGTCTTATGAACTGTTTGTGCCATAATGATGAGATCGGTAGTGTATTTAGCTAAGTGTACTGTATCACGTAAAGACCTCCTCAAATGCTGGAGTCCATCGTTTACTGTGTCCTGAAATGAAGTTATCGAATTAGGAATACTCAGAGTACGCTGCATATCAAAATTACAGATAAAATACTAGAGATCAATCATTTTTTTACGTACACTTATGTTTGAGAAGATCTTGTGATTTGTTTTAATTAGAGCAGCATTCCTCACCTGCTCTTGGTTGTGATATTTAGCCAGCATTGAATTGAGTGCACCCATTTCTACGTGATTTTATAAAAGAATAATGTAATAATAACTAGTTCGAATTATCCCTTTACAACTTCAGTCAACATTAAAAAAATACTCACGTTCACAGTTCTTTGTGATGACCTCAAGCATATGTTTTGCGTTCTGAAAAAGTTAAAAGGTCGATTAGTGTTTGTTATTTGTTATTTTTCATATATTCAAATCAACGGGCATAGCCCTTTGATGCAAAGTGCAACACTTGTCAATAAATATATATATGGCCCATTTCACACCAACGCGCAAAGTCAAAATTTTTATTTTTTTTTTAAATAGCGCCAATTTGTTCCATATGTTTCACAGAGTATGTGTGAATTTTTTCAGATTTTTTAACTCACAATTGAATATTTGGCAGCCATTTCAAAATTAGGATTTTTAACGATTTTTGGTAAGTTCCGGATTTTCATTTCGATTTTTCAACGTGACGGATCCAATTTAGGTATAGACATATATGCATCAAATAACATACATTTTTTGCGTAGATTATGAAAATACAATAAGTTTTTAAAAATATTTATATTTGAAAAAAAACTATACATAGAAATGTATATACTTATGAAAAAATCAAAATTCGCCATGAAAATTTTCATTTTTTATTTCACCATTACATACCTTATGCAACACCCTTGCCAATGATACCTCACTCGTAATGGGCCTCGAGTACCTTCTGTATGTTCATTGGCCTAAGGGATTATAATTTGCGACTAACACAAGTTACATAAGTCAGACGTGTCAAAGTCCATGCGCATTGCTTTAGTAAGGTTCAAAAAAATTTCGTGAAAATGACAAAAAAAGTAAAAAATCATGAAATTTCGTGAAATTGATGAAGATGATCAAAGTCCATGCGCATTGCTTTTGTGAGGTTTTAAAAGAAATGTGGGAAATAATGAAATTACGACAAAATGACCTAAAAAGGAAAAAATTGGGAAATGTGTTCTCGAAAAAGTATTTTCAATTATCGTATGCGGCGAATTCATTAATAATACATTTTCACAGGGAAGAAGTGGTTAATCGAAAAAAAGTAGATGGATAATAGTAGATTTCTTGGTTTAGTGATTAAATACAGTTACCTACGTTATCTCTGCACCGAGGTATTTACCCTCATCCATACCGAAAACGCAAAATTATAACACATGGAAGATTCAAACGATCGAGCCCCGGCAAACCTCTGGGTTTATATTAATTTATTAATTAATAAATTAATTTACTTCAATACAGTACTACATTAACTTTTTGAATTCAAAATTCTGTCAGTTTGTGTTGTTTTCCTAAACCAGCCAAATTCGAATTTATTATTATTTCTGATCAATTTTAAGTCAAGAAATGGAATAAAGTGATTCATTTCAATTTCAAACGTAAATTGTTGTAGTCTATTATGATAAGAATTGAACGTCGTCTCGATAACTAAATCAAATTTATCTTTTGGAACGCACATCAAAGTGTCATCAACATATCGGTAATAGAAAACAGGATTAATTTGATATTCATTCCGCAACACGCTCAGGCAATTCTCTAATTTTCAATTTTTCTAATTCTCTATGTCTCAATTGCATCTGCAATTTCTCTAAGTCTTCCATCATAATATTAGCTAGTAGAGGAGAGATAGATAGGTGAGAGCCCATCGGGTTTTCAAATATTTTGTGACGAGAGCAGGCCGTTTGCCGGTTTCTCGTCTGCGTTCTCCCTCCCCCACTCAGCAAGGCGTGTTGGCCAACGTTAGGCGCATTAAAGTATGCGTCTAACACTTGACCTTTTATTTCAGCGCCAAGGACGAGCCAGCGCAGTTGAGCGCAAAGAAAAGTTGAAGAGCGCGGAGAGAGAGTGAGAAAGAGAGAGAGAGAGAGAGAGAGAGAGAGTATTAGGCCCATGCAGGGATTGGCAGGCGCGCAACGCGTGACCGATAAGCGACGCGTCGCGTGCCGCCTAACTAATAGGTCAAGGTAGGAAGAGGAGCGAGCGCCGCTGAGCGGCTGCGAGTCGCGCGCAAGAATTTGTGCGTGAGAGAGTTGCAGCCGAGTCCTA
Source organism: Phymastichus coffea (assembly GCF_024137745.1). Classification (NCBI taxonomy): domain Eukaryota; kingdom Metazoa; phylum Arthropoda; class Insecta; order Hymenoptera; family Eulophidae; genus Phymastichus; species Phymastichus coffea. The sequence continues at coordinate 108,863 of NW_026706853.1, read as the reverse complement.
CTAGAGTGAGGGAGTCGAAGCCTAGTCCTACTAGAGTGCGGAAGTCCGAGCCCAGCAGAGAGAGCAGTTTGGGATAGCCGGAAGGAAGGAAGATCAACCCTACCGGCAACGGCTTTACCAGCAACTGCAGCCAGCCCACCTGCTAGGAGAGTCAACGTCGCCTACGGATACCTGGTCAGCGACAGCGGTTAGCGACGATCTGACCAGCGACGACACCCGGTACTTCCTGCGGCAGCGCATCGCTCAGGATTCTCGACGTTGCGAGGAACAGGAGATAAAAGATCAAGCCTTCTTTCTTCTTTCTCTCTACACTCGCTCTCTCTCTGGTGATGCGACGGCCGGTGCGCGTCGAAAGAGATAGCCTGGCACTCACGTCCCGGCTATCTGAAGGTTCGCGCTAAGATTAATTTATAGTGATGTAAGTTGCGACCGGTGAATTGTCCAGGCGCCCACGTGCCGGACAATTTACCCGGTATTGATTCGCGTAGTTTTTAAGTAAGTTTGTAATAGGTTAAGTACGCGATTAGGTATTAAGATGAAATGCGAAATGTTCATTTGAGATTATCTAAGTAGTTTATTGTTCTATTTGCAGTTTGTTGGTCGGTAATTTAGATTATGTTATGCGCGCGTATGTTCAGTATGAATAATTATTAATAATAATAGGTTGTAAACGAGATTTGATTTCTATCTTTCTATAATTCATTTATCAGCCTCTCCTCGTTTTCTCCCTCAATTGCCTTGAGCGAAAGTGCCTCACTTACCCCGCAAAAGAATTCGTAACAAGGATCGAGTTTTGTTACAATTTGTTTATAATAAATTTTATTGAACACAAAATATTTGTTATTATATAAAAATTTTATACCTTTCCGAATCTCTTCTATTGAAAATTCACAGTTTTTAATTTGTTCATAATGTTTGTCCAATCCCTTTAAGACTAAATCACACGATATGTTTGTGGATAAGGAACTTACATCCAATGATATTAAAACGTGATCGTTTGGAATATAACTATATCTCTCAGTTTCTGTTTTAACTGTCCACTGTTTAAAATGTGAGAGTTAGGTTTCTTTATAACTGTTTTAAGAGCACTATATAAGAATTTTGCTAATTTGTTAGTAGGGCTATTAATTGATGAAATTATTGGACGTAGTTGGACATTTTCTTTATGAATTTTTTAGGTAATCCATAGCATTTTGCTATAGATGTGTCAGTTTGAGTTAAATCATTATTATGCCAATATTTTTACAGAAAACCATTATCATTCCAGTCTTTTAAAATTGTTTTTACGTCTCCTTGTAATTTATAAGCCTTAATTAACATCTATGAGGAAGGGATAATGGATGAAGAGTATATATATATATATATATGGGTTGAAATACTTGATTTCTCACTTTATTGTAACTTGACTGTGCTACGAGTTATACGTTTTAGCCTATAATAATTTGACTACGAGAGAAATGCAACCCTATTGTTAATAATTTGTTGTTTTTCTATTAATAAAGTCTGAAGAGGTGAGCAAATGTGCTGACGAAAGTTGCTGAATATAATTAAAATTAAGTGAATTTCCATCTCTCACTATTTCCCATCTTTCCATCATTACAAAATTTATTATTTAAAAAATTATAAGAGAATCAAGACAGTATGTTACCGTATAGATTATCAGGATCCGCAGCATTCTTGAGTGAGTTTTCTAAGTCAATATTAATTAGTTTGAACAGAATTTGGTGACTATGAAGATATATATTGTGATGATGCGTCATCACACAAAATATTTCCGGCACTGCGGCAGAACAGCCACGACCGCATACACCCGCCCACGCACTCCCGGATCTCGCGAACTATGACCTCTAGAAACCTCCCTGACCGATTCGCACGACCCTTACGCTCGCGTACAACCCCTCGCGCACTCACGACCCGATCCGACCCTCCCCCAGGGAGCTAGAAGCCCCTAAAGTTTCCAGCCGCGATCAGCTGATCGCAAGCCCCCGTTAGTTAAGGCAGGCCTAGCTAGACTAGAAGTAGGAGCGACCGAGCGCGTGAGAGCGAGCGAGACCGCCGATGCTAGACCGATCGGAAGCGAGCGAGGGGAATCGGTAAGACCAACGAGCGGTAGATAGAAGAGGATAGACAAGCGACGCTAGTTGACTGACCAATCGTTATCAGCTTAGGGGTGGTCGAACTAATGAGGGAAAACCGACGCTATCTTCGCGACCAGTAGGCAAATTAGGCGCGAAGGACCGACCAATAAATAAATTGCGCGGGTAAAAAACATTAATATAGACGGCGCTGAGACCTGGCTTAGCAACAAGCTAGCCAATCAACAAATACGAAGGGGAAGTAAACTAGGAGAAGCGGCGCGTCGCCGAAAAACGGCGCGCCAGTAGTAACCATTAAGCCTCGACGGTAAGTAGTCCGCCGAGCCTCGCTGTTGCGCGGTACAAAGGAGAGAGGATAGATAAAGTGAAAAGATTAAGCATACAAAGAGAATAGTGAAGGTGAGAATAGCAAAGAGAATAGTGAAAGTGAGCATAGCAGAGAGAATAGCGAAAGTGAGCATAGTAGAGAGAATAGCGAAAGTGAGCATAGCAGAGAAAATAGTGAAAAGAATAGTGAAGAGAAATAAGCATAGAAAGAGAATAGCGAGAGTGAGAATAGCGGAGAAAAGCGTCCGAACAGTGATAAAAAATAGCGATAACATAGAGATAACAAATAGCGATAACGAATAACGATTAACGAGCAGCGATAACAAACAGAATAGTGATCGGCCGAAAAATTAACAAGAGTAAGTACCTTTTCCTTACTACTGATTTTCTGTTGCATGACCGATAATCGCGAGTTTGCCGCGCATTGTCGACCGCCGCGTTTCGGGAGTGCCGTACGACCTTCGCGCGTCCGACAGTAGCATTCGTCCACTTATTGCTGACCACTGAAAATCCTTTTGTCGAGCCGATGTATGATCATTGTCCGCAATTTGAAGTTGTCGCATGATTACCGAACGCTCGCGTTTTCGGGAGTGCCGCATGACCTTCGCGCGCATTACGCCTTGTGACCGAAACGTTTGCCGTTGTCTCCAAGTTTTCTTTGTTACGTCGTCTCGTTGCCCTGCGTTTGAAATTGTCGCCTAATCGCCGAATGTTCGCGCGCGGGTATGCCGTATGACCTTCGCGCGCCCGTTGCCGTTGCTGTACATGTTTTCGCCACCGACCTTTCGGGCATAGTTTCGCGTGTCGCCGTACTGTTGTCATCCGAGAAACGAATTTTCCTTAGAGTGCGCGCCTATGAATTCCTCCTTTGAGCCGACCTAAACATTACACGAGTCGTGTTAGACCTTTGTTCGACCGGTAGAATTCGGATACATATTCGCCTTTATTTTGTTCGCGATCGTCGTTACAAGTACCGTCAACACCGCGAACAGTAGTTAACCTTCGCGCGACCGACCGAATTCCTGAGCGCATTAGTTTCGAACGAGCTGGAATTTTCGCCGCGAATAAATAAACCGACGTTGTATATCCGAATCGTATCCGAAGTCCGAAATACTCGACCGAATCGTTGTCTGTTTAAACCGGCCTCGCATCGTAGTACGCCACTCGCGTCCCCCAGTAACCTAGACCAGGCTGACCATCGCGAGGGATAGACCACTCGGGTTGACCCGGGAAATCCTTTTTGCATAATAAATCCGAATTATCTTTACATCCGACTTATTATTGACTGTACCCATCTGATCGCCTCATCCCCCGTAGCTTTCGCGATCGGTTTGAGATCGGTAAACGCGCGCGCGAATTCCCCGACTGCTCTGATCATCACCTAGCCGATAGCCACCGTCGCAGCCACTACGCCACCAGTCCAGGGAAGGAGCTATCATCCCCTGAACCACTAGCCGTCAACCGGGGCGCCCCTGCGACGCCCCCCCTCGATGTACCCGCTTCTGGGTTAAGAGCCGCCATGCCCCGAATCTTCTAGCTAGCCGAACGAGCCGCAGCCGTGGGTGGCCCTGGAAACCACCCGTTGTCCCCCTCTCCCTTTTTCGCTCGATACGTCTCCCCGCTTTAGACTCGACCGAATCGTCGCCTAGGACTTCGCGCCCCCGCTTCATTCTTCACAGGTGATAGCCGGCCACGCGCGCAAGAACACCGACGGCGACAAGGAGGGAGGCAACGGGGACACCACCCGACCTCACAGCGACCAGCAGGACCACCGAGCCGAGAACCAGCCAACGTTGCAGTGCTACCCGCTCTCCTAACGCGAGAGCGCGGTAGCTGGCGCCCAACATATAATAAATAAAGCTGCATACGTTGTCTCGGCTGACTGCGCGCCGCTGGCGACAGCGCGAGTCCGGAAGAATAACCGTCTCTTATTTTTCCCCTCCCTCTCCCCCGTCGCAATATAATATCGCCAGTTAGAGTATTATAAGATATGATTATTTGAGTCAGTTTTTTCATGATACATTGATACAAGTAGACGCCGACTATTTTTAAGTTTACTTTGTCTGTGTTGTTTCGTGTAGTTTTTGCACAGGAAGATTGTCCTATCTTCGGCAGTAGAGGGCCAGGACAATCGTCGTACTGAGGACAAGGTAACTTATGGTTTGGGTTACCGCGGGGTCTGAAGATCGGTCACGTCCTCGTCGTTGACCCTGGGATCTACTCTTTCTCTGTAACAAATCACCGAGAAAGAATAGATAGCGAAGAACCGATCAAATAATTGTCATATTTTTACATATGTTGCAGTTGATTTTTGTTTCAGGTCTCGCAGGGTAGTCAAGGGCGACAAAGGTATTTATTATACAAAATATTGCATGTACTGTGTTGAAAACTAGTTTTGAATGTTGCTTTTTGTAGTTAGTTGTAAGCTTACTGTTCGTCTTTTGCTTATATAATTAATTGTTTAATACGATTAATGTTTTTTTTACCTTTCTGTTACAGATAAAAAAGAGTCCCGCAGACAACGGTGGTTGATTCTGCGGTCCGAATTATTCAGGGCGAAGGCCGTTAGGAACGACAGATTCATTTGGAAATATAAATTACCGATTGAATCTGTCGTCCCTACCGCAGTGAATCAACCACCACCACCTGTAATACCGGTGGTACGGCCAGAACCGCCATTACCGCCAACACCACCACCACCGCCAACACCACCACCACCAACGTCGTCACATACACCCGGCGGGATTCAGCCCTCCTCTTCTTCCTCGTCATCCTCATCCTCATCCTCCTCCTCTTCATAAAATTATTAAAATTTAAAAGAAAAAAAATAAATAATGAATAATTTATAAAATTTTTATATAACTATTTTATAACTTTTAACCCGGGGCAGCGTGGCAAATAAAATAATCAAATTGCTGACCCAAGTAGGCAGTCTCGGGAAATTGGCTCAGATTCAGAGCAAGCCAATGCCCGAGGATTGCTATACTATCCTACGGGAATTATTAATATCTTTGCGTGACGGAGAGGATCCTCACGCAAAGATAAAGGTAATTCCCATAGGAGGGTTGGCGATTAATGAACGGGTGAAAGCCCGGGAAAGGGCCGAGAAGCGCCGTGATGCACTCGAATCCCCGGAGGAGAGTGCACCAAGGTGCTTGGAAAAGCGGCCTCGTTTAGGTAAATATAATTTCTTTTTTCGTATTCTTGCGGTACATTCTTCAAATTATTTGAAAATAACCATTTTCTTTTCAGGTGACGAGTAGCGGGGGCAAATTTGCCCGTTATGTGTATGTGTGTGCGTGTGTATGTGTATGCGTGTGTGTGTATGTGTGAGTGCGTGTGTGTGTGCGTGCGCGTGTGTGTGTGTGTATGTGTATGTGTGTGTGTGAATGTATAGGGTCTGAAGATCGGGCACGTCCTCGCCGTAGACCCTGGGGATCCGTTCATTTTCACAAATAAATCTGTGAGGATGAACGGATCGCGAAGACCCGATCAGAAACAGAAATAACCAATAACAGGAATAGTAGGATATTAATAATTCTTTTTTTCTTTGTTTCAGGTCAACCATCCAGGACATCAACGGGACAGCAGCAGAAGGGACATCGGCAAGAACACAACGCTATATTAATTAATGTTTTTTTTGTCTTTATGTTTCAGGTAAACCATCCAGCGCGAGAGGACAGCCACACAATACCATTAAAGGCTCCAAGAGGAGGAACATATATTTTTTTTTTCGTTTTAAGTCAACCGGACAGCAGAAGGGGCAAGAATTTTTTTTTCGATACTCCGTGCGCTAAATGCGTCTTTCTCGCACTCTCGGCAGAAATCATGCCTTAAAAATTGCACTTTCCACATGTCGTATCAAAAAATACGGTACGCCGGTATCCAACCCTATAACGAAATGTCAAAGTCCATGCGCATTGCATTTGAGAGGTAAAAAAATCAATAGAAATGGAAAAAAAGGGCATTTCAGACTATAATTTTTGCCGTAGATTACATATCCTTTTTCAAAATGACGAAATAATGGCAAGAAACCCGTAAATACAAAGAAAGGTTATAGGATTATTCGATCACCGAAATTTTTACAAGTCCCAAAAAGATTTATTGATTTATCCGTTTTGCCGAAACGTTGACGAATCCCGACAAGGTTATTGGGTTGGGTTATTGGGTTATTGGGTTATTGGATTATTCGGTAATCGAAATTTCGACAAGTCCGAATATAGTTTATTGGTTTATCCGTTTTGCTGAAACGTTGACAAGTCCGAAAAAGTTATTGGTTTATTCGGTAATCGAAATTTCGACAATTCCGTAAAAGGTTATTGGTTTATTCGGTAATCAAAATTTCGACAAGTCCGAATATAGTTTATTGATTTATCCGTTTTGCCGAAACGTTGACGAGTCCGAAAAGGTTATTGGTTTATTCGGTAATCGAAATTTCAAAAAATCCGTAAAAGGTTATTGGTTTATTTGGTCGTCGGAATTGAAACAAGTCCCAAAAAGATTTATTGATTTATCCGTTTTGCCGAAACGTTGACGAATCCCGACAAGGTTATTGGGTTGGGTTATTGGGTTATTGGGTTATTGGATTATTCGGTAATCGAAATTTCGACAAGTCCGAATATAGTTTATTGGTTTATCCGTTTTGCTGAAACGTTGACAAGTCCGAAAAAGTTATTGGTTTATTCGGTAATCGAAATTTCGACAATTCCGTAAAAGGTTATTGGTTTATTCGGTAATCGAAATTTCGACAAGTCCGAATATAGTTTATTGATTTATCCGTTTTGCCAAAACGTTGACGAGTCCGAAAAGGTTATTGGTTTATTCGGTAATCGAAATTTCAACAAATCCATAAAAGGTTATTGGTTTATTTCGTCGTCGGAATTTAAACAAGTCCCAAAAAGATTTATTGATTTATCCGTTTTGCCGAAACGTTGACGAATCCCGACAAGGTTATTGGGTTGGGTTATTGGATTATTCAGTAATCGAAATTTTGACAAGTCGAAATAAGATTATTGGATTATTCGATCGTCGAAATTTAGACAAGTCCGTAAAAGGAGATCGTTCAACCGGTGAATAATATCAATACCTTTTTTTTCAGGAACTTGTTAATTATCAAGGACTTGGGTGACTTATTGCTACCTTTTTTTTCCAGATCATGGCGTCATCTTCAGCTTCTGGTGAGGAGAATCGTCTTCGTCGCAGTTCACGGCTTTTTTCACAGGAACTGGATGTATGGCCTCAGCTCATCAAGAGGTAAGTAGTTAATTTTTACGAGTATAAAAGACGATTGGATACTATGATGAATAAATTTATGTTTTTTCTTTATAGGCCGTCTGGTGAAATTGGTTTTAACGAAATTGATTTGCGCGCATATTACGATTATTTCCGTCACCGTTATTTCAACGGTGACGTTGAAATGAAAGAGTGGCGGATCTATCGTGGATATGCGGGCAAAACAAATATTGGGTTGACTGATTTCACGGACCGACACATCATAGTGAACGTGAAGAAGCACACGTCTTTGCAGCAAGTGACTGGTACCATCTTGCACGAGATGTGCCATGTTCACCTCTACTGCAAAGACGGTGCAAAGTCCGTTGACTGCGCCGATCATGGCGAACTCTTTCAAAAGAAGCTAAAAATGATCAATGATCAAGGGGAGTGCTACGTCGAGTGGTAGCGGTAAGTATCAATATTCAACGAATTTATTTTAATATTTATATTCATATCGTTCATCTATATATGTAATTTTTTTTACAGGTTGGCGATCACTCGGCGTTTGGACAATGTCAGGATTTTGAGTCACGGAGTTGACGGTAAAACGACTGGTTTGTCGTGTTACCGCCAACTTCGTTCTAAAAGAACTATGTGTGACGGCACAGGGTTCCTGACGTTGTCGGCGAATGTTGTTTGTGTGTAAATGAGTGAATGTGGGGTCTGATGATCGGTCACGTCCTCACCGTAGACCCTGGGGATCCGTTCTTTCTTACGAATAAAACTGTGAGGATGAATGGATCGCGAAGAATCGATCCGAAATTACACTGTAACCCATGAGAGGAACACAAGGCTACTAATAATTCTTTTTTTTTTCTTTGTTTCAGGTCAACCATCCAGGACATCAACGAGACAGCAGCAGAAAGGGCATCGATAAGTACACAAGACTACTAATAATTCTTTTTTTTTCTTTGTTTCAGGTCAACCATCCAGGGCATCAACGGGACGGCAGCAGAAAGGGCATCGATAAGAACACAAGGATATATTAAAGTTTTTTTTGTCTTTATGTTTCAGGTAAACCATCCAGCGCGAGAGGACAGCCACTGAATACCATCAAAGGCTCCAGAAAAAGAAACATCTATTTTTTTTTTGTTTCAGGTCAACCGGACAGCAAAAGGGGCAAAAATTTTTTTTCGATACTCCGAGCGCAAAGTGCGTCTTTCTCGCACTCTCGGCAGAAAACGTGCCTTGAAAATTGCACTTTTAACATGTCGTATCAAAAAATACAGTACGGTACCTTGTAACAAAATGTCAAAGTCCATGCGCATTGCCTTTGAGAGGTTATAAAAAAAAAGAATAAAAATGGAAAAAAGAGGTTTATTGGTTTATTCAGTCATCGAAATTTGGAAAAGTCCGAATAAGATTTATTGGTTTATTCGACCACTGGAATTTTGACAAGTCCGTAAAAGGTTATTGGTTTATCCAGTTTGCCGAAATTTCGACAAGTTCCGACAGGGGTTATTGGTTTATTCGGTAATCGAAATATCGACAAGTCCGAATAAGTTTACTGGTTTATTCGACCACCGGAATTTGGACAAGTCCGTAAAAGGTTATTGGATTATTGAGTCATGGAAATTGTGACAAGTCCCGACAAGGTTATTGGTTTATTAGGTTATGCAATAACCTTAAACGAGCGGTAAAAATGAAACAGCGATTTACATGCTTATTTTTGGCTAAAAAACAGTTTCCCCTTGGTTCCGTCTCGATTCCGCGCTTTCCCTCGATTTTCACCGAATCCATATATATAAACCCAATAACGTTGTTGGCCTGGTTTGCTTGGAATACGGGTCTACTTGGGTTATTGGGTTATTTGACCTGATTTGTTCATTGGCCTAAGGGGTTATAATGTGCGACTAACACAACAAATTACATAAATCAGACGTGTCAAAGTCCATGCGCATTGCTTTTGTGAGGTTCATAAAGATATATTAGCAATAACGTTATTTCGACAAAACGACCTAAAGAGCGAAAAATCATAAGACATCCAATAATTTACGAAAAAAGTGAAAAATCTTGAAATTTCGTCAAAATTACGGAAAATGCGAAAATTCTTGAAATTTCATCATATTTACGAAAAATGTAAAAAAAAGTGAAAATTCATGAAATTTCGACAAAATGATGAAAAAAGTGAAAAAAGTGAAAAATCTTGAATTTTCGTCAAATTTACGAAAAATGTGAAAATTCATGAAATTTTGTTAAATTCTTAAAAAGATTAAAAAACTTTGAAATATTCGAAAATTTGTGAAAAAAGTCTTGAAAACTTTGAAATTTGACATTAACCCAAGATCGCTCAAAGATCGCTCATCCTCAGTTTCCGAATCGGCCTAAACCCAATAACCCAATAACCCAACCCAATAATTCTTGTGGGAAGGTTATTGGGTTATTGGGTTATTGGGTTATTTTACCTGATTTGTTCATTGGCCTAAGGGGTTATAATTTGCGACTAACACAACAAGTTACATAAGTCAGACGTGTCAAAGTCCATGCGCATTGCTTTAGAAGGTTCAAAAAAATATATTAGTAATAATGGGAATTCGACAAAACGACCTAAAAAGCGAAAAATCATAAGATATCCAATAATTTACGAAAAAAGTGAAAAATCTTGAAATTTCGTGAAAATGACAAAAAAAGTGAAAAATCATGAAATTTCGTGAAAATGACGAAAAAAGTGAAAATTCATGAAAATTCGACAAAATGATGAATAAAGTGAAAAATCTTGAAATTTCGTGAAAATGACAAAAAAAGTAAAAGATCATGAAAACAGTGAAAAATCATGAAATTTCGAAAAAATAAGCAAAAAAGTGAAAAATGTGAAAATTCATGAAAAGAGTGAAAAACTTTGAAATATCCGAAAAATCGTGAAAAGTCTTGAAAACTTTGAAATTTGACGTTGAGCCAAGATCTCCCAAAGATCTCCCATCCCCGGTTTCCGAATGGGCCTAAACCCAATAACCCAAAGTATATTTGGGTTATTTGGGTAATGGATGGGTTATTCGCGAGAGTCCGCTTGGAAATGGCGTGAATCGGCCTTTTAGCATTCACTACCCAAACGTTACCCAAATTACCCAAAGTATATTTGGGTATTGGATGGGTAACGAATGGGTTATACACCGGATTCCGCTTGGAAATGATGTAAAACGAATTTTTCTTATCGTTACCCAACCCAAAATCGAAATGGTTATTTGGGTTATTGGGTTGGGTTATACCGATAACCCATAATTTTTTTTTCATAAATCGGTAGATTTTCGCTCGCGGATACCAAAAAAATCAAAAAAATCGATTTCTACCGATTTTTGACAAGGAATTCGTACCCTAAAAATGATGGTCCGGGCGCGAGTTCCTTCGTCTGCCCCGCGAAAATGTAGTCCGGACGCTGATGCGCTTGTCTGGCACGCGAAAAGATGATTCGGACACGAGTTTCTTAGTATGCCCCGCGAAAAGGTAGTCTGGATGCAAATACGCTCACGTGCCCCGCGGAATGATAGTCCGGGCGCTAGTTTTCCATTTGCCCTACGAAAAGGTAGTCCGGATGCATATATGCTAATTTGCCCCGCGAAATAATAGTCCGGGTGCGAGTTCCTTCGTCTGCCCCGCGAAAAGGTAGTCCGGACGCATATAACGCTCACGCGCCCCGCAAAATGATGGTCCAAATGATTATCAATTACAATGTGAAATAAATTTAATTTCGTTTGAATCGCGCTCGTAAGAGATCACAGTTGCACGGAAATAATATACCAATTATTGCCGCGAGTGTCTTGAATTCGAAGCCGGATACTTGCGAGCGCAAATGTCTTACCCGAGCACAAAAACATAAGAAGAACACGTGTTAATATTTATACGACACCTCTGGGCCTGTCGTTCAACGAGTTATCCGCACGTGTTTGGAAAAAGACCTCGATAGGTAGTTATCCTTTATTACGCCATGATACTATTTCTTCGGATAGCCGACACCCGATTTTCTCTTGTTTTCGAAATTGGACTCTGCTGTCGCTTGGCTTACTAACACGTTTGGCACATATGTCACAGGGCTCGCGCGGAAAATTCCGATAACAATTACGGCTCTGGAAGATAACGTACGATTTAAAAAATTTTTTTTGGTAAGGTAAAGTAATTTAGAGAAATTATAATAATGGGCATATTTATTTCGTCGGAATATACGTCCTTCATTTTTTTTCATGCCTTTCCTAAAGTTTCGTTAAAGGTTTTATCAGTTTTTAAATGCTTGATCAGTGTAGATTTTCAGTGTGCGTGTGCGTGTGTGCATGGTATAATAATTTTTGTAATATAATCCATTCGATATTATCCTCATGTACCCTAAAAATGATGGTCCGAGCGCGAGTTTTCCTTTTGCCCCGTGAAAAAGTAGTACGGACGCATATAAGGCTCACGCGCCCCGCGAAAAGATAGTCTGGAAGCAGAAACCCTCATTTATCCGAACATCGGTTCACCTAATCGGGGATTTCAATTAGCTTCTCTAATGAATGGTTTTATGACTTGTCATCTCTCATAAACATTCGAAAGATCACAGACGTTAAAAAATTTTACTCGCACTATCACGAAACGTCGAAACGTAAACACCCGCCAAAGCGGTGTAAAATGTTCGACGTTGCCACTACCGCGGATAAAAAATTGATGTATTCGACCTCCGCGTCGCCAACGAAGTAATTGCCCCTGTTGCTCAAACACTCGCCCGTGGGGGCGGGGTTATGCAGCAGTCAGAGTACTACCCGATCTAAACGTAAACGCGCGAATCTACAGACGATCAGACAACGTCGAAACGTAAACACTCGCCAAAGCGGTGTAAAATGTTCGACGTTGCCACAACCGCGGATAAAAAATTAATGTTATCAACCTCCGCATCGCCAACGAAGTAATTGCCCCTGATGCTCAAACACTCGCCCGTGGGGGCGGTGTTATACAGCAGTCAAAGAACTACCCGATCTAAACGTAAACGCGCGAATCTACAGACGATCAGACAACGTCGAAACGTAAACACCCGCCAAAGCGGTGTAAAATGTTCGACGTTGCCACTACCGCGGATAAAAAATTGATGTTATCGACCTCCGCGTCGCCAACGAAGTAATTGCCCCTGATGCTCAAACACTCGCCCGTGGGGGCGGTGTTATACAGCAGTCAGAGAACTACCCGATCTAAACGTAAACGCGCGAATCTACAGACAATCAGACAACGTTGAAACGTAAACACCCGCCAAAGCGGTGTAAAATGTTCGACGTTGCCACTACCGCGGATAAAAAATTAATGTTATCGACCTCCGCATCGCCAACGAAGTAATTGCCCCTGATGCTCAAACACTCGCCCGTGGGGACGGTGTTATACAGCAGTCAGATAACTATCCGAGCTAAGCGCAACCGCGCGACGCACGAATCTATAGACGATCAGACAACGTTGAAACGTAAACACTCGCCAAAGCGGTGTAAAATGTTCGACGTTGCCACAACCGCGGATAAAAAATTAATGTTATCAACCTCCGCATCGCCAACGAAGTAATTGCCCCTGATGCTCAAACACTCGCCCGTGGGGACGGTGTTATACAGCAGTCAGAGAACTATCCGAGCTAAGCGCAACCGCGCGACGCGCGAATCTATAGACGATCAGACAACGTTGAAACGTAAACACCCGCCAAAGCGGTGTAAAATGTTCGACGTTGCCACTACCGCGGATAAAAAATTGATGTTATCGACCTCCGCGTCGCCAACGAAGTAATTGCCCCTGATGCTCAAACACTCGCCCGTGGGGGCGGTGTTATACAGCAGTCAGAGAACTACCCGATCTAAATGTAAACGCGCGAATCTACAGACGATCAGACAACGTCGAAAAGTAAACACTCGCCAAAGCGGTGTAAAATGTTCGACGTTGCCACTACCGCGGATAAAAAATTGATATTATCGACCTCCGCGTCGCCAACGAAGTAATTGCCCCTGATGCTCAAACACTCGCCCGTGGGGGCGGTGTTATACAGCAGTCAGAGAACTACCCGATCTAAACGTAAACGCGCGAATCTACAGACGATCAGACAACGTCGAAACGTAAACACTCGCCAAAGCGGTGTAAAATGTTCGACGTTGCCACTACCGCGGATAAAAAATTGATGTTATCGACCTCCGCGTCGCCAACGAAGTAATTGCCCCTGATGCTCAAACACTCGCCCGTGGGGGCGGTGTTATACAGCAGTCAGAGAACTACCCGATCTAAATGTAAACGCGCGAATCTACAGACGATCAGACAACGTCGAAACGTAAACACTCGCCAAAGCGGTGTAAAATGTTCGACGTTGCCACTACCGCGGATAAAAAATTGATATTATCGACCTCCGCGTCGCCAACGAAGTAATTGCCCCTGATGCTCAAACACTCGCCCGTGGCGGCGGTGTTATACAGCAGTCAGAGAACTACCCGATCTAAACGTAAACGCGCGAATCTACAGACGATCAGACAACGTCGAAACGTAAACACTCGCCAAAGCGGTGTAAAATGTTCGACGTTGCCACTACCACGGATAAAAAATTGATATTATCGACCTCCGCGTCGCCAACGAAGTAATTGCCCCGGATGCTCAAACACTCGCCCGTGGGGGCGGTGTTATACAGCAGTCAGAGAACTACCCGATCTAAACGTAAACGCGCGAATCTACAGACGATCAGGCAACGTCGAAACGTAAACACCCGCCAAAGCGGTGTAAAATGTTCGACGTTGCCACTACCGCGGATACAAAATTAATGTTATCGACCTCCGCATCGCCAACGAAGTAATTGCCCCTGATGCTCAAACACTCGCCCGTGGGGACGGTGTTATACAGCAGTCAGATAACTATCCGAGCTAAGCGCAACCGCGCGACGCGCGAATCTATAGACGATCAGACAACGTTGAAACGTAAACACTCGCCAAAGCGGTGTAAAATGTTCGACGTTGCCACTACCGCGGATAAAAAATTGATATTATCGACCTCCGCGTCGCCAACGAAGTAATTGCCCCTGATGCTCAAACACTCGCCCGTGGCGGCGGTGTTATACAGCAGTCAGAGAACTACCCGATCTAAACGTAAACGCGCGAATCTACAGACGATCAGACAACGTCGAAACGTAAACACTCGCCAAAGCGGTGTAAAATGTTCGACGTTGCCACTACCACGGATAAAAAATTGATATTATCGACCTCCGCGTCGCCAACGAAGTAATTGCCCCGGATGCTCAAACACTCGCCCGTGGGGGCGGTGTTATACAGCAGTCAGAGAACTACCCGATCTAAACGTAAACGCGCGAATCTACAGACGATCAGGCAACGTCGAAACGTAAACACCCGCCAAAGCGGTGTAAAATGTTCGACGTTGCCACTACCGCGGATACAAAATTAATGTTATCGACCTCCGCATCGCCAACGAAGTAATTGCCCCTGATGCTCAAACACTCGCCCGTGGGGACGGTGTTATACAGCAGTCAGATAACTATCCGAGCTAAGCGCAACCGCGCGACGCGCGAATCTATAGACGATCAGACAACGTTGAAACGTAAACACTCGCCAAAGCGGTGTAAAATGTTCGACGTTGCCACTACCGCGGATAAAAAATTGATGTTATCGACCTCCGCGTCGCCAACGAAGTAATTGCCCATGACGCTCAAACACTCGTCCGTGGGGACGGTGTTATACAGCAGTCAGATTACTATCCGATCTAAACGCACACAAACGCACACGCACGAATCTCTTGACTATCAGGCCACGTCGAAACGTAAACGCCCGCCAAAGCTTTATAAAATTCGCATTATCTCTAATCCAGAAGCACTTATATTTTCGACCTCTGTAACGCGAATGATCACTCCATTGCTCTAAACATATAATAATTTTTTAATATTTAAATTTAAATAATTACCGTAATAAATCGCGGATGCAAAGTTATCGATAATCTACTCTAATGTGAGCTGCACGACGTACCAGGCACTACTAACTGTAGTTCTGAAAAATGGCCGTCCCCCCACTCTTGTTCCCCCTGGGTGTTCGGCTATTGGCTGTCGGCTATTGGCTGTCGGCTAATCGCTGACTGACGCTGTCTCTCTTCTTTTTCCAACACTCGCTCTATCTGGCTCCGCCTCGAGGACGACAGCCCAAGTACCGAGTGCGAATGCAGCACTAGGGCCTATACAAAAAAAAAATGTTTTATTCAATTCAAAATTATTTTAAAATTATATTAGATGTACTAATTCCAAGAGGGCCCGAAGGGTCGAAAATATAAAAAATAGATGTTATTTTAAAAATATTGTTTAATTAAAATTGATAAAAAACTTTGGTAGTTTGCATTTTATAACTCATTCTAAGCCCTATCCGAATCATTCATTAAAAAATTTTTTTATTATATGGTCGAACCATGTAAGGGAAATATTTTGATTTCTTTGTGTAATTAATCGTACGTTGCTTAGGGAAAGGGGGGGGGAGCCAAGAAGGCACTGAACAAAGAGAAAAGCGTTTCAACAAATTTACTCGCTTATATTTTGAAAGTTATAGATATTTAAAGCGGAAAGATTTTAAAATCATTTCTACTAACCGTTAAGTATTGTTTATAAAAAATTATAATCTCGAAAAGTTAGAAAATGAATAATTTGTATCGATAAATGTCTGATGTACGAATTCTCAACGATTGATATTTTGAATAGCACATTACTCATCAAGTTTAAAGATTGCGGGAATTAAATTTGAATTTTAACAAAAGATTAAAAAAAAATTACAGAAGCGATTTAATAGAATGGCATGGCGCCCAGGTATCCTTCATTAACCCTAAATTATATGTGAAAGTTTCTTATCCATCATCATGAAAAATATTTTAATTTATTTACCTATTTACTGTCAAAATTCGTTCGTAACGTATTGTTACGCCATGGTACTATTTCTTCGGATAGCCGACACCCGATTTTCTCTTGTGTTCGAAGTTGGACTCTGCTGTTGCTTGGCTTACTTACACGTTCGGCATACATGTCACAGGGCGCGCGCGGAAAATTCCGATAACAATTACGGCTCTGGAAGATAACGTCCGATTTAAAAAATTTTTTTGGTAAGGTAAAGTAATTTAGAGAAATGATAATAATGGACATATTTATTTCGTCGAAATATACGTCATTCATTTTTTTTCATGCCTTTCCTAAAGTTTCGTTAAAGGTTTTATCAGTTTTTAAATGCTTGATCAATGTAGATTTTCAGTGTGCGTGTGCGTGTGTGCATGGTAGAATAATTTTTGCAATATAATCCATTCGATATTATCCTCATGTACCCTAAAAATGATGGTCCGGGCGCGAGTTCCTTCGTCTGATGATTCGGACACGAGTTTCTTAGTATGCCCCGCGAAAAGGTAGTCTGGATGCATATACGCTCACGTGCCCCGCGGAATGATAGTCCGGGCGCTAGTTTTCCATTTGCCCCACGAAAAGGTAGTCCGGATGCATATATGCTAATGTGCCCCGCGAAATAATAGTCCGGGTGCAAGTTCCTTCGTCTGCCCCGCGAAAAGGTAGTCCGGACGCATATAACGCTCACGCGCCCCGCAAAATGATAGTCCAAATGATTATCAATTACAATGTGAAATAAATTTAATTTCGTTTGAATCGCGCTCGTAAGAGATCACAGTTGCACGGAAATAATATACCAATTATTGCCGCGATTGTCTTGAATTCGAAGCCTCATACTTGCGAGCGCAAATGCCTTACCCGAGCACAAAAACATAAGAAGAACACGTGTTACTATTTTTACGACACGTCTGGGCCTGTCGTTCAACGAGTTATCCGCACGTGTTTGGAAAAAGACATCGATAGGTAGTTATCCTTTATTACGCCATGATACTATTTCTTCGGATAGCCGACACCCGATTTTCTCTTGTTTTCGAAATTGGACTCTGCTGTGGCTTGGCGCGGAACATTCCGATAACAACTACGGTCCAAGCGTCTCAAATTTTTTGAAATGTTTTCCAAGTTATATATTCTCAGTCGTCAGTCGTATAACTTCAAACATATATATATATATACACTTCAACGATGTTCAACGGCGGGGAAAAGAAATACAACACCCTCCGGCCTCCCAGCTATTTTCGTAGAGTGGGGATGTTGAAATATACTATATAAATGGGACTCGATATGTATTCTCAGTCGTTAGTCGTGGCGTGACTTGCCTACCGGACACACATCATGAGTGACAACAGAAAATATGTTAAGGTGTGGGATCAGAGGGCAAGAAGGCCAACAAAAATAAGCTTGCCAATATTCTTAGACGCGTCTTCACGATATAGCGAGTTCGCTTGCGTCGAGGATGACGGTAATCTGCGGGTGCTACCTCTTGTTAATCCGGATCCAGTAGTTCTCGATGGACAGCGACCTTTCAGAATGGTAAGACGTAACAATTTTTTAAATTTCGTGTGAAATGTTCGTAATAAGAAAGCTAATTGTTAAGATAATAATTAATAATTAAATGATGAGACAGTTGTTCGTAATCATTTTATTTCATGGATGTCATTACCTTACAGCCTACATTGGATCAGCTTGACCAGCACTTGAGAGAAATGGTCCAATGCATCGTATGCTATGAAACAGTCGCACCACAGCCATTTCACTGCCCTAACAAGTACTGCCTGTGTAGGCCATGCGCAATTCGCATGAAAAAGGTCTGCCCACTATGCAGATCTCGAGAGCAATTTATGTTGCCGACAAGCATATTGTCGGGAATATTACATTCTTACTCTCACGAATGCTGTAGGTGCAAAAATATTTATAATTATGAGCAATTCTGCGAGCATTATAAAGTATGCACAGCGAGGGCTGAAGAAATATTTGGCGATGAGGCGAAGGACGTCGTAATTCAGTTGGTGAATTATGGTGATATCATTTTTCACCAACACGTCTACACGCAAAATTTAGACGAGGAAGTCGTCCCCGCGTCCGAACAACCGTATTGGCTAGACTTTTATCGTCAACGATCGCGCCAGCACAATAATGTAAATTATTATTAATGTATATTATTAAGTAAATTAATATTTTGTTTATCTAAATAAATATGAATCTGTTAACTTTATATCGTCGAGATCATTGCGGCTATCCTTAACAATGTCCTTCCCAAGATATAATCAAGTGAAGCATGTTGAATAACTGAAAAAACAACTTTTAAGAAAATAAAAAGTTGCATGAATGCTTCATTTGATATATTATTACCTTATATAATTAGTTTATATTTTTATAATGAAATTAAATTAACGCAGATTGCATTTTCATCGATTGGTTAATCGGAAATAATTCATTCGAATATAAGCGATTTCATTTTATTTTCAATAACTATCAAACGAACATTTCTAGATCCATCATAATAACACCTTGCACGTTAATCATTTCGTGCCAGAGCCATAATTTCGTAGGGTACATTGGCGTATGCTAGACCACCTCGACTTTTACAGACGCGTTTGCGGCTTCGCACCTACCATGCAGCGCATAATGCAGCTGCGAGGAATGGCACAAGTTTCGTGGCCGAGCGAAAAAAGGTAAGTTTTTTTTTTATTAATTTTAATATAATAATTTTTTATAAAATAATTTAAAAATAATTATTTCTTTTATTGTTACAGCTCAGGGAAAGCAGCGCAGCAGTCTCCAGCGAGGAAGCGAAGCGGCTTCATGTTGAAGCCGTTAGTGACGTCTTCGACGTCACGTGCTTCCTCTGCTACGGCTATCTGCTACCTACCGCGGTGAGTTGCCCTCAGGGTCATACCGTGTGTGGAGATTGCGGTGAGCGATGCTCCATGATCTGCACTCAGTGCAGAGATCATGTGAGCATCAACGATGCTTACCGCAATCTCTTACAGAGAGAGCACGGTTTCGTTGCCTCAACAACGGCTGCCTTGAGGCAAATATGTCTGTCCAGACATATTTGGATCATAGGCAGCATTGCAACGAGGACCCTGATAGGCAATACCTGAAGGCCCGCGGTGGTAGAGAAATATCTCCACCACCGCGTAGCCCGTCGCCGGTCCTGGAGGATATCCAGGATACGGCGGCGGGGCCATCTTTCGGCGGTGAAGATATAGAAATAATAGAGATCGACTGATCTCTATTATTTCTATTTTTGACACCGTCGATCTCGACGATTCTTTTACGAACTACCTCTCTTCCTCATCTCACGGTGGTGAGATCTCACCACCGTGAGATGAGGAAGTGGGGGGTAGTTCCTAAAAGAACTAATATTTTTAACGCGGCCGTTATTTTAATAACGTCGGTCTCAAGCCCGAAGAAACGCAGAGAGGAAATATTAGAATTTTTTTTAGGTGTAATATTGCGATTATTATTTTAATTATGTCAGAATATAATTGTTAGTGACGTCTTCGACGTCACGTGCTTCCTTAGCTTCGGCTGTCTGCTGCCTACCGCGGTGAGTTGCCCTCAGGGTCATACCGTGTATGCGGATTGCGATCAGCGATGCTCCATGATCTGCACTAAGTGCAGAGATCATGTGAGCATCAACGATGCTTACCGCAGTCTCTTACAGAGAGCACGATTTCGTTGCCTCAACAACGGCTGCCTTGACGCATATAATAACTGATTTCTTTTATATAATTACCAGTAGCATTTGCTTGCGATTTTAATTTCTAATACGTCATCTACCTAAGCATCTGCAAACTACACCAAAAGATTTGACTTAGTTGGGTTACTGTGTTCGTTGGCCTAGTTGGGTTGGGTTGGATCGTTGTCTTAATGGATTCTAATTCGCAAGAAAGGAGTCATTAATCGAAAAAAAAAAATGAATCCGTGCAACGTATCCCCCCTAAATAATGACCTGCTATACAAGGGTACTCTTGGAAAACCGAAAAAACGTAAAATTCACGGGTGAAAAGTCACTTTTCTAAAAAAATATATTAAAAAAATTTATTTAAATAATTTCTAAAAATGTGAAGAGTTAACTATTGGATAGCGTTTGGAGATCCAAAGATATCGAGCAGCCCTGGCAGTTTTTTTCCGAGGGTTGGGTGGTTGATCGGAAAAATTTCGTAAAAACTGAAAAATCATTAAGTTTCGATAAAATTACAAAAAATGCGAAAGATCATTAAATTTTGATAAATTCACGAAAATATTGAATAATTATAAAAATTCGATAAATTAACAAAAAAAAGTGAAGAATCATTATTATCAATAACCCATATCTCATTAACCTAAACAATTGCTTTTACCTATGAGACTCCCCGACCTGGCTTCTTAGAAGTAAAAATCTTTGAACGAAATACGCGGCGAGACGCGGGCCGCGATTTGGACCAAACTGCGCCGAGCGATCGGCCTACCCTTCTACTTTATTCGGACAGTGTACTTAAGCATACGTTCGTAAAGTCCCCCCATAACCCAATAACCCTTGTTGGTCTGGTCTGCTTGGATCACGGGTCTACTTGGGTTATTGGGTTATTCGACCTGATTTGGTCATTGGCCTAAGGGGTTATAATGTGCGACTAACACAACAAGTTACATAAGTCAGACGTGTCAAAGTCCATGCACATTGCTTATGTGAGGTTCAAAAAATGCCAAAGTCCATGCGCATTGCTTTAGAAGGTTCAAAAAAATATGTTAGTAATAATGGCATTACGACAAAACGACCTAAAAAGCGAAAAATCATAAGATATCCAATAATTTACGAAAAAAGTAAAAAATCTTGAAATTTCGTCAAAATTACGGAAAATGTGAAAAATCTTGAAATTTCGACGAAAGGATGAAAAATGTGAAAAATCATGAAAAAAGTGAAAAATGATGAAATTTCGAAAAAATAAGCAAAAAAGTGAAAAATGTGAAAAATCTTGAAATTTCGACAAAATTACGAAAAATGTGAAAATTCTTGAAATTTCGACAAAAAGATGAAAAATTTTGAAATTTCGACAAAAGCACGAAAAATGTGAAAAATCTTGAAATTTCGCCAAAATAATGAAAAATATGAAAAAAGTGAAAAATCTTGAAATTTCGTGAAAATGACAAAAAAAGTAAAAAATCATGAAATTTCGAAAAAATAAGCAAAAAAGTGAAAAATGTGAAAAATCTTGAATTTTCGTGAAAATGACGAAAAAAGTGAAAAATCATGAAATTTCGAAAAAATAAGCAAAAAAGTGAAAAATGTGAAAATTCATGAAATTTTGGTCAAACTCATGAAAATCGTGAAAAACTGAAATATCCGAAAAATTGTGAAAAGTCTTGAAAACTTTGAAATTTGTCATTGAGCGAAGATCGCTCAAAGATCGCTCATCCTCGGTTTCCGAATCGACCTAAACCCAACCCAAGTGGTGTCGTTGGCCTGTTGGGTCACTTGACCTATTGGCCTATTGGGTTATGAAAAGTGAAATTTGGGTTATTAACGCTGATCATGGAACACTAGCTGGCGATGCTGGGAAAGGCTTAGTTCTTCAATGGACAAAGATGGACTTTTCTTTTATTTTAAACTTAGACTACATATGAACGTGTATCTTCTGGTTCTAATTTGCATCTTGTGGGTCTGGTTGACAATCTTCGATGTTACTTCAGTTGATTCAAGTCTTTCGGGTCCATTCAAAATATACCTTTTTAACGTTGAAACGAGTCATGGGAAATTGAGGTAATTGGACTTTGGAGTAAAAAAACGAATAAAGTAGACGTTTTGGATAATGTTAACCATTCATTTACTGTGTGTTTCGGTACAAATACATTTCGTTTACAAACATTTTCACAACATTATATACCATGAGTTATAGTAAAGATATCCAGTTCGGTCGGCCTAGTCTGGTTCGGTTCCGATTAGACTGGTACTTATTTAGAGATGACCTATTCATTTTCAACGATCATCACAAGATACTCAGCGAGGAAGCTGAACTATCGTGAAATTTCAAAAAATTAACGTATGAGATTTCAAATTTTGATAAAATGATCAACAATGTGAAAAATCTTGAAATTTTGTGAAATTGATGAAGATGATCAAAGTCCATGCGCATTGCTTGTGTGAGGTTCAAAAAAATATATAAGCAATGTCATTTCGACAAAACGATCTAAAAAGTGAAAAATCATGACACATCCAATAATTTACGAAAAAAGTGTACATTCCTGAATTTTCGTCAAAATGATGAAAAATGTGAAAAATCTTGAAATTTCGACAAAATTATGAAAAACGTTAAAAAAAGTGAAAAATCTTGAAATTTCGTGAAAATAAAAAAAATTAATAAAGTCAAAAATCATGAAATTTCGTGAAAATGTCGAAAAAAGTTAAAATTCATGAAATTACGAAAAGTGAAAAATCTTGAAATTTCGTGAAATTGACGAAGGTGATCAAAGTCCATGCGCATTGCTTCGTGGGATGTAACGAAATGTCAGTCCATGCGCATTGATTTTGAGATGTTCAAAAAAAATTTTGCGTAATCATGAAATTTCGACAAAATAAGCAAAAAAGTGAAAAAAGTGAAAGTTTATGAAATTTCGAAAAATTCAGGAAAAAAGTGAAAATCATGAAATTTCGTCAAATTTACGAAAAATGTGAAATATCATGAAATTTCGTGAAATTGACGAAGGCGATATATATATATATACAATATATATACAGGGTGAGTTATTTTAATTTCCCCAGTCTAATAACTTTTGAAACAAGCAAATTACGCAAAAATGTTTCAGACCAAAGTTGTAGGGGTTCAAGGGGGACATCTAGGGGTGACTTTGAAATTGACCTTGAGCTTGACCTTGACGGTTTTCTCAAGGTCATTTCTATTTTTTTAATGGAAACCCCTATTTCTGAACACAGGATCAGAAAGAGCGGGAAATTTTACGTTCAAGTATCTATTTAGTTTTTTTTCATAAGAACATAAACAATATTTCAGTTTTTACTTAAGAAATTGAAGCCGCTTTCAAACATCAAAAGGTTTAACGAGCATCGAAGACCTTTGTCGTACTTCTATTCTCAATGTGAAGCAAAGGTCAAATTCTTGAAAATTCTCTTATTTTTGTTACATTTCGAGGCGAAGCTTTTATCGCATATGACCGTTGTTAAATAAACTTCCAAAGAATAAGGGACTGGCCATGTACTAACGATGCTGATGTTTAAGATCATAAACTTCCTATCTTTAGCACTACCCAGGAACAACGACGTGGACGTAATAGGATTATGTTCCCTCTGGGGTGCTTTATTAACGTGAGTCCCCTTGCCTCTCACGATTCGGGGTGCTTTATTAACGTGAATCCCCTTGCCTCTCACGATTTGGGGTGCTTTATTAATGTGAGTCCCCTTGCCTCTCACAATTCGTGATGAAACTAGAATAAACTTAAAGTCCGGTGATCGTGCAGGCCAAGCAACTGGACCACCTCTTCCAATCCACCTTTGTTGGAAATTTCTATTTAAAAACTCTCGTACAATTAAAGCGAAATGCGGTCCTGCACCATCCAGTTGTATCCACATTCGACGTCTAGTCTCAAGATCTACGTCTTCAAGTAAAAGTGGGAGATGATCCCTTAAAAGTTCTAAAATAGCATTGCCGTTGACGTTTTCTTCAAAAAAGAATGGCCCGATGAGATGACCATTAACTATTCCACACCATACATTTACACTCCAACGATGTTGATTATCGACTAGTCTGTACCTGTGCGGATTCTGATCAGACCAATAATGACTGTTGTGACGATTCAATTGGCCAGTACTATGAAACGTAGCTTCATCAGAAAAAAGGACATAATTAAAAAAATTCGGATCCTGCAAAATCATCTGTAGAGCCCACCGACAGAAATTTACTCTGTTTCTCATATCATTAGCGTTTAATGCTTGCGTGAAGGTAATATGATACGGATGATATCTATTACTTCTTAAAATTCTAATAACGGTTCTTTGAGGTATTCCTGTTTCTCTCTCTATTTGTCGGCTGCTGATATGAGGATTTAGGTGAACCAATCCTGAGACAACCAAAACCCTAGCATCTCTATCATCATACTCATGTCTTGGTCGACTTCTTCGTAGATGCCCTTGTCGAGCTCTTTCTTTAAGACGATGAATGGTACAGTGATCAGGATGGCGCCTTTGTGGGTATCGAATTCGATACAACCTTGACGCTTCACGGTAATTACCTCTACATTCTCCTAAAATCCAAATCATATCAACTATCTCTGTTGGGATAAAATCAGCCATATTTAAAAGATTTTTTCAAAAAACCTCAATACAAATCAACAAAGGCAAAGATCATAGAAAGATGATACAAATTAAATATTACTGAAAACAGAGGCAATATTGTCCAAATTAGATTTCATATGATCGATGGCAATAAGAAAGGTCTCTTATTCAAATATGAAGAAATAATGATAGTGATACAATGAACACAAGCATGGTTAAAACAAAAGTAATATTTAAAGCTTTTTCAAAATTGAAATCACGACTGAACGTATTGCGATTACTTTCTAAACGACTTCCAAATGTAATAGATTCTTCATTGAACATGAAATTTATCCTTATGTATTTAACTTTTACTCTTATTTCTTTGCAGAACATCAGATTGATACTGAAATAGTTTCATTAATTTAATAGACTTGTAATAGCAAATTATTAGCAACAACTTCCAATATTTGAAATTTATTAATAATAATCATACAGTCCGGTGAAAAATAAAAAAGGATAGGGAACGGAAACAAGAATAGTCCCGTAAAATTTAAAAAAATTAAATTTAAAAAATTTAAAAACAATTGAATTTATTACAAGTTTTACAAAAAGCATTATCAGCAATAAAAATATGAATGACAGACATAATTATTTTTATAACCCCTGATTTGATAGCTAATTTGTATAACAAACTTCCTCGTTCCTCTCTTTGAAGCATCAGTGTTCGATTGAATGCTACAGTGAGCAAATATAAATCAAATTCAGACGTATTAGCTGAATTCATACTTGTAGAAGCAAATCTGAGAATGAATCCGAAAGTAATTCACATTTAAAGCGTCTGATTCGCGAATGCATTATGAAAATGAAAATTGAAATAATACAAAAACGATTTATTTACCGAAGTTAGTGGTATAGATAGTTCAGTAAAAAAGTGTAAAATTCAATATTTTAGTTTTCGTTGCAAGCACAAGTTGCACTTACTCGTGAATTACTCTGTTTTCAAAGATTGAATTGAATCTAAGATGGAGTTTAGCTAAACATGATTATTAGAGTTATTTTTATTGAGACAAAGGTTACATTAGAAAATATTGCTAAGAAAATAGTATACTCAGCGTGGGTGTAATCACCGCAACTAAAGAAAGTATCAACTTCGAAAAGAAATAATTAAACTTCAAATGAAATTTCGTTTGTGAATGTTACTTAAAATGACAATTTGTGACTACTTTCGTATACTTGCCGAAACATATTCAGATAATGGTTTCAGTAAATGGAAAATCAAAATTAATTTGTACTTCGATTGCTGATAGCGCTACCATTTTAACACACGATATAGCTTGTAATGTGGCACATTACAAGGCCTTTCCTGAGTGCTGCATTATTTGCAACACCTCGGAAAGGCCATCCCCGTCCCTTGCCGCCCCGTAACCGGTTGTATAAAATAGAGTTAAACGCGCCCTATACCGAACAATTATTCTTTTTTATGTCCGAACGACCACGCCGGAGATATGGACGAAGCAAACTGTCTAACGCGATCCGACGGACGCTCAAAGAGCAGACAAAAAAAAAAGGAGCGCACCACAGAAAAAGAGAGTGCACGCACACACTCACTCACAGACACTCCCGACCACGTGTTGCCGGCCGGCAAAAGAAAAATGCAAAACCTGACTGGGAAATGCAACGGAGATGCATGTTGATGACACATGCAGATCCGTTACACTCCCAGACATCAACACGAACACTCACGAGGCACTGACACTCCTGGGGCGAGCAGAAAATCGCCGATGAAGTGGCAGCCGGCAATCAGCTGTGTCGGGCTGCCGAACACCATCGGCGACATCCTGAGCGCCACACACACGAAAATCAGCGAACACACATACAAACACCCGGAACTACACCACAGAACCGACACGGGAAGCGCCCCAGGAGGCGCTCCAACAACCGGTGCAAGGACACGAGACGTACGCGCGAGAAACTGAGCGGCCATCTTGAAGCGCCGATATAGACTGAGAGCGAGCGAGCGAGACAGACTGAGACAGAGCGAGCGAGACAGAGCGAGCGAAGCAGACTAAACAAGAGCGAGCGAGACAGACTGAGACAGAGCGAGCGAGACAGAGCGAGCGAAATAGACGAAACAAGAGCGAGCGAGACAGACAATATAAAATAATAGAATAATATGTAAATGCGAAGATGAGGGCGCTACAAATGAAACGGCGTATATTATATACGTATTTCTGAGATTAAAATTAAATTATAAATTGAAAAGGAATGAACACGAAACAAATATCGAATTGTAAAATTCGCACGCGACCGACACCCCTATTATGATGGCGAGCGACAACTACCCCCTTTAGGTTTAAATGATAATTTAACTAACTGAATTCGAACATCTGACAAAATTCGCTAGTGACGTCACGACCAATAGGCAAATTAGAATAAAATTTGATTTCCGTCCGCATAGACGAATAGATAAGAGTAGGGGTAGATCTTTTCCGACAATTAATGATAGATACCTTAGTGGGGGGTGAGAGAGAGTAAATAACGACGAAAGTAGGAGAGTTAAGGAGGGCGCTGTATTATTCTAATTTACATACGGACCAATGATAAAAATTCGGAGGGCGCTACCGATATCCGAATTAGCATACCGACCAATAATAACATTTCTTCTCGGAAAGAGGAGAAGAGAAACGATCTTTGACCGTGAGAAGCCGATTCTCGTCCATTTTGTCACTGGATATCCGGAAGGAAGGAGCCTCTCTCAGCTAATCGTTGTCGAAATTATTAGTGCTAGGCGCCTCAGATATTCCTATCAATTTGTTTGCTAATACTGCAAGGAGAAAATTGTAAGTGGGCAAAGTACCACTTATTTTTAATTAATCGCGGAGTGCGGGGATCAATAGTTCGGTGCTGTAGGTCGTCACGACGCGTGGATCCGTCGACGCCGGTGCCTACCGGATCGTGCTGACCTGTCCGCCATTCCGTGAATGTAAATTGAGTGTTCGGTTACGAGAGAAAGTCGCGACTTAGTATTCGCGCTGACCCTTCGTCAACCTCTGTTAAGTGTTCGGTTACGAGAGAAAATCGCGACTTAGTATTCGCGCTGACCTTTCGTCGACTTTTATTAAGTGTTCGTTTTATGAAAGAAAATCGCTACTTGGTGTTCGCGCTGATCTTTCGTCAACGTTTATTAAGTTTCGTCTTACAAAAGAAAATTGCAATTTAGTATTCGCGCTGACCTTTCGTTAGTTACTTAGTACAAACGTAGGTTCAATTGAATTAAATTGTTTTGACTAATTAGTTGTGCTGACCTTTCCGCCATTTCGCAAACCGAATTTGAGCGTTAGGTCTTATAAAAGAAAATTGCGATTTATTACTCGCGCTGACCTTTCCGCCATTTTAGGAACCGTTTAAATTGTATTTTAGGGATTAATGAAAATTCAGAATTTTACCGACCATATTTATTCCGACCTCGTATGTAAGAAATTTTAATGCATCAATAAAACGATTAATTATCTTTATATTTATATATATATAATTTACTGGATAACCTACCCCTGTTGCATGCTAGCGATTTTCAGCCGCGAGCGGTTATATACGGGTCTCATTAATTCGCTATATTTTCGGGTCACTCGTTAGGTAATATACGCGCGTCCTCACGACCTGACTTAAGGAGTCATCACCTGAGCTGCCGGCGTACTCTAGTCAAGGAGAAATCGAAGGAAAGTTGGACACCAAAGGCCTGAACCGCGGACACAACGCGTATCCCCCCATCTGCTTACTCTACGCAGTCGCCGTTAGGCAGACCGGGATACGCATAACCCGACTGGCCTTACCCCCGACGTTCGCCGTAATCAGCCGACGGTCTGGTGCCTTAAATAATTGGGGGTAGAGCCAAACAGGCCTTGTGGCGGAAGAACTCGGAGCGCGGTCAAACCCCACGAAATTCCCTGCCACAAGCTTTTATAGAACGTTTATCGGTACCTAAGCTCGAAACGAACATTCATGCCCTTGATGTGAAAGACATCGCAAATAAAAAGAAACATCGTTGAAGACAAACTATTCATGTAAAATTCGACAGTTTTCATAACCCTGATTTAACAGCTAATTTGTATAACAAACTTCCTCGTTCCTCTCTTTGAAGCATCGATGTTCGATTGAATGCTACAGTGAGCAAAGATAACTTGAATTCAATAAGACGAGAAAAAAAGCTTACTATTAAAACACCATTTACATTATTGGCTTAATTTTTTAAAATTGTAATGCGGTGCATTACAAGGCCTTTTCAGAGAGTGTTGCGCTATTTGCAACACCTCAGAAAAGGCCATCCCTGTCCCTTGCCGCCCCGTAACCAGCTGAAAATACGTAATATTACCGCGCCTAATGCGAAAATCATATTTTCCCTTACATGCCAACCACAACTAAACAAACAAGAAAAACAGACGAGCTGTCGCGATCCGACGGATGAAAAAAAAAGAGAGCGCACGAGAGAGAGAACACATACACACACTCCTGACCACGTGTTGCCGGCGGGCAAGAAAAACAAGAAAAACTTGACTGAAAAGTGCAGCGGAGGTGCACGTAACGACACGTACCGACCCGTTACACTCCCAGACACTAACACTGACACCCGGAGCACGCTGACATTCCTGGGGCGAACAGAAAATCGCCGATGAAGCGGCAGCCGGCAATCAGCTGAGTCGGGCTGCTGCGCACCATCGACGACATCCTGAACGCCACACACACACTGGAAATGAACTACTGCCGACACTCACACACAACACTCCGAAACCGCACACGACCGAAAAACGGAGCGCTCCAGGAGGCGCT
This sequence comes from Phymastichus coffea, assembly GCF_024137745.1. Classification (NCBI taxonomy): domain Eukaryota; kingdom Metazoa; phylum Arthropoda; class Insecta; order Hymenoptera; family Eulophidae; genus Phymastichus; species Phymastichus coffea. The sequence continues at coordinate 79,243 of NW_026706853.1, read as the reverse complement.
ACGACTACCGGCACCGAGACACGAGGTGCACGCGTTAGAGAGTAGGCGGCCATTTTAGAACGCTAAGCTAGATAGAGCGGCAGCGCGGTAGACTAAGCGGGAGTGCGAGCGAGATAGACTAATTAAGGGGAAGGGAGAGCGAGATAGATAGATTACTAAAGGCGCGCCTATAGTTGACTCAAAATTACGATTTTATTTGTACGCGTATGCGGATTAATTGTAATTAAAAATAAGGCGATTTGGAACTTGTTTTAAATTTAGAACTGACTTAAATTAAATGTATTAATTATAATTGAACCGTATCGTACGGGTTAAATAATGTATGTAATTTCGCAAACTCTTATATATACTTGAAAGCGATAAGCCGCGCATTTATTGAAATTAATAGCTAGCCGATGAAATTTGAAACTCGGACGAAATTTGTTGATGACGTCACGACCAATAGGCAAATCATTAGAATATTTGATTTCCGTCCTCATCAAAATTCCGACAAGAGTAGGGATGAATCTCTCTCTTAGATTAAATGCTGACCGACCTAGTGGGGGGTGAGAGAGGGTAAAATTTGATGCGTAATAGATAAGACGAGGGGCGCTGTTACCTTCTTAATTTATATATTGACCAATGCCGACACATTCGGAGGGCGCTACCGATATCCGAATTTACATATCGGCCAATAATAGTGTTTCTTCTCGGAAAGAGGAGAGAATGAGAGATCTTTGACCGCGGAGAACCGTTTCTCTTCCATTTTGCCACTGGATCTCGCCAAGGACAGTTCCGAGCGTAGAGTACTGATAGCAAATAGAGCGTAACCTAGCATATTTCTTTTCTTCGTGCAGGATTTATCGCCGCATTAATTCCAAGTAAGTAATTGAAGTGTGACTGACCTTCGCGAATAATTAGGGCGCTGGGATAGGAGTAGACCGTAATTCGCCGAGGCGCGTGGATCCGTCGCGGTCGCGATTGCGAGTTCTGACCGAAAAGCGTTGACCTTCCGCCATTTCAGTGCGCGATGTATGGCCATACGAATAAATGAAGTAACTTGATATTGCGTTCCGGTAATTTCACCTAGATCCCAATATTTTCCCTCTGCCAATTATTTTCAGCCGCGGACGGGATATTACAAGTGAAATTTGAATTAATTTTCTATTTACGGTAACGAAACGTATAATTCGACGAAACACGATCTGAGACAAAGGAGTGAGAGCTAGTCGACCGGATATCTTCTGTGATTCTGCTGGAAGCAGGATATTGGACAAAGGATTTATTTGAACGAGAAAATCAGGACAAACATCGTCGGAGCTTTGAGTGATTTTTTTTAAGTTTCGAACCGTTTTGAAACTTTGAAATTTCATCGCCCGCTCTGCGCAGTCGCACGGCGGGCCATTCTACCGACGAATTCGCCGTTGACACGATTTTCCAACGATCACTGTAGGTAAGGGCGGTGACCTGACGCCCTGCTACCAAAGTTCGGAAAATCACGTCCAACGGAAATTGGTGTTGGCGATTTTAGCTGGTGAGGCCTACGCCCCCCGAAATCCCCCTTCACAAAATTACTCACCACTGTTAGTTTACCTTAAAGTTGAATAAAAATATAAAAGTCTTAAAGAAGCCTTTATGAACGATAGATCGTTTGCAACCTGAAAAATGCATTGATAATATTTTAATATTTACCAATTAATTACGTATTCGTAAAACGCTTGAAAAAAAATTTATAAATGAATCTTTCTTTGACTCTGCATTAATTGTATATATAATTATAAATATTATTAAAGAAATGTTTATTACTTACGTGTATTGCAATGTACGTATAACTTTTTAAATAAAATCCACACCTATCAAAAAATGAATTTACACAATAATATCAATAATGTCAATTTCTGAAATTAATACAATTTTTATGCACAATAAACACTCTTTATAACCGTTAAAAAAACAACTGATACTAATAGAAGCACGATGTTGCTCTCTAGCCGGCACAAAAGAAACAAATTCGCTCGTTCGATCGTCATTCGGCGGGAAGGCTCGGGTTGTTTTGTTTACATTGCGAATTGCGGAAGTCGTGTATATCATGATAGAATAGGAGTCTGGTATTTAAATAATTTTTATAATTTCATTTCAATATTTAATGACAAATTAAATAATACTCTGTAAATGCTAGAGAATAATTCATTTTTAATAATTATAAAATCAGAAAAGAGTGAAAACAAGGTTACTAAAAAATAACTTTTTATAATTAATTACAGTTTTTATTATTTATTATTTATTACTCTTCAACAATTTTACAATACATTGTATATATAAATAAAATTTTTTTACATGCTAATATGCGAAAAGTATTTTCTTTTAGAATTCATAATTCAGTGGAACCTTGGAACGAACGGAATCGGAAAGAGCTCTTTCAGTGTACAAACTGAAGTCAGCTCTAGGGAGCTCTTTTTTTCGATATAAACCATCGATGCCCAGCCCTGGTTTGGTATTCCCCTCTCGCGCCGAACGAAAATGTGCGTCAGCTTCGGTGTTTGGCCACTACGGGGCGCTCGAACCAGTAACATTTGTCGGGCACGCTCGGAAGCATTGCCGTCAGCAATCTCCCTACTAATCTCTGGTTATTATACCTAACGCAGCTCAAGTGTATAAAGAGGAAATCGATAAGTAATCGATGAACATCACGTCAATATTTAGCAATGAAAAAAATTCTCTGTACTCTTTGAATATAGTAGTTGGTAAGTCTAAATAATTCTACTTTATTATTTTTATTATACAAGCCGAATATAAATATTTATTATAAGTTCTATATGTTGTAGGTTAGCTCGTAGCACATATCATTCCACATCTAATTTATTTTATTTGAAGATAAAAGCTAAATAAATATCAATTAGTAAATTACTGGAGCCAATGTTATTTGGAAATTTCGAGGCAATCTAGAAATAAACAAAAGTATTACATTATTAAGGTAAGAATAATGCATATTTATATATATATATGTAATATATACAATTCTGTCTTCATTTTTTTACTTTTTATCGTTTTCCTCTTTCATTTAATACAATTATTTATTCTGTTTTCATTTCTCTCATTTTATTATCGATGCTTGACTTAATAAATTTTATATGGTTGATTGATAATTTACATTTCATGTAGTGTTTTCTTTTTTTCAAATGGGCATGTTGCTAACTATCTTTTACTGAGAGAATGCATATATCCAGGCAGGCTTAGTTACTCAATCACACAGGTTCTCCGAAGGAAGTTTAATTATATTCCAGTAGACAAAGGCTAATAGAAAAGATCTTGGAATATCACTATTTAGTCTGGTAGTTGTACGTTGACTTGAAAAGTGTTGAAAGTACTGTGCGCATGTGCGCGGGCGCCCACCACGCCACCTTTCTTTTTGCTGCACTGCCGCTCAAACTAGCGCGGCACTCCAGCAGCAACCACCAGTGGATATAGAGCTCCTTTTTAATAATATAACTTTACTTTGTACCTTTGTTTATTAGAGACCGTAATAAATCATACTTTCACTAGTTTAATATTTATAAATTTAGCGTTCACAATCATTTGCTCCAATCCAACAGGTTATCGGCCCTGACACGCTTCCCCTGCGTATCTATCAAAAAAATCTATAGAGGTATGTTAACTAAAATACTAAAGTGTCGCAAATTAAAAAAAAAAAATTACTCGCTTGAGCCACATGAGCTCGCAACAAAGAGCAATTGAGCACTCTCCTTTGTGTAGTAGCTGGAAGCTCTACAGACAAAAGAAAGTATTATATAGTGCCGTGTAAATTCTTTATCTTTTTGCGTTTCGTTTTGTTGACATAAAAAGTAATAACGTAAGTTGCTGGAATCGTAATAGAAACAAATATAGTAACAATCAAGTAGAGCTGTAGAATAGTTAAACACGATTAGAGAATAAACAGAAAAGTGCGGATTTTCTGTCGCGTTCGTCCTTAAGAATTAAAGCAATAAAGAAAATTGAAAGAAGTGTAAAATAATCAGATGAAATCGAAAGAGTGAAAGTTAGATGCGTTCCGGGAGTGACACATAATAGTTCGCGAATTACAGGCGAAACAAATTTTGGTGTCATGTGCGACCGTTAAACAAAGGGTTCGACGCCATGACACCCGGCTAAACATATGCGCACGAAAAAGCGCGCGACAAAGACAACACTCTGCGCACGCGTCACAAAGAGGAAGCCAAAGAGAGACAGAGAGATAGAGTGCGCGCGAATCAGATAGAGGGAGAATTATTCGAGAACGCATGCTGCTAAGGTGTGTTCACGTTGATAAAGTGACACAACCTAAAGTCGGTACACATAGAGTGATGTGTCAGATACGAGGCAGTGACCCGGTATGGGAACGCCTGCGCGTTATAGCAGGCACTTCATAAAATAAGAATACCGAATATTATTTTAATCAATTTAATTAATATATGAATGCAATAATTTAATTATAATAAATATCATTATATATATACATACATATGTTTAAAATGTGTAAATCAAATTAAATTTCAACAAATTAATATTAATATAATTAGGGATATTTAGAGATTAAACTCAAACAAATAGAGCTTATCATTTAGGGCATGAATAGAGCATTGACAAATATATACATATATATATTGTAACAGGCTGTCATTTAGTCAATCAATCGTTGAATCCACCTAAAAGTGACTATACGACGCCTTGTTATCTATGTGCGTATAGCACAGTAACCTACCTTGCCCGAAGCGCGCCTGCGCAGAGTCTCATCGATGTTCCGAGCTGGGTTCCCCCAGCTCGCCACTTGGCGGCGCTGTCGCTGCTAGCTAGTAGCGCTCGTGCGGCCGCTATCGGAACCTAGATTGAGAATTCCCGCCTAATGTTTCGCACACTTCGTGCTACGTCACCGGCGAATTCGAATATAATGTAAACACAGCTAGGCGCGACCTTCGAACAAGGGAATGACAAAATAACGACTAATAAACTCGTTTGAAAGGAACAAAGGATGATTTATTTAATCAAATCAATTACACGGAGGGTATGCCGAGAGTCTCACGCACGCACGCGTGAATGACAACACACGCTTTTCGAGAGAGAGAGAGAAAAAAAACCGCGATGCCGCGAACTACCTGCTCGCACGCAAAACAATAAACTCTCCGCGCTCGCAGCGCGGATTCGCACGCAAAATCGTTATTACAATCGACAAAAGGGGAAGGTGCACCTACCGCAATACCGCAGGGGATACGGTGGCCAACCGTATCCAAAAGACAAGTGCTGAGACGCCGCTACGCTGCTCTGCCTCTGATGCTGTTGCCGGTGTTGTTGTTGCCGCTACTGCCGCTGCTGTTATTGCTGTTGCTGCTGTTGCTGTTGCAGTTGCTGCTGCTACTATCGCTGCTGCTGCTGCTGCTGCTGCTGCTGCTGCTGCTGCTGCACCTCACCCACGCACGCTCACCAGGACCAATGTCAATGTCCAAAACGAAAACGAACGGCACGGAGAATATGGAGGTTAGGCGCACGGGATGACTGAGTGACACAGTCGTACTGGCGCTCGGAGCCTCCCCTCCCGGTCGTTGCCCCTTACGCGCTCTCCCTCTCTCGCGAACCGAACGCGGCTCACCTCGCTTAACCGCTAATTACATCGCGCGAGTCAAACGATTTTCGGTAATCGTTGCAGCCCCCTCCTAGCTTCGAACGACCGGATCGAACTACCCTATTGACTCGCGACCCCAAGGATAGGATTGGGAAAGGAGAGAAACCAACACCTCCTATTCTCAACATATACATTTTATTGGCCCCTCCCGGGCCACCAATGCCCCCCGTCACCTGCCGGAGCCCCCTGGCGCCTTGTGCCTGGGGTAGCGCCAGTGCTCCGCCTTGTTGGGGCACTTTGATGTTGTGGTGATGCCGGGATGGCCGCAAATGTAGCAGCCCCGGCCCGGTCTCCTAGTGAGGCTGGGCTCCGCCCCGTGTCCCTGGCTTCCGGACGGTTGTTGGGGCGGCGTGGCTGCTGACGCCGGGGCGGCGATGAAGGTAACGCCGCCCACCGTGGCGGATGTGCGTCCCCCTACGGTTCGCACCACCACGGTCGGGTCGGAAACCGACCCGTCCACTCGGACCACAAACTCCTGTCCGGTGCCGGGGGCCCCCGAGACCCTCTTCGGTTGGGTCTTTGTCGGGGGCTTGGCCGGAGCCCTGGCCGCGCTTCTATATGTCGGGGCCGCCGGCGGCAACACTGCCGGCGGGCCCGCGGCCTCTGGGGACTCCAGCCCCCGGTCGACGTGCAGGAGGGCCTCACCGTAGGCCCTCTGCCGCCGGACTACCGGAGCCCATTCCCCCAGCAGTTCCTGGGCACCTCGGAAGTCGAGGAACTCTCCCAGGTGCGCGTGCACCTGGCGCTGGAGTTCCCCGACGAACTCCCAGGCGTTCTCGAGCTCCTGGAGGCCCAATCTCACGTGCCTCCAGGTGTTCTCGAGACCTACCTGCTGGGGGACTCGTGGGTGGGTGCAGACCCAGTGCTGACGGCCGCAGGCCTCCCTTGGCCCGGGGCACTGGCTCGAGCTCTCCACGGTTGCCGTGCTCGACCCTTGGGTCTGCACACCCTGGTCCGTAGTGGACTGAGACCGACGGCCCTCTTCGGACGGACCGTCGGTCTGGGTGGATGCTTCCCGGGTTGTAGGCCTCGAGGTTTGGGCCCTCATGCCTTCCCGGAGGAAGTCATCCACCCGCTGACGTGAGCGGCCCTCTCGAGCGGTCGCCTCGACCTGGGCCCGGACGAATCTTCTTAAATCGCCAATCAGCCGATCGGCGCCCGGGCCCAACCCCAGGTCGAGCAGCAGCTGGGTGGCCGTCTCGAGGGCCTCCTCACTGATGACCAGCTTCCTCTCCATCTGTAAAAGAGAAGAAGTGGGGTCAAGGGATTTCTCAGGTTCAGCCCTTAACCTACACGTCGCCGTGTAACGCTCGGCGCTATTGTTTACGAGGACGCCCCGGTCCCCGGCGCTTTCCTCGCGAACATGGCACTTTTGCGGGGGCATCTGGCAGCACCACCTTCCGCACGTGCTGAGAGGTTTTACGTGGCCTGCCCCTTCCCCTTACCGCATCGCCATCCAGGTCGTCTCTACCTGGTTCCCGAGGTTCGCGCGCGGGGTTCTTGCGCGGCCTTCCTCGACCTCGCTTAACCGGCGCCTCGATCGGTACTTCCGGAGCCGCCGCGGGTTTCTCACGCTCGTTCGAGGGGGCTGCATTCGCGACGCGCTCGAGTATCGGATCCTCGCTGGATTCCTCGATCTTCGCTGGCAGGTCGCCTGCGCCCTCCTCTTCGTCCAACGGTGCTGAGTCCCCGCCTCCTGGTTCCTCGTCGTCCTCGTCAGAGTATGGGCCGAAATAGGGCTTGAGGTCCTTGGCGTGGATCAGCTCAGGCAACCCTTCCTGCTGGTTACCTAGGCGGTAGGTATTCGTCCCACATACCTCCAAAATCACGTAGGGACCAGCATACTTCGGTGCCAACTTCGCCGAAACGCCCTGAGCTGCGGAAGACAAGATGCGGTTCCGCTTCCACACCCAGTCCCCAACCCTAAAGTCGGCCTGACGTCTTCTCCGATTGTAGTAGACCGCCTGACGAGCCGCCTCCTCCCTAGACTTAGAGCCAGCGCGTTCCCACAAGTTTGGTAACCGGCGCATGTGCTCGCCCCATTCGGTCAGTTCTTGGCCCTCGGACGCTTCCCGAGCCAACTGATCCTGGGCCCTCCTAAAGGTCGAGGGGGGAGTGGGCTGTCTACCGAAGACCAGCATGGCCGGGCTATACCCTGTCGCGCTGTGAGTTGCCGAGTTCAACGCAAAGTTGAACTCAGGCAGGTGCTCGTCCCAGCTCTTATGGTCCCGCTCCACATACGATATGAGCATGGCCTTGAGGGTTCGGTTCACTCGCTCCGTGGGGTTTGCCTGGGGATGGTAAACTGGGGTAAGGGCGCGCTGGATGCTGTTCCTTGACAGGTAGGCATCAACCTCTTGATTTTTAAATTCGGTCCCGTTGTCCGAAAGAAAAATCTCTGGCGCCCCAAACCTGGTGACCACCCTCTCGTGCAATTCCCGTACGATGGTCCTTCCGTTGGCCTTGCGTACGGGCACGCACTCCACCCACCGAGTGAACAGGTCTAAAAAGACCAAAATATACTCGAACCCTCGTGAGCTCTTTGGGAAGGGGCCAGTGATGTCACTGGCCACCACCTGCCAGGGTCGCGAGACCTCTCGACGACCCATCAGCCCGCAAGGCGGCCTTTGCTCTGCCTTGCATTGCTGACATACCGGGCAACTCCGCACGTACTCTCTGACCTGATCGTACATCTTTGGCCAGAAATACAGGTGCCTAGCCCGGGAGAACGTTCGTTCTCTCCCCTGGTGTCCCGCTGCTGGCGCATCGTGCACCTCCTCAAGTACTTGATGCCTCTTCTCGGCAGGAACCACTAGCTTCCAGGCTTCCTCGTTGTCGATGGACCCTTCGCTCTCCTCAGTCGGATGGTAATGGTACAGTCTCCCACCCACTACCTTCCAGGTAGGCTGAGAATGTGGGTCCTGGCATACCTCCCTGTATCTCTGAAGGTACCAGGCATCGGCAGTTTCCGGCTGATGAGTCATGGCACCCACTTCTACCACCCCCTCCTCATAGGCCCTAGATAAAGCGTCTGGCACCACGTTGAGGTCTCCTTTTCGATACTCTATATCGAACACGTGTCCTTGTAATGCTAACGCCCAACGCGCTAGCCTTCCTGTAGGATTCCTCATACTGTGGAGTCACTTAAGGCAACTATGATCGGTGATGACTTTGAAGTGGTGCCCCTCAACATAGGGCCGGAACTTCCCGATAGCCCATACAACTGCCAGGCATTCTCTTTCGGAGACTGTATAATTCCTCTCCGCACTGTTTAAGGAGCGACTGGCGTACTCGATTACGCGCTCCTGTCCATCGACTTCTTGCGTCAATACCGCGCCTATCCCACTATCGCTCGCGTCCGTTTGTAGCACGAACTGCGCGTTGGGATCTGGCGACTGCAAGATTGGTGCCGAGACCATTGCGTCTCGCAACCGTCCGAAAGCCTGTTCTTGTTCCTGCTGCCAAGCAAATGGGATGCTTTTCTTCGTCAGGCGGTTTATCGGTTCAGCGATTGTTGCGAAGTCGGGTATGAAGCGACGATACCACGACATCATCCCCATGAATCGCTTCACCTGTCTGATCGTCCGTGGTACTGGGTACTCCATGATGGGCTTGATCTTCTCTGGATCTGGCCTTACCCCTTCACGGTTCACCAGGACCCCCAGGTACTTGACTTCCGACTTACAGAAGTGGCTTTTGGTCTTATTCACAGTGAGGCCCGCACCTAGGATTCGTTGTAAAACCAATCCCAGGTGTCGCTTATGCTCCTCAAAAGACGGCGAGATTATAATCACGTCGTCGAGGTACGCAAAAGCGAAAGGATCTAAATCCGGGCCAATCACTCTATCCATCAGCCTCTGGAAAGTCGCGCCGGCATAGGACAATCCGAAGGGCATTCTCTTGAACTGAAAATGCCCCAGGCCGGGGACTGTGAACGCCGTAATGGGGCGCGACTCCTTTTTAAGAGGTATCTGGTGGTACGCGCTACTCAAGTCCAGTGTCGAGATGAACTTAGCATCCCTGATCCTTCGCAGGATGTCGCTCATGAAGGGTAATGGGTAGGCGTCCGGCTTGGTTACTGCGTTTACCTTCTGGTAATTTACGCAGAACCGATATTTGCCGTCTGCCTTCTTAACCATCACCACTGGACTTGACCACCCGCTGGTTGCTGGTTCAATGACGTCGTTGTCCAGCATGGCCTTGACCAGCGCGTGCATTTCGTCTCGCACCCTGTCGGAGACCGGGTAGTATTTCTGTTTACAGGGTCGAGCGTCTCCGATGTCTATCTCATGCTCGACCCCCACAGCACAGCCTAAACATTCGCCTCCGTCTGGAATTAATCCATCGACGAGGCTAGCCACTTCTTGACGCTGTGCTTCCGTGGCTTCTACCAGGCCTACGGGTGCGAGGCACGACGTACCAGTGACGCTTGCCACTTCCAACGGTACCGCCACTTTGGCTTTCGCCAAGTACAGCTGGTCCGTGTCAGGGTTCAGGTTGGCGCTGAATTCCCTCACGAAATTCGCGCCGACGTAGCAGTCGTCAGACAGCAGTGGCGTTATGGCGACCCTTACGTCTTTTGTGATTCCCCCTACCGTGAAGGGGAAAATCACATGACCCAGGATGGGACATGGACGGCCGTCAGCGAGCTTCGCTTCTCCCGCTCGAGTGACGTCCAGGCCCAGTCCCATATCAGATGCCAACCTTAGCCCGAGTTGACCCATTACCGTTGATGAGGCCCCGGTGTCGTAGAGTGCCCTTAATTTATAGGCACCTATTCCCACCTGAAGCCACCACCTGGTCTCATCCTCGGGTCTGTACCTGCGGGGAGCTTTCGCCGTCTCTCTCCCCTCTGTGGGCGGGAGGCTTTCACGGCTCTTGTTGCCTTGGGAAGCCGCTACTCGCATCGACGTGCTCTCTTCCGCAGGTGTCTGGGTCGCCGGCGTATCCTCCGGAGCGTCAGGTGGTCTCCTGGAGCTTTTGGGTCTGGTGGTCTCCTCTCCGGCCCACTCAAACCCCTGCTCCACCACCTGAATCCGGCCTCCGTACCCTTCGAGGATACAAAATGCCCGGTTACCCAGATCAGGCATCTGCTCGGTCGCTGTCGCTTCTAACGCCGCTGCAATGCTGGGTCTCGTGGGGTCCGATACCCCTGTCGAGACCTCCCTGAACCCTGAGGTCGTTGACGGGCCCCTGCCACGTTCGAACGACCTGCGACGAGAGGTCACCTTTACTGGGGACGCGGAGGGGACCTCCGTCCTCCGCTTCTCTGCCCGTTTCCCTTGTTGCAATCCGGGCAGTACCTTCTGGTAAAGCCCAGTTTGCCACAAGACGAGCACTTGATGGGTTGGGAGTAATCTATTTTCCTCCGCTGACCCTCTCGTCGCTGGCCAGGAGACCCTGGGGGGTTTTATTCCTCCCCTTCTCTTGTGGCCGACCCCTCGGCCGCCTGGGAGAGTTAGCCTTCCTCTCCTTAAAGTACCGGTCCATATCGCCCCGCAGGGTCGCAATTTGCGACGACAGATCCTCAATGGGGTCTGTTGCCTGCGCTGCAGCGATTGTGGGCCGGTCCTCGGGTCTCTTGGCCGGGGTTTTAACCGGCGACTCGGGTTGCCGTTGCTCCCTACCCCGAGACTTACTGGACATGGCCGCCGTTCGGGGTCCTGCCCGGGGCGGTGGTGCCTTAGCTGACACCCCCATGTGCTCGGGGTATAACGTGGACGTTGGCTCCAACCTGGTCCTCGGGCGCTCGTCGTCCCGCAAAGCGGTTTCGATCTCGGTCGCCCGGGCGTGAAACTCGTCCACGTTGGAGAACGCGTTCCTTCGCAGCTGCATCCGGATGGCGGGTAGGAGATTCGCATATAGCAAATCTAACTGCCTCTGCTCTGGTAACGGCGGACGCAGCTGGGCTAACATGAAGAGAAGGTGGCAGGCGTATTCTCGTACCAGCTCTCCTTTCTCCTGGTACCGAGCTTGGGCCTCTTGCAGCAACCTCTGTTGCTGAAGCTCACTCGACCCAAACCAACGTCGAGCGCCTGCCACGAAGTCGGCGTAGTTTCTCCATTTAAGCTTGTTAAGCTCGTACCAGGTCCTCGCAACGCCTTCGAGGAGCTCTGATACCGAGCACAAGATCTCGCCGTCCGTTAGCCCAGACCCCGCGCGTAGATCTTCTAGCCTGGACAAGAAGGTGTCTACGCACTCTGAAGCCGTACCAGAGTATCGCAGCTTCCACCCTCTCACAATCCTACCCGCGTCCCGAGTCGCGTAGTACCCCGACGCCGCATTGGCGTCGTACCAGGCGGATCCTTCTGGGATCATCTGCTCTTCTTCAGCGTCGGAGTCTCTTGGACCTCTTCTCCGTGGCTGTTCCGTCCTTGGAGGCATCTGCCGTTGGGGAGCCTCTCGAGGTTCGCCAGGGATCGATCGCTGGGGCTCCGGGGTACTACCTGGTACCCTTGGGTCGTAGTGGCACGTATACGTGGATTGGAAGTCCACGGTCCTGCGGGGCCGCTCTGGTATGACCGTGCGTCGATTGGTGGGGTCCCGGTCTCTAAACTGCTGGAACTCCACCTGCAGAGCGGTCAGCTGGTCGCTCCACCGAGCGCATACCTGGTCGTGCTTTTCCAGCATCTCCAATATGCGGTTTATCCCGACCCGGTTGCACTCGATCTCCTCCTTGAGTCGCTCGGTTACGCACCGCTCTTTCTCTTCCTCTGGAGGATGTAGCTCCGCGTTCTCGAAGCGACGGGCTCTTCGCCTATCCGGCGATGCGGTGGAGCCCTTGTGCTCACTACCGACCCCCTCCGTGGGCCCCTTGACCTCGCCGGTCCCCCCTTCCTCTGCGGGCTCTCGCTCCCCCGTCTCGCTCTGGCTCTCCTCTTCCAAGTTCTCGTAGACGGCGAGAGTCCGCGTCAGGTTCGCCTCCACCGCCTCATCCCTATATAGCAGCATGAGTGGGTGGGCGACGAGATCCTCGGCGTCGGCTGCTTCCAACTCCCGTCGCTTGGTTTCCAGCCACCTCTCTCGGCTCCGTCGCCTGCGTTGTGTGGCCTCCCTATCCAACGCCGCTCCTTGGAAGTCTAGGTCGATGTACTCGCCTAGCAACCAATATGCTAATCGGACTGCCTGCATCAGCCTGGGACCATCTGTGCGCAACTCTAGTTGCGTCAGGTATCTGTCCAGCTGTGTCGAAGGCAGTTCCGAAGCCCACCGGGTTATCGCGTCGGCGGTATCCTCCATAACGCTTATGTTAGGGCGTAGGTGACGGTTGAGGTTAGTTTTCGTACTCGATCGCTACCGCCTCCTATCGCCCAAGGCGCGAGCGGGGTGTTGCGATTTTTATCGCCAACTACCCGGTTACGCCTTTATTTACAAGGCAACAATACGCGTGGCTTGTGGGTGTGTGCAGGTATCGCGTAGTCTAAGGAAGTACTAACTTCCGCTTCGCAGCTACCTGCCTATAGGTGGAGGCTAACTGTTTGTTAGCTCCACCGGGTTAGTTAGTCTAACCCTACACACACCCTTATTGCGCGCTCTGCTGGTACTGTCGCTCGGTGACTAACCCCCACTTAACTACTTTAATGTGTAATGAAACACTTAAAAAAGCAAAAGTTAACCTAAATACAATTAGTCACCTTTTGTTTTCAAGTTAGAGCGACTACGGACGTCTCTTCGGCCCCTGGGGTTAGTGTGCTCTCGGCTCACAAAAGCAGTTATTATTGGGTCGGAGAGGCGTCTTTCCCCTACCGCAGAGCACGTACCGGACGAGCCACGCGTTATTTTACCCGCTCGCACCTTACTACGCACGCGCGCAAACGTCTCTCTCTCGCGCGCGTTGCTCTCTTTTTTTCGTGCAAATTCTCTCGTGTGTGAGTCCTAATTCTAGTTGGGCGCCATGTAACAGGCTGTCATTTAGACAATCAATCGTTGAATCCACCTAAAAGTGACTATACGACGCCTTGTTATCTATGTGCGTATAGCACAGTAACCTACCTTGCCCGAAGCGCGCCTGCGCAGAGTCTCTTCGATGTTCCGAGCTGGGTTCCCCCAGCTCGCCACTTGGCGGCGCTGTCGCTGCTAGCTAGTAGCGCTCGTGCGGCCGCTATCGGAACCTAGATTGAGAATTCCCGCCTAATGTTTCGCACACTTCGTGCTACGTCACCGGCGAATTCGAATATAATGTAAACACAGCTAGGCGCGACCTTCGAACAAGGGAATGACAAAATAACGACTAATAAACTCGTTTGAAAGGAACAAAGGATGATTTATTTAATCAAATCAATTACACGGAGGGTATGCCGAGAGTCTCACGCACGCACGCGTGAATGACAACACACGCTTTTCGAGAGAGAGAGAAAAAATACCGCGATGCCGCGAACTACCTGCTCGCACGCAAAACAATAAACTCTCCGCGCTCGCAGCGCGGATTCGCACGCAAAATCGTTATTACAATCGACAAAAGGGGAAGGTGCACCTACCGCAATACCGCAGGGGATACGGTGGCCAACCGTATCCAAAAGACAAGTGCTGAGACGCCGCTACGCTGCTCTGCCTCTGATGCTGTTGCCGGTGTTGTTGTTGCCGCTACTGCCGCTGCTGTTATTGCTGTTGCTGCTGTTGCTGTTGCAGTTGCTGCTGCTACTATCGCTGCTGCTGCTGCTGCTGCTGCTGCTGCTGCACCTCACCCACGCACGCTCACCAGGACCAATGTCAATGTCCAAAACGAAAACGAACGGCACGGAGAATATGGAGGTTAGGCGCACGGGATGACTGAGTGACACAGTCGTACTGGCGCTCGGAGCCTCCCCTCCCGGTCGTTGCCCCTTACGCGCTCTCCCTCTCTCGCGAACCGAACGCGGCTCACCTCGCTTAACCGCTAATTACATCGCGCGAGTCAAACGATTTTCGGTAATCGTTGCAATATATATATATATATATATATATATATATAGAACATCCTCTCCTACAAAAGTCGAGATTGTTGCACTAAGTATAGTCGACATGTCTAATGACTTTGACAATCAACTAAAGGATCGGTCTGCTATTGCGAACGTGAGCGATCGCCCCTCTAAGTAACTTGCGCTACGTATGGCCATCTGAAAAGAGGGATCACGGGAACAGTATCTGCCGATCTGATAGCTGAATGTCGGTTCTCCGACTATATCTGTCGGATGTATCTGACAAATAATAGAATGAAACCACACTGCAGCTCTTTTAAGATGAAACATTCGGCAATATTTTTATAGAGATGGCTAACAACAACCGACAAGCTGCAGAGGAGATGGAGGGCTCAATCGATGCAGACCAGAACACCGGTCATAGCATCGTGGGTACTGACGAGACAGGTACACATATTTAATAAAAGCTGTATCTTTTTTTTTACTCGAGTCTAGAATAATACTATAAGACAGTCTTAGAGAGATAGAGTGCGGATCCGTAATTAAAAACCAATTAGAGAGAAAAATTCCGAAAGTTTAGTTAGAAAACTGTGTTATAGCACCATCAAGAGTAGACAGCGACACGTCAACATCTAGTGTCGCCTCGACAGTACCTGGAACAGCATCGGTTGACCAAGCCCCTGAGTTTGTGGCACCCGTCACCACTGCTCAACATACCTCTGAGACCAGAGGTAGGCGAAACTATCGCCTAATCGTCCCTCACCGGCAAACCCTGAGACTGCCAAGCTCCTCTAGAGATGACGATGCAAGGGAAGCCAGGATTGATAAAATCCTGGCGACCATCGAGAAAGTGGCTGAGGTTCAGGCTAGGGCCTGGCCTCAGATCACTGAAGCTCTAAAGGACGCCAAGATTATTATGGAGGCCTCGTTAGAGTCGAAGAGGCTCGATATTAGAAGATTAGAGGTAGGACCTAATAACAATAATAAAGATACCAACTTAAACCGCGAGCGTTATAACCTCTTCACCGCTACTTAATGTTAGAGAACCGCTACTTAATGTTAGAGAACACCCCTTTTCCATCAACAGAATTTTAGAGGAAGATACACGAAACCTAGACAACACCAGAGTAACAGAAAACCCAATTAGAGCCGATAGGACCAACGTAGAGAGTACGAATCTTGAGAACGATCAGAACAGCATTACGAATGATATTAGTAATCAGCTCCACCAAACTTTTGGTGCTCTAGCTAAATCGCTGGAAAGTACGAACTCCATATCAAAAGCGTCATTCAAGAGGGATTACACCCTTACTTCTAAGGCTAATCTCAACGTATGGCTGGACCGACTGAACTCAGAATTATCCGCGAAAGAGCTATTAGATGTGATTGACCCTAATGTTAAAGCCAAAAGAATTTACGATATAGACGAGTTAGATAAAAGAAATAGACTAGTTAGAGATATTATCATTAATCATTTAGACGAAGATTATCACAAATTAATACTAAACGTAAATGATCCTAGAGAGATAATTACTAAAATTAGAGAGCATAGAAGAATAGAAACTAACACGGACGACGCAAAAGTGAGAGAACAGCTGTATAGTATTAAAATAAATAAGAAGGATCAAATCTCTGTGTTCCTAGACAAGCTTGACTCAATCATAAGAGAATATGAGTTATGTGATACAGCTATTCCTCTCACCGATGCTGAGAAAACATCCGCGTTTATGAAGGCAGTAAAAGATGCATACCCGCGAATTAGAGAGATGGAGATTATGACTAAAAATAGCCAAAATAGAGGAATGACATTAGAGGAAATGAAAAATTTTGTTCGACAGTTAGAGGCTGCAATCAGAGGGTCCGAAGGAGCAGGAGCTTCTACAGTCTCTGCAAGCGTGGCGAGAACCGGGTCGGTCGGAGCTGGATCCGGTGGGACAAACAAGTGTTACAGATGTGATAAACACAACGTTGATCACATCTCAGACACTTGCCCACTGGTCCAGTTCGGACTGTGGTTTTGCTACGTTTGCAGGGACTATGTTCCGCACACGGGGAGAACCTGCCCTCGTCAAAACCAGTCGAGCGGATCCAGAGGAAATGGGTATGATGTTAGAGATAAGAATATTAACAATAGAGGATCGAAAGGAAGAGAGTTAAATAGAGGCTCTAGAGGTAACCCTAATAGAGAAAATTATAAAAGAGGTAGAGGCAAGAATAATAACTTTAGAGGGCAAAATAGAGGTAGAGTAGGAAAGCGAGGAGCGAACAGATATTATTATCCCAGCGGGGACAGCAACAAAAAGAAATTGGCAAATGCAGCAGTCGCTCAAGTTGAAGGTAAGAGCACAACCAATAATCAATGTAATAAAATAACCTTTTTGCTGGACTCTGGTGCAACAGAGCATATTATAAACAAAGCGTTTGTCCTGCAAAATCTTAAAAGGAGCTCAGGAACATACATTAGAAGCGCAAATAAAAATAGGTCGGCTGACATAGAAATAGACGGTAGACGCGATCTATATATAAAAGATTTAAATAACAAAGACCACATTATTAGACTAACAAACGTTGTATCTGCCCTGAACATATCTGAAAACTTAATGTCGCTTAGAAAATTCGCTGATGCCGGTTTCGGTATTTATCTAGATGACATAATCTTGAAAATCTTTGATAAAAACGATGGATCGATATTCTTGACCGGATATTATGAAAAACCAAATTGGCTGATTGAACTAGAAATTGCAAATAAAACTGAGAATTCTGATAATCAAACGTACAATAAATACGTCTGCAGAGCACGAATGGTTACTCTAGAGGATCTCCCCAATCAACAGTCAAACGTAGAAATAGAAATGGATAAAGAAATCGTGAATTCAGAAATTGGGAGGGAGACAGAGTTGAGTGAATTAATACCGAAATTCAGCCAATATAGAGACTTTGAAAATTATACATTAGATGATCTGAAAAACGATAAACTGATGGACGATTTGTTTACATCATTCGAACTAGAGAAAAAGTACTCAGAAGAGTTAGATGAAGGGATGTTATGGCATGTTAGATTAGGACATCCTTCTTATGACTATCTATTGAAATTACAAAAGGTAAATAAAGAGCTAGCGAATGTAAAATTCAATGAGAATATTAAAAATTGTGAAACTTGTGTCATGTCCAAAATGAGTAAACAGCCTTTTAAAGAAATAAGAACTAGAGCTGATCATCCTCTTCAATTAACTCACACTGACATAATAGGTCCATTTAAAACAATCACACATCCGGGTCGTAAAAGATATGTTATAGTTTTCATAGATGATTATTCGAAATTTGCCAAAACATACGCAATAATTAGTAAGTCCGAAGCAGGAGATTGCTTAGAAAACTATTTAAATACAATGAGAAATCTAGTCGGAAAGAATCTTAGAGCTTGCTATATAAGAGCTGACAATGCTAGAGAGTTCACTGGAGGTAAGTTTCAAGAAGTTATGAAACAAGAGAAATTAGAGTCAAACTTCTCTAATCCGTATACACCTCCCCACAATGGCACTGCTGAACGATTCAACAGAACCATATTAGAAAAATTGAGGTCTTTGATGATAGATTCTGGTTTACCAAAGTCATTGTGGAACCTAGCATTAGAAGTAGCTGTAGATGTTTATAATAGATCCCCTAACTCGTCCATAAATTATAAAAGCCCGTTGAATATGATATCCCCTGATAAGAAAAGTCACTTAGAGAAAATCAGACGGTTTGGTTGCATAGCCT
This sequence comes from Phymastichus coffea, assembly GCF_024137745.1. NCBI lineage: Eukaryota > Metazoa > Arthropoda > Insecta > Hymenoptera > Eulophidae > Phymastichus > Phymastichus coffea. The sequence continues at coordinate 60,955 of NW_026706853.1, read as the reverse complement.
ATGCAAGGAAACCGATATCTGAAACCAAGTTATCAGAAAGGGCAATTAAAGGAATTCTAATAGGACAAACAAGTAATTGATATGTCTTATGGCATCCACAATCCGGAAAACTAATTCTAACCAAACACGTAAAGTTTAGAGAAAAGCTAACCTACAAAAACATAGATAAAAATGACGAAATCACTAGAGAATATAGCTCAAATTTGAAGTCTAATTCTGATGAATGTGATATTGGAACACCGGAGAAAACCATCGATACTTATAATTCAGAAAAATCAAGTTCCTCAAGTAGTTTAGAACCAACGTTTAAAAATCTAGAAAAAACCAAGGGTAATAAAAGAAAATCTGAAACGAATATCGAACCAGAAAGTCAGACTAGAGTACAGCCTAAGAGAGGTAGTAAAGTAAAACGAGATTACAAAGCTATGGCTGAAGGAAAGGCTAACCTGGTAGATAATAGTTTTGCGTTCTTAGCACAATGTAATGAACTTGAACTGTTAGGAGAAGACGAAAAAGGCTTCTGTTTGATGGCAACACTGAACGCAGATCCGACGAATTATAGAGAGGCAATGGAAACTGAGGATAAATTGAATTGGTCAAAGGCAATAAACGATGAACTAGAGTCCATGCGAGAAAACAATGTCTGGAGTATAGTGTACAGACCTACGGTAACTTTAAAAGGAAATAGAGCTAACATTATCGATAGCAGATGGGTACTGAAGAGAAAAGTAGATTCGGATGGAAAAACAACTTTCAAAGCTAGACTAGTAGTGAGAGGATTTAAAGACACTAATGAATATGAACTTAGAGAAACTTATGCACCTGTATCGAGACTAGCTATAATTCGAGCCGCGTTTGCTGTTATTAACAAATTGGACCTCGAAGTTTACCAATTAGATGTGAAAACCGCTTTTCTAAACGGTGAATTAGATGAAGAAATATATATGGAAATCCCTGATGGAGTAAAAATAGACGAACAATCGAAAGCAAATAAAGTCTGTAAACTGCATAGAGCAATATACGGTTTAAAAATAAGTCCCAAGAAATGGAATCAAAGGTTTTCAGCAGAGGTAGAAAAATTAGGCTTACAAAAGGATATAAATGAACCCTGTCTGTTTACCTACAGGAAAAATGGCAACATGGTATTATTGATTTTATACGTAGACGATATATTATTGGCAGGTAACGATCTAGTCAAAATAAATGAAATTAAAACCCACCTAAGTTCAGTGTTTAAAATGAAAGATTTAGGAGAACCTAGAGAATACTTAAGTATTCAAATTACTAGAGATAGAAAGGCTAAAGAAATCATGCTGAGCCAAAGCAAATATGCAGAAAAGGTATTAGAGAGATTTAATATGAACGAAAGTAAACCACAAAAGACACCTATGATAACTAGACAAGTCAAAGCTAGAAACGATAAAAATATAGAGAAAACTGAAAAACTTGGAAAATCGGAATTTCCTTATAGAGAAGCTATAGGTAGCTTAATGTATCTTGCAAATGTCACAAGACCAGACATAGCATTTGCTGTAAACTTATTAGCCAGAAAACAATCTAATCCCTCTATAGAAGACTGGATTGATGTAAAGAGAATCTTGAGGTATCTTAGAGGAAGTTCTGATCTAGGACTAACATATAGAGGAATCGCTGAAAACTTAGAAGTATTTACAGATGCAAGTTTCAGAGACAATGCTGATTCATCTTCGACAAGTGGAATGGTTGCCCGACTATTCGGAGATTCCGTTATGTGGAGAAGCCACAAACAAAGTGTAATCAATCTCTCGACCTGTCACGCTGAATATTACGCAATGAGCGAAGCATGTCAAGAAATGATTTCATTAGATAAGGCTCTTAGAGACATGTTAGGAAAAACTATGTACCCTATTATTATAAGATGCGATAACAAGTCCTCAATTAGCTGTACATAAAAAGAAGGAAACCATAAACTAAAGAACTTTGATGATTCGATTAAAGAAATAATTATTAACTTAGAGAATAGAGAGAAAACAGGAACTAAAAATAAATTGTCTAAAGTACATGGAGATTACATTAAACAGTGGGTAACGGAAGGAAAAGTTAAATTGGCTTGGGTACCATCTAAAGATAATTTAGCGGATATATTTACAAAACCTCTTCCTTTCGATTCTTTTAGAGCTCTTAGAGATAATATATTTAATAACTGAATATGTTCGAGAATGTCTCTATTTATTTGCAGACGCGGAAACCAATAAATCTGAGTGAGCTACTTGTGCTTACGCGCATATGCGTACAGTGGAGGGAGTGTTGAAAGTACTGTGCGCATGTGCGCGGGCGCCCACCACGCCACCTTTCTTTTTGCTGCACTGCCGCTCAAACTAGCGCGGCACTCCAGCAGCAACCACCAGTGGATATAGAGCTCCTTTTTAATAATATAACTTTACTTTGTACCTTTGTTTATTAGAGACCGTAATAAATCGTACTTTCACTAGTTTAATATTTATAAATTTAGCGTTCACAATCATTTGCTCCAATCCAACAAAAAGTGAAGATTTGGCCCTTACCATACACATTTGCTTTAAACAAGTGCTCTTACTATTTCAAGCTCATTTAAATACATTTTAAATTTATATATACAGACTCATTCAAGTATTTGTAACTTGACAGGTGTAGTATGGTGTAGTCTGTCTTCTGCTTGGGTCAACATAACCAAATGCTCATATATCCATGTGTCACATGTGCTTCTGAGTGATTGGCAAAGAGAGCAATAAGATTCTCTTGTTAGTAGGAAATTTCTATGTAATGGAAATTATTCAAAACTTGCACTGTATTTTATTCAGTCTTTTTCAATTGAATACAAATTTGAAATTTGTTTGTATGTCTCTTTGAAAATTGAGTTTTAAGTGTCTCTTTGGAAATTGAGTTTTGTGTTAGAAATGAGAAAGTCCATGTGTTTTTACTGAGTAGTGTTAATCAAAATTATTTTCTGATCGGTTAGTAAGCCCAGCTGCATAGAAATTGTCATCCTGACTAAGACGTAGTCTTCTCATAGCTTGCCCTCTTGAAAATAATGGCGTTATAAAATTACGTCATGAATGACGTTGTATAATAACGTAATTTTTTAACATCATGGTCATGTCAGGATTTGGGACAAAAATCACGTCATTTTTTAAAAATTCAATTTGATTTCAGCAAAATGACGTCATTTTCCGCAATTTATTATTTCCAATCGAATAAAATGACGTCATTTTCCTCAATTTCTTATTCACAATCGAATAAAATGGCGTCATTCATTTCCTACGAATGACGTATTTTAATAAAATAACGCCATTTACCCCCACTGTTAATTTTTTTATTGAAATAAAATGACGTTTTTCCCCGAAATTAGCGTATTTTCGTAAAAATGACGTGATTAACCCTGAATTTTTACAGGTATGAATAAAATAACGTAATTTTCGGTTAGGTAATAACGTCATTTCAACTTGACAATGTCATATTTAAGAAAATTAATGTGATTTTATTAACATTGTTTCTAATCTAAATTGCTTATAAAACACGTTCTTAATTAGCAATTGAAAAACCTTTATTTTATTTATTTAATATGTAAATTGTACATATGGCACTGTGTGTACCTTTCCATAAGCGTATAACTTTGGGATTCAACAGATATTACTTACATATTACTGTTAGTGACATTCTTAGTAATTACATATTGTAAATAATATATTTTTTAAATATTAATAAATATTTTCGGTAACCAATTTAATTGGTACCAACACTTAAAAAAACATTATTATTTCTAGTTTTTGGTAAAATTTATATGAGTTAATAAAAATAAAATAGCATTTTAATCTATTTCATCTTCATCATGATAAGATTCTAAATTCGTATAATCTGATTCATGTCCATTCTGACTTTCACTAGAATTAATGTATTCTGCATCAGTATGTTGGAGTTCATTCTTTTTCTTTTCGTTAATTCTTGCCTGTGATATAATAATTCCTAGCTCTCGGCCATAATAAGTAATTAGTCGTTTGTTTTTTCTTATTTCTTCTTCCGTATCCGGATCTTTTACAATAAGCCCACGTTTCATTAGGAACTGCGCATACGCACCTATAATGTAGTGAAATTAAAAGTAATTTTTATGCGGGAAAAGTAGTCTTACGTTTGCCTGCTTCAAACTTCTTAGGAGTCAACGGTTCTCTAGAATTTGAATCATTCGTTTTTTGAGGCTGAACGGCGTTATTTATAAACTTCTCCAATGTCCACATATGTGGAACTGTTAATTGGCGTAAAAAGCTAGAAGGAGTCAAACATTTACGAGCTGTTTTCTAGGCTTTCATAGGCACTGACACCCCAAAATGCAGATGTATCATACGAACCTGGAAAAAAGGAATTAAATTAATATATTACAATGGAAAGTTGTACATTAATAAATACGTACTTCGGTAGTATTCCCAGTTTCTTTATTTGTTATTTTTTCGTTCCACTCTTTAAAAGGTTTTCTTTTAATTTCATCAGTTTCAGAATTGGCATAATCATCGGAGTTGTACCTAACTTCTTTGGTTTTTCTAATGTATTTGGAACGGCCCGTCTTTTTGGTTGTCATCTTTGCCATCCTTGCTTTTTCTACACGTCGTCTTAAGCTTTATGAGTAGTGTTTTATTGTTTGTTTTTTCTTAAAACCTTCCGATGATTGATCAGAAACAGGCCTTCGATTTACAAGTTTGAGCGACCGTAAGTCTGCTTGTTTAGAAGTAGAAGGCTCTTCGAAATTCGATGGAAATTCTAAAAACGAATATAGATGTTTAGTATTTACATGTAATGCAAATTAATGATTAATTCCAAAACTGCATACTAACTTTTGTTCTGAAGAATATTATGTAATGAACTAATGGGTTGTAATATGATTCTTGGAGAAAGAGCAGGTGAAAAATTGATGTAAGAGCCTTTGCTTGGGCGTGGACTCGAATGCTCAGCAGATCGGGTCTTACACCGTAACTAACGATTTAAACTAGAGTGAGAATTAGGAGAGCTTCTTGAAGGCAGAGAAGCTGGACTGTTGTTTCCAGAGGATGCTAACTGAGGTTGCTTTGAAGATTTTGAAGCTGTCTGTTCGAATACATCATCGCCATTAGTAAATGATATATCAACTGTAGTTGCTGCCGCTCTTTCAATGAGAATAGCATTTTTTTTGCGTTCTACCATTAAAGCTTTTTTGAGTTTGTTGATTTCATCATCATGGTTAATGGGTATATTTTTTTGCTCTTCTACCTAATAATTAAATAAAACGTACATTTTAGGTTAATTTTTAAATAAGTTATAACGATATCCGAATATTAATATTTTCTGATGCAACGATTGCCGAAAATCGTGTGACTCGCGCGAGGTTAACGAGCGGCTAAATGTAAGTAGCCGCGCTCGGTTCGCGAGAGAGAGAGCGCGTAAGGGGCATTGACCGGGAGGGGAGGTAGCAACCGGCAGTACGACTGTGACACTCAGTCATCCCGTGCGCCTAACCTCCGTATTCTCCGTGCCGTTCGTTGTTGTTTTTGGCTTTCCCTGGTGACATTGCGAGCGAGTGCGTGGGTGCGTTAGCAGCAGCAGCGGGAGCAGCAGCGATAACTGCGACAGCAGCATCGGCAGCAGCGACAGCGGCATCGGCAGCAGCGACAGCAATAACAGCAGCAGTAGCAGCAACAACAACAACAGTAACAGAAATCGAGGCGGAGCAGCAAGCAGCAGAGCAGCCTAATAACAGCGTGTTATTAGGATACGGTTGGCCACCGTATCCACGCCGTCGTTGCGGTAGGTGCACCTTCCCCTTTCTAACTGTTGTAACGTTTTGGCGTGCGAATCCGCGCAGCGAGCGCGAAGAATTTGTTGTTGCGAGCGAGTAGGTAGTTCGTGGGAATCGCGGTATATTTTCTCTCTCTCTCGATTAGCGTGTTGTCATTCACGCGTGCGTGCGTGAGACTCTCGGCATACCCTCCGTGTAGTTGATTTTATTAAATAAATCATTCGTGGTTTTCCATTTAAACGAGTTTCCGTTATTGTGTTTAATCCTTTGTCCGGAGGTCGCGCCCAGCCTTGTTTACATTTCGTTCGAATTCGCCGGTAGCGTAGCACGGAGCTCGCTAATATAGGTAGAGGCGAACCGACGACTTGAGTTCCAGCGGCGGCCGCACGAGCGCTACTAGCAAGAGCGACAGCGCCGCCAAGTGGCGAGTTGGGGGAACCCAACTCGGAACTTTGAAGAGACTCTGCGCAGGCGCACTCCGAGGTAAGGTAGGTTAATGCGCATCAAGCGCATAGATAACAAGGCTTCGTATAGTTGAAATACGGGCACTTTTAGGAGATTATCGACTAAACGATAGCCTGTTACATGGCGCCCAACTAATTTAGGACTCACACACGAGGGAAAGTGCACAAATAAAGAGAGCAACGCGCGCGAGAGAGAGACGTTTGCGCGCGCGCGTAATAAGGTGCGAGCGGGTAAAATAGCGCGTGGCTCGTTCGGTACGTGCTCTGCGGTAGGGGAAAGACGCCTCTCCGACCCAATAATACCTGCTTTTGTGAGCCGAGAGCACACTAACCCCAAGGGTCGAAGAGACGTCCGTAGTCGCTCTAACGAGAAAATAAAAGGTGACTAAGGGTATATAGGTTAACTTTTTACTTTTTTAAGTGTTTTAATTACACATTAAGGTAATTAAGTGGGGGTGAGTCACCGAGCGACAGTACCAGCAGAGCGCGGAATAGGGGTGTGTGTAGGGTTAGATTAACTAACCCGGTGGAGCTAACAAACAGTTAGCCTCCACCTATAGGCAGGTAGTTGCGAAGCGGAAGTTCGAACTTCCTTAGAGTGCGCGATACCTGCACACACCCACAAGCCACGCGTATTGTTGCCTTGTGAATAAAGGCGTAGTTGGGTGGTTGGCGATAATAATCGCAACACCCCGCTCGCGCCTTGGGCGATAGGAGGCGGTAGTGGTCGACTAGGGTAAATTAACCTCAACAGTCACCTACGCCCCAGCATAAGCGTCATGGAGGATACCGCCGACGCGATAACCCGGTGGGCTTCGGAACTGCCTTCGACACAGCTGGACAGATACCTGACGCAACTGGAGTTGCGCACAGATGGTCCTAGGCTGATGCAGGCAGTCCGATTAGCATATTGGTTGCTAGGCGAGTACATCGACCTAGACTTCCAAGGAGCGGCGTTGGATAGGGAGGCCACACAACGCAGGCGACGGAGCCGCGAGAGGTGGCTGGAGACCAAGCGACGCGAGTTGGAAGCAGCCGACGCCGAGGATCTTGTCGCCCACCCACTCATGCTGCTATATAGAGATGAGGCGGTGGAGGCGAACCTAACGCGGACTCTCGCCGTCTACGAGAACCTCGAAGAGGAGAGCCAGAGCGAGATGGGGGAGCGAGAGCCCGCAGAGGAAGGGGGGACCGGCGAGGTTAAGGGGCCCACGGAGGGGGTCGAAGGTGAGCACAAGGGCTCCACCGGATCGCCAGATAGGCGAAGAGCCCGACGCTTCGAGAATGAGGAGTTACAGCCTCAAGAAGAAGAAGAGGAACGGTGCGTAACTGAACGATTGAAAGAGGAAATCGAGCGCAACCGTGTCGGGATCAACCGCATACTTGAGATGCTGGAAAGGCACGACCAAGTATGCGCACGGTGGAGTGACCAGGTCACCGCTCTGCAGGTGGAGGTCCAGCAGTTGAGAAACAGGGACCCCACCGGTCGACGAACGGTCGTACCAGAGCGGCCCAGGAGAACCGTGGATTTCCAATCCACGTATACGTGCCACTACGACCCAAGGGTACCAGGTAGTACCCCGGAACCCCAGCGACCGACCCCTGGCGAACCTCGAGAGGCTCCCCAAAGGCAGGTGCCTTCAAGGATGGAGCAGCCACCGAGAAGAGGACCAAGAGACGCCGACATGGATGAAGGGCAGGCAACCCCCGAAAGGATCCGCCTGGTACGACGCCAATGCGGCGTCAGGGTACTACGCGACTCGGGACGCGGGTAGGATTGTGAGAGGGTGGAAGCTGCGATACTCTGGCACGGCCTCAGAGTGCGTAGACACCTTCTTGTCGAGGCTAGAAGATCTACGCGCAGGTTCTGGGCTAACAGATGGCGAAATCTTGTGCTCGGTATCAGAGCTCCTCGAAGGCGTAGCGAGGACCTGGTACGAGCTTAACAAGCTTAAATGGAGAAGTTACGCCGACTTCGTGGCAGGCGCTCGACGTTGGTTTGGGTCGAGCGAGCTTCAGCAACAAAGGTTGCTGCAAGAGGCCCAAGCTCGGTACCAGGAGAAAGGAGAGCTGGTACGAGAATATGCCAGCCACCTTCTCTTCATGTTAGCCCAGCTGCGTCCGCCGTTACCAGAGCAGAGGCAGTTGGATTTGCTATATGCAAATCTCCTACCCGCCATCCGGATGCAGCTGCGGAGGAATGCATTCTCCAACGTGGACGAATTCCATGCCCGGGCGACCGAAATTGAGACCGCTTTGCGGGACGACGAGCGCCCGAGGACCAGGTTGGAGCCAACGTCCACGTTGTACCCCGAGCACATGGGGGTGCCAGCTAAGGCACCACCGCCCCGGGCAGGACCCCGTACGGCGGCCATGACCAGCAAGCCTCGGGGTAGGGAGCAGCGGCAACCCGAGTCACCGGTTAAAACCCCGGCCAAGAGACCCGAGGACCGGCCCACAATCGCTGCGACGCAGGCAACAGACCCCATTGAGGATCTGTCGTCGCAGATTGCGACCCTGCGGCGCGATATGGACCGGTACTTTAAGGAGAGGAAGGCTAACTCTCCCAGGCGGCCGAGGGGTCGGCCGCAAGAAAAGGGGAGGAATAAAACCCCCCCAGGGTCTCCTGGCCAGCGACGAGAGGGTCAGCGGAGGAAAATAGATTACTCCCAACCCATCAAGTGCTCGTCTTGTGGCAAACTGGACTTTACCAGAAGGTACTGCCCGGATTGCAACAAGGGAAACGGGCAGGGAAGCGGAGGACGGAGGTCCCCTCCGCGTCCCCAGTAAAGGTGGCCTCTCGTCGCAGGTCGTTTGAGCGTGGCAGAGGCCCGTCAACGACCTCAGGGTTCAGGGAGGTCTCGACAGGGGTATCGGACCCCACGAGACCCAGCAGGACGGCGGCATTAGAAGCGACAGCGACCGAACAGATGCCTGATCTGGGTGACCGGGCATTTTGTATCCTCGAAGGGTACGGAGACCGGATTCAGGTGGTGGAGCAGGGGTTTGAGTGGGCCGGAGAGGAGACCACCGGACCCAAAAGCTCCAGGAGACCACCTGACGCTCCGGAGGATACGCCGGCGACCCAGACACCTGCGGGAGAGAGCACGTCGACGCGAGTAGCGGCTGCCCAAGGCAAGAAGAGCCGTGAAAGCCCCCCGTCCACAGAGGGGAGGGGAACGGCGAGAGCTCCCCGCAGGTACAGACCCGAGGATGAGACCAGGTGGTGGCTTCAGGTGGGAATAGGTGCCTATAAATTAAGGGCACTCTACGACACCGGGGCCTCATCAACGGTGATGGGTCAACTCGGGCTAAGGTTGGCATCTGATATGGGACTGGGCTTGGACGTCACTCGAGCGGGAGAAGCGAAGCTCGCTGACGGCCGTCCGTGTCCCATCCTGGGTCATGTGATTTTCCCCTTCACGGTAGGGGGAATCACAAAAGATGTAAGGGTCGCTATAACGCCACTGCTGTCTGATGACTGCTACGTCGGCGCGAATTTCGTAAGGGAATTCAGCGCCAACCTGAACCCTGACACCGACCAGCTGTACTTGGCAAAAGCCAAAGTGGCGGTACCGTTAGAAGTGGCAAGCGTCACTGGTACGTCGTGCCTCGCACCCGTAGGCCTGGTAGAAGCCACGGAAGCACAGCGTCAAGAAGTGGCTAGCCTCGTCGATGGATTAATTCCAGACGGAGGTGAGTGTTTAGGCTGTGCTGTGGGGGTCGAGCATGAGATAGACATCGGAGACGCTCGACCCTGTAAACAGAAATACTACCCGGTCTCCGACAGGGTGCGAGACGAAATGCACGCGCTGGTCAAGGCCATGCTGGACAACGACGTCATTGAACCAGCAACCAGCGGGTGGTCAAGTCCAGTGGTGATGGTTAAGAAGGCAGACGGCAAATACCGGTTCTGCGTAAATTACCAGAAGGAAAACGCAGTAACCAAGCCGGACGCCTACCCATTACCCTTCATGAGCGACATCCTGCGAAGGATCAGGGATGCTAAGTTCATCTCGACGCTGGACTTGAGTAGCGCGTACCACCAGATACCTCTCAAAAAGTAGTCGCGCCCAATTACGGCGTTTACAGTCCCCGGCCTGGGGCATTTTCAGTTCAAGAGAATGCCCTTTGGATTGTCCTACGCCGGCGCGACTTTCCAGAGGTTGATGGACAGAGTGATTGGCCCGGATTTAGATCCTTTCGCCTTTGCGTACCTCGACGACGTGATTATTATCTCGCCGTCTTTTGAGGAGCATAAGCGACACCTGGGATTGGTTTTACAACGAATCCTGGGTGCGGGCCTCACTGTGAATAAGACCAAAAGCCACTTCTGTAAGTCGGAAGTCAAGTACCTGGGGGTCCTAGTGAACCGTGAAGGGGTAAGGCCAGATCCAGAGAAGATCAAGCCCATAATGGAGTACCCAGTACCACGGACGATCAGACAGGTGAAGCGATTCATGGGGATGATGTCGTGGTATCGTCGCTTCATACCCGACTTCGCAACCATCGCTGAACCGATAAACCGCCTGACGAAGAAGAGCGTCCCGTTTGCTTGGCAGCAGGAACAGGAGCAGGCTTTCGAACGGTTGCGAGACGCAATGGTCTCGGCACCGATCTTGCAGTCGCCAGATCCCAACGCGCAGTTCGTGTTACAAACTGACGCGAGCGATAGTGGGATAGGCGCGGTATTGACGCAAGAAGTCGATGGACAGGAGCGCGTAATAGAGTACGCCAGTCGCTCCTTAAACAGCGCGGAAAGGAACTATACAGTCTCCGAAAGAGAATGCCTGGCAGTAGTATGGGCTATCGGAAAGTTCCGGCCATATGTCGAGGGGCACCACTTCAAAGTCATCACCGATCATAGTTGCCTTAGGTGGCTCCACAGTATGAGGAATCCTACAGGAAGGCTAGCGCGTTGGGCGCTAGCGCTACAAGGACAGGTTTTCGATATCGAGTATCGAAAAGGAGACCTCAACGTGGTGTCAGACGCTTTATCTAGGGCCTATGAGGAGGGGGTGGTAGAAGTGGGCGCCATGACGCATCAGCCGGAAACCGCCGATGCCTGGTACCTTCAAAGGTACAGAGAGGTATGCCAGGACCCACATTCTCAGCCTACCTGGAAGGTAGTGGGTGGGAGACTGTACCATTACCATCCGGCTGAGGAGAGCGAAGGATCCATCGACAACGAAGAAGCCTGGAAGCTTGTGGTTCCTGCCGAGAAGAGGCATCAAGTACTGGAGGAGGTACATGATGCGCCGGCAGCGGGACACCAGGGGAGAGAACGAACGTTCTCCAGGGCTAGGCACCTGTATTTCTGGCCAAAGATGTACGATCAGGTCAGAGAGTACGTGCGGAGTTGCCCGGTATGTCAGCAATGCAAGGCAGAGCAAAGGCCGCCTTGCGGGCTGATGGGTCGTCGAGAGGTCTCGCGACCCTGGCAGGTGGTGGCCAGTGACATTACTAGCCCTTTCCCAAAGAGCTCGAGAGGGTTTGAATATATCTTGGTATTCATAGACCTGTTCACTCGGTGGGTGGAATGTGTACCCGTACGCAAGGCCAACGGAAGGACCATCGTACGGGAATTGCACGAGAGGGTGGTAACCAGGTTCGGCGCGCCCGAGATTTTTCTTTCGGACAACGGGACCGAATTTAAAAATCAAGAGGTCGATGCCTATTTGATGAAAAATGGCATCCGACGCGCCCTGACCCCAGTTTACCACCCGCAGGCGAACCCAACCGAGCGAGTGAACAGAACCCTCAAGGTCATGCTCATGTCGTACGTGGAGCGTGACCATAAGAGCTGGGATGAGCACCTGCCAGAGTTCAACTTCGCGTTGAACTCGGCAACTCACAGCGCGACAGGATACAGCCCGGCCATGCTGGTCTTCGGTAGACAGCCCACTCCCCCCTCGACCTTCAAGAGGGCCCAGGATCAGTTGGCTCGGGAAGCTTCCGAGGGCCAAGAACAGATCGAATGGGGTGAGCACATGCGCCGGTTGCCCAACTTATGGGAACGCGCTGGCTCTAAGTCTAGGGAGGAGGCGGACCGTCAGGCGGTCTATTACAACCGGAAGAGACGTCAGGCCGACTTTAGGGTTGGGGACTGGGTGTGGAAGCGGAACCGCATCCTGTCTTCCGCAGCTCAGGGCGTTTCGGCGAAGTTGGCGCCGAAGTATGCTGGTCCCTATGTAATTCAGGAGGTATGTGGCACGAATACCTACCGCCTAGGTAACCAGCAGGAAGAGTTGCCCGAGCTAATCCACGCCAAGGACCTCAAGCCCTATCTCGGCCCCTTTTCGGATGAGGACAACGAGGAGCCAGGAGGCGGGGACTCAGCACCGTTGGACGAAGAGGAGGGCGTAGGCGACCCGCCAGCGAAGATCGAGGAATCCAGCGAGGATCCGATACGCGAGCGCGTCGCGAATGCAGCCCCCTCGAACGAGCGTGAGAAGCCCGCGGAGGCTCCTGAAGTACCGATCGAGGCGCCGGTTAAGCGGGGCCGAGGAAGGCCGCGCAAAAACCCCGCGGGCGAACCTCGAGAACCAGGTGGAGACGACCTGGAGGGCAATGCGGTAAGGGGAAGGGGCAGACCACGTAGAACCGCTCAGCACGTGCGGAAGGTGGTGCTGCCAGCTACCCCCGCAAATGGGCCAAAACTTCAGCTGGCTCTCGAATGGTCTCACTATCTTCTTTGTAACCAGTTATGACTTCAGCGTTATAAGGAGTTTGGTTTTTGCAGTCAAAATTAATTATGTTGTCCACATAAATAAATTCCACATTTGCATTTTGCACATGCAAACTTATAGCAGCATAAAGTGACGGTATGTTATTCTCTGAACCAGAGATCCCACTGTCAGTAATACTCATGATATATATATATATATATATATATATATGTCTAGCGACGGTGCCGGTGGTGATTCCGTGGGGCCGCTCGGCAGGGGGCCGTGTCTACATCCAATTATTATATATATATATAGATAGATATTTTTTTTCTTTTCTATAGTCCACCCTATTCAGCCATTATGTAAATCAGGATCTATTATTTCAATACCATTCGGGTTGCCTATATCCAGCTGTGTGTTCATTACAGTATGTAAAAGACGTAGTGAAAAGCGATCCACAATTGATATCTAGTAGCATTTCTGAAACGCGAAAACAGCCGGATTTTTGTCAATCCCGGTTCATTTGCATTGGTGTCGATTTAAAACGTCATATCTTCTTGCTAGTCATCTTCATCTCAGTTAGCTGTTTGGTGTTGCTTCAATAGTCCTTTTCAGGATAATTGGAGTTCCATTGCAGTTGGCTGGTCGGTGTTGCTTCAATAGTCCTTTTCAGGATAATTGGAGTTCCATTGCAGTTGGCTGGTCGGTGTTGCTTCAACAGTCCTTTTCAGGATAATTGGAGTTCCATTGCAGTTGGCTGGTCGGTGTTGCTTCAATAGTCCTTTTCAGGATAATTGGAGTTCCATTGCAGTTGGCTGGTCGATGTTGCTTCAACAGTCCTTTTCAGGATAGTTGAAGCTCAGTCGCAGTTGGGGGTGATTGTTCTTCAACAGTCCGTTTCAGGATAGTTAAAGCTCAGTCGCAGTTGGGGGTGATTGTTCCTTCATCATTTGTATAGCAGGGAACAACTGACTCACCAAAGTAACAGAACAATGGCCTTCCGGGTACGACATGAATGCTACACATGTGAGAACCGACAGATACCACGCGTAATGGCATTCATATTTGGTGATGAAAATGCTATCGTACGTGAAATAGCTATAGCACGACGCGATGAAAACGGTAGACCACCAGCTGAAGTAACTCCCGATACGCGAGTTTGCAATAACTGCATCGTAACAATCCGTCGTGAAATTGAGATTTTGGCCAATGACCCACAGTGTTTGAGATTGAATGTCTTATCTCAAACTTCGTCTCAAACTTGTTCGGTATGTAATGGTATCAATGATATTCATAGATTGACATTAGAATGTAGAGTTGATATTTTTGTTAAGAGAAACATATATATTCCCAGAACTCATGTTTGCTGCAGGCTTCACTTAGATGAAAGGGGATGGTTATTGCAAGCTTTAATTGAAGGACTGAGATACATTAATAGACCATACCGCTTAAACGGTGAAGAGGTTCAATCGTTCTTACAAGGAATGCGCGAAGAAATAAAACGAAGTGCGGAACGAAGATATGAAGACGAGCATGGTGTAACCGATGAGGAGTTTCAAACACTCTACTCTTTAACAAAAGTCCAATTCAACGATCTTTATTCTTTCTGCGATCCAGTACCTGTGCCAAGAGGACATAGGTATATTAGCAAAAAGGATCTTCTGTGCTTTTTATGTAAGTTGAGTCACAGTCTGAGTGATGACTTTTTATGTGTAATGTTTTATTATCCTTCTCGACAGAGTACCGGTATGCAAATAGCTACAGTAAGACAATCACTATCTGCAAGATTTTGCCATGGAAATATTGGATTTGACGCTATGACTAGAGAAGAATTCATTGAAAGGCATGTCACACCGTTTGCAAATCAATTGTACAACCCTACGCCCCAATATCCGAGAGCAATAGCTTATATAGATTGTACTTATCTTGATATCGAGAAGAGTTCTTGTTTCCAAGTTTCAAGACAGTCCTTTTGCGTGCATAAACATAAACATCTCGTGAAACCATCAGTAATTGTTGGCCCTGATGGATACATTCTTGATATTCAAGGTCCATACTTTTCGAATGCACTTAACAATGATGCTCGAATCCTTTTGAATGAACTCAATCGAGATGTTAATGGAATGCAGAATTGGTTTCAAGAAGGTGATATAGTTATAGTAGATCGTGGATACCAAAACTCAATCCAAACTTTGCAAGGAATAGGCCTGATAACGAGAATGCCACCACTTTTGGATCGTAATCAAAATTAGTTTCGAACTGAAGAAGCTAATGAGTCTCGCATAGTGACTAAAACGAGGTGGATTGTCGAAGCGCGCAACGGGCATCTAATAAGTATTTTTTCATTTTTTTCCAATACAATACCAACGTCTCATGCCGCAAACTTGTCAGATTTCCTACATATTGCTGGTGCAATCATAAATAGGTATTATGGACCTATAAATATGCCAAATGCCAATGAAGCCTTGGCCAATCATATGCTCGAACAAGCACAGCAAGTAAATATAGTACAGGCAAGAGTAGAAGCTGATAATCTCGGACGAAGAAGAGCTCGCTGGGTTCTCTTAACTCCAGCTCATATACCATTATTTCCTCAGATGACTGTGAATGAGTTACAAGCTCTGACTTTTGGAACATACCAAGTGTACTTGGCACCATCTTACATGCAAGATAGTTCTTTAAGAGCTGAACGGGAAGATGACGAGCAAGAAGATATGACGTTTGAAATCGATGCCAATACAAATGAACCGGGATTCATAAGAATCCGGCTGTTTTCGCGTTATAAAAAAGCTACTAGATATCAATTGTGGATCGCTTTTGACGAAGAACATAACGGCGGAGAACACGGGGAACAAGATCCAATTCTCGGATATTATTGCACGTGTAAAGCAGGAGCTCGAACTCTAGGAACTTGTGCTCACGTCGCTTCCATTATTCTCATCTCTCCTACGCAAGACATCACGAAGGAAATGTTCACTACCCTTCACTCCGTCTTTTACATACTGTAATGAACGCACAGATGGATATAGGCAACCCGAATGGTATTGAAATAATAGATCCTGATTTACATAATGACTGAATAGGGTGGACTATAGAAAAGAAAAAAAATAACTATCTATATATATATAATAATTGGATGTAGACACGGCCCCCTGCCAAGCGGCCCCACGGAACCACCACCGGCACCGTCGCTAGACAATATATATATATATATATATATATATATATATATATATAGGTACATGAATTCTAACTTATGCAGACCATTATGACAATCAATACCTACTTATGCAGACAAGTGACTCACTTGTGCAGACGTCTGCACAAATCGGTTAGAGAATTGGTAATCCTTCGGTTACTTATGCAGACAGGCCACATAAATCGTGTTCCCAAACCAATCTTACATTTGCGGACTGGCGCATAATTTCATTTACCATAAATGATATAAATTAATATAGATAAATATAAATTATAATTTATCTATATAAATTCGTGTATATGTTTAAACTGATTTATTTCAACTAATTATAAATTTACTTCCAGACTTAAATACTGATAGTATAGAGTATAGTAGTAGATAATACTGAAACTTATTAAAAAGTTACTGGTTTTTATATAAAGCAAGTTCAGTTGTTTCATTGTTTTTTTTAGCTTAATAGTGAGAAAGGAAATAAATTCCAAGTATCAACATTTAATTGTTATATTGTTGTGAACAAAAAATGAACAATTTACATTGTTGGAACTTAATGAAAACAGATGATTTGTGCAAATTTTTGATTGTTGATTATCATATTGGATTTGAGACTAGAAAAATATATAAAAATATAACTCTGTCAGATAACGTGAAAAACAATAACAAAAAATTGCTTGAAAGGTATATACCAATAAAATCTAAGCAACTTAAAGAACTAAGACAGCAAATGATGGCACTGATCAAAACGTTTAAATTAAGTTATGAATTTAGCATTCCATCTTTACAATTGATTGATCCTAAAATCAAAGCTTACCTAGAAGCTTTTTCTACGGAGGCTCCTTTTACAATTATGGAATGTAATCGTTACCAAGGAGACGATTATAAAGGTTTAATGGTAATAGCCAAGAATAATATTAGAAAAGACACAACATTAGAATTCATGCAAGGATTTTATGAAAAACTAGATTTGGAGACCAAATTCTTTTTACAAAGTCAAAAATTAGATTTTTCTATCATGAAAAGTAGTAAAACAAAATCTGAAGTGTTGCTGCTTGGTCCAGTCGCTTTCATCAATCATGATTGTACGCCCAATTCACGTTATGAATCACTCTTAAAAAGTTGCGTTAAAATAAAGACATTAAGACACATTAAAGCTGGTGAAGAAATTCTATGCTTTTATGATTCTGATTACTTTGGTTACAAGAATGAGTACTGTGAATGCCTTTCATGTGAAAAAAAAGGTAAAGGAAATTTTAAGTATAAAAATTCATATAAGATAACACTTTATAAATAATTTTCAACAAGTTTGAATTTATATAGTTTCAGGAAATTTTTCAAGACAAAATGTTGATAATATGGAGTCCATTGAAATGCCAGCAGTGTTAAAAGATGTTCCACGACTGAACTTAACTGGCATATTTATTTCAGACCAATCTGTAGTACTGGACGTGACCAGAGTATTTTCAAACAATAGTTTTTGTGAAAGTATTCAAAAAGTAGTATTCCCAACTCTGCAGAATTATTTTCCAAATGGGCAAAGTAACATCAAAGTATCAAAAAGTGGTTCAGACATTATGATAACAATCGATAAATTACCTTTAAAATTAGCAATTGAACAGTTATATTGGTTGAACTTAATAATTAAAAATTATGTTCTAAATATGCCACCAAATTTTCACAGTTTTATTAAATGCTGTACCAATAATCAAATTTCTATCCAATTCAATATGAGTAAGTACATTTAATTGCATAACTATGAAGAACAATTCATGTACAAATCATAAGTATTGAGTTGAAAATGTTAAACTCCTAAAGCTTCTAGTTCGAAATACAAAAAGTTCCTTAATTGTCTTATCAAATATTTTTTGTGTGGTCTGTGCATTTTTTGAACATTTCACTTTTATGATCTAAGGTGGCTTCAAAACTCTTGAAAAACCCAATCTGATGCTTCATAGAAAACAAATATATGTGTTATTATTAGTCAAATATTCCAATACTACTTGACTTGTACATTCAACTGTTAAATGCTAATAACTTATTAATGAATTGTGCTCTTTTAAAATAAATTTTACGTATTACTAAATCATAAAAGATATTTTTGCAAGATATTTTGTAAGACACGCATGAAAATATTCCCTTAGTATAGTAGTAATAAAATCAGATACAATATTTACAAAAACACCATGAAAATAATTTTCTAGTTTCTGGTATATAATTTTATATAAATATTTCTCATGTTTTCATTCCTGATGTTTAATAATTTTATTTGATCATAGGAAATCATTTCCATGGGGATGATTCCTATGATCAATGAATAAAAATAAAATTATATAATTTTATAGCATTATATCTTACTATTTTTTGTAATCAGCTTTCATTATTTATTGTTTTCCAGAAATTTTGCAAGATATTTTGTAAGACACGCATGAAAATATTCCCTTAGTATAGTAATAAAATCAGATACAATATTTACAAAAACATCATGAAAATAATTTTCTAGTTTCTGGTATATAATTTTATATAAATATTTCTCATGTTTTCATTCCTGATGTTTAATAATTTTATTTGATCATAGGAAATCATTCCCATGGGGATGATTCCTATGATCAACGAATAAAAATAAAATTATATAATTTTATAGCATTATATCTTACTATTTTTTGTAATCAGCTTTCATTATTTATTGTTTTCCAGAAATTTTGCAGAACCCATATTTATCTGAGTCTTCCAGCATTGACCTACGTTCCAATGTTGAAAGTGCAAATTGTAAAATAATATTAAATTATTCTGATGATAATACTAATTGTTTTATGCAAAAACATCAATAACTGTATTAATAATTTCAGATTTTGAAGAGGATTTTCATGGTTTTTCAAAATATGTTAAATTAGATACAAAACTCAATAAAGCATACGTCAAAGTAGAGAAAATCAATCCATTAATAATTTCAGATTTTGAAGACGATTTTCATGGTTTATCAACTGTAACAGGCCGTCATGTAGTCGGTAACCTCCTAAAAGTGCCCGTACTCTAACTATATGAAGCCTTGTTATCTATGCGCTCGATGCGCATTAACCTACCTTGCTTAGGAGTGCGCCTGCGCAGAGTCTCTTCAAAGTTCCGAGTTGGGTTCCCCCAACTCGCCACTTGGCGGCGCTGTCGCTCGTACTATTAGCGCTCGAGCGGCCACCACCGGAACCTAGGACGTCGACTCGCGTCTAGTGATTCTCACGCGATTCGTGCTTCGCAACCGGCGAATTCGAATCGGAATGTAAACAAACATGCGCGACCTCCGGACAAAGGGAAACACAATAACGGAAACTCGTTCGAATAAAGACCAAGGGATGATTTATTAACTGAAATCAATTACACAGGGATTTGGCCGAGAGACTGACGCGCGCACGCGTGAATGACAATACACGCTTTTTGAGAGAGAGAGAAAAAACCGCGATGCCGCGAACTACCTGCTCGCACGCAAAACAATACGCTCCTCGCGCTCGCTGCGCGGATTCGCACGCAAAACCGTGATCACAGTTGACAAAAGGGGAAGGTGCACCTACCGCAATACCGCAGGGGATACGGTGGCCAACCGTATCCAAAAGGCGAGGGCGGAAACGCCGCTACTCCGCTCTGCCTCTGAAGCTGTTGCCGGTGTTGTTGTTGCCGCTACTCCTGCTGCTGTTATTGCTGTTGCTGCAGTTACTGTTGTAGCTGCTGCTGCAACTATCACTGCTGCTGCTGCTGCTGCTGCTACCGCTGCACCTCACCCACGCACACTCACCAAGAACAATGTCAATGTCCAAACGAAAATCGAACGGCACGGAGAATATGGAGGTTAGGCACACGGGATGACTGAGTGACACAGTCGTACTGGCGCTCGGATCCTCCCCTCCCGGTCGTTGCCCCTTACGCGCTCTCTCTCTCTCGCGAACCGAACGCGGCTCACCTCGCTTAACCGCTAATTCCATCGCGCGAGTCAAACGATTTTCGGTAATCGTTGCAGCCCCCTCCTAGCTTCGAACTACCGGATCGAACTACCCTATTGACTCGCGACCCCAAGGATAGGATTGGGGAAGGAGAGGAACCAACACATCCTATTCTCAACAAATACTTTATTTGCCCATCCCGGGCCACCACCCCCCCACGTCATTTGCCGGAGCCCCCTGGCGCCTTATGCCTTGGGTAGCGCCAGTGCTCCGACTTGTTGGGGCACTTCGACGTGGTCGTGATCCCGGGATGGCCGCAGATATAGCAGCCTCTTCCCGGTCGCCTGACGAGGCTGGGCTCCGCCCCATGGCCCTGGCTTCCTGTCGGTTGTTGGGGCGGCGTGGCTGCTGACGCCGGGGCGGCGATGAATGTAACGCCGCCCACCGTGGCGGATGTGCGTCCCCCCTCGGTTCGCACCACCACGGTAGGGTCGGAAACCGACCCGTCCACGCGGACCACGAATTCCTGCCCGGCGCCGGGGGCCCCCGACGCTCTCTTGTGTTGAGCCTTGGTCGGGGGCTTGGCTGGAGCCCTGGCCGCATCCCTGCTCGTCGGGGCCGCCGGTGGCAACACTGCCGGCGGGCCCGCGGCCTCTGGGGACTCCAGCCCCCGGTCAACGCGCTGGAGGGCCTCTCCGTAGGCCCTCTGCCGCCGGACTACAGGAGCCCACTCCCCCAGCAGTTCCTGGGCACCTCGGAAGTCGAGGAACTCTCCCAGGTGCGCATGCACCTGGCGCTGGAGTTCCCCGACGAACTCCCAGGCATTCTCGAGCTCCTGGAGGCCCAATCTCACGTGCCTCCAGGTGTTCTCGAGACCCACCTGCTGGGGGACTCGTGGGTGGGTGCAGACCCAGTGCTGGCTGCCGCAGGCCTCCCTTGGCCCGGGGCACTGGGTCGAGCTCTCCACCGTGGACGCGCTCGACCCTTGGGTCTGCGTACCCTGGTCTTGCGTGGACTGTGACCGACGACCCTCTTCGGATGGGCCGTCGGTCTGGGTGGATACTTCCCGGGTCGAGGGCTTGGAGGCCTGGGCCCTCATACCTTCCCGGAGGAAGTCATCCACCCGCTGGCGAGAGCGGCCCTCGCGAGCGGCCGTCTCGACCTGGGCCCGGATGAAGCGACGTAAATCGCCGATCAGCCGATCGGCGCCCGGGCCCAATCCCAGGTCGAGCAGCAGCTGGGTTGCCGTCTCGAGGGCCTCCTCACTGATGACCAGCTTCCTCTCCATCTGTAAAAGAGAAGAAGTGGGGTCAAGGGATTTCTCAGGCTCAGCCCTTAACCTACCCGTCGCCGTGTAATGCTCGACGCTATTCTTTACGAGGACGTCCCGGTCCCCGGCGCTTTCCTCGCGAGCATGGCCCATTTGCGGGGGCAGCTGGCAGCACCACCTTCCGCACGTGCTGGGCGGTTCTACGTGGTCTGCCCCTTCCCTTTACCGCATTGCCATCCAGGTCGTCTCCACCTGGTTCTCGAGGTTCGCACGCGGGGTTTTTGCGCGGCCTACCTCGGCCACGCTTAACCGGCGCCTCGATCGATACTTCCGGAGCCGCCGCGGGTTTCTCAAGCTCGTTCGAGGGGGCTGCATTCGCGACGCGTTCGCATATCGGATCCTCGCTGGATCCCTCGATCTTCGCTGGCGGGTCGCCTACGCCCTCCTCCTCGTCCAGCGGTGCTGAGTCCCCGCCTCCTGGTTCCTCGTCGTCCTCATCAGAGTATGGGCCGAAATAGGGCTTGAGATCCTTGGCGTGGATCAGCTCGGGCAACTCCTCCTGCTGGTTACCTAGGCGGTAGGTATTCGTCCCGCATACCTCCAAAATCACGTAGGGACCAGCGTATTTCGGTGCCAACTTCGCCGAAACGCCCTGAGCTGCGGAAGACAAGATGCGGTTCCGCTTCCACACCCAGTCCCCAACCCTAAAGTCGGCCTGACGTCTTCTCCGGTTGTAGTAGACCGCCTGACGAGCCGCCTCCTCCCTGGACTTAGAGCCAGCGCGTTCCCACAAGTTTGGTAACTGGCGCATGTGCTCGCCCCATTCGGTCAATTCTTGGCCCTCGGAAGCTTCCCGAGCCAACTGATCCTGGGCCCTTCTAAAGGTCGAGGGGGGAGTAGGCTGTCTACCGAAGACCAGCATGGCCGGGCTATACCCTGTCGCGCTGTGAGTTGCCGAGTTCAACGCAAAGTTGAACTCAGGCAGGTGCTCGTCCCAGCTCTTATGGTCCCGCTCCACGTACGATATGAGCATGGCCTTGAGGGTTCGGTTCACTCGCTCCGTGGGGTTTGCCTGTGGGTGGTAAACTGGGGTAAGAGCGCGCTGGATGCCGTTCCTCGACAGGTAGGCATCGACCTCTTGATTTTTAAATTCGGTCCCGTTGTCCGAAAGAAAAATCTCTGGCGCCCCAAACCTGGTGACCACCCTCTCGTGCATTTCCCGTACGATGGTCCTTCCGTTGGCCTTGCGCACGGGCACGCACTCCACCCACCGAGTGAACAGGTCTAAAAAGACCAAAATATACTCGAACCCTCGTGAGCTCTTTGGGAAGGGGCCAGTGATGTCACTGGCCACCACCTGCCAGGGTCGCGAGACCTCTCGACGACCCATCAGCCCGCAAGGCGGCCTTTGCTCTGCCTTGCATTGCTGACATACCGGGCAACTCCGCACGTACTCTCTGACCTGATCGTACATCTTTGGCCAGAAATACAGGTGCCTAGCCCGGGAGAACGTTCGTTCTCTCCCCTGGTGTCCCGCTGCTGGCGCATCGTGCACCTCCTCGAGTACTTGATGCCTCTTCTCGGCAGGAACCACTAGCTTCCAGGCTTCCTCGTTGTCTATGGACCCTTCGCTCTCCTCAGTTGGATGGTAATGATACAGTCTCCCACCCACTACCTTCCAGGTAGGCTGAGAATGTGGGTCCTGGCATACCTCCCTGTATCTCTGAAGGTACCAGGCATCGGCAGTTTCCGGCAGATGAGTCATGGCACCCACTTCTACCACCCCCTCCTCATAGGCCCTAGATAAAGCGTCTGGCACCACGTTGAGGTCTCCTTTTCGATACTCTATATCGAACACGTGCCCTTGTAATGCTAACGCCCAACGCGCTAGCCTTCCTGTAGGATTCCTCATACTGTGGAGCCACTTAAGGCAACTATGATCGGTGATGACTTTGAAGTGGTGCCCTTCAACATAAGGCCGGAACTTGCCGATCGCCCATACTACCGCCAGGCATTCTCGTTCGGAGACTGTATAATTCCTCTCCGCACTGTTTAAGGAGCGGCTGGCGTACTCGATTACGCGCTCCTGTCCATCGACTTCTTGCGTCAATACCGCGCCTATCCCACTATCGCTCGCGTCCGTTTGTAACACGAACTGCGCGCTGGGATCCGGCGACTGCAAGATCGGTGCCGAGACCATTGCATCTCGCAACCGTTCGAACGCCTGTTCCTGTTCCTGCTGCCAAGCAAACGGGACACTCTTCTTCGTCAGGCGGTTTATCGGTTCAGCGATGGTTGCGAAGTCGGGTATGAAGCGACGATACCACGACATCATCCCCATGAATCGCTTCACCTGTCTGATCGTCCGTGGTACTGGGTACTCTATGATGGGCTTGATCTTCTCTGGATCTGGCCTTACCCCTTCACGGTTCACCAGGACCCCCAGGTACTTGACTTCCGACTTACAGAAGTGGCTTTTGGTCTTATTCACAGTGAGGCCCGCACCCAGGATTCGTTGTAAAACCAATCCCAGGTGTCGCTTATGCTCCTCAAAAGATGGCGAGATAATAATCACGTCGTCGAGGTACGCAAAAGCGAAAGGATCTAAATCCGGGCCAATCACTCTGTCCATCAACCTCTGGAAAGTCGCGCCGGCGTAGGACAATCCGAAGGGCATTCTCTTGAACTGAAAATGCCCCAGGCCGGGGACTGTAAACGCCGTAATTGGGCGCGACTCCTTTTTAAGAGGTATCTGGTGGTACGCGCTACTCAAGTCCAGTGTCGAGATGAACTTAGCGTCTCTGATCCTTCGTAGGATGTCACTCATGAAGGGTAATGGGTAGGCGTCTGGCTTGGTTACTGCGTTTACCTTCTGGTAATTTACGCAGAACCGATATTTGCCGTCTGCCTTCTTAACCATCACCACTGGACTTGACCACCCGCTGGTTGCTGGTTCAATGACGTCGTTGTCCAGCATGGCCTTGACCAGCGCGTGCATTTCGTCTCGCACCCTGTCGGAGACCGGGTAGTATTTCTGTTTACAGGGTCGAGCGTCTCCGATGTCTATCTCATGCTCGACCCCCACAGCACAGCCTAAACACTCGCCTCCGTCTGGAATTAATCCATCGACGAGGCTAGCCACTTCTTGACGCTGTGCTTCCGTGGCTTCTACCAGGCCTACGGGTGCGAGGCACGACGTACCAGTGACGCTTGCCACTTCTAACGGTACCGCCACTTTGGCTTTCGCCAAGTACAGCTGGTCCGTGTCAGGGTTCAGGTTGGCGCTGAATTCCCTCACGAAGTTCGCGCCGACGTAGCAGTCATCCGACAGCAATGGCGTTATAGCGACCCTTACATCTTTTGTGATTCCCCCTACTGTGAAAGGGAAAATCACATGACCCAAGATGGGACATGGGCGACCGTCAGCGAGCTTCGCTTCTCCCGCTCGCGTGACGTCCAGGCCCAGCCCCATATCAGATGCCAACCTAAGCCCGAGTTGACCCATTACCGTTGATGAGGCCCCGGTGTCGTAGAGTGCCCTTAATTTATAGGCACCTATTCCCACCTGAAGCCACCACCTGGTCTCATCCTCGGGACTGTACCTGCGGGGAGCTTTCGCCGCCTCTCTCCCCTCTGTGAACGGGAGGCTTTCACGGCTCTTCTTGCCTTGGGCAGCCGCTACTCGCGTCGACGTGCTCTCGCCCGCAGGTGTCTGGGTCGCCGGCGTATCCTCCGGAGCGTCAGGTGGTCTCCTGGAGCTTTTGGGTCTGGTGGTCTCCTCTCCGGCCCACTCAAACCCCTGCTCCACCACCTGAATCCGGCCTCCGTACCCTTCGAGGATACAAAATGCCCGGTTACCCAGATCAGGCATCGGTTCGGTCGCTGTCGCTTCTAACGCCGCTGCACTGCTGGATCTCGTGGGGTCCGATACCCCTGTCGAGACCTCCTTGAACCCTGAGGTCGTTGACGGGCCCCTGCCACGTTCAAACGACCTGCGACGAGAGGTCACCTTTACTGGGGACGCTGAGGGGACCTCCGTCCTCCGCTTCCCTGCCCGTTTCCCTTGTTGCAATCCGGGCAGTACCTTCTGGTAAAGCCCAGTTTGCCACAAGACGAGCACTTGATGGGTTGGGAGTAATCTATCTTCCTCCGCTGACCCTCTCGTCGCTGGCCAGGAGACCCTGGGGGGGTTTTATTCCTCCCCTTCTCTTGTGGCCGGCCTCTCGGCCGCCTGGGAGAGTTAGCCTTCCTCTCCTTAAAGTACCGGTCCATATCGCGCCGCAGGGTCGCAATTTGCGACGACAGATCCTCAATGGGGTCTGTTGCCTGCGTTGCAGCGATGGTGGGCCGGTCCTCGGGTCTCTTGGCCGGGGTTTTAACCGGCGACTCGGGTTGCCGCTGCTCCCTACCCCGAGACTTGCTGGATATGGCCGCCGTTCGGGGTCCTGCCCGGGGCGGTGGTGCCTTAGCTGACACCCCCATGTGCTCGGGGTATAACGTGGACGTTGGCTCCAACCTGGTCCTCGGGCGCTCGTCGTCCCGCAAAGCGGTTTCGATCTCGGTCGCCCGGGCGTGAAACTCGTCCACGTTGGAGAACGCGTTCCTTCGCAGTTGCATCCGGATGGCGGGTAGGAGATTTGCATATAACAAATCTAACTGCCTCTGCTCTGGTAACGGCGGACGCAGCTGGGCTAACATGAAGAGAAGGTGGCAGGCATATTCTCGTACCAGCTCTCCTTTCTCCTGGTACCGAGCTTGGGCCTCTTGCAGCAACCTCTGTTGCTGAAGCTCACTCGACCCAAACCAACGTCGAGCGCCTGCCACGAAGTCGGCGTAGTTTCTCCATTTAAGCTTGTTAAGCTCGTACCATGTCCTCGCAACGCCTTCGAGGAGCTCTGATACCGAGCACAAGATTTCGCCGTCCGTTAGCCCAGACCCCGCGCGTAGATCTTCTAGCCTAGACAAGAAGGTATCTACGCACTCTGAAGCCGTACCAGAGTATCGCAGCTTCCACCCTCTCACAATCCTACCCGCGTCCCGAGTCGCGTAG
Organism: Phymastichus coffea; assembly: GCF_024137745.1. Lineage (NCBI taxonomy): Eukaryota > Metazoa > Arthropoda > Insecta > Hymenoptera > Eulophidae > Phymastichus > Phymastichus coffea. Next base: position 34,605 of record NW_026706853.1, on the reverse strand, counting down.
TACCCCGACGCCGCGTTGGCGTCGTACCAGGCAGATCCTTCAGGGATCATCTGCTCTTCTTCAGCGTCGGAGTCTCTTGGACCTCTTCTCGGTGGCTGCTCCGTCCTTGAAGGCACCTGCCTTTGGGGAGCCGCTCGAGGTTCGCCAGGGGTCGGTCGCTGGGGTTCCGGGGTACTACCTGGTACCCTTGGGTCGTAGTGGCACGTATACGTGGACTGGAAGTCCACGGTCCTCCGGGGCCGCTCTGGTATGACCGTTCGTCGGTTGGTGGGGTCCCTGCTTCTAAACTGCTGGAACTCCACCTGCAGAGCGGTCAACTGGTCGCTCCACCGAGCGCATACCTGGTCGTGCTTTTCCAGCATCTCCAATATGCGGTTTATCCCGACCCGGTTGCACTCGATTTCCTCCTTTAGTCGCTCGGTCACGCAGCGCTCTTCCTCTTCTTCTGGAGGTTGTAGCTCCGCGTTCTCGAAGCGACGGGCTCTTCGCCTATCCGGCGATCCGGTGGAGCCCTTGTGCTCACTACCGACCCCCTCCGTAGGCCCCTTGACCTCGCCGGTCCCCCCTTCCTCTGCGGGCTCTCGTTCCCCCATCTCGCTCTGGCTCTCTTCTTCGAGGTTCTCGTAGACGGCGAGAGTCCGCGTTAGGTTCGCCTCCACCGCCTCATCACTATATAGCAGCATGAGTGGGTGGGCGACAAGATCCTCGGCGTCGGCTGCTTCCAACTCGCGTCGCTTGGTCTCCAGCCACCTCTCTCGGCTCCGTCGCCTGCGTTGTGTGGCCTCCCTATCCAACGCCGCTCCTTGGAAGTCTAGGTCGATGTACTCGCCTAGCAACCAATATGCTAATCGGACTGCCTGCATCAGCCTGGGACCATCTGTGCGCAACTCCAGTTGCGTCAGGTATCTGTCCAGCTGTGTCGAAGGCAGTTCCGAAGCCCACCGAGTTATCGCGTCGGCGGTATCCTCCATAACGCTTATGTTAGGGCGTAGGTGACGGTTGAGGTTAGTTTTCGTACTCGACCGCTACCGCCTCCTATCGCCCAAGGCGCGAGCGGGGTGTTGCGATTTTTATCGCCAACTACCCAGTTACGCCTTTATTTACAAGGCAACAATACGCGTGGCTTGTGGGTGTGTGCAGGTATCGCGCGGTCTAAGGAAGTACTAACTTCCGCTTCGCAGCTACCTGCCTATAGGTGGAGGCTAACTGTTTGTTAGGTCCACCGGGTTAGTTGGTCTTGTAACACGTACGTTAATGATTTAAGCCCGAACAACGTTGCGTCACAAATTATTTAAGGGGGAAAGGCTCGGAAGGCACATTCGCTTCGTCGCGAAAATTTAACGAGGGCTATGTCGTCCGGCAATATCGGTAATCGCAATTTAATCAATTAGAGAGAGACAGGTTTAACAGAATGAACTCATCAATTCTAATACTTTTCTCTTTATTATAACAATTTTATACATTCGGCCTTGACGTGTGCGTCGGCCGAGCCCGGGCTAAGTTCGCTCCGTGCGAGTAAACGCACAGGAAACAGAACGTCACCTTACAATTCGTCCCGCGAATTCCGCGAGGGCGATGCGAATTTACGCATCTAACCACTCGTCCGCGTCCGGCCTATATGATGCTCGGAGAGAGAGAAATCGAGGCGCGCACCGATAAACTAAAAAGGGTACCTGACCTTGAGAGGGAGCGCTGCTGTGGAAGTCCACGTCCTCTGGGCGAGCGATGTAGTCTTCGCAAGGCAGGACTCTCGATGTAGCTGATCTTCCCTCTTGCTGATGGTCTCCAAAACAGTATTTAACCGCACAAAACACACGTTTTCGTCACGAAGTTCTACTAGCTGGCAATTAATTGCCGGTCAGAACTATACTGCCCGCGATCTCGCGGCCTCCGCGCTTTCTTACGCGCCCCCTCCCTACAGGTACTCAACGGCCGAGCGCCGCCGGCTACGCACACATGTGCGGCTCATGCCGGCGACACTATTTCTCTCTCTCCTCCTCTGCTCTTCGCCTATGCCTATCCCTCCAGCGCCAGGCATCTCCGCCGATCAGGAATCAGACCTGTAACAAAGCCACATCGTGCGTCGATACTCGGTTTTACTCAACCAAGACCGATGTGGCAGCGGCTCAGGGGAAGGCACGCGGAAGAGAGAGAGAGGCGAACAGGGCGATCGAATCTAATGATCGATTCGCCCGTCACACCCCCTCCCAAGTCCAACGATACCCCCGATCATCGGTGGACGACCACCTCGACCTCCCTAGCACCGCCGCCACCGGCCTCGGAAACTCAGAGGGACAAAAACGGAAATAATATAAGGGCAACACTCGCACACGCCAACAATCATACTCAACATTCATTCCAATTAAATAACCTTCACCACTACTCACCCATTTGCCTTAATCGGCACTCCGGGCATCAGGTGTGCTGGCTTGCAACGCGAAGCGTCGCAGCCGCACCATCCTGATGTATTCGGCCGTGGTGGGGTGGCTAGGATTAACCGCCCCAGCCAATCTACCTAACTCCTGGGCCTGTTCGTCCGTCCATGGCTCTTCAGGCGTCGACCCCACCATCTCCGCTCGGGGCTGAAGAGGCTCCCCAGAGGGACCAGGGGCAGGATCAGCCCTCTCTGCGTCGTCGCCGGATCCTGGCGGAGTGCGCCGCAAGGCAACCTCGGCGTCTCGCTGAAGAGAACTTGCAGCCTGGTGTTCCAGCCGCGCGTCCTCTCGCAGCCTTAAAACTGCCTCGTCTGGACCGGCCCGCTCAGCTTCGAGAGCTCGTCTCCTCTCCATTCTTTCTCTTCGGAGACGGCCACCACGCCGCTGCTTCTTCTTACGCGGCTCGGCTGCTATTTCCTCCCCGGCCTCCTCGCTACGAGCCCCCCCACTCCTTTCACTCGGTGGTTGAGGTCCGTCCACCTCCTTGTGCTGTTGCTCCTCCGGCGTCCTGGCTACAGCGTCGGCCCCCGCTCGAGTCCGCAAATATTTCGCGTAAGCGGCCGCGCATCGCACGCAATGAGCAACCGTCGCGTCCAGGCGCCCACAATTCCTGCAGCATTCCCGCGGGCTCGGCGGCTCCGGGCATCTCGAGCGGCGATGTTCTCCAGTCCGGCAATTAAAACAGATAAACGGCCGCACGTCCAACTCCCGGTCGAACGGCACCGAGTTCAGGCCGGCCAGAAAGGTGCCCGTCAATCGGCCCATCATGACGCCCTCCTCCCTGGCTCCTACTACTGGAGTCTCGGCGGGAATGGCGTCCTGCAACGGGGGCCGCGAGCCCTCACTTGAGGCAATCGGCCCGTCCTCTTCACCTCGTCGCGGCTCGGGTCGGACCACAGCCGACAAGCGCGGGGTCTCCGGCGGAGGCGGCCTCTCGTCAGGAATCTCCCACTCCAGTTGGCGGTGATGGGGAAAGAAGCCCAAAACCGGCCGGGCCCCGTCCGTCTCCCGGATCCACCGCCCAGCCCGGAGCACCAGACGCGGCGGCTCGGCCTCCGACACCTGACCGGCCGAGTCGCGAGGCTTCAGGGCAGGCCTCGCGGAGACTCCCCCATCACGGTCATCAGGGCCACCCGCCATCGGCGTCTCACCGGAACGCGGAGGCGAAACACGCGGCTCCCTGGAGCGACGGGGGCAGTGCAGCCCACGGGCTCGTCCTATCTCTAGCCTCCGCGGACGCCTCGCCATGGAAACGGTGCGAATTTACGCACTCATTTCCCGGCCCAGCGTCCCCGGTGCGGCGGTGGCTCCTGGACGGCTGCTCCGGTTCCTCCGCTCTGGCCTCGGTCAGGGGCGAGACCCAGTTGCTCGCCGAGAAATCCGGGCCCTTGTTCTTCTTCTTCTTCTTCTTGCCGCCGCCCCGCTGCTCCTCCGCGGTCCTCCTCCGCTCGTCCTCTAGGTACCCGGCAGGCGGGATGCTCGACGGCGGTCCCTGTCGGCGGAAACTGTATCTTGGGTCCAGTTGCTGCTGGTGCATAGGCACCCACTCCATTGGCTCGTGGATGTGCCTCTCCGGCCGCACCACCGCCGTCGTCGCCGCCGAGCCCGCCGCAATTCCCGGAACCGGCTCCCCCTCTAACTGCAGCCTCCCGTTGGTAAAGCCCAACTCCTGGGGTCGGTCCGCTGCCGCTGATGATGGTAGGCCGGGCAGGTCCGCAGAGCCCTCAGGGTTCGACGGACGTGCGAATTCACGCACAGGCGTCTCGCCCCTTAGCTCCTGCGGCTGCGCCGGAGGACTCCTTAGCAAGAGCTCCTCCAGCTCCATTTCTGCGGCGTTGCTGTCCACTATCAGGCCAGCCGCTTCTCCTCCCTCGGCGCCCGGTTTCTCTTCAGGAAACCCCGGGCCGACGCTCAGGACGCGATAGGCCGAAAGCTCCGCGACCATAGCCACGGCTCGCCTCAGCACTCGCGTACCCCGGGTTTCAAGAGTCCCGGGAGCCGCCTCTTCGGTCGTACCTTCCAGGCCGCACGGATCCGGGAGCTCTTCTTCTCCATTACCCTCCGTGGAGCCGGCAAGCGACTGCTCGGGCCGAGCCAAAGATGACGAGGGCTCGGCCACGCTTGCCTCCGTTTTCTCGGGTTCTGGGTCCACCGTCCGGTCTCGTCCTGGGGAAGGCTCGCTCCTGACGCCTATTTCGGCTGTCAGAGCGGCCAACGTCGTAATCTCATCTTCCATCTATAAATTTAAGGCGTATTAGTCATTTGGTCTTTCTTCGGTCAAAATCAGTAAAAAAAACAATTAAAAGAAGAAAAAAAAAAAAAAAAAAACGAAAACACGATCCAACCCGTCTACTTCGTTACCCGACGGCGGTCGGTCGCCGTCCGTTGCCCACACCGCGCGGCGGAACGTAACGCTTCAAGTCCTTCACGTGGACCATCGGGATCCGATAGTTATTGTCAGTCTCCAACTCGTATATTAGGTTCGAGACTTTCTTCACTATTTTATACGGTCCGGTGTATTCGGGGTCCAGTTTCGCGTTCCTGCCCGTCGCGGCACACGACAACGAGTAGTTCCTCCGCCAAACTAAATCGCCTACGCTAAAGACTACGTCCCTTCGCCTCTTGTCATACTCTCTCTTCTGTCTCTCCTGCGCCTTCTCGATATGACGTCCCACCAAGTCTCGCAAAGCATTAAGTCTTTCTAATCGGTCCTGCCAAATTTCGGGTTTGATCCTGATCACGGGAGAACGCCGCTCCATTTCCCTCCTTAAACTTTTCACCGGCCGAGGATTCCGACCGAAGTTCAGGAACGCCGGCGTAACCCTCGTAGAAGACTGAGTCGCGGTGTTAATCGCGTGCCTGAATTCGTGCAGGTAGCGGTCCCAAGTCCGATGATCGTTGTCCACGAACATTGCTATCATCGTCTTCAGCGTCCGGTTAACTCTCTCTACCGGGTCACCCTGCTGATGGTACGGGGGACAGAACACATGCTCAACGCCGTATTCTCGGAGCGTATCCTGAAACGCCTTGCTCTGATAAGCTTTCGCGTTGTCACTGACCAAATACTCGGGTGTTTCCCATCGGAACAGGATCATTTCCTCAAACGCGTGCGAGAGCGACTTTCCGTCCGCGGAGCTCAACGGTTTGAGCTCGACCCATTTAGTAAAGAGATCCTGGAATACTACCATGTACCGAAATCGATTTTTGCTTCGCGGCAACTCTATCACGTCCGTCGCAACCACCACCCACGGGCGCTCTATCATCCGCCTTCCCATCAACCCTTTCGGTACTTTCTGCTCGACTTTATATTTTTGGCAAACCTGACACTGATTTACGAACGTCCGTACGTCATATCGCACCCCTGGCCAATAATATTCCCTTATGACCCGATCGCACGTCTTGTCCTGTCCAAAATGTCCGGCCGAAGGCGCACAATGGGCGTCCTGCAAAACCCTCTCCCGATACTCGAGCGGAACAACCATTCGCCAGCACTCCTCACGATTGGTAACTGGATCAAGCAGATAGTCTGTCATGTAGCGATACAACAGGCCGTCCTCTACCTTCCAATTTTTATATTTCTCCGGCCGCTCCTGGACTTCTTGGCGCCTTCGCTGGTACCAAGAGTCCTTGATTGCCGTAAATTCGCCGACCTCTGCCTCGTCCTCAAACTCGCGCAAGAGTGCATCCGGGACATGATGCAAGGCACCCTTCCTATGCACTATCTCGCAATCGAGCTGTTGAAAATCCAGCACCCACCGCTCGAGTCGGCCGGTCAAATCTCGCTTGCTTAAAAGCCTCGTCAACGCGCTATGATCCGTCACTACTACGAAGTGAAATCCCTCGATATACGGCCTAAACTTCTGAACTGCGAATCGAACCGCCAAAAATTCAATCTCACTCACCGTATATCGTTTCTCATGCGCGTTTAACATACGACTCGCATAGCAAATCGGGTGTTCCCCATCCTCAAAAATCTGCACTAAACACGCTCCCACCGCGTATGACGAACCATCGCAATGCAGATAAAACGTCCGCTCGAAGTCCGGCCTCGCCAGCACAGGAGCCTCAGTGAGCGCCCTTTTCAGTCGCTCAAAGGCTTCCTGTTGCTCCTCGCCCCAAACCCACGACTGATCTTTCCTCAATAACTTCGTGAGCGGTACCTTTATATCGCTCTCGTTTTCGATAAATCGCGCGTACCAACCCACCATACCCAGGAATCTACGAAGCTGCTCTATCGAACGAGGCGCCGGGTAGTCCATAATCGGCTGAACCCGATCCGGGTCCGGGCGCAGGCCCTCGCCGTCTAACCTATAGCCAAGATAGGTCACCTGCGTACAAAAGAAGTCCGACTTTTCGAGGTTGATCTCCAACCCTACCTCAACTAAACGCCGCAGTACTCTTTCTAACCACTGCATGTGGTCCTCGAAATTCGCGCTCACCACCAATAAGTCATCCATATACCAGAAAACGTTATGCGCGAACTCCGGTCCGAATAGAGCGTCCATGAAGCGCATGAACGTCGCGGGCGCGTTTACCAGGCCGAAGGGCATTCTTTCGAACTCCCACAGCCCCAACCCGGGAACCGCAAATGCCGTAAATTGTTTACTGTTTTCGTCCAAAGGGATCTGCCAAAACGCCGACCTAAGATCAACCTTTGACAAAAATACGGCGCCACGCAATCGATCCAGAATCGAGTCGAGACTGGGCATCGGGTACGCATCGATCTTTGTCACTTTGTTTACCGGACGGAAGTCCAGACAAAATCGATACGTCCCGTCTGCCTTTTTCACCACGACCGGCGCGCTACTCCACTGACTATCCGACGGCCGGATTACCCCTGCATGCCACATTCTTGTCGTCTCCTCCTGGGTAAACTTTAAGATCGGCGGCGACATCCGGCGTATAGGCGTTTTGATCGGTCTCGCATCCCCCACATCTATTACGTGCCTAATCAAATTCGTCACAGCCGGAGCAATTCCGGGTTCCGGTACGATGCGGTGCACCAACGCCAACACTCGCTCACGTTGCGCGCTCACGTAACTCACGAGTCCCGCACACTCAGCGAATACGTGCGCCGTCCCGTCCTCATTATTCACGAAAGGAATCCATTCTCGCGAGCCCCTCGGTCGCCATTCCCGTCTCTCGATGCTGATATCCTGCATCCACGCATTCCAAAAATCCGCGCCCAAGATTAGGTCGTGCGCGCACTGCGCCACGGCACACGCGATCAGCGTCCCGCTCTTTCCCCCTATCTCGAGGTACAATTTCAGATCGCCCAACGGGTCCGGTTCCTCACCCGACACTCCTCTTACAAATATCGTTGGCGGCCCCAACCGTGACCTAAACCTATTTGCCAATCCTGGGCCCACCACCGTAACCTGCGCACCTGAATCCAACAACGCGAGATAATTTTTCCCATTTATTTTGATAGCTAGAAAAAATCTGTTCTCTACTACGGCCACCTGGGCCACGTCATCATCCTCGCGCGGGCTCGCTAACCGATCATCCGAGCCTGGCTCGGCTCTTCCCTCCGTTACTACGGAAGGCGTCTCCGCCACCCTCGCACGGCTCGCCGGATCCTCGCCCACCGATCCCTGTCGCATCACTCTACTGTACCGCTCACCGGTGTCCGAGAGCCTTGGCGAGGCTCGCGGTGGTTCCGCTTCTCCGCGCCCCCCTCGCGCTCCATCGGACCCCTCTCCTACCTGAGGCGCACCCGAGGGCTCCAGGGAGCGTCGCGGCGGCTCGTCGGCCACGCGCTCAACCTGCGCTCGCTCGGATCGCTCACTCCACTTTAGCGCATCCGAGAGCAGCGGGGAGCGTCGTGGTGACTCCTCAGCCACGGGCTCAACCTGCGCTCGATCGGATCGCTCACTCATTTTGCGCGCGTCCGAGAGCAGCGGGGAGCGTCGTGGTGACTCTTCAGCCACGCGCTCATCCTGCGCTCGATCGGATCGCTCTCTCACTACTCCTAACTTCCCTTTCCCGACGGTGCAATCTTCCTTTCTTTCGCTTCCTATCGCTTTCCCGAACTGGACATCTTCGAGATCCGACACGTTCAACCGCTCATAACGGCGCGACAGACTATCCCAAAATTTCTCTGAGCTACTCTTAGCCATTTTCGGATATGCGCCTCCAACTCCGCGCGCCGTTCCCTCAATTGCGGCACTCTTATTCTGGTCCGGCGCCTCGGCCGCGAATAACAACGCAGCCTCCCCAGGCCCGACCTTCTCGCCCCCATTGATTTCCCCGTTACCGGTTCTCGTTGCGCGAGCCACCCTGTTCCGGTGCAGCTCAAGCGCCAACCGCGCTCGCCCGAGCAGACTCAAGCAGGGGTCGACGAGCGAGTTTCGGCCCCCGCCTGCGAGTTTCCCTGTTGCGCCAGACCAGCCGCGCATGTGGGGCAGTTCTGGAAGACCGCTCCCGCGGTCCCGCAAACCTGGCAACTAACCACGGACCCCGGACACGCATTAGCAAAATGTCCGGCCTGCCTACACCGATAACAAGTGGGGGGCGGCCTACCTCCGTCGCGATTAACGCGATTCGGACACTGCGAACTCCTATGTCCCTTACCTCCACACGTAAAACAATTACCTCCGAACGCGCGCGAACTCGCGCCAGCGCCATCACCGCCTCGCTGCGCGCCCCTCTGCTGGGGAACTAAACTTGGCGGAACCGGGGTCTGTGTCCGCGCCGCACCTGGATCCGCCGGAACGGCCGAGGTTGCGGAATTATTCGCACTGATTCCCCCGCCGGTTCCGGAACCCGAGGTCGGCCCCCCGCCCCCGCCGGGCTGAGCGGCAGCCGTGAGTACCTCGCTCTTGGACGCGTCGCCACTCTTTCCTTTTGACCGCCTCTTAGAACGTCGCGTGCCCGATCCGTCCTCTGGTGTCACCTCGGTGCCCTTTTCCGCCTCTAACACCGCGGTCCTTGCCACCTTTCTCGCTGGTCCCGCCGAGCTCCGATACGCCGCGTCCTGAACCAGCATGCTGTCGGCCGCCGGAGGTGGCCGCCACCTCTTTTCCCTTGCCCGCTGACGCTCGAATTCGCAGCCTACCCTCTTCAGTTCCTTGAGCGTAGCAAACGACTTCCCGTACAAGTACCTCGCGAAGGTGGGATGCAAACCTTCTTTGCAAATCGCCACCTGCCTTCTCTCCGAAGGAGGCCTATCAAAACGGCGAACGATACATTGGAAGGCGGTTAGGTAGTCACCCAGCGTCTCTCCCTCTGCCTGCGTCCTTAATCGTAACTCCTGATATAAATCCTCCCGCTTATAATGCCTTCCGAATTCCTCCTTTAAATCGGTAAGAAACTCCCCGAGGGTTCGCCAAGTATTTTCATTGTTACGGTACCAGAGCGCCGCCTTCCCTGTTAATATTATGCCTACCGCCCGGAGTACTTCCTCATTTCTTAACCTGTAAAAATCCTGGCATTTCCTAATATCACTTACGAAACCGTCCACATCCGCTCCCCCGTCACCCGAAAACTTCAGCGACCAAGAACGAAAGGCCTTCACCGCGTCCACCGGTTTATAACGTCGGGGCTGACGCAGACCTGAGCGCCTGCAAGTACTCCGGCGCTTCGGTCTGCGACTGACCAACCCCGCCCCATCCGGCCCGTCCTCGTCCGAACTCGGGGACTCGCTCCAACTATCTTCCCATTCGCTTGCCGATGGGCACCTCGGCCTATACCTCTCCCTAAATTCCCCTGGGTTGGCAAACCGTGGCCTGGCCCGCGGCGACGTTCCCTCGGTTTTCACAGCGTAATTTTCTCGCGCGCCGTCCTTCAACAGTTTCCTAACTAAATCCTCCCAATTCTTCATGGCCTCTCCAACCTCGCGTGGCAGTGCTGGGGTACTCGTTCTCCGGTCGAACGACCCCAATACTCTCTCCTCGGTGGCGTCGCTTTCCACTTCGGAGAAAAATTCGTCTTCCGAAACCGGCTCCCGCGAGCTACTTTCCCTCCGCCGGCGCGACGCCGAGCGAGATCGTCGCTCCTCTCGCGCCCGTCTATGTGGTGTCCGAGTCGTCGTTACGTCCTCGGCGCGCGGCGCATCCCGCCTACCCGCCTGCATCTCCAACGCGGCCTCTTCTACGCGATATAAGTTATTCGCGCTTTCCGATAATGCTGCACGTACTTCCCTCCGCATAACCAAGCCAGGCAGGCTTGCGACGATGTTCCATGCCTGTCCAAAAACGTTCGGCCCTCCCGCGGCATCCTGGAACGCCACTTCTCCGCGAGACGCCAACTCTCTCCTGGCATCGGCGAGCGCCGTCGCCCCCTCATGTGATGCAACCCGGGCGTTATCCTGCCCGTCCTTGCTCCTATGCTCTGGCCCGCTTCTCTGCGCTGCTACCGGCGGCGGCCGCTCGTCTGAGGATGCCAAGCTTTCTCGCCTGCGAATTAACGCAGGCTCGATCTGGCCCTCCAGACGTCCGCGGCTCACCTCGCCTCTATCAGGCTGCAGGTCCATGTTGACCTCGCGCGACTCCTCCCGCAGAATAGCCTCCGGCGGGCCCGGCACAACGCCCGACTCAAAGTCACCCGGACTCAGGGGCGGATTAAGCTCCGGCCTTTCACGCGAAATCATGTAGCGCAGCATGCGCTCCTGAAGTACCCCAAAGCTACCCGTCACGCTAAGGCCATAGCTCTTAAGAAGACTCAGCAACTCCGCGGGCGGCGTTTCGTTGATTCGCCGCTTAAGAGCCCGTACCGACCTATCTTTTAATATTTCGCGCATAATCGTGCCTGCCGTCCCGCTTGGCGGCATCCTTACAAGCCCCTCTGCTTCTCACACCGCCCGAACGCTCGATCCAATATCACGCTCGCGATGTGGGCACAACCGACGACCGCGTCGCGCAACTGTCCAAATAATAAAATGAAATTAAAAAAAAAAACACCAGCGACCAACACTAACTTGCCCTTAATTATCGTCCGGCCAATTTCATCAACGGCAGATGCGACTTCTACGCATTCGCTTTCTTTCGTTCGGCCGTTATTCAATCAACAATATAAAATCAACTTTCAGGCAGTGCGAATTATACGCACTGCTCTGCGTCCTTAATTTCAAAATAAAACTCAAAATCAAAACACAAATACTAACTACTCTCACTCTCGTCGCGGCTCCCAGGCAAGGGCGCACCTTTCTAATCCGCTGATCTAAACAGATTAGTACCCAATGGCCATCTCGCATACGTATCTAACTACGCTAACAACACCCGCTTCTTAAATGGACTTGTCTATCCGTCCTTTTACTGGCCGTATACCGTGGGTATGATGAGTAGTGGCCTTCGACACGTTAGGTCGATGACTCACTCGCCCGTGCCTGAGTATAGCAACGGCAACACAACTATGCTACAATTTTCGGCCTCGTATCTCTCTCTCGATCGGCGCTCTCTGTGAACCCGAGATGAGGAATGTAAACAAACACCGCTCGAGCCGCGGCTCAACGCAGCTCGGCCGATCGTTCGATCACCTCCCCTCTCGGCGTCAACCGACCTTTTCAAATTCTTTTGTCTACGCGAATTACTTTTCTGTTTTAGAATTTCGCGTCCTGTCTCTCTTTCTCGCGATCATCTCAAACCCGATTTCCGCGATTTCCCCACAAGGGATGCCATGTAACACGTACGTTAATGATTTAAGCCCGAACAACGTTGCGTCACAAATTATTTAAGGGGGAAAGGCTCGGAAGGCACATTCGCTTCGTCGCGAAAATTTAACGAGGGCTATGTCGTCCGGCAATATCGGTAATCGCAATTTAATCAATTAGAGAGAGACAGGTTTAACAGAATGAACTCATCAATTCTAATACTTTTCTCTTTATTATAACAATTTTATACATTCGGCCTTGACGTGTGCGTCGGCCGAGCCCGGGCTAAGTTCGCTCCGTGCGAGTAAACGCACAGGAAACAGAACGTCACCTTACAATTCGTCCCGCGAATTCCGCGAGGGCGATGCGAATTTACGCATCTAACCACTCGTCCGCGTCCGGCCTATATGATGCTCGGAGAGAGAGAAATCGAGGCGCGCACCGATAAACTAAAAAGGGTACCTGACCTTGAGAGGGAGCGCTGTTGTGGAAGTCCACGTCCTCTGGGCGAGCGATGTAGTCTTCGCAAGGCAGGACTCTCGATGTAGCTGATCTTCCCTCTTGCTGATGGTCTCCAAAACAGTATTTAACCGCACAAAACACACGTTTTCGTCACGAAGTTCTACTAGCTGGCAATTAATTGCCGGTCAGAACTATACTGCCCGCGATCTCGCGGCCTCCGCGCTTTCTTACGCGCCCCCTCCCTACAGGTACTCAACGGCCGAGCGCCGCCGGCTACGCACACATGTGCGGCTCATGCCGGCGACACTATTTCTCTCTCTCCTCCTCTGCTCTTCGCCTATGCCTATCCCTCCAGCGCCAGGCATCTCCGCCGATCAGGAATCAGACCTGTAACAAAGCCACATCGTGCGTCGATACTCGGTTTTACTCAACCAAGACCGATGTGGCAGCGGCTCAGGGGAAGGCACGCGGAAGAGAGAGAGAGGCGAACAGGGCGATCGAATCTAATGATCGATTCGCCCGTCACAGTCTAACCCTACACACACCCTAATTGCGCGCTCTGCTGGTACTGTCGCTCGGTGACTAACCCCCACTTTACTACTTTAATGTGTAATGAAACACTTAAAAAAGCAAAAAGTTAACCTAAATACAATTAGTCACCTTTTGTTTTCAAGTTAGAGCGACTACGGATGTCTCTTCGACCCCTGGGGTTAGTGTGCTCTCGGCTCACAAAAGCAGTTATTATTGGGTCGGAGAGGCGTCTTTCCCCTACCGCAGAGCACGTACCGAACGAGCCACGCGTTATTTTACCCGCTCGCACCTTATTACGCACGCGCGCAAACGTCTCTCTCTCGCGCGCGTTGCTCTCTTTTTTTCGTGCAAATTCTCTCGTGTGTGAGTCCTAATTCTAGTTGGGCGCCATGTAACAGGCCGTCATGTAGTCGGTAACCTCCTAAAAGTGCCCGTACTCTAACTATATGAAGCCTTGTTATCTATGCGCTCGATGCGCATTAACCTACCTTGCTTAGGAGTGCGCCTGCGCAGAGTCTCTTCAAAGTTCCGAGTTGGGTTCCCCCAACTCGCCACTTGGCGGCGCTGTCGCTCGTACTATTAGCGCTCGAGCGGCCACCACCGGAACCTAGGACGTCGACTCGCGTCTAGTGATTCTCACGCGATTCGTGCTTCGCAACCGGCGAATTCGAATCGGAATGTAAACAAACATGCGCGACCTCCGGACAAAGGGAAACACAATAACGGAAACTCGTTCGAATAAAGACCAAGGGATGATTTATTAACTGAAATCAATTACACAGGGATTTGGCCGAGAGACTGACGCGCGCACGCGTGAATGACAATACACGCTTTTTGAGAGAGAGAGAAAAAACCGCGATGCCGCGAACTACCTGCTCGCACGCAAAACAATACGCTCCTCGCGCTCGCTGCGCGGATTCGCACGCAAAACCGTGATCACAGTTGACAAAAGGGGAAGGTGCACCTACCGCAATACCGCAGGGGATACGGTGGCCAACCGTATCCAAAAGGCGAGGGCGGAAACGCCGCTACTCCGCTCTGCCTCTGAAGCTGTTGCCGGTGTTGTTGTTGCCGCTACTCCTGCTGCTGTTATTGCTGTTGCTGCAGTTACTGTTGTAGCTGCTGCTGCAACTATCACTGCTGCTGCTGCTGCTGCTGCTACCGCTGCACCTCACCCACGCACACTCACCAAGAACAATGTCAATGTCCAAACGAAAATCGAACGGCACGGAGAATATGGAGGTTAGGCACACGGGATGACTGAGTGACACAGTCGTACTGGCGCTCGGATCCTCCCCTCCCGGTCGTTGCCCCTTACGCGCTCTCTCTCTCTCGCGAACCGAACGCGGCTCACCTCGCTTAACCGCTAATTCCATCGCGCGAGTCAAACGATTTTCGGTAATCGTTGCACAACATATGTTAAATTAGATACAAAACTCAATAAAGCAAATGTCAAAGTAGAGAAAATCAATCCATTAATAATTCAAAGATATAAGAAGAAATCAAAAGATGGAAACACCTTTTGTATATTTTGTGAAAAATTTGTAGTGAAATTTACTAGACATATGCAGAATAATCATTACAATAAAGAAATAGTGAAAAGGTTTTTGATTGATAAGAAGAATAAAACTTCCAAAAGATCAGCAGTGAATTTCATCAGAAATCAAGGACTTGCACACTACAAAGTTTTAACAGGAAACATGGTGCCTGCAAGGAAAATAAGAAATGATGCACTAAAGCCAGTCAAAAAAGTACAATGTGACCACTGCTGCAGTTTTTTCTCAGCTTCTACTCTATGGAAACATAAATTATTCTGCAAACAGTTTTCTTTAGCCAATATCCGTCATACAGTATCGAATTGCTAATGCAATTGAATATGCGTAAATAAGTATTTATTATTGCATTATCTACAAATGATATTCATAAATCTCATATTTCTTTAATATTTCAAAACAGTATTAAAAAATAAAATGTTACCATAAAGTGAAAAAATTTTAACATCTACTATAAATTTATAATTATAAAATAATTTATAATTATAATTTATAATTTATATTATATTAATTTACTATTTTAACATTGTAAAATTATAATTGAAAAGTGTATAGGAGTAAAGAAATAAGGATTATATAGTAATAAAATTTATAACGTTAATGTATAGTATTCATAGTATTTTTCTTATCAAATAAATATATTAGTAAAAGCAACATTAGAATTGTCTTCATTCAAAATTTCAGATAATGTTTGAAAATTTTAAAAATCCTTCGGTGAGAGAAACTAGTTTGCAAAAAAAATATATCAGCCTCAAGCTTTTCAATACTCTTCACGAAAATCGCTGTCAAAAATTTTCTCTTTCATTAGTTATCGAGATATTGAATAAATACGCGGTTGCTGGTGTCACTACGTTTTTAATTAAAATTTAAGCCAAAACTCAAAATATTTAAATTCTGTGAAGGCCATGCGAATGCTCGTAATTTTCTCCTTCGATTTCTATAATTCTTTTTTCAATATACTTCTGGAAAGCCGCAAAAATAATTAATAAATATTTCAATGATTTTACATAGGCCAGCATAAGCCAACAGCCCGCATTCGAGTGCGCACTGCGCACTCGCAGACTTTCAGTTGGCGGCGCTAGCTGGAGCAGCTGGGCGGTAAAGTTTTTCGCTATCGGTGACTCCGATTTTCAATTTGATACCAATCGATCGTGCTTATTCCAATTATATAGGAAATAATTTCATTTCATGCGAATCGGCCGTGGTTATTTTTGCAATAAAACAAAAATAACTGTTTTGTCGCTATCAGCACACCTGATATGACTTACCGCGCATGCGCAATGCACCGCCGTGTCTCCCTCGCGTGCGCGCGTAAATATATAATTCAAATAACTGATTTTTTATACCGTAACTACATAAACATTACAGTGAAGCACGATTCATCTACTAATTAGATATTCCCATTAAAAGGGTCAATTTTCCGCTTAAAACACAGCCAGCAATTACAATTTATTCCTTAGCTTTATTCGTCCAGGGGTAACATTGGCGCATGACTTGCATGAATAAAAGTTGCTAGTAACGCTAAAATAAACTAAATCGATGAGAATGCTTGCATAGAATCCTCTCAAAGATTCTTAACGATTTAAGATTCGTTATTTGGAAATTACAATTTTCCCCCAAGATTTTCTTTCAGCTAGTATATAGATTCTCTCGTTTGTTACATGAGGGATGGAGGGGATAATTTTTTTAAGCAAGCTAAATAGAGGCGACTTGTTCCTTAGAGTTCCCTAAAGGGTCTCAACAATTCATTTCTGGTTATTCCGAAAATTGGAATTTTCCCCCAAGATTGTTTTCTGGCTAGTATATAGTATCTCTCGTTTTTTAATTGAGGAATGAGGCCGACAATCAGCGCCGGATTAACCATGGGGCTAGCGGGGGCTACAGCCCCGGGCCCCTGAGATCCTAGGGGCCCCTTACTCTTGAAAAATATAAACACAAATAAAGAATATTAGACAAAAAATTGTACGACACGAATAAAAAAAATCTTTCACTTAGTGTACTCGACTTTTAAACTCTATAAACGCTGGATTTGATTTTTGTTATATGAAAAAAATTTTTGTTAAAAGGACCAGCTAGTATTAAACTAGAAAAATTCAGGATTTTCCTTGTAAGCGTATAAAAATCTTTTTAATCAAGATATCGTCCTGAAACTTTTTTATCTTAAAGTACTCGGTGTGAGCTTTCATTTTCTTTTTTATAAGTCGCAAAATCTTATTTAGGGGCCCCAGAAAGATACCTTAAGCGTAACAACTTATTTTTTGAAAAATCTCAGCGCGGTGCACGATTTCGAATCTTGGAATGAACAAAAATCAATTTGGAAAGACTGGTATTATTTGAGCATCTCTACTTGAAGATAAGCGGAGCTCTTTTAAAAAAAATTAATTTTTCCAGGCTAATTAGAAAAAAAAAATTTTTTTTTCTAATTAATTACCCTACCTACGATGTAAGATGTTCGGAGAGTAAAAGGATAGAAAAAAATTCGGTCGTGTATACCGGATATCCCGGACACTAGGGGTTTAAACTCTATTTGAACGGCACTAGTTTTATCGATACCGAACTAACTCACTGCTATGGCGTAATTGCAATTGCAGGAAGTTATTTCGAGGTCAAACTCAGATCCAAGCACAATGTAAAATTAAATTTTCGAAATAATATGAAATGCTGCTATCAACGAAGAGGGATGTTAACTAAACTGGATTATGGATTAGAGGAAAGACAGACGTGTATACCGGATTTCCCGGACACTTGCAGTTGAAACTCTATCCCAACGGCAGGAATTTTTTCCGTACCAAACTCACTCACGGATATGATGCGGTTGGTAGTTAAGTCGGAGGATTGAAGGCTTGAGCATTTGTACGATTACAAATTTTTATCCATGATCTCAGATGACTTGTTCCACATATATTAATGTAGAGCATACCCACCCGGCCCAAGACCCCGTTGGTATAACGATACAGATGCATTTCCAGAAAGCCGATTCGTGGGCAGGCCCTTATCCCATAATATTCAAAGTCTGGTCTTTGTTGAGAATACATTGCGATGCTCGTTACAAAGAGTGAACATCCCTCAGGTACACCTACAGGGGAACGAAAATATGTGTTTCTGCCGGATTTCCCGGACACCAGCTTTCAACCCATCTTTCGCACAAATCAATTTCATCTCACATTTTAGTCATATTGAGAATCAGAGCAGGTACAAAATCTAAAGATCTTACAAAATGACGAAGATGATATCTCTTTGACATGAATATTAGCTTCGGTTGGTAGCTGATGAAGTGTGACTCAGATTGCCTTAACCAGTAAGCTTGCTAATTTATCAAGACTCCAATGTCCAAACTCTCGCGTTAGTACAAAACGAGCGGCATCGATTACCGCGATGAACGTTAAGCATGTTAGGTTCGGAGATAAATATATCAAATGTATGCGCTGATAGGATTATAATGAAGTCCCTGATTCGGAAATAATATTCTAGTCTCTACCGGATTCCCCGGACACTAGGAGTTTAAACTCTCTTTGAACGGCACTAGTCTTATCGATACCGAACTAACTCACTGATATGGCAGAATTACAATTGTAGGAACTTATTTCGAGGTCAAACTCAGATCCAAGCACAATGTAAAATTAAATTTTCGAAATAATATGAAATGCTGCTATCTACGAAGAGGGATGTTAACTAAACTGGATTATGGATTAGAGAAAAGACAGTCGTGTATACCGGATTCCCCGGACACTAGGAGTTTAAACTCTCTTTGAACTGTTCTAGTCTTATCGATACTAAACTATCTCACTGATATGGTGTATTTGCAATTGTAGGAAGTTATTTCGAGGTCAAACTCCGATCCAAGCATAATGTAAAATTATGTTATCGAGATTATATGAAATGATGCTATCTACGAAGAGGGATGTTAAGTCAACTGGATTATGGATTAGAGAAAAGACAGTCGTGTATACCGGACTTCCCGGACACTTGGAGTTGAAACTTTATCCCAACGTCAGGAATTTTTTCCGTACCAAACTCACTCACGGATTTGATGCGGTTGGTAGTTAAGTTGAAGGATTGAAGGCTTGAGCATTTGTACAATTATGAATTTGTAGCCATGATCTCAGAGGACTTGTTCCACAAATTTCAATGTCTAACATACCCAGCGGGCTCAAGGCCCCGTCGGTATAACGATAAAGATGCATTTCCAGAAAGCCGATTCGTGGGCAGGCCCTTATCCCATAATATTCCAAGTCTGGGTTTTGTTGAGAATACATTGCGATGCTCGTTACAAAGAGTGAACATCTCTCAGGTACACGTACAGGGGAACGAAAATATATGTTTCTGCGGGATTTCCCGGACACCAGCTTTCAACCCATCTTTCGCACAAATCAATTTCATCTCACATTTTAGTCATATTGAGAATCAGAGCAGGTACAAAATATAAAGATCATACAAAATGATGAAAATGATAACTCTTTGACATGAATATTAGCTTCGGTTGGTAGCTGATGAAGTGTGACTCAGATTGCCTTAACGAGTAAGCTTGCTAATTTATCGAGACTCCAATGTCCAAACTCTCGCGTTAGTACAAAACGAGCGGCATCGATTACCGCAATGAACGTTAAGCATGTTAGGTTCGGAGATAAATATATCAAATGTATGCGCTGATAGGATTATAATAAAGTCCCTGATTCGGAAATAATATTCAATGACGCTACCTACGATGTAAGATGTTCGGAGAGTAAAAGGGTAGAAAAAAAATCGGTCGTGTATACCGGATTCCCCGGACACTAGGAGTTTAAACTCGCTTTGAACGGTTCTAGTCTTATCGATACCAAACTATCTCACTGATATGGTGTATTTGCAATTGTAGGAAGTTATTTCGAGGTCAAACTCAGATCCAAGCATAATATAAAATTAAATTTTTCAAATTACATGAAATGATGCCTTCTACAAAGAGGGATGTTAACTTAAATTATAGTTTTTACTTAAATTATAACTTAAGTTATAGTTAAATTATACAAATTATGAATTTGTAGCCATGATCTCAGAGGACTTGTTCCACAAATTTCAATGTCTAACATACCCAGCGGGCTCAAGACCCCGTCGGTATAATGATAAAGATGCATTTCCAGAAAGCCGATTCGTGGGCAGGCCCTTATCCCATAATATTGCAAGTCTGGTCTTTATTGAGAATACATTGCGATGCTCGTTACGAAGAGTGAACATCCCTCATCTTCACGTATTGGGTAAAGAAAATATATGTATCTGCCGGATTTCCCGGACACCAGCTTTCAACCCATCTTTCGCACAAATCAATTTTATCTCACATTTTAGTCATATTGAGAATCAGAGCAGGTACAAAATATAAAGATCATACAAAACGATTAAGATGATATCTCTTTGAAATGGATAATAACCTCGGTTGGTAGCTGATTAAGTGTGACTCAGATTGCGTTAACTAGTAAGCTTGCTAATTTACCGAGACTCCAATGTCCAAACTTTTTCGTTAGTACAAAACGAGCGGCATCGATTACCGCAATGAACGTTAAGCATGTTAGGTTCGGAGATAAATATATCAAATGTATGCGCTGATAGGATTATAATGAAGTCCCTGATTCGGAAATAATATTCAATGACGCTACCTACGATGTAAGATGTTCGGAGAGTAAAAGGATAGAAAAAAATTCGGTCGTGTATACCGGATTCCCCGGACACTAGGAGTTTAAACTCTCTTTGAACGGCACTAGTCTTATCGATACCGAACTAACTCACTGATATGGCAGAATTACAATTGTAGGAACTTATTTCGAGGTCAAACTCAGATCCAAGCACAATGTAAAATTAAATTTTCGAAATAATATGAAATGCTGCTATCTACGAAGAGGGATGTTAACTAATCTGGATTATGGATTAGAGAAAAGACAGTCGTGTATACCGGACTTCCCGGACACTAGAGGTTTAAACTCTATTTCAACGGCACTAGTCTTATCGATACTGAACTAACATACTGATATGGCGTAATTGCAATTGTAGGAAGTTATTTCGAGGTCAAACTCCGATCCAAGCATAATGTAAAATTATGTTATCGAGATTATATGAAATGATGCTATCTACGAAGAGGGATGTTAACTCAACTGGATTATGGATTAGAGAAAAGACAGTCGTGTATACCGGACTTCCCGGACACTTGGAGTTGAAATTCTATCCCAACGGCAGTAATTTTTTCCGTACCAAACTAACTCACGGATATGATGCGGTTGGTAGTTAAGTCGGAGGATTGAACGCTTGAGCATTTGTACGATTACAAATTTTTATCCATGATCTCAGATGACTTGTTCCACATATATTAATGTAGAGCATACCCACCCGGCCCAAGACCCCGTTGGTATAACGATACAGATGCATTTCCAGAAAGCCGATTCGTGGGCAGGCCCTTATCCCATAATATTGCAAGTCTGGTCTTTGTTGAGAATACATTGCGATGCTCGTTACAAAGAGTGAACATCCCTCAGGTACACCTACAGGGGAACGAAAATATATGTTTCTGCGGGATTTCCCGGACACCAGCTTTCAACCCATCTTTCGCACAAATCAATTTCATCTCACATTTTAGTCATATTGAGAATCAGAGCAGGTACAAAATCTAAAGATCTTACAAAATGACGAAGATGATATCTCTTTGACATGAATATTAGCTTCGGTTGGTAGCTGATGAAGTGTGACTCAGATTGCCTTAACGAGTAAGCTTGCTAATTTATCAAGACTCCAATGTCCAAACTCTCGCGTTAGTACAAAACGAGCGGCATCGATTACCGCAATGAACGTTAAGCATGTTAGGTTCGGAGATAAATATATCAAATGTATGCGCTGATAGGATTATAATGAAGTCCCTGATTCGGAAATAATATTCTAGTCTCTACCGGATTCCCCGGACACTAGGAGTTTAAACTCTCTTTCAACGGCACTAGTCTTATCGATACCGAACTAACTCACTGATATGGCAGAATTACAATTGTAGGAACTTATTTCGAGGTCAAACTCAGATCCAAGCACAATGTAAAATTAAATTTTCGAAATAATATGAAATGCTGCTATCTACGAAGAGGGATGTTAACTAATCTGGATTATGGATTAGAGAAAAGACAGTCGTGTATACCGGACTTCCCGGACACTAGAGGTTTAAACTCTATTTCAACGGCACTAGTCTTATCGATACCGAACTAACTTACTGATATGGCGTAATTGCAATTGTAGGAAGTTATTTCGAGGTCAAACTCAGATCCAAGCATAATGTAAAATTATGTTATCGAGATTATATGAAATGATGCCTTCTACGAAGAGGGATGTTTACTATACTGGAATATGGATTAGAGAAAAGACAGTCGTGTATACCGGACTTCCCGAACACTTGGAGTTGAAACTCTATCCCAACGGCAGGAATTTTTTCCGTACCAAACTCACTCACGGATATGATGCGGTTGGTAGTTAAGTCGGAGGATTGAACGCTTGAGCATTTGTACAATTATTAATTTGTAACCATGATCTCAGAGGACTTGTTTCACAAATTTCAATGTCTAACATACCCAGCGAGCTCAAGACCCCGTCGGTATAACGATAAAGATGCATTTCCAGAAAGCCCATTCGTGGGCAGGCCCTAATCCCATAATATTGCAAGTCTGGTCTTTATTGAGAATACATTGCGATTCTCGTTACAAAGAGTGAACATCCCTCAGGTACACGTACAGGGGAACGAAAATATATGCTTCTGCCGGATTTCCCGGACACCAGCTTTCAACCCATCTTTCCAACAAATCAATTTCATCTCACATTTTAGTCATATTGAGAATGAGAGCAGGTACAAAATATAAAGATCATACAAAACGATTAAGATGATATCTCTTTGAAATTGATAATAACCTCGGTTGGTAACTGATTAAGTGTGACTCAGATTGCGTTATCTAGTAAGCTTGCTAATTTACCGAGACTCCAATGTCCAAACTCTCGCGTTAGTACAAAACGTGCGGCATCGATTACCGCAATGAACGTTAAGCATGTTAGGTTCGGAGATAAATATATCAAATGTATGCGCTGATAGGATTATAATAAAGTCCCTGATTCGGAAATAATATTCAATGACGCTACCTACGATGTAAGATGTTCGGAGAGTAAAAGGATAGAAAAAAAATTCGGTCGTGTATACCGGATTCCCCGGACACTAGGAGTTTAAACTCTCTTTGAACGGCACTAGTCTTATCGATACCAAACTATCTCACTGATATGGTGTATTTGCGATTGTAGGAAGTTTTTTCGAGGTCAAACTCAGATCCAAGCATAATGTAAAATTATGTTATCGAGATTATATGAAATGATGCTATCTACGAAGAGGGATGTTAACTCAACTGGATTATGGATTAGAGAAAAGACAGTCGTGTATACCGGACTTCCCGGACACTTGGAGTTGAAACTCTATCCCAACGGCAGGAATTTTTTCCGTGCCAAACTCACTCATGGATATGATGCGGTTGGTAGTTAAGTCGGAGGATTGAACGCTTGAGCATTAGTACGACTACAAATTTTTATCGATGATCTCAGATGATTTGTTCCACATATTTTAATGTAGAGCATACCCACCCGGCCCAAGACCCCGTTGGTATAACGATAAAGATGCATTGCCAGAAAGCCAATTCGTGGGGAGGCCCTTATCCCATAATATTCAAAGTCTGGGCTTTGTTGAGAATACATTGCGATGCACGTTACAAAGAGTGAACATCCCTCATCTTCACGTATTGGGTAAAGAAAATATATGTATCTGCCGGATTTCGCGGACACCAGCTTTCAACCCATCTTTCGCACAAATCAATTTCATCTCACATTTTAGTCATATTGAGAATCAGAGCAGGTACAAAATATAAAGATCATACAAAACGATTAAGATGATATCTCTTTGAAATGGATAATAACCTCGGTTGGTAACTGATTAAGTGTGACTCAGATTGCGTTATCTAGTAAGCTTGCTAATTTACCGAGACTCCAATGTCCAAACTCTCGCGTTAGTATAAAACGAGCGGCATCGATTACCGCAATGAACGTTAAGCATGTTAGGTTCGGAGATAAATATATCAAATGTATGCGCTGATAGGATTATAATAAAGTCCCTGATTCGGAAATAATATTCAATGACGCTACCTACGATGTAAGATGTTCGGAGAGTAAAAGGATAGAAAAAAAATTCGGTCGTGTATACCGGATTCCCCGGACACTAGGAGTTTAAACTCTCTTTGAACGGCACTAGTCTTATCGATACCAAACTATCTCACTGATATGGTGTATTTGCAATTGTAGGAAGTTATTTCGAGGTCAAACTCAGATCCAAGCATAATGTAAAATTAAATTTTTCAAATTACATGAAATGATGCCTTCTACGAAGAGGGATGTTTACTATACTGGAATATGGATTAGAGAAAAGACAGTCGTGTATACCGGACTTCCCGGACACTTGGAGTTGAAACTCTATCCCAACGGCAGGAATTTTTTCCGTACCAAACTCACTCACGGATATGATGCGGTTGGTAGTTAAGTCGGAGGATTGAACGCTTGAGCATTAGTACGACTACAAATTTTTATCGATGATCTCAGATGATTTGTTCCACATATTTTAATGTAGAGCATACCCACCCGGCCCAAGACCCCGTTGGTATAACGATAAAGATGCATTGCCAGAAAGCCAATTCGTTGGGAGGCCCTTATCCCATAATATTCAAAGTCTGGGCTTTGTTGAGAATACATTGCGATGCTCGTTACAAAGAGTTAACATCCCTCATCTTCACGTATTGGGTAAAGAAAATATATGTATCTGCCGGATTTCCCGGACACCAGCTTTCAACCCATCTTTCCAACAAATCAATTTCATCTCACATTTTAGTCATATTGAGAATCAGAGCAGGTACAAAATATAAAGATCATACAAAACGATTAAGATGATATCTCTTTGAAATGGATAATAACCTCGGTTGGTAACTGATTAAGTGTGACTCAGATTGCGTAATCTAGTAAGCTTGCTAATTTACCGAGACTCCAATGTCCAAACTCTCGCGTTAGTATAAAACGAGCGGCATCGATTACCGCGATGAACGTTAAGCATGTTAGGTTCGGAGATAAATATATCAAATGTATGCGCTGATAGGATTATAATGAAGTCCCTGATTCGGAAATAATATTCTAGTCTCTACCGGATTCCCCGGACACTAGGAGTTTAAACTCTCTTTGAACGGCACTAGTCTTATCGATACCGAACTAACTCACTGATATGGCAGAATTACAATTGTAGGAACTTATTTCGAGGTCAAACTCAGATCCAAGCACAATGTAAAATTAAATTTTCGAAATAATATGAAATGCTGCTATCTACGAAGAGGGATGTTAACTAAACTGGATTATGGATTAGAGAAAAGACAGTCGTGTATACCGGATTCCCCGGACACTAGGAGTTTAAACTCTCTTTGAACTGTTCTAGTCTTATCGATACTAAACTATCTCACTGATATGGTGTATTTGCAATTGTAGGAAGTTATTTCGAGGTCAAACTCCGATCCAAGCATAATGTAAAATTATGTTATCGAGATTATATGAAATGATGCTATCTACGAAGAGGGATGTTAAGTCAACTGGATTATGGATTAGAGAAAAGACAGTCGTGTATACCGGACTTCCCGGACACTTGGAGTTGAAACTTTATCCCAACGTCAGGAATTTTTTCCGTACCAAACTCACTCACGGATTTGATGCGGTTGGTAGTTAAGTTGAAGGATTGAAGGCTTGAGCATTTGTACAATTATGAATTTGTAGCCATGATCTCAGAGGACTTGTTCCACAAATTTCAATGTCTAACATACCCAGCGGGCTCAAGGCCCCGTCGGTATAACGATAAAGATGCATTTCCAGAAAGCCGATTCGTGGGCAGGCCCTTATCCCATAATATTCCAAGTCTGGGTTTTGTTGAGAATACATTGCGATGCTCGTTACAAAGAGTGAACATCTCTCAGGTACACGTACAGGGGAACGAAAATATATGTTTCTGCGGGATTTCCCGGACACCAGCTTTCAACCCATCTTTCGCACAAATCAATTTCATCTCACATTTTAGTCATATTGAGAATCAGAGCAGGTACAAAATATAAAGATCATACAAAATGATGAAAATGATAACTCTTTGACATGAATATTAGCTTCGGTTGGTAGCTGATGAAGTGTGACTCAGATTGCCTTAACGAGTAAGCTTGCTAATTTATCGAGACTCCAATGTCCAAACTCTCGCGTTAGTACAAAACGAGCGGCATCGATTACCGCAATGAACGTTAAGCATGTTAGGTTCGGAGATAAATATATCAAATGTATGCGCTGATAGGATTATAATAAAGTCCCTGATTCGGAAATAATATTCAATGACGCTACCTACGATGTAAGATGTTCGGAGAGTAAAAGGGTAGAAAAAAAATCGGTCGTGTATACCGGATTCCCCGGACACTAGGAGTTTAAACTCGCTTTGAACGGTTCTAGTCTTATCGATACCAAACTATCTCACTGATATGGTGTATTTGCAATTGTAGGAAGTTATTTCGAGGTCAAACTCAGATCCAAGCATAATATAAAATTAAATTTTTCAAATTACATGAAATGATGCCTTCTACAAAGAGGGATGTTAACTTAAATTATAGTTTTTACTTAAATTATAACTTAAGTTATAGTTAAATTATACAAATTATGAATTTGTAGCCATGATCTCAGAGGACTTGTTCCACAAATTTCAATGTCTAACATACCCAGCGGGCTCAAGACCCCGTCGGTATAATGATAAAGATGCATTTCCAGAAAGCCGATTCGTGGGCAGGCCCTTATCCCATAATATTGCAAGTCTGGTCTTTATTGAGAATACATTGCGATGCTCGTTACGAAGAGTGAACATCCCTCATCTTCACGTATTGGGTAAAGAAAATATATGTATCTGCCGGATTTCCCGGACACCAGCTTTCAACCCATCTTTCGCACAAATCAATTTTATCTCACATTTTAGTCATATTGAGAATCAGAGCAGGTACAAAATATAAAGATCATACAAAACGATTAAGATGATATCTCTTTGAAATGGATAATAACCTCGGTTGGTAGCTGATTAAGTGTGACTCAGATTGCGTTAACTAGTAAGCTTGCTAATTTACCGAGACTCCAATGTCCAAACTTTTTCGTTAGTACAAAACGAGCGGCATCGATTACCGCAATGAACGTTAAGCATGTTAGGTTCGGAGATAAATATATCAAATGTATGCGCTGATAGGATTATAATGAAGTCCCTGATTCGGAAATAATATTCAATGACGCTACCTACGATGTAAGATGTTCGGAGAGTAAAAGGATAGAAAAAAATTCGGTCGTGTATACCGGATTCCCCGGACACTAGGAGTTTAAACTCTCTTTGAACGGCACTAGTCTTATCGATACCGAACTAACTCACTGATATGGCAGAATTACAATTGTAGGAACTTATTTCGAGGTCAAACTCAGATCCAAGCACAATGTAAAATTAAATTTTCGAAATAATATGAAATGCTGCTATCTACGAAGAGGGATGTTAACTAATCTGGATTATGGATTAGAGAAAAGACAGTCGTGTATACCGGACTTCCCGGACACTAGAGGTTTAAACTCTATTTCAACGGCACTAGTCTTATCGATACTGAACTAACATACTGATATGGCGTAATTGCAATTGTAGGAAGTTATTTCGAGGTCAAACTCCGATCCAAGCATAATGTAAAATTATGTTATCGAGATTATATGAAATGATGCTATCTACGAAGAGGGATGTTAACTCAACTGGATTATGGATTAGAGAAAAGACAGTCGTGTATACCGGACTTCCCGGACACTTGGAGTTGAAATTCTATCCCAACGGCAGTAATTTTTTCCGTACCAAACTAACTCACGGATATGATGCGGTTGGTAGTTAAGTCGGAGGATTGAACGCTTGAGCATTTGTACGATTACAAATTTTTATCCATGATCTCAGATGACTTGTTCCACATATATTAATGTAGAGCATACCCACCCGGCCCAAGACCCCGTTGGTATAACGATACAGATGCATTTCCAGAAAGCCGATTCGTGGGCAGGCCCTTATCCCATAATATTGCAAGTCTGGTCTTTGTTGAGAATACATTGCGATGCTCGTTACAAAGAGTGAACATCCCTCAGGTACACCTACAGGGGAACGAAAATATATGTTTCTGCGGGATTTCCCGGACACCAGCTTTCAACCCATCTTTCGCACAAATCAATTTCATCTCACATTTTAGTCATATTGAGAATCAGAGCAGGTACAAAATCTAAAGATCTTACAAAATGACGAAGATGATATCTCTTTGACATGAATATTAGCTTCGGTTGGTAGCTGATGAAGTGTGACTCAGATTGCCTTAACGAGTAAGCTTGCTAATTTATCAAGACTCCAATGTCCAAACTCTCGCGTTAGTACAAAACGAGCGGCATCGATTACCGCAATGAACGTTAAGCATGTTAGGTTCGGAGATAAATATATCAAATGTATGCGCTGATAGGATTATAATGAAGTCCCTGATTCGGAAATAATATTCTAGTCTCTACCGGATTCCCCGGACACTAGGAGTTTAAACTCTCTTTCAACGGCACTAGTCTTATCGATACCGAACTAACTCACTGATATGGCAGAATTACAATTGTAGGAACTTATTTCGAGGTCAAACTCAGATCCAAGCACAATGTAAAATTAAATTTTCGAAATAATATGAAATGCTGCTATCTACGAAGAGGGATGTTAACTAATCTGGATTATGGATTAGAGAAAAGACAGTCGTGTATACCGGACTTCCCGGACACTAGAGGTTTAAACTCTATTTCAACGGCACTAGTCTTATCGATACCGAACTAACTTACTGATATGGCGTAATTGCAATTGTAGGAAGTTATTTCGAGGTCAAACTCAGATCCAAGCATAATGTAAAATTATGTTATCGAGATTATATGAAATGATGCCTTCTACGAAGAGGGATGTTTACTATACTGGAATATGGATTAGAGAAAAGACAGTCGTGTATACCGGACTTCCCGAACACTTGGAGTTGAAACTCTATCCCAACGGCAGGAATTTTTTCCGTACCAAACTCACTCACGGATATGATGCGGTTGGTAGTTAAGTCGGAGGATTGAACGCTTGAGCATTTGTACAATTATTAATTTGTAACCATGATCTCAGAGGACTTGTTTCACAAATTTCAATGTCTAACATACCCAGCGAGCTCAAGACCCCGTCGGTATAACGATAAAGATGCATTTCCAGAAAGCCCATTCGTGGGCAGGCCCTAATCCCATAATATTGCAAGTCTGGTCTTTATTGAGAATACAT
This sequence comes from Phymastichus coffea, assembly GCF_024137745.1. Classification (NCBI taxonomy): domain Eukaryota; kingdom Metazoa; phylum Arthropoda; class Insecta; order Hymenoptera; family Eulophidae; genus Phymastichus; species Phymastichus coffea. The sequence goes on along the minus strand of NW_026706853.1, from coordinate 5,616 downwards.
TGCGATTCTCGTTACAAAGAGTGAACATCCCTCAGGTACACGTACAGGGGAACGAAAATATATGCTTCTGCCGGATTTCCCGGACACCAGCTTTCAACCCATCTTTCCAACAAATCAATTTCATCTCACATTTTAGTCATATTGAGAATGAGAGCAGGTACAAAATATAAAGATCATACAAAACGATTAAGATGATATCTCTTTGAAATTGATAATAACCTCGGTTGGTAACTGATTAAGTGTGACTCAGATTGCGTTATCTAGTAAGCTTGCTAATTTACCGAGACTCCAATGTCCAAACTCTCGCGTTAGTACAAAACGTGCGGCATCGATTACCGCAATGAACGTTAAGCATGTTAGGTTCGGAGATAAATATATCAAATGTATGCGCTGATAGGATTATAATAAAGTCCCTGATTCGGAAATAATATTCAATGACGCTACCTACGATGTAAGATGTTCGGAGAGTAAAAGGATAGAAAAAAAATTCGGTCGTGTATACCGGATTCCCCGGACACTAGGAGTTTAAACTCTCTTTGAACGGCACTAGTCTTATCGATACCAAACTATCTCACTGATATGGTGTATTTGCGATTGTAGGAAGTTTTTTCGAGGTCAAACTCAGATCCAAGCATAATGTAAAATTATGTTATCGAGATTATATGAAATGATGCTATCTACGAAGAGGGATGTTAACTCAACTGGATTATGGATTAGAGAAAAGACAGTCGTGTATACCGGACTTCCCGGACACTTGGAGTTGAAACTCTATCCCAACGGCAGGAATTTTTTCCGTGCCAAACTCACTCATGGATATGATGCGGTTGGTAGTTAAGTCGGAGGATTGAACGCTTGAGCATTAGTACGACTACAAATTTTTATCGATGATCTCAGATGATTTGTTCCACATATTTTAATGTAGAGCATACCCACCCGGCCCAAGACCCCGTTGGTATAACGATAAAGATGCATTGCCAGAAAGCCAATTCGTGGGGAGGCCCTTATCCCATAATATTCAAAGTCTGGGCTTTGTTGAGAATACATTGCGATGCACGTTACAAAGAGTGAACATCCCTCATCTTCACGTATTGGGTAAAGAAAATATATGTATCTGCCGGATTTCGCGGACACCAGCTTTCAACCCATCTTTCGCACAAATCAATTTCATCTCACATTTTAGTCATATTGAGAATCAGAGCAGGTACAAAATATAAAGATCATACAAAACGATTAAGATGATATCTCTTTGAAATGGATAATAACCTCGGTTGGTAACTGATTAAGTGTGACTCAGATTGCGTTATCTAGTAAGCTTGCTAATTTACCGAGACTCCAATGTCCAAACTCTCGCGTTAGTATAAAACGAGCGGCATCGATTACCGCAATGAACGTTAAGCATGTTAGGTTCGGAGATAAATATATCAAATGTATGCGCTGATAGGATTATAATAAAGTCCCTGATTCGGAAATAATATTCAATGACGCTACCTACGATGTAAGATGTTCGGAGAGTAAAAGGATAGAAAAAAAATTCGGTCGTGTATACCGGATTCCCCGGACACTAGGAGTTTAAACTCTCTTTGAACGGCACTAGTCTTATCGATACCAAACTATCTCACTGATATGGTGTATTTGCAATTGTAGGAAGTTATTTCGAGGTCAAACTCAGATCCAAGCATAATGTAAAATTAAATTTTTCAAATTACATGAAATGATGCCTTCTACGAAGAGGGATGTTTACTATACTGGAATATGGATTAGAGAAAAGACAGTCGTGTATACCGGACTTCCCGGACACTTGGAGTTGAAACTCTATCCCAACGGCAGGAATTTTTTCCGTACCAAACTCACTCACGGATATGATGCGGTTGGTAGTTAAGTCGGAGGATTGAACGCTTGAGCATTAGTACGACTACAAATTTTTATCGATGATCTCAGATGATTTGTTCCACATATTTTAATGTAGAGCATACCCACCCGGCCCAAGACCCCGTTGGTATAACGATAAAGATGCATTGCCAGAAAGCCAATTCGTTGGGAGGCCCTTATCCCATAATATTCAAAGTCTGGGCTTTGTTGAGAATACATTGCGATGCTCGTTACAAAGAGTTAACATCCCTCATCTTCACGTATTGGGTAAAGAAAATATATGTATCTGCCGGATTTCCCGGACACCAGCTTTCAACCCATCTTTCCAACAAATCAATTTCATCTCACATTTTAGTCATATTGAGAATCAGAGCAGGTACAAAATATAAAGATCATACAAAACGATTAAGATGATATCTCTTTGAAATGGATAATAACCTCGGTTGGTAACTGATTAAGTGTGACTCAGATTGCGTAATCTAGTAAGCTTGCTAATTTACCGAGACTCCAATGTCCAAACTCTCGCGTTAGTATAAAACGAGCGGCATCGATTACCGCAATGAACGTTAAGCATGTTAGGTTCGGAGATAAATATATCAAATGTATGCGCTGATAGGATTATAATAAAGTCCCTGATTCGGAAATAATATTCAATGACGCTACCTACGATGTAAGATGTTCGGAGAGTAACAGGATAGAAAAAAAATTCGGTCGTGTATACCGGATTCCCCGGACACTAGGAGTTTAAACTCTCTTTGAACGGCACTAGTCTTATCGATACCAAACTATCTCACTGATATGGTGTATTTGCGATTGTAGGAAGTTATTTCGAGGTCAAACTCAGATCCAAGCATAATGTAAAATTATGTTATCGAGATTATATGAAATGATGCTATCTACGAAGAGGGATGTTAAGTCAACTGGATTATGGATTAGAGAAAAGACAGTCGTGTATACCGGACTTCCCGGACACTTGGAGTTGAAACTCTATCCCAACGGCAGGAATTTTTTCCGTACCAAACTGACTCACGGATATGATGCGGTTGGTAGTTAAGTCGGAGGATTGAACGCTTGAGCATTAGTACGACTACAAATTTTTATCGATGATCTCAGATGATTTGTTCCACATATTTTAATGTAGAGCATACCCACCCGGCCCAAGACCCCGTTGGTATAACGATAAAGATGCATTGCCAGAAAGCCAATTCGTGGGGAGGCCCTTATCCCATAATATTCAAAGTCTGGGCTTTGTTGAGAATACATTGCGATGCTCGTTACAAAGAGTGAACATCCCTCATCTTCACGTATTGGGTAAAGAAAATATATGTATCTGCCGGATTTCCCGGACACCAGCTTTCAACCCATCTTTCCAACAAATCAATTTCATCTCACATTTTAGTCATATTGAGAATCGGAGCAGGTACAAAATCTAAAGATCATACAAAACGATTAAGATGATATCTCTTTGAAATGGATAATAACCTCGGTTGGTAGCTGATTAAGTGTGACTCAGATTGCGTTAACTAGTAAGCTTGCTAAATTACCGAGACTCCAATGTCCAAACTCTCGCGTTAGTACAAAACGAGCGGCATCGATTACCGCAATGAACGTTATGCATGTTAGGTTCCGAGATAAATATATCAAATGTATGCGCTGATAAGATTATAATGAAGTCCCTGATTCCGAAATAATATTCCATGACGCTACCTACGATGTAAGATGTTCGGAGTGTAAAAGGATAGAAAAAAAATCGGTCGTGTATACCGCATTTCCCGGACACTAGAGGTTTAAACTCTATTTCAACGGCACTAGTCTTATCGATACCGAACTAACTCACTGATATGGCAGAATTACAATTGTAGGAACTTATTTCGAGGTCAAACTCAGATCCAAGCACAATGTAAAATTAAATTTTCGAAATAATATGAAATGCTGCTATCTACGAAGAGGGATGTTAACTAAACTGGATTATGGATTAGAGAAAAGACAGTCGTGTATACCGGACTTCCCGGACACTAGAGGTTTAAACTCTATTTCAACGGCACTAGTCTTATCGATACCGAACTAACTTACTGATATGGCGTAATTGCAATTGTAGGAAGTTATTTCGAGGTCAAACTCAGGTCCAAGCATAATGTAAAATTATGTTATCGAGATTATATGAAATGATGCTATCTACGAAGAGGGATGTTAACTCAACTGGATTATGGATTAGAGAAAAGACAGTCGTGTATGCCGGACTTCCCGGACACTTGGAATTGAAACTCTATCCCAACGGCAGGAATTTTTTCCGTACCAAACTCACTCACGGATATGTTGCGGTTGGTAGTTAAGTCAGAGGATTGAACGCTTGAGCATTTGTACAATTATGAATTTGTAGCCATGATCTCAGAGGACTTGTTCCACAAATTTCAATGTCTAACATACCCAGCGAGCTCAAGACCCCGTCGGTATAACGATAAAGATGCATTTCCAGAAAGCCCATTCGTGGGCAGGCCCTTATCCCATAATATTCCAAGTCTGGGTTTTGTTGAGAATACATTGCGATGCTCGTTACAAAGAGTGAACATCTCTCAGGTACACGTACAGGGGAACGAAAATATATGTTTCTGCCGGATTTCCCGGACACCTGCTTTCAACCCATCTTTCGCACAAATCAATTTCATCTCACATTTTAGTCATATTGAGAATCAGAGCAGGTACAAAATATAAAGATCATACAAAACGATTAAGATGATATCTCTTTGAAATTGATAATAACCTCGGTTGGTAACTGATTAAGTGTGACTCAGATTGCGTAATCTAGTAAGCTTGCTAATTTACCGAGACTCCAATGTCCAAACTCTCGCGTTAGTACAAAACGTGCGGCATCGATTACCGCAATGAACGTTAAGCATGTTAGGTTCGGAGATAAATATATCAAATGTATGCGCTGATAGGATTATAATAAAGTCCCTGATTCGGAAATAATATTCAATGACGCTACCTACGATGTAAGATGTTCGGAGAGTAAAAGGATAGAAAAAAAATTCGGTCGTGTATACCGGATTCCCCGGACACTAGGAGTTTAAACTCTCTTTGAACGGCACTAGTCTTATCGATACCAAACTATCTCACTGATATGGTGTATTTGCGATTGTAGGAAGTTTTTTCGAGGTCAAACTCAGATCCAAGCATAATGTAAAATTATGTTATCGAGATTATATGAAATGATGCTATCTACGAAGAGGGATGTTAACTCAACTGGATTATGGATTAGAGAAAAGACAGTCGTGTATACCGGACTTCCCGGACACTTGGAGTTGAAACTCTATCCCAACGGCAGGAATTTTTTCCGTGCCAAACTCACTCATGGATATGATGCGGTTGGTAGTTAAGTCGGAGGATTGAACGCTTGAGCATTAGTACGACTACAAATTTTTATCGATGATCTCAGATGATTTGTTCCACATATTTTAATGTAGAGCATACCCACCCGGCCCAAGACCCCGTTGGTATAACGATAAAGATGCATTGCCAGAAAGCCAATTCGTGGGGAGGCCCTTATCCCATAATATTCAAAGTCTGGGCTTTGTTGAGAATACATTGCGATGCTCGTTACAAAGAGTGAACATCCCTCATCTTCACGTATTGGGTAAAGAAAATATATGTATCTGCCGGATTTCCCGGACACCAGCTTTCAACCCATCTTTCCAACAAATCAATTTCATCTCACATTTTAGTCATATTGAGAATCGGAGCAGGTAC